>NC_064921.1:227874988-228499988 GCF_023897955.1 Schistocerca gregaria
TCTTCTGGTCTTCAAAAATGTTTGTTGCGAAACGCGTGTATTGTGAGTTGGAACCTCATGCCAAGTTGTCATATTAGTTGATCAGATGTAGCACATTATGCAAAGGTTTGTCAGAAATAAACCGTTTACAATCAAATAGCACCATGTGCCTATGGCCATTTCGGTATATGTAGACGCCCAGATGATTGTTAAGTCTTAAAAACACGATAAAGAGTAAAATGTACAAAGTTATATCTGTTTACGTTAGCTTGACGTATTCTTTTCATTGATGAACCGCCTTAGACGGCGTATATGGAACAACTTGAGTTGAACTGAACATATCATGCACCCTTTCAAGTGCAAGAAAATTTTTTTTTTCTTTGTTATGGACCTTTTAGTAACCTACATTAATTGTTTCTTTACTTTTATTTTAAATAACCTTTCCCTCCTCATATTACAAATATATGTAAACAGTGATGACATTTTAATAAGACTATGGTTAAATAATTTGATACCCTCAGGAGATATAACGGATCGATAGTAAATTGACAGAATCTCAAAGACTTACGTTTTTCGTATTCGCTGCTAACAACAAAAAGACATCACTAAGCATAACTAATGTGTTAGACATGCTCTATCCAAAGGGTTCTTCAAACTGGCATTTTACGTTTCCAATGAATTCATTAACTAACTGGTAATCTCCTCGTTTTCATCACTGCCACATGGGCAAAAGATTTTCTGTGGATTTCGTCGTTATTATGTCATTAAGAGCTGTTCCATGGAGTTGTTTTCTGGAATCTCCGTTTCTCTGTCGATTAAGTCATGTTACACGTTCATTTTTTGTCAGTATACGAGTATTAATAACGTTAGAAATTAAAAATCAACAGCTGAAAGCAAAAAGTTACAGGGACGATAAGAAAGTAGTTTTCCTATGCTTACTGAGACCACGACATCGCTCACGTCAGTTCAGTGTTCAACGATTTTTTAATCTCTGTACTGTTTCTCTCGTTTACCTTTAGCACGCCTTCATGAATGAGAAGGCGCTAGGCGTCACTCTCTGGTGGCCCTTTGCGTGCACACGTTTCAACACAGCAATAACATTCAAGCCAGAATGTTAAGGTGGGCCGTTACCCACAACGCAGCCTGTGAAATACGCTGCAGAATAGCGACTATGTATTCCGAGCAACGTTCACTAAACACGCTACCCATAAGAAACGAGGTTTAAATCCCCACGTCCGCTCTGACTCATGGGTGCGTCAGCGATCTGACCGTGGGAAGAACCGAAAAAAGATGGAACTGAAACGTTTGAAATGTGGTGTTACAGAAGCATACTGAATACTAAGTGAATAGATAAAAAGGAATGACATGATTCTTTGCATTGTCATCGACTAAATGAATATGTGGGGAGATGTGCTAAGGAATCAGGGAATAATTTTCCCAGTAAAGTAAAAGAGGCTACTATAGAAGACAAAAAATTTTAGCGGAAAATATTTAAAGCCGTCTGTTAGAAAAGACTTTCATTTTTATCACTACGGGAGTTGCAAACCACTAGCTTGGTTCATAGACTTATCGTTCTCTGTTTTGTGTCTGCTAGGGGACTCACACCTCCGATTACATAGTAAAACATATCCGAGCGACGCACTTTGAATGTAAAACATTGTTGACCAATCAAGTGGTGAGGCGATTGGAATATAAATTAGCTTGGTCAATGTGGGTGCTGCCTCCGCATTGGACGTTTCGTTTCTTCTCGAGGTCGGTGGCTTCAGCAGCTAACATGTTCTATGTGTGTAAGACAGACTTGAGAGTCATGCATACTACTCTGACGAGGATTTCTGAGCTGCAGTATTCAGGAGTTATGCTGATAGTGTTCCTGCCTAGAGTTACATTAACGCGATTCTTACATGATATTTTAGCTTGGCAAATGTGTTCTTGTTGTACGTGAGATTTGATTTCTTTACACCTAACGATGAAATGAAAAAGAAACAATAGTGGTTTTTCGTTAGGCGGTCAGTCAGTATATACTGATCAGCCAGAACATTACGACCACCTACTTTACAGCTGGTATATCCACCTTTGGCACGGATAACAACGACGACGCGTCGTAGCATGAAAGCAGTGAGGCTTTAGTAGGTCACTGGAGGGAGTTAGCACCATATCTGCACACAAGTAAATAAATTCCGAGCAGGGGGGGGGGGGGGGGGGGGGCGATGTTTTCTGACGCCACGTTCAATCACATGTGAGATGTGTTTGATCGGGTTCAGATCTGACGAGTTGGGGGGCCAGCACAACAATTGCCATTGTCCACTGCATTCCTGAAACCACTCCATCATACTCCTGGCCTTGTAACGTTGTGCATTATCTTGTTGAAAAACACCACTGTCATCAGGAGTGCCATGAAGGGGTGTACGTGTTTGCAACCAGTGTACGATACTCCTTGCCGTGATGGTACCTTGCACAAGCTTCACTGGACGCATGGACGCCCACGTGAATGTTCCCCACAGCATAATGGTGCCACCAGCTTGACTTCTCCCGCAGTACAGATATCAAGGAGCTGTTCCCCTGGAAAATAACGAATTCGCGCCCTCCCATCGGTGTGATGAAGAAGGTATCAGGATTCGTCAGGCCATACAACGCTCGTCCACTGCGCCAATGTCCAGTGCCGATGGCCACGTGCCCATTTCAGTCGTAGTTCCAATGTCCTAGTGTTAACATCGTCACATGCATGTGTAATTGGCTGCGGAGACCCACCCTCGAGTGTTCGGTGCACTGTGTGTTCAGCCACACTTGTACTCTGCCCAGCTTTAAAGTCTAATGTTAGTTCTGCCACAGTTTGCAATCTGTGCTGTTCTACCAGTCTGCAGAGCCTACGACGTCCGACATCTGTAATGAGGGGTTGCCGCCCAATTCCACGATGTTTGTACTTGGTTTCACCTCAGATCGCCTGGTGTTGGAGACACTCATCACAGCGCTCCTCGAACACCCGGCAAGTGGTGCAGTTTTCTAAATGCTCCTGCCGAGCCTCCGGGCCATCACTGTCTGCCCTCGATCAGAGAAACCGCGCGCCCTTCCCGTTCTAAACACTGACGCTACGATCACTGCTACGTCGCAGTGTGTGTGTGTGTGTGTGTGTGTGTGTGTGTGTGTGTGTCTGACTAGCAGTCATTCCTCGCCAGGTGATGCTGCTGATCAGTGGTCATAACGTTCTGGCTGGTCACTGCACGTCGTGTTTCAAGTTTCTTTCACCCTGACTTTACTAATGACAGCGAAAAAATACTCCACTCGTAGCACAGAAAAGGAGAATATGTTTCTCTTTAAAACATTCTGACAGGAAGTACTGAACCACCTGCCTCAATCCTCACTCAGATTTCCCACCACAAATTCTGGCCTGCGAGCATTTCAGCACACAACATTTTAACTGCTTTTACCCAGTCTGTGTTTGTAGTTAACCCTTGATACTTAGTATCTTCCTCTTACTCCCGCTATTTATATGTCACTCCCTCACTGTCACCTTTTCCTCGAACTGATTTACAGTACACCCCATTGCTACTACACCTTCTCTCATTTGTGCTCTCTCCTTTTGTCTCTCCTTCCAAATGCCACTGTTACACCACGCCTCGGCAGTTCAAAAATTCTGGGACTCCAACTTACTTTTTCCCTATTTCTTAAAATTTCGTTAAATATGAGTCCTCCCTATACCTATGTGTTAAATTTCCCGCTCCGGAAGGATCCAGACACTACCCCCCCCCCCCCCCCCCAACTCAAGCCTTGTATGGTCTTCGCTCATTTGTATTTTTCATTTCTACTATCTCCTCTCTCTTTTGCTCTCTCTGTTTCTATCTCCGTCCATCTCTTTCTATTTTACTGCCATTGTTTCTCACTGACCATCAGTATCTTCTCTCTCTTTGGCTTCCGCTGCTGTTGTCTTAACCCATCCCTCGTTGTCTTTCACCACTACTTTGTCTCTACCACCATCAGTATCTCCTCTTTCTTTCTCTTCCACTGGCACTGTCTCCTCTCTTTTCCACGATTACTGTCTGTCTGCTACTCCCTTTCAGCGCAAAAAAGCGCTGATATGTTCGCATGCCCAAAATTTTTGGTAAGGTAGGGGAATGAGGACTGAGGCAGCTGGTTTGATGCTTTTCCGTGAGACTCTTTTTTTTTTTTTTCTTTCTTTGTGAAGACATGCCTGGCCCCAATGGCGGGTTAAGAGGATTCGTCTGATCGATGATATCAGTGGGTTTAGTGTGTAATGTTCGTCCCTCTGGATGGGCGGCCTTTACGTTGTAGTTACGCTTAATTTTGTCTGTTGCTACTTAGTTACTCTATTTACCCACAGAAGGGCAGCATTGTACGAACGAAGGTGTTTTGTTTAGCCTGCCTTCCAGCTCCACACATAAAAAGGAAATCTTAAGGGGTCGTTCAAGGACGGGAAAGGGATGCATACTGGCCAGGTCTCCGCTTTCGAACCCTGTCCACCCTGTCTCCACCGGTTTCAAGCTGACTGCTCTTCTTCATAAATAAAATAAAAGTGGTCTGGAAGAAAAAAAAAATTGGTTTAAAAAAAAGACAGTTAATGCGACCGCTCGTGGTAAGTGAGAAATCCGCCTTCAAGTCCCGGTCGGGCACAAATTTTCATTGTCACCAGTATATTGTGCAGCTTGAATCTGATTATATTCGCAATTGCGAATACATTTCTTGTATTCTCAAGATGTTCTCTTACTGCTTCTGCCTTGGAATCCTTTTAAATTTTACACTATCTCTTTCTGCTGGTACTTCCCTTGCTATTATATTCTGTTTCCATAAATTTCTTTCTTCGGGAACCCAGATTCTTAATTTCTTTTCCCTGGGATACGCTAAGATGTGTTTGGTCTGAATATTGAAATTAATCTCGTGCAAAGGCCCAAAAAGACGCCTGTATTTCTTATTATTTGATATTTTTTCTGTATTATAATATATCTGACCATTTTCTTCTCGATTTCCATGTATCATTACGCTTTATTGGACATAGTTACCACTCTGGATTATTCTCTGTAATATTTCTAGTTGGTCTTATTTACATTCCAGTCCTTCCACTGAAACATTATCCTTACAATGCTGCGCTTTAGTGCATTATTTTTACATTTGTTGATATGCAGTTTTAAGTGTAAATATAATTTTTTAATTCCACATCTCCTTTCCTGTATCTTTCATTTACAATAGGTTTTACAATCCATTTTCTTGAATGGCCTGCCCTAGATACTTAATCTTTTTAAACTTTTCTGTTTGACGAATGTCTGTCCGTAAACATTTTGGCGTATTTTTCTACGTTATTGTTAAATTTGGTTTTTCTCTGTGGAGATTCTTAACCTGCTCCAGTTGTTATATCACCCAAGACATTGATGTATATTTCTCCATCTTTATTCTTTTGTGGTCAATTGTTTAGATACATCTCGTGAATAAATATTATCATTTTGCGATCATAATTGGAAACTTCTGTATACAGCTCTATAAACTGGTGATAACGTAGCAATAAATGGAGGTCTGGCATCCAAGGCAGAAGGCGATTTGACAAGATGGAGAAATTATGGCAAGTGTAGGACCAACACTTCTCGTAATCGACAAGTGAAATCAATATGTGTCGTTCGCGTTATGACTTAGCCGATAATGATTTTGCCGGCCGGGGTGGCCGAGCGGTTCTAGGCGCTACAGTCTGGAACCGGGCGACCGCTACGGTTGCAGGTTCGAATCTGCCTCGGGCATGGATGTGTGTGATGTCCTTAGGTTGGTTAGGTTTAAGTAGTTCTACGTTCTAAGGGACTGATGACCTTAGCAGTTAAGTCCCATAGTGCTCAGAGCCATTTTGATAATGATTTTCCGCTTTCCCTGTATATGAGGCAAATCTTCCGTACTGTGGCTTTAGAGACACCAAGCACGTCGCCTATTTTGTTTACTGAAGCACCCACAATACAAGCACGTTCGTATTCACTTGGCTCGGACATAATACAGTCACAACAACAAAGAACATTGGTCTGATCACGATTGACAATCGCAACTTACTGCGGTCACTGGGGCGGCAACGCTAGTCGTCAGATACGACACTGCAACCTGCAGACTTGCCTAGCATCTGCATCTACCTCTCTCTTGTTACTGTCACAGACTGCCACGCGTGAGCCAATATCAAGTTCAAAGTCTTCCCCCTTGCCTGACTACCATTACAATGGTACACTATTTGTGTCATTATTGTGTGTCGCATTCACTATCCAGATAATTAACCTATTTCATTAATATTACTATGTGGACATTCATGTAACAGATAATTCGTGGATTTATGTACCACATACATTCCATGCATAGCTGTTATAGAACCGAATAGCTGTCACGGACTGCCACATTACAACCTCGTGACCCAGGTGCAGTAACCTCCACGACGACTTTGATTGCGAAGCAGTTCCTCGGAAACCACCCCACGTCCTCCGCGCAAATTCGATGCCGGGGCAGCAACGCAGTTCTTCGGCTGTCTGGCGCAGGCGCTCCACATACGTCGCCCTCGTCTTCCTGCGCTGTTCGTCTTCTGTCTGGGTGATTCACGCTAGCACGTCCTTTTGACGTGGAACTGCCCTGAATATTCCGGCACTTCACATTCACTTCTGTGTCGTACTGTATCCCATGCGACCACTTCAAATAAAGACTTCTCTGTCATTTATGACACAGTTATTTGCATCAACACAGAAGAATAAGGCCACAGTTTCCACAAAGTCCTTTTTGCACTATTTGTAAGCAGGTCACGAATGTTTCCTCGTGTTCTACATAAAATGTATGTCAAGTACGCTATGCGGTAAGTTCCTCATCACACTTCCTATTCGACGTAAATACATTCTTTTTACAACCGTTGCAAAGACCGTCATCTAATCTAGCGTATTGTCGCTGTGAAAAACAGAAATATGACATCCTTTAGAGAACCACATAAGTACATACATTTCGATATCATTAATTGCAGTCTTGTCACTTCAGTTTAAAGCTATATTCGCAATATCAATTGTTTACACTTACAAATGGAAGGGATACTGTCATTGTAGGGCATGTTCAGATTTATGCATCAGAAAAGTTTGCCCTAAAGGAAGCAGTTACTGAAAAAGTTATTAGTAGACAAGTGTTGTTATAATAAATGTGTTATCATATGTGTGATTAAGGTGCAACATTTTATTAGTTCGATTTTACTGATGAATGTGTTTACCTGAAACCAGTTCAAAGTTCCTCACATTGTGCATTATGGTAGCTATTATGCGTCCTTTAGAACAGTTTATTTCACGTTTTTTTAACCAGATGTCTCATTAACTTTTTAGGGACGTTCAGTGGTTTACAATTTTAAAAAAACATTTCCTATCATTTGCTTAGCGATAAATAACTTCTTTTCAGTCATTTGATTTAGATACGCACCATTTCATAACAACACTCTTAGATTAATTCATTATCTCCAAGAATCATAACAAAATTATTTAGACTGAGAAATTCTGTTTTCTATGTGTGTCCATTGGCTCTACTGTCTGCACTTCTCGACTGACACTTTTTAGTACAATAGTTGTAAGTGAAATTTATTTCATTACCCTCTTCTTACTGCAAGACAAATTGCTGTCTGGCTGAACGTGGGGCCAGTAGAAACTATGATATATGGACCGGAGCAGTAAATTGGAGTTATTGGTGTGGTGAGGGGTAATCTCACAAACTACTATAGGGATTTTCACACGGTTTTCAATAACAGACAAACTGATTCACGAAGAAATTTTGCGTATGTATCACTAGCAAAGTGTCAAATCAAGGTACTGTGCAGAATGCTCCGGCAATACATAGAATGTCTAGAACTTTCTAAGCTGTTTAATTTAGTTACAATTTAACACTTTTCCTAAGAAATGTACAAAATACCTAGGTATTTTATGCACTGTGAAATGGACAGAGGCAAAGTATAAAATTAAAATGAAATATCACCCTAAAGCTATGAATTGTATGTTTGATGAAAGTTAAAGTAAAAGCTGAAAAATTACAATAATTTTACGTGGCGAAAACTGGCATATCTTGATTCAGATATGTTTTAATAGTTTTTTAACATTTACTAATATGTAATAAGCAAAAAAGTTTTGAACAAGTAACATATATATAGTTAACAATAACAGAATCTAGAATTTCAGTTTTTATATACTTTGAAGCTATACTTTTTTATGCTACATTTATTGCAGCAAGCAGAATACAGTACTTCATTATTAACCAATGATGCCGAAGTTGCTTCTTTACACCGTCTTATCCGTCTTCAGGTCAATTGTTATATCCTTTTAGTGATCGGCTATTACAGAAATACTATTTCTTGAAGAATTACACCCCATTATCTGTAACTTTCTTATGTTTTTCTCGTCGCATTTGCACGATCAGCGACAACAACACTTTCAGAATCAAAACGTGCAGTCGCCATTTTATCGAAAGAGACATTCTGATACAACTCAACTCTGACCAAAGAGGATTGAAAATTTTATAACAATTATGTCTGTGTGTATAGTTATTGTCAATATATTTAAATTGTCTTCCTTTCATACTTTGCCTTATACGTAATTGGTATTCTATTAAATGTCTCAGCACATTATTAAATAAGATGTATTTCATATCCTTATTACTCTTATTCTATATATTGCCTAGGCATTCCAAAAACTGTTGGATTTCACAATTTGACGATAAGGTATATAATTTATAATTACAGTGACTGTGTAATATATGTATTGTTGTCTGTTCCATACTCAATTTGATTTTGGAGTGACAGCTCTTAGTAATGACGGGAGCTATGAGTTGGTCAGCTACAGAGGAGGCGGTATCTGTTGGGAAGAGCAGTAAAGTGAGCGCAGCCGCCGCAACTCCAAAGAGAAGCGAAACTTGACCAGAGTTTGTACATACCTGTATCTCTATCAGATTTAATTCCCCTCTCCAGCTTTTCTTCTGTCTGTATGTGAGGCTACTCTCAGGAGGTACTGTAGGGATTTTTAAATGTTTTCATTTATACAGTAGGTACACTAATTTACGAGGCAGGTTTATTCCCGGTACCCAAGACAAGCCGTTTATCTGTAAATAATTAGTGCTACCCGTACGATGATGGAGCAGGTAGCTCACAGTGTAGTAGTTGCAACTTAGTTTTTAAGTATTTTCGCTTTGTAAGAACGAAAAGTAAATTTTATGACCTCTGTCTTGTACAGTGTCTTGACATACATTAAATTTGTTCCACCATTCACACTAGTGCATAGCACATCTTTACAACTGTATAGATTTTATATATGACAGCCTACTGTCTTTTTTTTTTTTTTAGATGTTTGACTAAAGTAAAAATAATACTCTACTAGCACACGCTGCCTCGGCAAACTGCTCCGAGGTACGTTCTTGTATGTATAAATCCGAATCGATACCTTGTATCGATATCCTTTCAATTTTGTATGTTCCTTTGGTATATAAGTGTTTGCTTTTTGTAAAACTACTCATCAGTTTGTTTGTTTCTTGTGTGGCAGATCTCTGACGATGGCCTAAGCCAAAATACATTACAATAAGAAAACGATTAAGGTAGAAATTTATACAGTGATCAAAATGAATGTTACATTTGTAAATATTGTGAGGAAGTATAGTTTCTGAGTTGAGCGTAAAGCATATGTTGCTGTGGAGGTTTTTGGCGGCTTGTCAATACTGGACGTAGTACGAAACTAGACTAATTCTTTTCTGTCAGATAAAGTCTTAAGAAAACTAAAATGAAGAAGATAAACACACTTCGATTTGATAACCTAAAGCAAAGAAACGAAAGCAAAACATTGCAAAAATTTCCACAGCAAACACTACAGTTTCTTCTCACTGTCATCTTGTATAACATATTGTTTATGAACCAGTTGGTTCTCCTTCTAATTGGAGACATTTCTGAATGTGGTTAAGCATTGTCCAGATAAGCCTATGGGATATTGTCCCATTCCTCTACAGCGGCATCTTTGATCACCCATAAGGTCTCTGATGGGAAAGGATGATTGCATACCACTCGTTTTAGAATGACCCATGCATTCTCACCGCAGCTGAGATACGGAGAATGTGGAGGTCAATTCATCCGATTGATTCTATGCTCCACGAGGAAGGGTTAACAATATTGTATAACGATCGGGGATTTAATTGTCATTCGTCAGCGTAACTCCCGCTTCAAAAGCAGCAAAATGCGTGCAAGGTTGTTGTCCAGATACGTCATACCAATCATCTTCGCATGCATTGCCTCAATGGGTGTCTGTGGCCGTACAAGAGTCCACTGCAAAACATGACTGAACGGCCTTGATAAGGATGGCACAAGTATTGCAATGTCTATAGGTGACGCGTTGTTATAGACTGCACAAAATGTCCCCTCATGGCCTGGATATGGACTCTTTCAGCTATAATTACACAACAAACAGACCAGTATATCGATATTATGATATATTTCTAGATCCCAACGTTCAGTAGTAAAGTTTCGGCAATATGCAACATTTAATTTGACCACAGTATTAGTTAGACTTTACTGATGAATGTGACTATATTATCTTTTCATATGTACGCTTTCCAGAGTCAGGTGGAGAATTGCTACATGCATCTCAGTTACAGTAGGGTGTAACGTTCTTTTTAAATATGGTAACTTTACGATTATGTTAAATGAATGTCTGAAGTGTGGAATGGATACAAATCTCGAACTGTCGTGTAGCGAGTTGTAACTGCAAGTGGTGTACATGTATGAATGTATTGAACTGGGGACCTATAAAAGACCAAGAGGCTTCGTCCCCGCCGTAGCCCTCAGAACACAGGGTTATTGTGCAGTTCGGCTCCCCAGTGGACCAGGACCACCTCCCCCCCCCCCCCCCCCCCCCCACACACACACACACACTTGTGCGTGGAGACAGTATTTGCACAGCAATCGCCGACATACTGTAACTGAGGCGGAAGAAGGGGAACCAGCTCGCATTCGCCGAGGCAGAGGGAAACCCAATTTAAAAACCATCCACAGGCACGACGGTACACTGGACCTCGGCTTAATCCGCCGGGCGGAATTCGTGCCGGATACCGTCACGCCTTCCCGCTCCGGAAGCAGTGCATTAGATCCCACGGCTATCCGGGCGGGTAGTGGTGTACTTACTCCGAGTTACTGTAGGCAAAATTTTATACGAATCGATTGGACAGTGCAACTCCCAGTACCAATAAAGAAATACAGTCACTGCAAAATACATTCAGTTCCTTAGGCACTGAATCATCTGGCCCTATTCAAAACTGATAACTTTGGTCCCTGTGCACATAACAAATAAATTAAACTGTTTTACCTCTAAAGCAGCAACGGTGGAACACGGTATATTCTGATCTTTGACCAAATAATATGCTAGTTACAGGTTCAGCGGTGTGCAATGCTTGCCGCAATACTTTGAAATGTACATGAAATTCTTTTGGCTGATAAACGAGAACATTTAACGAAATCCAACTTCTTTGAAAAATGTATGACCTGGACTGCGAGGCGGTTCAGATTATGGTGAAATGCTAACACTGTTTTTCTTTTTTTAGCAAAATTATATTGCAAGTTATCTTTGTCTTTTCAAAAACATCTGACATCTGAAATTACATTACCCACAATTTATTCATAAACAGTGAGATTTAAACAGCAAGTGAAATCTAACTTCACTAATCCAACATAAGCGCAAATCTTCAAATTACATATAACTGTGTTAACAAGTCATAGAAGCATTACAAAATTCAGACATCTAAGTAGCCTTTTTATCTAAACAGTTCACGTACATTCTGGGGCTACACAACAATTACAAATAATCAGCCAACTCATCTCTACCAACGCGCTGCAAAAACTGAAATCATAATTATTTAACGTCTTTACCTTACTTGCATGAAGACTTCTGATTCCAAGTTCAACAATATTGACGTACCAAAATCTATCCAAACACTTGGTGGCCTCACACAGCATACCACAAAAACTGCCTATTCCATCGCTACCTACAACTGTGCGCCAACCGCTCTCTTACTCCAACACTATAATAATCTGAGACCAGAAGCAGTATCTCTGGGTCTGCGGTCTTACACATTCAGCGATATAAAGCCTATCAAAGACATACATCGTTTATAAAATCATATTCGGTTGCCACTTACAAATGTGCCCCAGTAGATTCCTTCCAATGGCAATGTGCTTGCAGCACAAAAACAACGTAGTCGAATTACGAGTTATTCTGTTAATTTTCACGTTATTTTCATGATATTTGACGATCGGAGTAGAAAAAAACGGAGCTGAAATGAGGCTTATTTGTCGTGTTGCGTTAGATATTTAACTTCTTTGCAGTGTCACCATTAATACAATTGGCTCTGAGCACTATGGGACTTAACATCTGAGGTCATCAGTCCCCTAGGACTTAGAACTACTTAAACATAACTAACCTAAGGACATCATACACATCCATGCCCGTGGCAGGATTCGAACCTGCGACCGTAGCGGTCGCTCGGTTTCAGACTGAAGCGCCTAGAACCGTTCAGCCACACCGGCCGGCCTAATACAATTCGCTGCTATCCACGAACGGGAGAAGGTTGACAAACACGTACACAGGTTTCGTTCAGCCTATTTTCCTCATACCACCATAAACAATGATCATATTCTTACATCATTTTGCCATTACTATATTGAATCAATGAACTTATCATAATTAGGTGATGGGTATTTTGTAAAAGTGCAGGTAAATCGCATATCTTTTTCCATTCCTCCAACTCTGTTATGATACACTGGCTTGGAGGCCATGTTAATTTAACGTTACTCACATGCTTCTTTGGTGCTGCTCCGGATATCAAAACAATTCTCTTTGGGTGTAGGATGGCAAGGCTGGGAAGATGTGTAGAAACTTGCAGAGGCAAATGTTGGTCAGTGTTTACATACTGCAGCAGCCTTTCTGCAGAGACGTTGCGGTGAAACAGCCCCACGAGAGCTTGCGGTCAGCGAGGCATTAAGGGCATTACACAGGAGCCTGTACTGTCCGCGACACGCTGTGGGTTGCGCGCTAGCTCTAAGGTATCGTGACGCCAGGCCCTGAGCTACGCTAATGGTCTGTGCTATTACAGTCTGGCCGGCAAACACAGTACGGAAACATATTTACAGTCGGCACACTATCTTACAGGTTTCAGTAGCCATTCCCTGACACCTGGGTTACATTTAATCGTAAAGAGAACAGCATACCGGAATTCATTGCGCTGTAGACCGCACTACACTCAACAGCATTCATACGCTCCACAATAATCAGCAAATTTAATTTGGCGCAGTTTTAAACTGTAGCACACTTAGACAACTCCCTCGTATTTCTTTAAATAACCTACTAATTTATACAAACAAATAATTAGCTTGAATCATGTACGTGTAAATATTGTGAGGAAGTAATTTTCCTGAGTTCAACGTGAAGCATAAGTGACCATGAAGATTTTCGCGGCCTGTCAGTGCAATGATATCTTCACAGGTTTCTTGCCGCGTAACATCGTAAGAGGGCAGTGGGACTTTGTGAACATCGCAGAAAAAGAAAACAGAAGAAGAAAATAGAAGAACTTAAGATGTGGTGCTATAGAGCGATATTGAACACCAGGTGAACTGATGAGCAGGTTCCCTGGGGAATCGGAGAGGAAAGGAGCATGTGGAAAGTAGAACAGAACAATATGGAAAAGAATCCACAGCCTCCCAAGATCTGAGACGATGTAGAAATGATGAACTTAGTGTAACATCTTCTTTTGTTTTTGCTTTAAAACTGAAAGGTCTAGCTCATTTTTTCTTGCATCATTTGCTTACTTCTATACGCCTTTCCTGTCTGCAAGGAAAGCAGAAAGTGGTGGTTTTTGTACAATTTAGATTAATTATGTACGATTCACATTACTATTGTTTAATTTTAGAAATATTTCCTGTCGTAACATTGTTTTAAATTTTTTCACAGTCTTACAACGGTGAGCGCAAATGAAGTTGGTGCTACTAATACGGTAGTGCTCTTGAGCGGCTGCCACTGCTCAAAATGGTTCAAATGGCTCTGAGAACTATGGGACTTAACACCTGAGGTTATCAGTTCCCTAAAACTTAGAACTACTTAAACCTAACTACCCTAAGGATATCACACACATCCATGCCCGAGGCAGGATTCGAACCTGCGACCGTAGCGTTCGCGCGGTTCCAGACTGAAGCGCCTAGAACCGCTCGGTCAAACCGGCCGTCCGGCCGCCACTGCTGCTGCCACAAATGCGTATTGTATAATCAGTATGAGAACCTTTTAAAGAAATTACTGCCATGAACCGCAAATACTGGCACTGAAATGCTTACATTTCTTTTCACGGTCATTCATAACTCTGGTGGTAACGGCCCAATAATCATTGATAGTGCCGATTTTACTGATACTCCCGTGATTAAGGTGCACTATGTGACCAAAAGTATGGATGAAAATGACTAACAAGTTCGTGGCCCCCTCCATCGGTAATGCTGGAATTCAATATGGAGCTGGCCCACCCTTAGCCTTGATGACAGTTTCGACTATCGCAGGCATACGTTCAATTAGGTGATGGAAGGTATCTTGGGGAATGGCAGCCCATTCTTCACGGAGTGCTGCACTGAGGAGAGGTATCGATGTTGGCCGGTGAGGCCTGGCACGAAGTCGGCATTGCTAAACATCCCAGAGCTATTCTATAGGATTCAGGTCAGGACTCTGTGCAGGCCAGTCCATTACAGAAATATTATTGTCTTGTAACCACCCACCATAGGCCGTGCATTATGAACAGCTACTCGATCGAGTTGAAAGATCCAATCGCCATCCCCTAATTGCTCTTCTACAGTGGGAAACAAGATGGTGCTTAAAACATCAATGTCGACCTGTGCTGTGATAGTGCCACGCAAAACAACAAGAGGTGCAAGCCCCCTCCACGAAAAACATGACCACACCATAACACCATCGCCTCCGAATTTTACTGTTAGAACTACACACGCTGGCAGATGACGTTCACCGGGCATTCGACATAACCACACCCTGCCATCAGATCGCCACATTGTGTACCGTGATTCGTCACTCCACACAACGTTTTTTCACTGTTCAACCGTCCAGTGTTTACGCTCCTTACACCAAGTGAGGCATCGTTTGGCATTTACTAGCGTGATGTGTAGCTTATGAGCAGCCGCTCGACCATGAAATCCAAGTTTTCTCACCTCCCACCTAACTGTCATAGTACTTGCACTGTATCTTGATACAGTTTGGAATTCCTGTGTGATGGTCTGGATAGATGTGTACCTGTTACACATTATGACCCTTTTCATCTTCAAAAAAATGTTCAAATGTGTGTGAAATCTTATGGGACTTAACTGCTAAGGTCATCAGTCCTTAAGCTTACACACTACTTAACCTAAATTATCCTAAGAACAAACACACGCATCCATGCCCAAGGGAGGACTCGAACGTTCTTTTCAACTGTCGGCGGTCAACAGACGAGGTCGGCCAGTACGCTTTTGTGCTGTACGTGTTTCTTCACGTTTCCATTCCGCTATCACATAGGAAACAGTGGACCCAGAGATGTTTAGGAGTGTGGAAATCTCGCGTACAGGCGTGTGACACGAGTGACACCCAATCACCTGACTACGTTCTAAGTCCATGAGTCCCGCGGAGCGCCCCATCCTGCTCTCTCACGATGTCTAATGACTACTGAGGTTACTGATATGGCAGTAGGCGGCAGCACTATGCACCTAATATGAAAAACGTATGTTTTTGGTGGTGTCTGGATACTTTTGATGACATAGTGTAATTCAGATTTCTTTCACTCAAGGAGTAATTACAAAAGCAATAATAAAAAGAAGGGACAAGATGAAAAGACATGTATTAAGACTTCAGTGAATACCTTTATGGTACTAAAAAAAAGGTAGAGGTTAAAAACTGTAGGAGAAGACAGAGATTAAAATACATCCAACAAATGATCGAGGACGTATGGTGCAGGTGTATTCGGAGATGAAGTGGTTGATACAAGACAGGAATTCGTGGAGAGGCGCATCAAACTAGTCAGAAGAGTGAAAAAGAGGCGTGATCCGGTATGCAGGTCAGATTGAGCGTGGTTTACGTAAATGCTGCTAGTCCCCGAATATCTGCCTCAGAAATACATTATGCGCACCTGTTGACACACGATAATATGCAGAACAAAACTGATGAGGCTTTCGTAGTTTCCAAGCCAGAAAAGACATTCGATAAATAAGCACGTAATATGTGAGCCGCAGCAGCTCGGGCGCGAGATGCATCACCTAGAATGTGTACTGAGGAGCAGTAGACTCCCCAATAGTTGCATGAGAAAAGTCACGAAACCTAACACCCGGCGAAGTGTCACGTCAGAGGAAGAAATGTCAGGTGCGGCCCTTCTACCACACATCCCGAGGATGATTAGCAGAATCGGCCATACATTGTGCAAACACGGCCTAAACGCTATCTTCAGCTCGACTAAGACGATCAAAGAGTATCTCAGAACGGTAAAGGGCACGAGGTCCTCAGCCACAAAGTCTACTTCTACATCTACGTAATTACTGTGCTATCCACAATTAAGTTCCTGGCAGAGGATTCAATGAGCCACCTTCAAGCTGTCTCTACCGTTCCACTCTCGAATGGCACGCGGAAAAAACGAGCACTTACATTTTTCTGTGCGAACCCTGATTTCTCTTACTTTATTGTGATGATCATTTCTCCCTATGTAGGTGGATGCCAACAGAATGTTTTCGCAATCGGAGCAGAAAACTGGTGATTAAAATTTTATGAGAAGATCCCGTCGCAACGAGAAATGCCTTTGTTTTAATGATTGCCACTCCAATTCACGTATCATGTCTGTGGTACTATCTCCCCTATTTCGCGATAATACAAAACCAGCCGTCCTTCTTTGAACTTCTTCAATATCAACCGTCAGTCCCACCTGATACGGACCCCACACTGCACATCAATACTCCAGAATAGGGCAGACAAGTATAGTGCAGACACTCTCTTTAGTAGATCTGTTGCACCTTCTAAGTGTTCTGTCAATAAATCGCAGTCTTTTGTTTGCTCTACCCATAACATTATCTATGTGATCGTATGACGTTAGGTTATTTGTAATTACAGAGTCTAAGTATTTAGTTGAATTTACAGCCTTCAGATTTGTGTCACTTATCGCGTAATCGAAATTCAGCGGATTGCTTTTAGTACTCATGTGAATGACTTCACACTTTTCTTTATTCAGGGTCAATTGCCACTTTTCGCACCACACAGATATCTTATCTAAATCATTTTGCAATTCGGTTTGGTCATCTGATGACTTTACAAGACGGTAAATCATCTGAAACTACTCAGATTGTCTCCTATGCCGTTAATATAGATAAGGAACAACAGACGGCTTATAGCTCTTCCTTGGGGAACGCCGGATATTACTTCTGTTTTACTCGATGGCTTTCCGTCTATTACTACGAACTGTGACCTTTCTGACAGGAAATCACGAATCCAGTCGTACAACTGAGGCGATATTCCATATGCACACAGTATGGTTGGAAGACCCTTGTGAGGAACGGTGTCGAAATCGTTCTGGAAATCTAAAAATATGGAATCAGTTTGACATCCCCAGTCCTCTGTCGATAGCACTCATTACCTCATGAGTATAAAGGGCTAGTTTTGTTTCACAAGAACGACGTTTCCTTAATCCGTGCTGACTTTGTGTCAGTAAATTGTTTTCTTCGAGGTAATTCATAATGTTCAAACACAGTGTATGTTCCAAAACTCTACTGCAAATTGACGTTAGTGATATGGACCTGCAGTTCAGCAGATTACTCCTGTTTCCATTTTAGGGTATTGGTTTGACTTGAGCAACTTCCCAATCTTCAGATATGGAACTTTGTGTGAGCGAAGGGTTTTATATAATTGCTAAATATGGAGCTATTGCATCAGCATACTCTGAAAGGAACCTGACTGGTATGCAATCTGGACCGGAGGCCTTGCCTTTTTTAAGTAGTTTAAGCTGCTTTGCTATACCGAGGATATCTGCTTCTATGTCTCTCACCTTTGCAGTTGTTCTTGATTGGAATTCAGGAATATTTACTTCGTCTTCTTTGGTGAAGGAGTTTCGAAAAACTGTCTTTAATAACTCTGCCTTTGTGGCACTGTCATCAGTAACTTCACCGTTGTTTTCGCGCAGTGAAGGTATTGACTGCGTCTTGCCACTCGACCGAGCGAGGTGGCGCAGTGGTTAGCACATGGACTCGCATTCGGGAGGACGACGGTTCAATCCCGTCTCAGGCCATCCTGATTTAGGTTTTCCGTGACTTCCCTAAATCGCTTCAGGCAAATGCCGGGATGGTTCATTTGCAAGGGCACGGCCGATTTCCTTCCCCATCCTCCCATCACCCGAGCTTGCGCTCCGTCTCTAATGACCTCGTTGTCGACGGGACGTTAAACACTAATCTCCTGCTCCTCCTCTTGCCACTCGTGTGCTTTATATACGACGATTGGAACTTAAATAGTGGCAACTATTTATTCACAACCGATACAAAAGAGTTACATGTCTGCACCTGTTACCGTCCTTCAAAGTAGTTACCAGCGTTGTGTAGAACCCGTTGCTAGCGATGTGGAAAGCGTAGTATACCGTTAGAAGAGCCTGTTCTGTTGATGGTGCGAATGGAGCGGTCTACTACCTGTCGAATCTCTGGAACAGTTCTGAAGCGAATGTCAGAATTTCTCTGCGTGTCCGTTTGTACCATCTGGTTTTATTGGTAATTACATTGAGGTGAACATTTTGCACGCCGTTTCAAACGCTCAAGAGCTCTTAGAATTTACTAGGAGTTGAATGCATTCAGTTTAAATTTGTTTATAGAATAATATTATTGTAGTTTTTTCAGTATCTAAAGTTGCCTTTTCACTTCTCTCAAGGGGCACGTATATAGGGTACAGGTGTAGATCATGCTCTGGTTCCATCGGGTTGAGGATATGAGCCTCATAATTACGGATCCGCAACAGAAGCTAGCTCAAGGTGAGTTGCAGGCCAAGGTAATGCAATTTAAAATGAAATTAAATGCATCAGAATGGAGCAAGAACCCAGGGGAGGACGGAGAAGGCTGCGGCTTACACGAAGAGCTTACACAAAGAGCTTTCTTGGAACAAGTCGTCGGTTTTATTAAGCCAATATTCAGAGCCTGATGTTGAAATATTAATGAAAGGTCTCTACGTTTACTCCCAATCAATATTATGGACAACAATATGATATTCATGAAGCTTGTTCGTACTGCATATCAGACTTCGTATGTCCTCAGACACAACTTGGCAGTTAGTGGCAGGAAGATTATGAGGGAGTAGTATTGGCCTGCCATATTGTCCTCCTTTTCAGTGCAGCCTACAGGCTAGGAGCAAGCAACGGTTTCCCACCCCTTCCATATAGGCTGGACAGAGACAGGGGATGGAACTGAAAGAGGGGAAGAAAGAGATGGAATGGGAGACGGGGAAAAGTTGATGGTCAGTGATGGGGGAAAGGGATGACGGTCAGAGAGAGGGGGAGCTGGTGCTAGACATTTAGGACGTGGCGAGAAGTAGAGGGAGGAGAGGTGTGTAATACAGGTGTCAAATTTGTTCACAGACAAAGCCCCCCCCCCCCCTCACACACACATACACCACTCCCTCTCTGTCCATCCACTGTCTCCCCTCTATCTCACTATCTGCATTGTGCAGTGATATGGGTGGCGTACCTAGCTCCTGCTGTATAGGTTGCCCAGTAAGGCAGATGGGCAGGGTGGATTAGTAATGGTGTACTTAACCATCCATCAACAATAAAGCATATCCATGAATACAGTCAGTATATTATCACATCTTGCATTGTATGTTGTGCATAGCTGTGCTATGCTGCTCTCTCCTCAGTGAGCCCAAGTCTTTGCAAGAGTACAGTTACTCCAAGATGGACAGAGCGATGGGAAGGAGAGTACTGGATGGGGAGAGAGGGGGAGGAGGACATGGACAGAGAGGGGGGAGAAGAGGGAGACGCTGGAGGCAGGTGTAAGTTGTAGTGGGTAAGTAGGCAGTTGTTAAGGGAAGACAGGAAGATGTGGATGGGAAGAGGGTTGAAGGCTATGGGTACAGGGGGGGGGGGGGGATGGAGGAATATGTGGTTGGAGAGATCGGTTGGAAGAGATGAACAAAGAAAGGCAGGAGGAGGGGGAAGAGTTACAGAAAGGGGGGAGGAGATGGAGTTACAGGGATAGGACTTTGAGGTAAAGAGAGATGCGTGGACGAAAAGCTGGATAGGTAGGAGGAGGAGACAAGTGCAATACAAGTATCAAACACATATGCGAATGGAGGTGGGGGAGGAGCAGGCTAGTTTCCTGAATATAGTGTAATTGTGTTACTTATGTACCTTCCTGCATATTTCTTCCTCTTTAAAAAGTCAGTTGGGGGATAGGGTCACGTTGACGATGAACCAACAGATACTCATCTGTGGAACTACTCAAGTTTTGGTTTAGAGGATTTTTTCAAGAGAACATATCATCACAAATCAATATCAGAAAATGTTTAGAAAATACACTCCTGGAAATTGAAATAAGAATACCGTGAATTCATTGTCCCACGAAGGGGAAACTTTATTGACACATTCCTGGGGTCAGATACATCACATGATCACACTGACAGAACCACAGGCACATAAACACAGGCAACAGAGCATGCACAATGTCGGCACTAGTACAGTGTATATCCACCTTTCGCAGCAATGCAGGCTGCTATTCTCCCATGGAGACGATCGTAGAGATGCTGGATGTAGTCCTGTGGAACGGCTTGCCATGCCATTTCCACCTGGCGCCTCAGTTGGACCAGCGTTCGTGCTGGACGCGCAGACCGCGTGAGACGACGCTTCATCCAGTCCCAAACATACTCAATGGGGGACAGATCCGGAGATCTTGCTGGCCAGGGTAGTTGATTTACACCTTCTAGAGCACGTTGGGTGGCAGGGGATACATGCGGACGTTCATTGTCCTGTTGGAACAGAAAGTTCCCTTACCAGTCTAGGAATGGTTGAACGATGGGTTCGATGACGGTTTGGATGTACCGTGCACTATTCAGTGTCCCCTCGACGATCACCAGAGGTGTACGGCCAGTGTAGGAGATCGCTCCCCACACCATGATGTCGGGTGTTGGCCCTGTGTGCCTCAGTCGTATGCAGTCCTGATTGTGGCGCTCACCTGCACGTCGCCAAACACGCATACGACCATCATTGGCACCAAGGCAGAAGCAACTCTCATCACTGAAGACGACACGTCTCCATTCGTCCCTCCATTCACGCCTGTCGCGACACCACTGGAGGCGGGCTGCACGATGTTGGGGCGTGAGCGGAAGACGGCCTAACGGTGTGTGGGACTTAGCCCAGCTTCATGGAGACGGTTGCGAATGGTCCTCGCCGATACCCCAGGAGCAACAGTGTCCCTAATTTGCTGGGAAGTGGCGGTGCGGTCCCCTACGGCACTGCGTAGGATCCTACGGTCTTGGCGTGCTTCCGTGCGTCGCTGCGGTCCGGTCCCAGGTCGACGGGCACGTGCACCTTCCGCCGACCACTGGCGATAACATCGATGTACTGTGGAGACCTCACGCCCCACGTGTTGAGCAATTCGGCGGTACGTCCACCCAGCCTCCCGCATGCCCACTATACGCCCTCGCTCAAAGTCCGTCAACTGCACATACGGTTCATGTCCACGCTGTCGCGGCATGCTACCAGTGTTAAAGACTGAGATGGAGCTCCGTATGCCACGGCAAACTGGCTGACACTGACGGCGGCGGTGCACAAATGCTGCGCAACTAGCGCCATTCGACGGCCAACACCGCGTTTCCTGGTGTGTCCGCTGTGCCGTGCGTGTGATCATTGCTTGTACAGCCCTCTCGCAGTGTCCGGAGCAAGTATGGTGGGTCTGACACACCGGTGTCAATGTGTTCTTTTTTCCATTTCCAGGAGTGTACATTAAAAATCTAGAACTAAACAATTTACAAAGTTCATATGTTATTTTAAAGAGGTAAGCATCTGTTAGTATAGTTTGTAAAAAATACAAAAGGGAATTTGTCATCTCTAGATATATCGCCTGGTAAAGATAATATTCTAATCAAATGTAGCTTCATCTATCCAACTATAAGGTGCTGACTGCTTTCTTCAGGAATTCGAAATTATTTCGATGACGGCGTTGTATCCTATTGCTTCGAATAGAGCAGTTTTTATGCGCCATTAAAGAAATAAAATAATGAGCAACTTCAGTAGAGAACGCCCTATGTTGTTCACGGTTCTAACGTAAGTTTTGCGTGGTGCCCACAGACACCCAAGCTATTTCAACCTATTATTCCTTCCCGGACCGCATTTCCTTCCCCATGTCCCTCCCTACGTTTCCGCCCTCCTTCCCCTCAACCCCCTCCTTCCCCTCTGCCCGCTCCTTCCCCTCTGCCCGTTCCTTCCCCTCTCTCACTGTTCTTACTTATGTCGACCTTCTGGTCCCCTACATCCCCTGTAGTTCTGTTCCTCATGTCTTTTTCTTTTGCATCCTTCCTTTTTGACATTTTTGGTCCCCTTTGGGGCTTGACCTCCACTTCTAAATTTTCTCCCCGAAGCCATTTGGGGAAATAATTCCGCTGTAGTGTCTATGACATGGATTCCACTTGCCTCTTACACTTCGGAATTCCACTTTGGGTATGGGTTCGCTAAATGCAGTGGACGTGAGGCACAATGATGTTATTCCGAGCTGTTCCCCTTGCGACGTCAGCTGCATAACGGTATTTTCGCATAGGAGGTATGTACATTATGCTGATTGCATATTACACACACTTCCGTTGTTTTGTTGGTTATGTCACAGTCACAAAGATACCTGTAACTTGGGTAACTAACTGATTAAATTATTATTACGTTTTCTGTAGCGAGCCACTGAAGACCGCAGAACCCTTGTACCAAAATATTTAGAAAATTCCTTGGGATAACTTTTGAAACTTCATGGTCAAGATTGTAATTTTGACCACAGTTATGTATTGTGTATTGAACCGAACGACGAAGAGGCTTCTTCCCTGGAGTAGCACTCAGTGGTTCACAACCCCACATCATGCTACAGCAGTCCACTCGCCCCCCCCCCCCCCCCCCACCCCCACCCTCCACACCGAATCCAGGGTTATTGTATGGTTCGGCCCCCAGTGGACTCCCCAGGAACGTCTCACACCAGACGAGAGTAACCCCAATGTTTGCGTGGTAGAGTAATTATGGTGTTTGCGTGCGTGGAGAAAGTGTTTGCGGTGCAATCGCCGACGTAGTGTAATTGAGGCGGAATAATGGGAACCAGCCGGTATTCGCCGAGGCAGATGGAAAACCCACTAAAAACCATCCACAGACTGGCCAGTTCACCGGACCTCGACACAAATCCGCAGGGCGGATTCGTGCCCGGAACCAGCACGCGTTCCCGCCCGGAAAGCAGTGCGTTAGAGCAAACGGCTAACCGCGCGGGCTAAATAGCCTTTACTTGTGTACGTGTTACACAAATACAAACCTGGGAATGTGAAATGACAACCTAAACGTGCTACTGAGCGGAAAGCCACATCACTCACATGAAATTCAAAAGAATCCTGTGTGTGTGTCAAAACCGATCTCATTTATAAGCAAACCAATAATTTCACACTCTGTAGACTTGACCAGTGCGAACTGTTTGAAACAAACGTAGCATATAAAAAAACTCTAATGTCGACCTGCTTCAGAATGAAACCTGAAAAACACGAAAATTTCTGCACTGACGTATGGCCCTGAACCTACAATGCACAAACGAAACGAAACAATCACGTATAATGAATATTACCTGCAAAATGAAGTGCTACCATAAAGAGAAACACAGAAAGACTCCACAACAGTTATTTAAGAAACATCCTGCTAAAAACTAACCACAGTTGGTATAGGGAAATTTAGTTCATAATTTTGACACAGAATGCCAATAAAACACATGACTCAACCTTCAAGTTCTGAAATTTCACGTAGGAGGGAACACATCATAAAAAAAGAAAAACAGTTATAGACTCTAATACGAAAATTCATTTAATCTAATAACTTCCATGGTATATTAAAATCAACTCAGAAGGTCAATCAATAGAATAATTATCAAAAGCTCGACTGTGGCAGGGGTGAAGTGGACCAACAATACAAGTCCACAAAAATAAAAATAAGCTTTTTATCTCATGTAATACTACCTTATTCTTCATTTCAAGTTTTTTTTTATGTCCGTATATTACCCATCCATTGTTCTGAGTAACCATTAAACCTCGCAATAAACCAGTAACTCACATAGTTCTAAAAGTACGTCTATGCATTACACTGTACACTCAACGAAACCCTGTATGCTGGACACCGCAGCTATCCAGTATTAACTGTCAAAGATTCTGCGATTACACGGTGCTGCCATCACAGACACAGCTGTGTTTCTCTGACCACAATTCTTCAAATATATCATTTTCCTTTACAAATATTAACACATCCAAGACGGCCGGAGTGGCCGTGCGGTTCTGGGCGCTTCAGACTAGAACCGAGCGACCGCTACGGCCGCAGGTTATAATCCTGCCTCGGGCATGGATGTGTGTGATGTCCTTAGGTTAGTTAGGTTTAATTATTTCTACGTTCTAGGCCACTTATGACCTCAGAAGTTAAGTCGCATAGTGCTCAGACCCATTTGAACCATTTTGAACACATCTAATAACGTCATCAAAAAAAAAAAAGCCAGCTTACACCAGTATTTTTCTTTGAGTGATTTAAACACGTGAGGTCCCATCTTGGAAATTGCAGAATTCACTGAAATCTTTTTTCCCACTGATTACCAAAGTAACTTACTCGACAACGGATATTTCCAAAGTTACGTTTCACTTCCCATTTACTTTATATAAGCTTAGAAAACAGCCGTTTTTATGTAAAACTCGTCATTTAAGACGTAACAAGTGTGGAGTTTAAGTAAAATCAATTACAAACAATCTGGTAGAAGTTCTGGAATTAATGTATAATATAGATATCTACAATGTCTCTCGGCGTGTCATATAAAGGTTATTGTAATTACGGACGGAGCTAGAGCTTTTTTCCTTGAGTATGCGATACTTTCACCTCCAGGAAAACCTGCTTCTTGAGAAATTTCAGGTTCAGTTAGTGCTTTGTGCAGTGTGAAAGGCAACGAGGTGGTTACAATTTGCAAGAAATTTCGATCTCGGGCTGTTCTTTGAGCATAAAAAACACTCCGTGGCGGCTGGCGTGGGGGAAGGAGGGAGGCAAAAAATGGTTCAAATGGCTTTGAGCACTATGCGACTTAACTTCTGAGGTCATCAGTCGTCTAGAACTTAGAACTAAGTAAACCAAACTAACTTAAGGACATCACACACATACATGCCCGATGCAGGTTCCAGTCTGTAGCGCCTAGAACCGCACGGCACTTCGGCCGGCGGAGGGAGGCACTTTCCGGTCAGCAACATTGCAGCCCTAGGCCGGCACAAGGCAGCTGTAATTAGACGCTTTTGTTTTCCTGAAAGGAGCCGTCGCAGAATGGGCGTCACTGCCCTCCCCAGCCTCCCCCCCTCCCCGCCCCCTATCCCCCCTCCCCATTCCCCCTCCCCTCTCTCCCTCCCCTCCTGCTATCTTCAAGAGGAAACAGATTTTCAATGAACTGAGAAGCTGTAGCAAGAGGCTAAGGTGTGAAATGGCGAGTTTTGAATTACGAAGTAAGCAACCTGAAGTAAAGAAGTTTAAAAAAATCCTATTAAAAGACGTATATTTATCGTAATGACACTTCCTCATCACTCCATGTGACTTATGTTCGTTGACGATATGGCTGCAAACAGAGCGAGGCATACATGCACATACACATTACAGCTACTGAAATAATTATTAAAGTCTATTTCCAAAAAGGTTAACTTCTTCAGTAATACAAATAGTCAACTATCACGTTATTGTTGTGCAAACAGCCATAGCCTGTCAGGGTCCTGTTCAGAGATTGACAAGGGAACGGCGCCTACTCTTCGTCACCGGCTTTATCCAAATTAATTGTATGTGGAGGACATGGACAGAAAAGAAAGTGATAGAAGTGGAAGCTCCAGATGGCCAAGCGTTTTTGCGGCGAGTCGGCGAGGTATGAGCTATTTTTGTTAACACAGTTTCCAAGCAGCGGTTGGTACAGTAGAAAGAGTACAGAACAGTAATCCGAGGGTCGTGAGGTGGAGTCTCTACGCGGAAACTTCTTTTTATTTTCAACTCTTACGTTGCTCACAAAGAAAGTAAACCTAAATATAAACAAAATAACCTACTCGTATACAGTACAATACACTATAACCATTAGTGGATAATTATCGCTGCGCGAGATTAGCCGAGAGGTCTAGGGCGCTGCAGTCATGGACTGTGCGGCTGGTCCCGGCAGAGGTTCGAGTCCTCCCTTGGGCATGAATGTGTGTGTTTGTCCTTAGGATAATACAGATTTATTAGAGTGTAAGCTTAGGGACTGATGACCTTAGCAGTTAAGTCCCATAAGATTTCTAGCTCTTTTGAACATTTTTGAAAATTATTGGCAGCATTCTACCTATACCTACGAGCGTACTGGCTCTTTTGGACCGAGGATCTAGAAAAGAATGGACGAGTACGCTAAAAAAATATAGGAATATCAACATTAATTCGTCAAAATCTGGGAACCTTAACTCAGCCTCATACAAAAACAGTTTGATCTGATGGATCTGCGTTCAGAGAAGCAATTTTTTTCCGTTACGTGACTCGTGCGGAAGCCAAAAATCGCGCTGTCTGTACGACGCGATTTGTCAAGATCGACTGCCATCATACAGTACTAAAGTGACTCTCCACAAATCCATTTCGCTAGTGCCAGCCTGCGAGCTCATTTTTTTATCGCCAGGTAAATAATTTCATCAACGGGTTTCAAAACGTCTCTTATCTCATCAAGAGAGAAAAATATGTCACGCCTCTGTATCAAAATACGTTCTGTTGTACATCCCTAGCTATCCTCGGCAGTAACTGGCGAAATGATGCGTTACTCGTGATTTGTTGCCTAACTGTGCTATGAAAGCAAACCTTTTATGAATGTAAACCAAGTCTGTTTTTTCTGTAGAAACCTGTAAAATGCTGAGTTCTAATGTCTACAAGATACTGAGAAAATTACTGTTTTCCTTCTTTATAGGATGAATATCGCCGCAGCACGTGTAGAACACTATAAGCATCCAGTTTTTCCTTTGCTCTTCCTTTTCATGGGGTTCATGAAAATATTAATAAACGAAATATTCTGAGCATAATTTCGGTATATTTACAGTGAAAGTAACGAGAAAATTGAAAATAAAGAGGTCCTACAGAGGAACTCGACCACATGGCCATCTTATTACCATCCGGTACTTTTTCCTCCTCGCCCGCCACTGCCTGGTAACGACGTTAGCGTGAATGGCCCGCCCCTCACTTGATCTGCACTATTTTTTTCTAAACGCTTGGCCATACGGGGCTCCTGCTCCTTTCAATTTCAAGCAAAGCCCTGCATACATAAAAAGTCTGGACGAAGTCGGTGATGGATCAACAGAAGTATGCATCTATTCTTGTAGATCGTATCTGCAGTCTGGTTTTTCGTCGGCACAACAGCATCTGCCAACAGGACAATGCAACGTGTCACATAGCTCGCAGTGTACGTGCGTCGTTTGAAGAGCACCAGGATGTAAAGATAAATCTGCGAAAACGACCATCTCCTTCCCGGCGTAGACACTGCTCCTTGGCGATGTTATGCTTTGTCGCTGATCTGCCGATTTCACGTAGAACTCGTCGACGGCGAGCGCGGCAATTCTTTCGGCGAACAGATCGGTGGTCCTCGGCAGGTCAGCGGCGATGGCAGTGCGAGCTTTTTGGAACTGGGACTCGAATGGCTGGCGGTCCTGCGTAGGCCACCCCTGCAACTAGTGTCGGTGGGGACCTAGTCACCAGTGGAACTGCAACCATGTCACTCGCAGTCACAAAAGTATTGTATGAATATTACGTGATAATTCTGCATTTTTCTTCAAGGGCACGGCGCCTGACGTGTCGCGAGCGATTCAGCGAATGTCCATTAGCTGAATTCATAAGCGCGTAGGTGAGAGCGTAGTGGACGCCGATGACTGAACATTCCCTTTAAGGACGGTGGCGCAAATGAATGAGTACCTAGGCTTAGAATTGGTTGCCATTTATTTACCACTTTTATTATTTCCAAGCCTTTTTTGTCAGTATTTGGTAATAAATTTACTCACAATTAAATATCAATAAAGGTTTATTGCGACTCATGGTTCGAAAGTATTCTTACAATTTACCATTGAGCGTACTAAACTTCCTCCAGTTGGAAATATATGCTTTATACAAATATTTTGCCGGCCGCGGTAGTCTAGCGGTTCTAGGCGCTCAGTCCGGAACAGCGTGACTGCTACGGTTGCAGGTTCGAATCCTGCCTCGGGCATGGATGTGTGTGATGTCCTTAGGTTAGTTAGGTTTAAGTAGTTCTAAGTTCTAGGGGACTGATGACCACAGATGTTAAGTCCCATAGTGCTCAGAGCCATTTGAACCATTTTGAACAAATATTTTATCGCTGGTCTCCCATGAAGAGCATCAGAACTTCATTTTCTAGGTAGTAAAGCCTAGTGGAGTTCCTGTTACGTGCTATTTAATAAGTTCGTAATATTCCAGAGATACCAGCTCGCTTGTAACAGGGCCTTAGTTAAACTGTAATGTAACAATCTGTGCCCTAAGGAGCTGCCACTTGAAGGTCAGTACACAAGCAATCCCCAAAATTCACATAGTTCCACAAAATCACGGTCCAGTCACATGGATGTGATCACTTGTCGAGAACGTGAATAAACTCCTTCTGCAGTGCGGACATCCGGGAAGAGCCGTCTGGGGTCGCCGAGCGGTTCTGGGCGCTACAGTCCGCTATGGTCGCAGGTTCGAATCCTGCCTCGGGCATGGATGTGTGTGATGTCATTAGGTTAGTTAGGTTTAAGTAGTTCTATGTTCTAGGTAACTGATGACCTCTCATCTTACGTCCCATAGTGCTCAGAGCCATTTGAACCATTTGAGCCATCAAGGAAGAGAGTCAACGAGGTTCTGGAAAGTACCGACACGAATACGGATCCACGCCGACTCCCGTGCCGATTTCCGGGTCGAGAATTCATGACGCAAATAGAAGCATCCATGTGGTCCCACAGATTCTCGATTGGGTTTAACTTCGTGCAGTTTGGTGGCCAGGGATGTACCGTTAAATCATCCTGGTGCTCTTCAAACGACGCACGTACACTGCGAGCTATGTGACACGTTGCATTGTCCTGTTGGAAGATGCTGTCGTGCCAACGAAAAACCAGACTGCAGATACGATCTTCAAGAATAGATACATACTTCTGTTGATGTATTGTGCCTTCCAGAATGACGAGATCACCCAGGGAATGCCACGAAAACATTGTCCGCATCATAACGCTCCCTCCGCCGGACTTGACTCTTCCGACGTCTGTTGCAAAGCCGGACACACGTTACACAATTATTATCATTTGCAGCAAGAAAATTACACTACTGGCCATTAAAATCGCTACACCACGAAGATGACGTGCTACAGACGCGAAATTTAACCGACAGGAAGAAGATGCTGTGTTATGCAAATGATTAGCTTTTCAGAGCATTCACACAGGTTTGGCGCCGGTGGCGGCACCTACAACGTGCTGACAGTTTCCAACCGATTTCTCATACATAAACAGCAGTTGACCGGCGTTGCCTGGTCAAACGTTGTTGTGATGCCTCGTGTAAGGAGAAGAAATGCGTACCATCACGTTTCCGACTTTGATAAAGGTCGGATTGTAGCCTATCGCGATTGCGGTTTAACGTATCACGACATTGCTGCTCGCGTTGATCGAGATCCAATGACTGTTAGCAGAATATGGAATCGGTGGGTTCAGGAGGGTAATACGGAACGCCGTGCTGGATCCCAACGGTCTCGTATCAATAGCAGTCGAGATGACAGGCATCTTATCCGCATGACTGTAACGGATCGAGCAGCCACGTCTCGATCCCTGAATCAAAAGATGGGGACGTTTGCAAGACAACAATAATCTGCACGAACAGTTCGACGACGTTTGCAGCAGCATGGACTATCAGCTCGGAGACCATGGCTGCGGTTACCCTTGACGCTGCACCACAGACAGGAGCGCCTGCGATGGTGTACTCTACGGCGAACCTGGGTGCACGAATGGCAAAACATCATATTTTCGGTTGAATTCACGTTCTGTTTACAGCATCATGATGGTCGCATGCGTGTTTGGCGACATCGCTGTGGACTCACATTGGAAGCATGTATTCGTCATCGCCATCACCCGGCGTGATTGTATGGAGTGCCATTGGTTACACGTCTCAGTCACCTCTACTTCGCATTGATGGCACTTTGAGCGTGGTCGTTACATTTCCGATGTCTTACGACCCGTGGCTCTACCCTTCATTCGACCCCTGCGAAACCTAATATTTCAGCAGGATAATGCACGACCGCATGTTGCAGGTCCTGTAGTGGCCTTTCTGGATACATAAAATGTTCGACTGCTGTCCTGGCCAGCACACTCTCCAAATCTCTCACCAACTGAAAACGTCTGCTCAATGGTGGCCGAGCAACTGGCTCGTCACAATACCCCAGTCAATACTCTTGATGAACTGTGGTATCGTGTTGAAGCTGCATGGGCAGCTGTTCCTGTACACGCCAGCCAAGCTCTGTTTTGAATCAATGCCCAGGCGTATCAAGGCCAGTATTACGGCCAGAGCTGGTTGTTCTGGGTACTGATATCTCAAGATCTATGCACCCAAATTGCATGTGTGTTGTCACCGCCAGACACCACACTTGCTAGGTGGTAGCCTTTAAATCGGCCGCGGTCCGGTAGTATACATCGGACCCGCGTGTCGCCACTATCAGTGATTGCAGACCGAGCGCCGCCACACTGCAGATCTAGAGAGACTTCCTAGCACTCGCCCCCAGTGGTACAACCGACTTTGCTAGCGATGGTTCATTGACAAAATACGCTCTCACTTGCCGAGACGATAGTTAGCACAGCCTTCAGCTACGTTATTTGCTACGACCTAGCAAGACGCCATATTCAGTTACCATTGATATTGTGAATCATGTACTGTCACGAGCGTCGTGCATCATTAATGGATTAAAGTTAAGTATTCCACCAGCTACGTCCGTTTTTCTCAATTCTAATTCCCTTGCCATGTTCCACACCTCACGCCAGCATGCGTGAGCTAAAACGCGTGCATTTCGGCCTCCTTCAGTAACACGGTGTTGGTTCTCCTGATAACCACAACAGCATGAACATGTTATAACATGTCAATTCTAGTATAATATATTTGTCCAATGAATACCCGTTTATCATCTGCATTTCTTCTTGGTGTAGCAATTTTAATGGCCAGTAGTGTAAATTCACGTTCCAGTCACATGGATGTGACCACTTGTAAAGAACCTGAATAACCTCCTTCTGCACTGCGGACATCCGGGAAAAGAGTCAAAGAGGTTCTGTTCTATGGAGCATACAGCATGATTCGTCTGAAAAGGCCGCTTATCGCCACTTAGTGGACGTCCACTTGCGGCATTAGCGTGCAAATTCCACCCTTTGTCGCCAATGAACACCAGTCAGTATGGATGCACGCACCAGGCGCCTGCTGCAAGGCCCATGCTCACGAATGTTCGCTGAATGGTAGCTGATGAGACACTTTTGGTAGCCCCTAGGTTCATCTGAGTGCTCGGTTCCTCAACAGTTGCATGTACACATGTACGCTGCCGTTATGCAGCCCTGTCATCTATGGCCCATGGTGCACCACAGTTGCCTTATAGCCGGTTTTGGATAGCGCCATTTTGGCTTGCATGGTATACTTTAACCAAGGCGGCATGCGAACAGTTTATCGACTTAGTTATTTCTGAAATACTTCCTGCCTTGGCCCGAAAGCCATTCCCCTTTTCGGCGTCAGTTCAAATGGCTCTGAGCACTATGCGACTTAACTTCTGAGGTCATCAGTCGCCTAGAACTTAGAAATAATTAAACCTAACTAAACTAAGGACATCACACACATCCATGCCCGAGGCAGGATTCGAACCTGCCACCGGAGCGGTCGCTCGGCTCCAAACTGTAGCGCCTAGAACCGCACGGCCACTCCGGCCGGCGGGCCTCAGTTATATCGATGCACTTGCACACTGGGCTACATCCACTCGACACACCTTATAAGCCCTCCTCTTTTGGTGTTGCCACCTAAACCCTGTGAGTGATTATTGCACATTGACCTCGAACGTAGGCGGTGGTCACATTTACGTGGCTTCGCCGTGTAGACAAAAATACAATAGGCGTAAAGCTTTTAAAAAACGTAATATACACGTCACAAATTTATACTAATCTGAGTACCTCACATTTACACGCGCGTCCATTCTGCTTCACATTTTTCTGATATTCGCTAAGTGCACAAGTTGAGAGTCCGTAACAGTGTTCCACATACCGTCTCACCAAAAAATATATGAAGAGTGAAAATATCTCACAAAATGTGTTTTGTGTGCTGTTGTGTTCTCGCTATTTTGTTTTATGTCCCAGGTTTGTTCCACCTACCAAATCATGGAAAAAATGTTTAAATCATAACTAGATCCCGTAATTTGTTCGTGCCAAGCAGTGCTATCCTCTGGAATTCCATCTGCCATACCTGAATGTGTTCGTCGGCAGTTGTGGCCCAGCGGTTCTAGGCGCTTTAGTCCGGAACTGCGCTGCTCCTACGGTCGCAGGTTCGAATCCTGCCGCGGGCATGGATGTGTGTGATGTCCTTAGGTTACTTAGTTTTAAGTAGTTCTAACTCTAGGGGACTGATGACTCAGGTGTTAAGTCCCATAGTGCTTAGAGCTGTTTGAACCATTTGAAAGTGTTCCCCATTTGGTTGATGCACAGTTTGTATGGTAAATAGAGTCCGTATAAGCTGTAGTTTGTCCTCAGTAAAACAACTTTGTAATGGAAGAAGATAGTCTGAGTTTCAAAAATATTAAAACAAGTTGAGGAAGTGAACAGACAAAGCAACATGTGTCTAGAACGTGTTACAGAAACAATTTTCTTGTTTATCAGATCAAGGAATTCTACAGAAAACTTAGCAACATCTGATGGAACAGTGAAAGGAAGATAAGTCATACTGAAAAATTTTTCTCTTGAATTTAATTTTGTTTTTTGTTCTAAAAATTTAAAATATCATTATTTGGTTATATGCTTTGTGGCATGTTTAGAATTTGCAGCTCTCCAAGATCCTCTGTCCTCTGCTTTCCTCTTTATAGTTTGGTACCCTTCTTGCCGTCTGCCGAAGTCATCTCAAAGATATGAAAAACTTCGTTGACTACATTTATACTAGTTAAAATAGTGCTACTGTATTTCTTTACTCATTTTACCACAAAATAAAACTTAGGCCTTAGTACTAATGGCACTTGAAAAAATAACTTCCTTATTGGCACTTAGATTCAATCTGAAAGTTCTTAATAAATGTTATTTGTTTTGTAATTTGTCCTACTTTTCCCAGTGATATAGTAACCATCCCAATTCCTTAGTATCAGAATACCTTCTGAATATTTTGGATGTAAGTAATTTATGTACAAAGAGAGATACATTGTTTTATGACTCTCTCTACTTGTGTGAGATTTTGCATTTAGAACGTTTGACATTTCCACTCTTCATACTTGCTGTGGCTCTTAATGATTTGCGTATATTGTACTTTCAACTGTTTCATTTAGATGCTGTAGCTGATAATTATTATGTACTTCATACCAAGGAACCATCCCTGAACTTGATTTAATGGTGTTCGTGCTTATCTTGTATACTTAAAAGTTCACCTTAATTATTTTGGCAGGTACTGTTTCTTGTACATTTGTGATAATATATAGGTAGCTTGAAGATGGTCACTTCAACTAAATTAGCTGTTGGGTAATGAACACACATTGCAACAGCCTTTGGCAATTTCCGTGATGCCGTTCTTTAAATACAGACATGTTGATTACCTACGTAGAACAGTATGTAAAACAAACGAAAAAAGTATGAAATGAAGTAATGTGAATGCCTATTACGTGATGGCGATAAAAAAATCGTAATTAACATTTTTTCGGTTTTGCTGTCTTCTACAAGAATGGTCACTGAACCTAAAAATTGAGAAGAGATAGATAGAAGGGAGAGAGAGAGCTACTATACTGTTTATACAAAAACTGCCCTTCTGAATGCAGATATAACGAACCAGAGGGAGAAAACTTTTCCGAGTCATTCTGCACAGCAAACGCTGTCAAAATCCATTCGAAAAGACAATAGCGGCATCAATATTACTGTATTTGAAATAATTATGGACACAGTACGTAACTGAAAGCGAATAGTCTCTAGCGTAAATTAAAAATAACAAGCAATTGCATTTTACAGTTACAAACCAAAAATCATCGACGGAGAGCTAAACGAAAGAGCTAATTGATGACGCGGTGTTCAGCAAGGAAAATCCAAACACAGATTTAAGATAAATCTTTACAAGTATATGGAAGTAGAAGAGTATCCAGTATTTCTAAAGGAAATCGTGGTCAAATAAGTAACACATTGTATTCATAGTACCCGATTTCACATATGGAGCTGTGGAGATGGGGAGTGAGACCAGTGCGAATATCGTCACGATATCCTTAGATATGGACCCGTATAGTGAGCAGGACAACCCAAGACCCCGCCCAGCACAGGATGCGTTTGCGTCAACACTAGTGATCCTCGGTGGGCATGACGCGGACGAATCATCCCGAAGCCTAGCCACGATTTTACCCAATCTGTACACACAGTCACCATTAATGGAAATCGCACAGAATAAACGAGCTCATGGATGAGACATAAAAACTGCGTAGTTCTATCAGAGACTACAAAGGACTTGGAAGGGAAGTCGAACGGAATGGACAGTGTCTAGAAAAATCCTCGTTTCTGTTGGAGACGACATAACCACTAGCAAATTTCGAGTGTGCGCTCAATTTCAAGTGCGTAAAAGAGGGTGAACGAGAACTCCACGGACAAATTGTTAGGTGTTCAGTGGTACATTCTGCGTGTCTTTTATATACACTCAGGTGACAATAATCATTATATATACTGGTTGTATTGCGTGCAAGAAGTATAAAAGGGCAATGCATTGGCGGAACAGTCTTTGTACTTAGGTAATTCATGTGAAACGGTTTCCGACGTGATTACGGACACATGACGGGAATTAACTGACGCAGAATGGTAGTTGGAACTAGACGCAAGGGATATTCCATTTAGGAAATTGTTAGGGAATTCAGTATTCGGATATCGACAGTGTCAAGAGTGTGCCGGAAATACCAAATTTCAGGCATTATCTCTCACCACGGACAAAGCAGTGGCCGACGGCCTTCACTTAACGACCGAGAGCACCGTAGTTTGCTTAGAGTTGTCAGTGCTAGCGGACAAGCCACTGCGTGAAATAACTACAGAAATCCATGTGGGACGTACGACGAACGTATGTGTTAGGACAGAGAGTCGAAATTTGGCGTCAGTGAGCTGTGGCATCAGACGACCTAAGCGAGCGATTTTGCTAACAGTAGGACATCGCCTACAATGCCTTTCCTGAGCTCGTGACCATATCAGTTGGTTCCTATCCGACTGGAAAACCGTGGCCTGGTCAGATCAGTCCCGATGTCATCTGGTAAGAGCAGATGCTAGGGTTGGAATGTGGCACAGAACGCACGAAGCCATCGACCCAAGTTGTCGTCAAGGCGATGTGAAAGCTGGTGGTGGCTCCATAATAGTGTAGGCTATGTTTACAGGGAATGGACAGGGTTCCCTGGTTCAACTGAACTGTAAATGGTTATGCTTGGCTACCGAAAACCATTTTTAGCCATTCATGAACTACATATTCCCAAACAACGATGGAATTTTTAATTTTTTGGATGGCAGTGCGCCATGTTATCAGGCCACAGTGGTATGCGACAGATGTGAAGACAATTCTGGATAGTTTGAGCGAATGAACTGGCTACCCAGACCGCCCGACATGAGTCCGACAGAACATTTATGGACCGTAATCTAGAAGTCAGTCCGTTCACAAATTCCTGCACCGGCAGCACTTTCGCACTTACAGGTGGCTGTGGAGGCAGCAGAGCTCAATATTTCCACAGGGAATTTCCAACGACATGTTGAGTCCACTCCATGTGGCGTTTCTTGATTGCGCCAGGCGAAAGGAGGTCCGACACGAAGGTATCCGACAACTTCTGCCACCTCAGTGCAAGGGACACAAGGTCTAGGCGGCTCATTCCAGATTTATAATATAATTATGATTTATTTGATTTGTTACTGCAATTACCGTTGTTTCTGTGAGAATACCTTCACAGTAGTGGAGAAACCTGTAGTATGCAATAGCCAACACATCACAGAGTAATGTAATAGCGCTCAGACGTAGAAGAATTGTGGTGTGGTAGCTGTCGCTGTGGTAATAGCTCAAGATAGCTTCGTTGTGTCATTGCATTCAGTGAACCCAACCACGAGGTACAGTCCAGCCAACTAATCATCGGGGGACCTGTGCACAGAACTGTTGTGTATTAGTATTAACACACTGCTGGTAAACAAAACCCTAGACAGAACCGAACACTACTGAATGGAAACTTGAAGGGCAACGAATCAAACCGGGCATTACTGTTGCACACAGCAGGTACCATGAGCGAACGGAAACATGACCCACACAGCACACACCGTCGTCATTTGCTCTGTTGTTCAATATTTCCGGTGCAACACAGATATAAAGGAAACTAGGACAAGACCCCAACGAAATTCAGAAACTGTGTAACTAGCAGACGAAGACCGTGAGACCCTGACACCAAAATACTCAGAAGGTATTCCTGCACGATCTCTGAAAGTTTGTCGGTGGAGTTCTGGTTCACCTTTAGATGTGGTAACATCATCCTCATAGGCAGTATAAAACAGAAATCATATACCACACACAGTTAGGCTTAGCAAGGTCGTCCGCCATCGTGGAGGAACTAAAAACAGTTGCATGGTTTGTAGATACGTAATCTGAGGTCGTGTGCACTGACGACCATTCCATTGCGTGACTGTGCATAGTACGTGATTTCTATTTTATACTACATTGGAGGCTTACGTGCCCCCTACAGATCAGAAACGGAGGGAGTACAAGACACATGTTTGGGTTGCATATGTAACAAATCAAGGCGCCACTCTTACATCAGTGTTACCTGGCTTCCATCGATCGTCTTGTAGTTCCCCGTGACTATGACGCGTCTGAGGACTGTGGCGCTGCCGTCGCTTCATACTCCTCAACTCGTTTTCTCTCTTACTGAAGCACGCTGGACTGTAAGGCTAGTCGCGATTTACTGTTAGTACGGAAGATCAGAATACGATCTTGCTTCTGTTAAGTAGCACTGACAAGGTGAAGTAAGCGATTGTCGGGATCTTATGGCCTTTAACGAAGCTGCGTTTTGTAAGTCTGTGGAGAGCGTGCGACGAAAATTAATTGATGAAAGTTATACAACTGCAAGTGTGTTCTATTAGATGGTTCAAATGGCTCTGATCACTATAGGACTTAACATCTATGGTCATCAGTCCCCTAGAACTTAGAACTACTTAAACCTAACTAACCTAAGGACATAAAACAACACCCAGTCATCACGAGGCAGAGAAAATCCCTGACCCCGCCGGGAATCGAACCCGAGAACCCGGGGTTCTATTAGAGGAGGTGTGGTATCTGGAATAAGTCAGAGGCTCTAGCCTGCACTTAAGTCGGAAAACATACAAATTTCGCCCAACGCAGACAAAATGGTTGTATTCTTTTTTATTCCAGCTCCACCGTGAGAAAAGATGTGTCGCGTCAAACGAAAATTGGGCACCTTGCAACAACATTGTTATATACCTAAGCCAAAAAAGTACACTGTTTCTGTATTCATTTGGTCAGGGGCAACTTGTGTTTATGGGCTAACAGTGACATGTGTAGCTTATCATTTATTTCTGTAATTTATTTAAGTATTTAACCACCCTTTAGAGACCACACTTTATTCTCATGTCATGTTTTCTGATACCGTCATTACAGACTCGGTAACACATTGAGAGTGTTTATACGTCAACATAATTGTTAGAGATTCTTTGAATAGATATTATTTATTAAAATAAATTTACAGTAGTCTCTGAAAATGGTTTATCTATATAAATGTATGTATAACCAGGACAATATTCACTGCTAACCGATCATTCGTTACATTTGATATATAACTTCCTTCTATCACTTAGGCAGGTCGGACATTTGTGGCATTTCAGCTTGCACTTGACTGTGGCTATAAAGCCGACATGATTGCGTGAAATAAATGAATGTTAATCTACTGTTTCTAGGTGGAAATTTCTTTCAAAACGATTGCGTATGTAGCGGGAATGCCGCGAGTCCGCCGCTATACATGCGATCTCGTGGAATCACTCTCTTTCTGAGCGAGGCGAGTCCACTTCTACCTCACAACAGACGTAGTGGGGTCCATGAGAAACACATGCCTGCAACGAACTTGTGACTCGGTGCGGGGCCCACGGGAAATAAATATTTAATTGAAAAGGTATCCACTAAAGGTCTTAACTTTGTCCTGTTCTATCGAAAGTTTGCTTGCATTTAAACGCACAATCAAGAATTACTAAATTATACACTCCTGTAAATTGAAATAAGAACACCGTGAACTCATTCTCCCAGGAAGGGGAAACTTTATTGACACATTCCTGGGGTCAGATACATCACATGATCACACTGACAGAACCACAGGCACATAGACACAGGCAACAGAGCATGCACAATGTCGGCACTAGCACAGTGTATATCCACCTTTCGCAGCAATGCAGGCTGTTATTCTCCCATGGAGACGATCGTAGAGATGCTGGAAGTAGTCCTGTGGAACGGCTTGACATGCCCTTTCCACCTGGTGCCTCAGTTGGACCAGCGTTCGTGCTGGTCGTGCAGACCGCGTGAGACGACGCTTCATCCAGTCACAAACATGCTCAATGGGGGACAGATCCGGAGATCTTGCTGGCCAGGGTAGTTGACTTACACCTTCTAGAGCACGTTGGGTGGCACGGAATACATGCGGACGTGCAGTGTCCTGTTGGAACAGCAAGTTCCCTTGCCGGTCTAGGAATGGTAGAACGATGGGTTCGATGACGGTTTGGATGTACCGTTCACTATTCAGTGTCCCCTCGACGATCACCAGAGGTGTACGGCCAGTGTAGGAGATCGCTCCCACACCATTATGATGCCGGGTGTTGGCCCTGTGTGCCTCGGTCGTATGCAGTCCTGATTGTGGCGCTCACCTGCACGGCGCCAAACACGCATACGACCATCATTGGCACCAAGGCAGAAGCGACTCTCATCGCTGAAGACGACACGTCTCCATTCGTCCCTCCATTCACGCCTGTCGCGACACCACTGGAGGCGGGCTGCACGATGTTGGGGCGTGAGCGGGACCGTAGCCCAGCTTCATGGAGACGGTTGCGAATGGTCCTCGCCGATACCCCAGGAGCAACAGTGTCCCTAATTTGCTGGGAAGTGGCGGTGCGGTCCCCTACGTCACTGCGTAGGATCCTACGGTCTTGGCGTGCATCCGTGCGTCGCTGCGGTCCGGTCCCAGGTCGACGGGCACGTGCACCTTCCGCCGACCACTGGCGACAACATCGATGTACTGTGGAGACCTCACGCCCCACGTGTTGAGCAATTCGGCGGTACGTCCACCCGGCCTCCCGCATACCCACTATACGCCCTCGCTCAAAGTCCGTCAACTGCACATACGGTTCACGTCCACGCTGTCGCGGCATTCTACCAGTGTTAAAGACTGCGATGGAGCTCCGTATGCCACGGCAAACTGGCTGACACTGAGGGCGGCGGTGCACAAATGCTGCGCAGCTAGCGCCATTCGACGGCCAACACCGCGGTTCCTGGTGTGTCCGCTGTGCCGTGCGTGTGATCATTGCTTGTACAGCCCTCTCGCAGTGTCCGGAGCAAGTATGGTGGGTCTGACACACCGGTGTCAATGTGTTCTTTTTTCCATTTCCAGGAGTGTATATGAAGAATGAAATTAAATTGAAACGAATACAGGTGTTGATATAAGTCAATGGGGACATTTGAAAATGTGCGCCCCGACCGGTACTCGAACCCGGGACTCCTACTTACATGGCAGACACTCTTTACATCTGAGCCACCGAGGACAAAGAGGGTAGTGTGACTGCATGGACTTATATCTGGCACGCCCCCCGTAAGACCCACATTCCCAAAGAATTGTCCCGCACTCTATTCATAGCTATGGGTATTCATTTCATTGTAATTTCATTCTAACGAGCTGCATGGTCACCGATGGTATCTGTTCTTTCGGATATGTCCGAAAGAACTGATACCATATATATATATATATATATATATATATATATATATATATATATATATATATATATATATATATATAAGGCTCACCAGCTATTTGATCATCTTCTGTGCAGATGCACAAACAGTGCCCTAACGCTTACGGGAATCGGCAACAAGCCGCGAGTAATGAGTATAATGGGCAGGGTCACTATGAATATAGTGCAGGGCAATAAGTTGGGAATGTGGGTCTCACAGGAGGAGTGCCAGAGATAAGTCACTGCATCGCACTATCCTCTGTGTCCTCGGTTGCTCAGATGGATAGATAGTCAACCACGTAAGCAGGTGATCCCGGATTCGAGTCCCGGTCAGGCCACACTTTGTCAACTGTCCCCGTTGACTTATATCAACGCCTGTATGCAGCTAGGGGTATTCATTTCATTGTAGTTACTAAATTGGCCTGAAACAATTCTTGCTCCCCTCAGAAGACAGCTACTGGCACTCGTAAGACCTTCAGGGTGAGTCACGTGGTGTGACTTACGCGTCACGGGCTTTCTTTCACGTGGGCCTCCCAGCCTCAAGTGACCAATAGGCTGCGGCGGAGACTGCGATTTCGAAGATGACGTCGCAGGACTCAATGGCTAGTCTGAAGTGAGTATCCGGGGGCTCATTTCTAACCACTAGTGTCCACATCTGTTTTGCGTCTGTGAGTGATCACACACTCGGGGCTAGCCAATAGTGCTTAATAAAGCCTTATCCAGCCAGTAATGCTTAATAAAGCACTATTTTAATTTATCAAGCGGGGGAGGGGGATGTTTTGTTTCAGGGGTGTATAACCTTTTATGGAATGTTAGTGCTGCGTTTTCCTACTTCATCTATGACTTCACAGTGAAATGTTCCTAACAAAGAAATGCTCTATAGCATAAATTAGACGTGCTACTATAAATATGTTGGTGTTACGAGTTGTTGGTGAATGCTTCTTATCGCCAGATCCACCCTCGTGCTGCCTTGTTACTTAGGGGACGACGGCAGTAGGCGCCTGACGGTGTGGTGGCTGGCCCTTAACTAGGCCAGCAGCGCGCAGCCCCGGTGTTGCTGTAGGCGCAGCTGCCGCCGCCATAGGGCACAACGAACGGCACGGAGAGCGGCTAAACTTGTCGGGAGCGCCACTGCGACCAAATTTGGACCGAGTCCCACCCTGCAGGCGCGCTGAATAAACTTCATACGAGGACGCTCCTAAGTGGCGGAGCAGCTGGGACATCCTTTCCCGTCCTCCCAACAGCAGCGGAAGTTTCACGTCTTTACCAGGGACAATATCGCCTCTAATGACGTCGTCGTCTACGGACATTTAGCCACAATCTTGCTTCCAGTTTGGAGTGTGACGTGTTAACAATGACACCTTCAGTGATCTCCGTTCCGGCACATCTACATCTGCATCTACATAGAGACTCCGCAACCCACCTTCAAGTGCGTGGCGGAGGGTACCATGTACCACTACTGGTCATTTCCGTTCCTGTTCCACTCGCACATAGAGCAAGAGTAAAACGACTTTCTGTATGCCTCCGTATGGGTCCAAATGTTTCGTATCCTCGCGATGTTTACGCACAATATATGTTGGCGGCAGTAGAATCGTTCGGCAGCTAGCTTCAAATGGCGGTTCTCTAAATTTTCTCTATGGTGTTTCTCGAAAAGAATGTCGCCTTCGCTCTGGGAGTTCCCATTTGAGTTCCCGAAACATCTCCGTAACACTGACGTGTTGTTCGAACCTACGGTAACAAATCTAGCAGCCCGCTTCTGAATTCTTCGATGTCTTCCTTCAATCCGACTTGGTACTAACCCCACACACTTGAGCAGTACTCAAGAATAGGTCGCACCAGCGTCCTATATTCGATCTCCTTTACAGGTGATCCGCTCTTTCCTGAAATTCTCCCCATACACTGACGTAGACTGTTCGCCTTCCCTACCACAGTTCTCACATGCTCATTCCATTTTGTATCGCTTTGCAACGTTACACCCATATCTTTAAACGACTTGAATGCGTCAAGTAGGACTTTGTTCTTCCTATTTACCCGTATGTGCTTACATTTTTTTCTCATTTAGAGCTGTATGAACTTCATCACACCAACTGGAAGTTTTGTCTAAGTTGTTTTGTATCTCTCTACAATTACTGAACTTCGACACCTTACTGTACACTACTGCATCATCAACAAAGAACCGCAGATTGCTGCCCACCCTGTCCACCAAAGCCGGCCGGGGTGGCCGAGCGGTTCTAGGCGCTTCAGTCAGGAACCGCGCGACCGCTACGGTCGCAGGTTCGAATCCTGCCTCGGGCATGGATGTGTGTGTTGTCCTTAGGTTAGTTAGGTTCAAGTAGTTCTAAGTTCTAGGGGACTGATGACCTCTGATATTAAGTCCCACAGTGCTCAGAGCGATTTGTCCACCAAATCACTTATGTATATATAGAACAACAGCTGTCCTCTCACACTTTCCTGGAGCACTCCTGACGATATCCTTGTCTCTGATGAACACTCGCCACAGCGGACAACATACTGGGTTCTATTATTTAAGAAGTCTTCGACCCACTCACATACACTATGTGGTCAAAAGTATGTGGACACCTGGATGAAAATTACTTACAAGTTTGTGGTGCCATCCATTGGCAATGTTGGAATTCAATATGGTGCTGGGCCACCCTAAGCCTTGATGACACCTTCCACTCTCCCAGGCATACGTTCAATCAGGTGCTGGAAGGTTTCTTGGGAAATGGCAGCCCATTCTTCACGGAGTGTTGCACTGAGGAGAGGTATCGATGTCGGTCGGTGAGGTCTGGCTCGAAGTCATCGTTCCAAAACATCCCAAAGATGTCCTAAAGGATTCGGGTCAGGGCTCTGTTTAGGCCAGTCCATTACATGGATGCTATTGTCGAGTAACCACTCCGCCAAAGGCCGTGTATTATGAACAGGTGCTCGATCGTATTGAAAGATGCAATCGCCATCCCCGAATTGCTCTTCAACAGTGGGAAGCTAGAAGGTGCTTATAATATCAATGTAGGCCTGTGCTGTGGTAGTGCCATGCAAAACAATAAGGGGTGCAAGCGCCCTCTATAGAAAACACGATCACACCATAACACCACCGCCTCAGAATTATACTGTTGGTACTACACACGCTGATAGATGACGTTCAGCGGGCATTCGCCATACCCACATCCTGCCATCGGATCGACACATTGTGTACAGTGATTCGTCATTCCACACAATGTTTTTCTACTGTTCAGTCGTCCAATGTTTACGCTCCTTACACCAAAAGAGGTGTCGTTTGGCATTTGCCGGCGTGATATGTGGCTTATGAGCAGCGGCTCGACCATGAAATCCAAGTTCCAAGTTTTTTCACCTCCCTCCTAACTGTCATATTACTTTCAGTGAATCCTGATGCAGTTTGGAATTCCTGTGAGATGCTCTGGATAGATGACTGCCTATTACACATTACGACCCTCTTCAAATGTCGGGGGTCTCTGTCAGTCAACAGACGAGGTCGGCCTGTGCGCTTTTGTGGTGTACGTGTCCCTTCACGTTTCCACGTCACTATCACATCGGGAACAATGGACCTAGGGATTTTTAGGAGTGTGGAAAACTCGCGTACTGTCGTATGACACAAGTGATACCCAGTCACCTGACAACGTTCGAAGTCCGTGACTTGCGCGGAGCGCCTCATTCTGCTCTCTCACGATGTCTTATGACTACTGATGTCGCTGATATGGAGTACCTGGCAGCAGGTGGCAGTAAAATGCACCTAATATGAAAAACGTATGTTTTGGGGGGGGGGGGGGGGTCCGGATACTTTGGATCACATAGTGTATCTGTGAATTTATTCAGTACGCTAGCACCTTCGTTAACAGCCTGCAGTGGTGCAGCATGTCAAAAGCTTTCTGGAAATCTACACCCCGATCCACCAGCTTGAAGGTGACTGACCGTAGCCAAATGGTCATTCAGCCGTTCGCGAACTGCGGCCAGCTCCTTCTGCATCTGCACACACCATGCTCGCATCCTAACCATTCTAGCAAGACCAACTGTAGAAGTAAACTACAAAGCATGTAATACCCATAATGCACCATATAGTAACTTTAATGTGACCACCGCCTACGTTCGTTGTGAATGTGCAATAACCACTCACAGACGGGCGACGGCAGCACAAGCAATGGAGTGTACATAAAGCGTGTCGGAGTGTCGCGAAAACAGTGCAGTCGTTGACGTAATGCAGAAATGGAGCGATTTATCTGACGTCAAAAGGGCATGAACACTGGCTTTCAGGCCACGGCGCAAGTATTTCCGAAACGGATAATTTTGTGAACCGTTCACGTGCCACCCTGAGTAAAGCATACTGTGCATGGCGAAACGGTGTTACCCAAAAAGGCGCCGAGGCAAACATGGTATACCATGGGCCACTGATGACAGGAGTGAACAACGGCTTTGGAGCCGTGTACAGGAGAACAGAACTGCAACTTTTGAGCAACTGCCCACGCATATGAGCCAAGGGAATGCCAACAGTGTCTACTCAATGACAGTTCAGCTACCGTTGCAACGTATGGGCCTCCACAGCAGGCGCCTAGTTCGAGCATCCATGCTTACTGCTGTTCACCGGTGACGAAGGCTGGAGTTTGTACACCAATACTTCAGCTGGACGTCCACTGAGTGGCGGTAGATGACGTTTTCAGATGAATCACGTTTTATGCTTCATTGGGCACATACCCGTAGACGTGTACAGTGTGAAAAGTCGGAGAGCAAACGTTCCAGGCTGCAGGAGGGAGCATCATGGTCTTGGGAATGTTTTCGTGATATTCCTTAGGTTATCTCGTCATTCTGAAAGGCACAATGGCTTAACATAAGTATGCACCTATACCTGGGAACCATCTCCATCCCTACATGCAGCTGGGGTCTGGCAACCGGCGCCAGTCTGTCACCGTAAGCTCCGGGCAAGCTTCAGTGATGACCATGCAGTGCTCTAGTGTAACATTGTGTGTCACAGGGAATGGGGATCCTGACTTGACTGTCCGGATTGCGAGTGCAGTAAAACTTCTAAACAAGAAAAATCCTAAATCTACATCTACATCTACATCTACATCCGTACTCCGCAAGCCACCTGACGGTGTGTGGCAGAGGGTACCCTGAGTACCTCTATCGGTTCTCCCTTCTATTCCAGTCTCGTATTGTACGTGGAAAGAAGGATTGTCGGTATGCTTCTGTGTGGGCTCTAATCTCTCTGATTTTATCCTCATGGTCTCTTCGCGAGATATACGTAGGAGGGAGCAATATACTGCTTGACTCTTCGGTGAAGGTATGTTCTCGAAACTTTAACAAAAGCCCGTACCGAGCTACTGAGCGTCTCTCCTGCAGAGTCTTCCACTGGAGTTTATCTATCATCTCCGTAACGCTTTCGCAATTACTAAATGATCCTGTAACGAAGCGCGCTGCTCTCCGTTGGATCTTCTCTATCTCTTCTATCAACCCTACCTGGTGCGGATCCCACACTGCTGAGCAGTATTCAAGCATTGGGCGAACAAGCGTACTGTAACCTACTTCCTTTGTTGTCGGATTGCATTTCCTTAGGATTCTTCCAATGAATCTCAGTCTGGCATCTGCTTTACCGACGATCAAGTTTATATGATCATTCCATTTTAAATCACTCCTAATGCGTACTCCCAGATAATTTATGGAATTAACTGCTTCCAGTTGCTGACCTGCTATTTTGTAGCTAAATGATAAGGGACCTATCTTTCTATGTATTCGCATCACATTACACTTCGCTACATTGAGATTCAATTGCCATTCCGTGCACCATGCGTCAATTCGCTGCAGATCCTCCTGCATTTCAGTACAATTTTCCATTGTTGCAACCTTTCGATACACCACAGCATCATCTGCAAAAAGCCTCAGTGAACTTCCGATGTCATCCACCAGGTCATTTATGTATATTGTGAATAGCAACGGTCCTATGACACTCCCCTGCGGCACACCTGAAATCACTCTTACTTCGGAAGACTTCTCTCCATTGAGAATGACGTGCTGCGTTCTGTTATCTAGGAACTCCTCAATCCAATCACACAATTGATCTGATAGTCCGTATGCTCTTACTTTGTTCATTAAACGACTGTGGGGAACTGTGTCAAACGCCTTGCGGAAGTCAAGAAACACGGCATCTACCTGTGAACCCGTGTCTAAGGCCCTCTGAGTCTCGTGGACGAATAGCGCGAGCTGGGTTTCACACGATCGTCTTTTTCGAAACCCATGCTGATTCCTACAGAGTAGATTTCTAGTCTCCAGAAAAGACATTATACTCGAACATAATACGTGTTCCAAAATTCTACAACTGATCGACGTTAGAGATATAGGTCTATAGTTCTGCACATCTGTTCGACGTCCCTTCTTGAGAACGGGGATGACCTGTGCCCTTTTCCAATCCTTTGGAACGCTTCGCTCTTCTAGAGACCTACGGTACACCGCTGCAAGAAGGGGGGCAAGTTCCTTCGCGTACTCTGTGTAAAATCGAACTGGTATCCCATCAGGACCAGCGGCCTTTCCTCTTTTGAGCGATTTTAATTGTTTCTCTATCCCTCTGTCGTCTACTTCGATATCTACCATTTTGTCAACTGTGCGACAATCTAGAGAAGGAAGCACAGTGCAGTCTTCCTCTGTGAAACAGCTTTGGAAGAAGACATTTAGTAATTCGGCCTTTAGTCTGTCATCCTCTGTTTCAGTACCATTTTGGTCACAGAGTGTCTGGACATTTTGTTTTGATCCACCTACCGCTTTGACATAGGACCAAAATTTCTTAGGATTTTCTGCCAAGTCAGTACATAGAACTTTACTTTCGAATTCATTGAAAGCCTCTCGCATAGCCCTCCTCACACTACATTTCGCTTCGCGTAATTTTTGTTTGTCTGCAAGGCTTTGGCTATGTTTATGTTTGCTGTGAAGTTCCCTTTGCTTCCGCAGCAGTTTTCTAACTCGGTTGTTGTACCACGGTGGCTCTTTTCCATCTCTTACGATCTTGCTTGGCACATACTCATCTAACGCATATTGTACCATGGTTTTGAACTTCGTCCACTGATGCTCAACACTATCTGTACTTGAGACAAAACTTGTGTGTTGAGCCATCAAGTACTCTGAAATCTGCTTTTTGTCACTTTTGCTAAACAGAAAAATCTTCCTACCTTTTTTAATATTTCTATTTACGGCTGAAATCATCGATGCAATAACCGCTTTATGATCGCTGATTCCCTGTTCTGCATTAACTGATTCAAATAGTTCGGGTCTGTTTGTCACCAGAAGGTCTAATATGTTATCGCCACGAGTCGGTTCTCTGTTTAATTGCTCAAGGTAGTTTTCAGATAAAGCACTTAAAAATATTTCACTGGATTCTTTGTCCCTGCCACCCGTTATGAACGTTTGAGTCTCCCAGTCTATATCCGGCAAATTAAAATCTCCACCCAGAACTATAACATGGTGGGGAAATCTACTCGAAATATTTTCCAAATTATTCTTCAGGTGCTGAGCCACAACAGCTGCTGAGCCCGGGGGCCTATAGAGACATCTCAAGCTTTGTTGTGCGTTGTTGAGATGCATGGCTGTTGAGAGGAGCAGTCGTTGCCGGGAAACCTCTGGGGAATCTTCCGGACCTCAGTTGTATAAGTCTTACTTAGTAAAGTGGATCTCTGTCTGAGTGGATCTTTACTTCCCTAGCTGCTCATGGGGACAGGATGGTTCCTTCGAAATTTTTCCTTCCTCCTCCCAGCAGAAAGGACGGGCTCCTGTGAAGCACCAACACCCAATCCAACAAGAGGGCTCGTACAGCCAGTCCACCTATCTCAGAACTGGTTCAGAATTTCGGTTTTTATATTTTGACAGAATGCATGCTCCTAGTCATAACGTTTTTTCATTAGCTAAAAGAAACAGGGAAGTTTTGAGAAAGTCTCACCCTTTTACATTCAAAAGTATTTAAAACTGATTGCTGGTACCTTAAAATCTGTTAAGGGGTTACGAAATGGGACTCTTCTGGTGGAAACATCAAGTTCCCAACAAGCGACGATGTCGAAGCGACAAACCCGCAGAAGACCAAAAACCTTTTGGAATATGTCACGAGACTGATCTCCACACCACATTAAACTACAGTGGAGGTGTTGTGACGTGCAAGGAGATAATGAATATCCCCAAAGAAGACCTGGAAGTTGAGTGGACCCAAGAAGTCACTGTAGATGTGCAGAATATTATGAAAAGGCGAAGTGATTAAATCCGACTCGTTTACCCTCACAAAACTTGTAGAACATATTAAGGCAGATATTCTTCACTTGACGATGTGACGCCATGTTCCCAAACCAATGTACTGTTTTAAATGCCAGCGCTTGGGATATACCGCTCTTGGATGTAAAGGAGAAGCCACATGTGGCAGTTGTAGTAAGATTGCCCAAGAAGGAGTCGCTGGTAAGGTTGCCAATGAAGGAGCTGGATGTTAATTCCTTCCAAAGTGTGTGACTTGCTATAGGGCTCACCCTGTACAGAGTAGATATTGTTGTGCCTATCTTGAAAAATGGAAGATGCAGGAGATCGAAACTACAAGATAGATCCCCTGTGATGAGGCAAAAAAAAATTATAAGGCCATGCAACCCCCCAAGTTCGCTACCTCCTCTACTTCAGTTGTCAAACAGGAAATGTAGAAAACTGATGCTGCCACGCAAACGAAGGTTGCTAGTGTTAGCAGTAGCACCTGCATATGTCAGTGTACTATAGCTGCTGTAATTACTTCAAACCCTACCCTTCCTCCCAAACCCACAGAGAAGGCTGTAGTAGCCGACGTTGTTGATCTTCCTGCTCCTCCTTCAGTCTGATCAACTGCCAAATGCTACCGCTACCATAGCCGCGGCTGTGACTCCAAAGTCTACCCGAGGCAAAAAAATTTGAGCTCAAGCGTCCACCACCAACGGAGTCGGCAAGTAAACAATCCGACGATGTTGATGTCATCCACTCTGACGTCTCTGATGATTCTTCTGTAGAGCTCATGGACCTTGATGTCAGACTGGGGCAATTATATTGCCCCAAGACTGAGCCTCGACCCATTACAGACTGCACTCTCCGGCGGAAAGACAGGATGAAAGTGTAATCCCCGTGATAGATGTCTCCCATATTACTGTAGAACACTGATGGATTGAGGAAACAGGACCGCTCCTTGAACCTATGTTTACAAGAAACCCAATATAAAGCAACTGACGCCCCTGTGCTAAGGGGCTATAACCTTCGCTGAAAAGCTGACCTGATTGAGGCAGGGTCAAATGAGGGGTTGCTTTGTTTGTCAATAACACGGCACACCTCGACTCTCTCCTTGGTTGCTGACCTACAGGCAGTGGCGATAGCAGCACATTTGAGTCAGAAGATCACTACCTGCTCATTGTACCTACCTCTACACCGTACGATAGACTGAGGCATTCATGGGACGTATTGAAGATCCCCCACCCATTCCTCCTAATGGGTGATTGAAATGCTCATTATACTTGCTCTAAGGGCCAAGTCTTGTAGAACGTCACGATGTCTCAGGATCTGTGCATCCTCAATATTGGTACTCCCACTCATTTCTCAGCTGCTACTGGATCATCCTCAGCCAACGACCTCTCTCGTTGCTCTGCCGCTACCGCAGGACCAGCTCAGTGGGATGCAAATGACGATTTTCATTCAAGTGAACACTTCCCACTGTTGCTCCACCTCTGCATGAATGATTGCTTTAACAGAAGCCACAGAAATGGATGGTCAACAAGGTTATCTGAACGCTGTTCAGCCATCTGGCTGTGTGAGAACCATGACAGCACCCAGGAAAGGGTGAAACACATCACATTCGTGATCGGTCGTACAGTTGACTTGTTGTTATTGTGGTCTTCAATCCTGGGACTGGTTTGATGCAGCTGTCCATGCTACTCTATCCTGTGCAAGCTTCTTCATTTCCCAGAACCTACTGCAACCTACATCCTTCTGTATCTGTTTAGTGTATTCATCTCTTGGTCTCCTTCTACGATTTTTACCCTCCACGCTGCCCTCCAATACTAAGTTTGTGATCCCTTTATGCCTCAGAACATGTTCTACCAACCGATCCCTTCTTCTAGTCAAGTTGTGCCACAAACTTCTCCCCAATCCTATTCAACACCTATGATCTACCCATCCAATCTTCAGCATTTTTCTGTAGCACCACAGTTCGAAAGCTTCTATTCTCTTCTTGTCCAAACTAGTTATCGTCCATGTTTCACTTTCATACATGGCTATACTCCATGCTAATACTTTCAGAAACGACTTCCTGACACTTAAATCAATACTCGATGTTATCAAATTTCTCTTCTTCAGAAACGTTTTCCTTGCCATTGCCAATCTACAGTTTATATCCTCTCTACCTTGACCATCATCAGTTATTTTGCTCCCCAAATAGCAAAACTCCTTTACTACTTTAAGTGTCTCATTTCGCAATCTATTTCCCTCATCATCACCCAACTTAATTTGACTACATTCCATTATCCTCATTTTGCTTTTGTTTATGTTCATCTTATATCCTCCTTTCAAGACACTGTCCATTCCGTTCAACTGCTCTTCCAAGTCCTTTGCTGTCTCTGACAGAATTACAATGTCATCGGCGAACTTCAAAGTTTTTACTTCGTCTCCATGAATTTTAATACCTACTCCAAATTTTTCTTTTGTTTTCTTCACTGCTTGCTCAATATACAGATTGAATAACATCGGGGAGAGTTTACAACCCTGTCTTACACCCTTCCCAACCACTGCTTCCCTTTCATGTCCCCTCGACTCTAATAACTGCCATCTGGTTTCTGTACAAATTGTAAATAGCCTTTCGCTCCCTGTATTTGACCCCTGCCACCTTCAGAATTTGAAAGAGAGTATTCCAGTCAACATTGTCAAAAGCTTTCTTTAAGTCTACAAATTGACTTATCAATTTCGAAATCTTCAGGTCATCTTAAGGGCCAACCTGTTCCTTGGTGGACTTGTGAGTGTTGCTCATCAATGTGGAAAAGGCGAGTGGCTCTTCGAGGGTTTAAATCCCTCCTCGAATATTTTAATTTGATGTGGCAAGACAGGATGCTTTCCCAACTCGTGAAGAGAGGCAATATTGATGTCATCTCTCCTCAAACCAGGAAAGGATCGCACATGTCCCCATAGTTACTGGAGATTCGCCTTAACGAGCAGTCCACGAAAGACACTCGAGCGAATGGTTAACCATCGTCTGGTCTGGTTGTTAGAGACGTGACAGCTGTTTAGCCCCTCTCAGTGTAGATTCCGGAGATTTCAGTCCACTGTCGACAGCCAGATATGGCTATATGCTGCTATTCGGCAGGCTTTTCTATGTAAGCATCGCTGTCTTGGTAGATTCTTCAAAATCAATAAGGCGTATGCTACTACTTTGAGACACAATATTATGTTGCAACTCCATCATGGCCACCTCTCCATTTTCATACTTTCCTTCCTGACTAAGTGGTTTTTTAGGTCTCGAGTTGGTGATGTGCCGTCAGGTTGTTTATGGTAGCAGAATGGTGTTTCTCACGGCAGTGTTTGAATTGTTACCCTCTTCGCCACAGCCACGTCTAAGGTAATGAGTCCTGTACAGTGCTCCTTATTTGTGGATGATTTTACTCTTTTCGTTTCCTTCTCCAGTGTTGCAACAGTGATCCATCAGTTACCACTTATAGTGTGGAGGTCAGAGGAGTACGCTGTAAAGATGGGTTCTCAGACTTCTGCAGATAAGTGTGAGTTCCTTTTAATCGTTCTCGTGGTATTTTTAATTTACCTGACTTGCTTATGAGGGCACCATTCTACTTTTTAAAAACTCAGTGAGGGTTCTGGGCCTCATTTTTTACTCTAAACTTACATGGTTACCACACCTGAACCTGAAAAGCAGAATCCAGAAGGCGCTGAATATCGTAAAGTGCCTTAGCTACAGGTCTTGGGAAGCAGAAAAAGTGTGTCTGCTCCAGTGTTTTGGAGCTCTTGTGCTTTTACGCCTAGACTATGGATGCGCAGTGTACGTGTCAGCGAGACCTTCTTACCTGAATATTATTGACGCTGTTCATCATGAGGGCATTAGGTTGCCTGTAGGAACAACCCCGTACCCAATCTCCATGCTGATGCCGGGGAACCGTCACTCACCATCCGGTGGGAGCTCCTTTTGGTGCACAAGCTCTTCACAGCATCGACTTCGGCCACATACCAAACTGTTCCTCGACCACACCTGGGACGCCTTTTCTCCAATCGTATACGAGCAACAATCCCATTTCGTATCCGCATGCACCATGTGCTGGAGTCACTTGGTGTGGAGCAAGTAGAACCCCAAACCCAGGGTTTTAAGCGTCTGCCACCCTGGTTTACCACAGAGGCCCAAAGTATTTTTATACATAGTGCATTACAGGCGAGCTTGCACTCCTGCATATGTTTTTAACACATTTTTCAAGAGCATCTTAACTGAACACCACACCTTTACTGTTGTCTTCGCAGATGGGTCGAAATAGGGGGAGCTGTTGATTGCTCTGTTGTTTTCCCTTACCGTATTCTCTTAGTACGACTGCCTCAAGACTTTATTGTCTTCGATGCAATCTTTCGGGCACTGGTGCAGATTCGAGTATCAAATTCCCTGTCCTATTCTCTGAGAGCCCTTCGCTCACTACGACGCTTGCTCTCGGCAGATAAAGTAGTCCAGAAAATCCAGGACCCCCTTTTCCAATTAAAACGACTGGGGAAGGACGTATCTTTATGTTGGGTGCCATAGCATATTGATATTGCGGGGAATCAAAGGCGATGTGTAGCAGCCAAGGAGTTTTGTCAGCTGGCGCTGTGGTCGAGCGGTTCTAGGCGCTTTAGTCCGGAACCACGCGGCTGGTACGGTCGCAGCTTCGAATGCTGCCTCGGGCATGGATGTGTGTGATGTCCTTAGGTTAGTTATATTTAAGTAGTTTTAAGTCTAAGGGAGTGATGACCTCATATGTTAAGTCCCATAGTGGTTAGAGCCATTTGAACCCATTTGGAGGCATGCTATCGCCTCGCTCTTGAGATACAGAGTCTTGTGTTGATGGGAGAACGAATGGCTGGAAGTGACAGACAATAAGCTCCGTCTTGTAAAGCCCACAATGCGACCGTGGCCTACCTCCTTCCAGCCACGTCGACAAGAGGAGGTCCTCCTTACTCATCTTTGCATATGCCATAGCCCTATGACGCATGGCTTCTTGCTCCGGCGAGAGGATCCTCAAAAGTATGGTGCTTGTGGCGTGCAGATCATTGTGCGCCACCTTTTATTAGACTGTATTTTATTTGCCGACCACTGAGCAGCGACGGTTTAGGCGATAGATAAGCGCTCTATTTTAAGTAATGTTGAAAACAAATGTGGTGAGAGTTTTACGGCTCTGTGATTTGTCCAACATGTTTCCAAAAATTTTAGGAGCATGTTTATAACGTGTTGACACGATAACTGGCTCACCCAATTCTTAAAAGTGGTCAGCCAGTCACATTTTCCGCTGCCTCTATTTCAGCTCCCCTATTGTTTCATTTCTGTTTTAATCCCAGATATGGCACCTTTCACCATTTATCCGTTGTCTTTAAAGGTATGAGATAGAAGGATTGTGTGAGAGAATGCTTGCGAGGTTTGAGTGAGTGCACGAGCGCTATTTTGTAGGTTTCCACCTCACTACGTAATAACAATTTTCGTAACTTTGTTCCTATTCGTTTCTTTTAATATGCTTATGGGCGCTGATAACCTCGCCGTGAGCGCTTGTAATACCCAAACAACACACTTTAAGTCACGCATAGAACCACAAAATGTTATTCTTCGAAACAACCGTACGTGCTTACAAGGATAGGGAAGGTAGGAAGGAAAGAAGGAAGGGAGACTTTTGAGTTCAAAGTCCCGTCGATCTCGAGGTCGTTAGGGACGGAGTAGAAGTTCGGATTCTGTCAAGGGTGGGGGAAAGAAATAGGGCATAACCTTTCAGAGGAACGGTCCTGGTATTTAGATGGAGAAATTTAGGGAAATCACGGAAAACCTAAATCTGGATGGCAGGACGCGGATTTCAACCGTCGTCCTCGCGAATACAATACAAGGGTGGGGAAGGTTGGAAGTATCGGACAGCGGACTGTATCGGATAACAGAATCTTCTAAATTCTGGCGCTAGGGGAAGCATTTTAAATGCCATCTCAGTGTGAACCATGGAGGAACGAGACCGCCATCGCCATTTTGAATCAAAACAACAGTACGCTTTAAAAATGGAAGCAGGTTTTCTGTTTCAAGGGAAATTTTCTATGTACAAACGTAACTTTGGAGTGTTGCATTTTGCGTCAATGTAAGTAATATATTTACTGTATCTTCAGATAAAACTGACACTATTCCATATATTGTCACGTAGAAGAAGGTGTAATTAAATGAATCACGAACACTAACTTCACTTAACGAAGGTTTATTCAGCACTTGCACACACAAGAGAGCGGAACGAACTGCCTCCGGCCAGAATACATACAGTATATATACAGATACAGAACATTCCAGTACAATGATTCTTGACATTTGTGGATACTTCTAGAATGTACTTGAACCGAATATAGAAATTAAAATGGTACAGTCCAGGTGAGTTTTGAATTCACGAACCTCCAACAGTTTAGTATCATAACCACAACACCACAGTAGTACTCAGATTCTCCTGCGCCAATATTGTAGACTGTGGCAATGTCTAGGCCAAGAAATAATTATGGGAAGGCGCCTCACCACGCGGTACGTTCTGGTTGTATCGGAGAAAGTAATTTCGAGCTGTACCGGAAAAAACAGGTACCATAAAAATTTAAATTTTTACTGTTTTTTCCTTTTAACGTTCAAATATGGAGAAGTCACGACATAATGGGATGAAAATTAAATGAAGGAAACTGCAGACAAAGTCACATTTCTTGTCTTGAAACGACAAGCGGAGGAGCGAGTGAGAATTGTTCAGTTCCGAGAAGTACGCAAGCTGAAATATTTAAAGCAACATGGAAAACAAAGAGGTGGCCATGAAACATATTTTGGAAAATTACAAGTTCGTTCCGAGAATATTTAGGGATGGAAACGATATTTTACGATTAATCAAACGTTCAAGGAAGACTGTAGTAGTGCAACTTTGTGATAGTTGGGCTCTTGAGTTACGTCCTTATAGAGCTCAGCAGACTTTTCTGTAAGTGCAATAAACGTTTCACTAAAGGATGGACAAATACTTTAATCTAGGTCTGTCCTGTTCATACTTTAATATCATTATTATAACGTACAAGACCGAGTCCGCCACAATATCCGATAGTGCAACGCGAGATCCGTGCACCCCTTGCAGCAAATCCATCAGTGCGTTAGTGCCCCATCCAGACAGTAAATTAAAATTTTGGAATATTCTTGTAATTCTGTAAAGATGTAGTTCTCTGTCATATCAAGGGATATTATGTACGCAGAAAACGACAGGCCGCAAATCTTTTCCTTGGGAAAAGCTGCATAATATACACTCCTGGAAATGGAAAAAAGAACACATTGACACCGGTGTGTCAGACCCACCACACTTGCTCCGGACACTGCGAGAGGGCTGTACAAGCAATTATCACACGCACGGCACAGCGGACACACCAGGAACCGCGGTGTTGGCCGTCGAATGGCGCTAGCTGCGCAGCATTTGTGCACCGCCGCCGTCAGTGTCAGCCAGTTTGCCGTGGCATACGGAGCTCCATCGCAGTCTTTAACACTGGTAGCATGCCGCGACAGCGTGGACGTGAACCGTATGTGCAGTTGACGGACTTTGAGCGAGGGCGTATAGTGGGCATGCGGGAGACCGGGTGGACGTACCGCCGAATTGCTCAACACGTCGGGCGTGAGGTCTCCACAATACATCGATGTTATCGCCAGTGGTCGGCGGAAGGTGCACGTGCCCGTCGACCGGGGACCGGACCGCAGCGACGCACAGATGCACGCCAAGACCGTAGGATCCTACGCAGTGCCGTAGGGGACCGCACTGCCACTTCCCAGCAAATTAGGGACACTGTTGCTCCTGGGGTATCGGCGAGGACCATTCGCAACCGTCTCCATGAAGCTGGGCTACGGTCCCGCACACCGTTAGGCCGTCTTCCGCTCACGCCCCAACATCGTGCAGCCCGCCTCCAGTGGTGTCGCGACAGGCGTGAATGGATGGACGAATGGAGACGTGTCGTCTTCAGCGATGAGAGTCGCTTCTGCCTTGGTGCCAATGATGGTCGTATGAGTGTTTGGCGCCGTGCAGGTGAGCGCCACAATCAGGACTGCATACGACCGAGGCACACAGGGCCAACACCCGGCATCATGGTGTGGGGAGCGATCTCCTACACTGGCCGTACACTTCTGGTGATCGTCGAGGGGACACTGAATAGTGCACAGTACATCCAAACCGTCATCGAACCCATCGTTCTACCATACCTTGACCGGCAAGGGAACTTGCTGTTCCAACAGGACAATGCACGTCCGCATGTATCCCGTGCCACCCAACGTGCTCTAGAAGGTGTAAGTCAACTACCCTTGCCAGCAAGATCTCCGGATCTTCCCCCACTGAGCATGTTTGGGACTGGATGACGCGTCGTCTCACGCGGTCTGCACGTCCAGCACGAACGCTGGTCCAACTGAGGCGCCAGGTGGAAATGGCATGGCAAGCCGTTCCACAGGACTACATCCAGCATCTCTACGATCGTCTCCATGGGAGAATAGCAGCCTGCATTGCTGCGAAAGGTGGATATACACTGTACTAGTGCCGACATTGTGCATGCTCTGTTGCCTGTGTCTATGTGCCTGTGGTTCTGTCAGTATGATCATGTGATGTATCTGACCCCAGGAATGTGTCAATAAAGTTTCCCCTTCCTGGGACAATGAATTCACGGTGTTCTTATTTCAATTTCCAGGAGTGTATGTAGGTTATGAGAGCCTCATGCGAGCTCTCCTATGGTATAAGGCTGCTGTGTTGCCTATCCTATTACAAAGTGGGTAAGTGAATCCGATGTTCTGAAGCTGTAGGGTTCTCTTTGCCAAATAAAGGAGACATAGTCATATAGCTTAATACTGAACGAGAAATAAAACCGGTATCTTCCATCTCCATGGACACAATGAATTCATGAAACTCAAGATCTTGTTCTTCATCACCATCACAAAGGGTTTGTTCCAACTGAATCCTGTTTGATTCAATCACATCTCCTCAAAAAACTTCAGACAGATACAATTTTCTTTTTCGAGTCGTCAGATTGGTTTGACGTGGCCCCCACGAATTCCTCTCCTAACCTGACCTCTATTCCTGCTACTTCTCGTTAGTTTTCCTGACTTATTTTCAATCTACAGTCTGTACTCACTGAAGTGTTCATTTCATTCAAAACATCCTATAACACTTCCTCATTTTCGCTGAGGATAGCAATGTCCTGAGCGGATCTTACTATTAGCATCATTTCATCCTGAATTTTAATCCCACTATTGAACTTTGATCTGCCTCTTGACCCTTGTAAGTATTGTAGTCTATATTACCCGTCTTTCCCTTACCCCCATTTTTCTCAGAATTTCGAACTTCTTGTTTCATTTTACATTGTCCAACGCTTTTTCCAAGTCGACAAATCCGACGAAAGTGTTTTGACTTTTCTTCAGTCTTGCTTCTATTATGAACCGCAACGTCAGAACTGCCTCTCTGGTACCTTTACTAAGCCTAAGTGATCGTCATCTAACAGATCCTCAGTTTTATTTTCCATTCTTCTGTGTATTATACTTGATAGCAACTTGGATGCATGAAATGCTGACAGTGCTGTAGTTTTCGCCCCTATCTCCCCTTGCTATCTTCGGGATTGTATCGTTGACATATTTCCGAAAGTCTGATGGTACGTCGCCATTCTAAAAGATTCTACACACCAACTTGAATAGTCTTTTGGTTGCCATTTCCCGCAATGATTTTAGAAATTCTTTTGGAATGTTATCTATCTCTTCTGCTTTATTTGATTTCAAGTCTTCCAGAGCTCTTTTAAATTTCGACTCTAATATTGAATCCTCTATGACTTCCTTGTCGACTTCAGTTTGTTCTTCTATCAAGTCACCTGACAAGTGTTTCCCTCATGAAGACTCCAGTGTACTCTTTCCACCTATAATCTCTTTCCTCTGCCTTTAATGATGGTATTTCCATTGCGCTCTTAATGTTACCACCCTTTCTTTTCATTTCACAGGAGGTTCATGACCTTTCTAAACAGTGAGCCAGTCCTTCCTACTACTATACCTTGACGAGTAAGAACTCCTGCAGGTATAGCTTACTCTGTTCTTGGATAGCACGCGGTGTAGTTTTCATGACAGTGTATTATGATGGAACTTATGGACACCAGTTTTTTAAATGGTATTTTATTCGCATATAATTCGCACAGCCAGTTGAGTACATGATCGCATCTATATGACTTGCGAAAAAGATTTTAGAAAGAAAGCGATTAATGCGTCATCGTCCACTCCTGTTTTTAAACTATCAGAGTGATGTACCACTACAAACACATGTTATTGTTGGATATGGGCAATTAACTACTAAATAACATACTTATTTTAACAAAACAGCCTGGTGCAAATTGATTCATTCGGTCATCTACTTTATTGTATCCTTCACCATCAATTACTTTCCTAGAATTCATTAAAATGAAAATGCGATCAGTCTAATTCAACCCTCCTACGACAAGGCAATCCAAAAGCAATAAAAAAAAGCTTTTCTCGCAGTCATTTTCCGTACCTCACAGATACAGTCTTGATAAAAATGAGTGGTTTTCGATAACAGTACAGTAGATGTCAAAAATATTCAGACGGTGATGCATGACTAAATGGTTCAAATGGCTCTGAGCACTATGGGACTTAATATCAGAGGTCATCAGTCCCCTAGCACTTACAACTACTTAAACCTAACTAACCTAAGGACGTCACACACATCCATGTCTGAGGCAGAATTCGAACCTGCAACCGAAGCGGTCGCGCGGTTCCAGACTGAAGCGCCTAGAACCGCTCGGCCACACCGGACTATATTTTGTACGTGAATAAAGATAAAAACTTGAAATTTGGGTGAATTTTTTAAGTTACGTTTCGAAACTAATAGTTTACCGTGGCGCCAGCTGAAAGTCGCCGATTCACGTAGTTTCCTTGTCTCCACTAGCTCATTCGCTCGTTCATTGCGCAGTGTATATGGAGTCGAGATGGCGGTAAGATAGCAGCAGAAGGCGTTTTGCTTTCTCCTTTTCACCAGGAACAATTCAGTGACAGATGTGGGGTGCGATTTTCGTTCAGAGTAGAGCACTGAAGGCTTTACAGCTGAAGGCATTCGACAACAGCGCACCAATCATTTTTCAGCAAGTAGTATAGACCCGTCTGGGGATCTGATGGTTAGCCACTCAGGGTATGGGCCAAATCTCTTCCTGCCGTAGATTTAGAAACTTAGGAGAAGTCACATTTTAGATACGTGGTCTAAGTGTAGCATCTTTGATTATTAATGAAAACTGCTTGGCTCCCGAGTTCGAACACAGCCACTGCTTAAATTTTGAATAAAAGTCATCAGCAAGTGGCGGCCGAATATTTCTGGCACAAGAAGTCACACTCGCTCTTCCATTGGCCTTGTCAAAGAGATCACAGGAGCGGAGTGCGGTTCAGGGCACTCTCTTGACCTTGAGGAGGGAAACTACCTCACAGAGGCAGAAGAATCAGCAATGATTAACGACATATGTGTGCAGAAGGAAATGAAAATCACTACATTACACATAATGTGTATCCACAAGTCATGTGGAGTGTGACTGAGAAAAAATTCATAGTGATATCTACACTGGCAAAAGTTTCTGGATTACTCCCTCATTCGGAGGGCATGCGACTGCCAAGTGGCCACGAGAAAAAGATTCAATGAAGCCATAACATTCCACGATTCGGGGCTTAGAATGTCAAAAGTTTTACGTGGTAGAGAAGCTAGAAAATCTGAAGCGGGAAATGGAAGGGCTCAATCTAGATACAGTGGGAGTCAGTGAAGTGAAGTGAAGTGGAAAACAATAAGTTTTTTTCTGTTGAGGTGAGAAGGAAGGTAATATCAGCAGCAGCAGAAAGTGGCATAATGGGAACAGGATTCGTCGTGAGTAGGAAATTCGGGCAAAGAGTAAGCTACTGTGTAAACTTGAGTAATAGGCTTGTTCTCATCAAATTCAACAGTAAATCAACGCCGACACTAATAGTTCGGGTATGCATGCCAATGTCGCAAGCAGCAGATGAAGAGAGAGAGAGAAGCTATATGAGTGTATTGAACGGGTAGTTTAGTTTGTACAGAGAGATGAGGGTCTAAATATCATGGAACGAGGTTGTAGGGGAACGAATAGAAAAAAGCTTTGCGGGATAATGCGGACTAGACATTAGGAACGACAGCGAAGAAATCGTAATTCTGAAATAAATTTCAGATGGTAATAGTAAATAAAATCACAAGAGGAGGAGGAATTTTTCTAAATAACCGTGGATATGAGAATATTCCAGCTGCATAACATCATGATTGATGACTGACAATTTGCTTGCATTCAAAAGCATTGTGAAGGTGCGTGAACATTATCCAGACCATATAGCTGTGCTAGTTTGAAGAGAAGTCGACACTCTCTGTCCTGATTCGAGGCTGTGCTGTGTTCTGAAGACGACGATTCTGGTCTGTTCTGATGTTCAGAGGAAGACAATCTTTGTCTGGTCCATTTTGTTGTGCACATACTCCAAAGAAAAAAGATCTGGGCGAAACCATTTCAAGTCATTTACAAGTTAAGGTTAGGCTGACGTTGCTTAGCTGCGATTACTCGGCCTGGGGCTTTGGTCTTGCGGGCAGTAAAATGGATGTTCATAGGTTGTACACATTTAGCTGACAGGAAGCAAATTATAGCACCGTAAACAACCTTTCTTTCGACGTGCTCTAAATTAAAAGTTCTCAACCTCTCCTGAGGTCGAAAATACTTTTTTTGCTTGTGAGATGCTTATAGAATTATGAGATGCCAGCGTTATGTTTCGCTTGCTTGTCGAGAATACGAATCTCCTATTTGTGGTTTTGAATGTGTGAGCTAGTTTAAAAATTTGCTTACTTGTGTTCTGAGGTAATACAAAACTTTGTTAATTCACGTCTTTCGGATTGATTTCTAATGCCATTCTTTGTTATTCAATGCTTGGGATCTGTGCCACGACCCATAGCAGCCATCTTGTTTTTTAAGTGAGCTAACTACACGACACACATGCACTCTGATGGATAGGCAACCACGGGTTGCGTTGTCTTAAGAAATATTTGCAATAAATAGTTGTTCTCTGTGTGCCATTAAGTTTCAGGTGCTCTTAAGCCTAGGTGGGCTTGTGCTGCTTGCTGTTTGTAAGAAATTGCCCTACGTAATCCTCTTCACCATTATGCTGTTATGCAAGAGGCTTCACCAATTTTACAAATCAGTATTTACTCCTTAATATTCAAAATATTGCTATGCAGACCCATGTTCATTAGTAGCGCATTATTATGAAAATGTGTGTGTGTGTGTGTGTGTGTGTGTGTGTGTGTGTGTGTTTGTGTGTGTGCATGACTATTTGTATTAAACAGTCAGATAGTGTTTCAAAGTTGTTTTCTTAGAGCACGAAAATAATTCATTTTGCATACCTTGAAGGTTTCAGGCTTAATTATCACCACTTACAGAATAATCACACACACGACTTTCAGAGTATTGCATATACACTGAGGCAGACGAAATGTTATGACCACTTCTCATCGCACGACTTTGGATGCCACCTGGTTGTGTTGAGTGATGTTCGTGACGCGGTAACAAAAGTATGTAAGCGAAGCAGACACGGACGGGAGATCACCCTAGCGAAGACATGATCTGCAAATGGGGAAACCGTTGAGATAAGCGACTATGAAAAAGTACAGTTTATTATTGAGTAGAATGAGCTTCTTGAAAACAACGAAACTGTCCTGAGCACATACGGAAAGAGGTAGAAGCACAGCGAAACTACCTCTAAGCACCAAATGGTTGAATGTTCACCACTCTTCACAGAAAGTGGGTTCAGAGGTTTGTCTGCTCTGTAAAGTAGCATAGATGGTGATCTGTGGTATCTATGCCGAAAGAGCGCGATGCTGGTGCAAGCACAACTGTTTCGTAGCACACTGTTCATCGTACGTTATTGAACATGGAACTCCACGGCAAACCACCCCTAAGTGTTCACATGTTGACTCAACGACACCGTCAATTACGATTACAGCGGGCACGGAACTATCAGCACGACAGACGATCGATGGAAACGTGTCGGCTCTTCGGGTGAGTCACATTTTTGCTACACTAGGTCGCTAGTCGGATACAAATGCTGTCATCGAGGTGAACGGCGGCTCGAAACGTGCAGCAAACCATGGACGCATACTGGTGGTAACAGTATTATGCTATTGGAGACATTCTCCTGCGCTTGTATGGGACCTATGGTAGTAACCAAAGACACGCTGACAGCTGCGAACCACCTGCACCCCTCCATACCTAAGTCTTCCCCGACGGTGATGCCATCTTTCAGTAGAGTAACTGCCCGTGTCTTTGAGCCAGTATGGTGCTACAGCGGTTTGAGGAGCATTATAGTAAACTCACGTTGATGTCTCGGCTACCAGATTCGACTGACGTAAATCCTATGGAACGTATTTGGGTCGTTATCGAGCGCCATCATAGCGAACGCAACATACAACCTTTTATTTGATCAAAAATTACAAGAGCCAAGAAAAAAAAAAGAAACACAGGTTTAGTTTTGGAACTTAATTAGCGGCTGAATAGGCAGTACAATCTCATGCCTTAAGGGCAAGACCACTTTAACTAAAAAAACCACTGAAAGCCAGTAACTTAAAGGTAAACCAAAATCAGAAATTTAAAAGGCAAAGCCTTATCGTAAAACAGTTCTTAAATTGGGCTGAAGGCCCAAACCATCTAACACCTTAAGAGCAGAACAACTTTAATTCAAAATCGGCTGAAGGCCCAAGACTTAAGACCCAATAACATTGATTTTAAAAATGCCAAAGGCTTTACGTAAAACAGTTTTTAAATTGCGCTGAAGGCCCAAACCATCCGACGCCTTAAGGGCAAGACGACCTTAATCTAAAAATCGGCTTGGTGCTATACAAGTGCAAACAACAAGAACAAACAAGAATAGGCAGTACACCCAAGGGCGCTCAGAAGTTCCGAAGGTCGGCCTGGAATTCAGACACAAACGTTCGCAGTCGGCCCGACCATTGTGGATCCGACGACAACCCAACCAACAGACAGTCAGCGGACCCACCGAAAAGCTAACCTCCGCTTCACCTGACCAGCACACAACAGGATGCTCAATGGAACAACGTAGAAGTTATCGTCGCCCATAACCAATTATACATTGAGCTATCAAACTACACACCATGCTGGACAGCGACAACACGATGAGGAAAATACACTGCCTGAATTTACGTCAATGGCCAGGGCAGGTAACCGGAACGTTAACGGCCACGAGGCAGAAGATTCCACTGGTGCACTTCAATTCAAATAACCAAGTACAGTTACACTCCACCGGGGGTTAGCTAAAATTTGCCAACTTGAAAATACACGTTGTTGCTCGCGGTAATATCCCAACACCCGACAACGAACTCCAAATGCTGGTAGATTAAGTTAAAAATCAACTGACGTGTTCAGGATCGGCGAACCACGAGCCTCGTAGCAATGGGAACAGCACCAAACACGCCGACACCGCATACAGGCCGCGGGCGTGCCGGGCCAATCTACGCGCCGCAGAGATTTCCTCGCTGCTCCACGCCAACCGACCAAGTGCCGAGTCCCCGGAAGTAGTGAAAGGACCAAGTATACGTCGGTCGATGAGACGACCAACCGAACGACCAACCAACGGTCGTCCCGCTCCAAACTCCCTCCATCGGACAGTTCATGGGTGTCGACAGTGGTCGGCGAGCACTGGCCGACGGCGCCCCAACGGCGCTCCGTCCCTCTACTTCATTGCTGCTGCGTCCCGACTGCACTGCTGGTCCACCCCGAACTGTCTGCCAGACACACGACGACCCGGAAATATTTTCGATCGCTCCAGAGATGGTACGACAGTGCACCTATTGATACGCGCTGCTGCTGCCGCTCACGGACAAGTAAGGCAGGAAGTTAGTGACTCCAGTAAATGGAGTAAGAAAACGAGGCAGCAGCACAGTAATAGAAGATGACAAACAATAAATGGCATGAACACGAGCGGTGCACGTCTCACCTAACAATAAACTGTCAGATCCCCGATACGACAGTTTCAAAGACGGACAAACAAATTATTAAGCAGATGATGATAATGTTTTGGCTCATAAGCGTAATTAATTTCCTAATAATCAGTGCGAACTTTGAACAGTTGCTCAGCAGCTATGTTAGTCGTAGCCGTCTTGGTAGAATTGATAAAATCACTTACGTGTTTGTTAAGCATTGTAGTACGTTGAGGTCTAACAAACCCTACAACAGGGCACAATACAGTAGACAGATAGGTGATGTCTGAGCAAACAAAACGCAAGATTGTAAGGCAGGTGGCACCGAGAGGAGGGGCCATTAGAAAACATTTTATGTGAAAACTTATACACCCAGGCTCCAAAACATTATGACTGTATGTTTAATATAGTATTGTTCTACTTTCCAAACCCAGTAAATATTCCAGAATTAGAATCGAGAACAGCTGCCAACGCGAATAACATAGAAGTAAATATCCTTGGAGTAGTGAAGCAACTTCAATCACTTAATAAAAATAAGTCTTCTGGTCCACACCGTATATCAATTAGGTTTCTTTCAGAGAATGCTGATGCATTAGTTCCGTACTTAACAATCATATACAACCTTTCGCTCGACGAAAGATCCGTACCCAAAGACTGGAAAGTTGCACAGGTCACACAAATATTCAAGAAAGGTAGTAGCAGTAATCCACTAAATTACAGGCCCTTATCGTTAACGTCGATATGCACCAGACGCTTGAACACATATTAACTCGAAGAAGACGGTTTATTGACACACAGTCAACCTGGGTTTAGAAAACATTGTTTCTGCGAAACACAACTAGCTCTTTATTCACATGAAGTGTTGAGTGCTATTGACAAGGGATTTCAGATAGATTCCGTATTTCTGGATTTCCGGAAGGCTTTTGACACTTTACCACACAAGCGGCTCGTAGTGAAATTGGGTGCATATGGAATATCGTCTCAGTTATGTGACTGGATTTGTGATTTCCTGTCAGAGAGGTCGCAGTTCGTAGTAGTTGACGGAAAGTCATCGAGTAAAACAGAAGTGATTTCTGGTGTTTCCCAAGGTAGTTTTATAGGCCCTATGCTGTTCCTTATCTATATAAACGATTTGGGAGACATCCTGAACAGCTGTCTTCGATTGTTTGCAGATGACGCTGTCGTTTATCAACTAATAAAGTCATTAGAAGATCAAAACAAACTGCAAAACTATTTAGAAAAAAATATTTGAATATCGGGAAAAGTGGAAGTTGACCCTAAATAATGAAAAGTGTGAGGTCATCCACATGAGTGCTAAAAGGAACTCGTTAAACTTCAGTTACACGATAAATCAGTCAAAAATAAAAGCCGAAAATTCAACTAAATACCTAGGTATTACAATTACGACCAACTTAAAGCCGGCCTGTGTGGCCGAGCGGTTCTAGGCTCTTCAGTCCGGAACGGCGCTCCTGCTGCGGTCGCAGGTTCGAATCCTGCCTCGGGCATGGATGTGTGTGATGTCCTTAGGTTAGTTAGGTTTAAGTAGTTCTGAGTTCTAGGGGACTGATGAACTCAGATGTTGAGTCCCATAGTGCTCAGAGCCAATTGAACCATTTGAACAACTTAAATTGGAAGGAACACATACAAAATGTTGTGGGGAAGGCAAACCAAAGACTGCATTTTATTAGCAGGACACTTGGAAATTGTAACAGAGCAACAAAGGAGACTACCTACATTGCGCTTGTCCGTCCTCTTTTAGAACACTGCTGCGCGGTGTGGAATACTTACCAGATAGGACTGACGGAGTACATCGAAAAAGTTCAAAGAAAGGCAGCACGTTTTGTATTATCGCGAAATATGGGAGAGTGTGTCACAGAAATGATACAGGATTTCGGCAGGAAATCGTTAAAAGAAAGGCGTTTTTGTTGCAACAGAATCTTCTCACGAAATACGAATCACGAAATTTCTCCTCCGAATGCGAAAATATTTTGTTGACACCGATGTACATAAGGAGGAACGATCACCATGACAAAATGAGGAAAACAGAGATCGTACGGAAAGATGTAGGTGTTCATTCTTTCGGCCCGCTATACAAGATTGGAATAATAGAGAATTATGTAGGTGGTTCGATGAACCCTCTGCCAGGCACTTAAACGTTATTTGCAGATTATCCATGTATATGTAGATGTAATTATTGGGGTGTAGATTTAGATGTTGATGTAGACAACAGAGATCCTACTCGTCATGGATTCTACGAGTCTATGACAGTATTCCAGAAGTATGTGGCACTAGATTTCTACGTGCAGGTCAAGCAATTCCCGCAAATTACGCGGTGGTGGTTTGCGAGATTGCAGGTTGCGCCCGATATGTGTTCCAATGGGTACAGATCGGGCACATTTGTTGGCCAAGACGTCAACGTGAATTCACTATAATGCCCCTGAAAGGCTATAGCACGATTCTGACCTTGAAACACGGACACTCATCGTGCTCGAATACGTCATCGCCGTAGGTGGATACTTCAAGCATGAAGGTGATTCAGGTGGTCCGCAATAATGTTCGCGTAGTTCACTGCTGTCACGATGCCTTCGATTACCACCACAGATGCCATGGGAGCCCAACTCAGTGTACCCCACAGCATAATTCTGCCCTATCCTGCCGCATCTGTGGCGCGGTGTATGTTTCGTGTAGCTATTCCACTGGATGACGGCGTATAAGGACCCAACCATCGACGTGGTGTAACAGTAAATGCGTACATGGTTAAAAATCAGTGGTGCTGTGTCCACTGCAGTCATAACTGACGATGTCGTTGTGTCATCACAGGGACACTGTAATATCCACGACACTATGGTCTAGCCACAAGATGTTAAAATGAATTAAGCGTACAAACATCAACAAATATTACCGATACTACGTATAGAAAAACTGTATCGTGTAAAAATGACGGTAATTATTTCACTTCTTCTGTAATAATTTAATTTCGGGTGTGAATTAAAACTATTATCAGAGAACTACATTCATATACAACGACAATTATATTTTTTTTGTTATCTGTGATAATTGTGGTTCAGTTGTTCTTCCTGTGCTAACCGATGAACTGTTCGGACATAAGGCGTGTGAGGACTGTAAGGAGAAAACCTGTTGCTATATTGTTAATTATTATTTGAAAAATAGAGTCGTTATTGTCTAGACATGGATCTGTATTTATTTCAATTGTAATCCAATCTAATTAATATTTTAAGTGTTAATTTTCAGCTCCGCAATTAGGAGCGCAGCCATTAGCGCTACTAACTTACAGCGGAGTTTACTAGTAGCTGGTATAAAAAATATGAAACATTTTTCATTGAGAATAATTTTAAATGTTAAAGAATAGAGAACAAAAGGCTTAAAGACTTTTATCTGAATGTATGAACTTGATATAAAAGGAATGGAGAATAACAATAGACAAATTGACTGTAGTTTGTCTGCCGCCATCTTAGCAAAAATATCACCGCGGCAGTTTTGAATCGAGAATTTTAACAAACATAAATGTTGTTGGACATAAATGAATGGAAATAAATGTGCGCCGTTGGTCCCGAGTCTACTTTAAAAGACAGAATTTGAGTCAGATTGAATCTTTAAAAATAGTGCTCACAACACGTTACGTAATATAAATTTCTTATTTGCTGATGTATGAAGCCTAATTATTTCGGACGATTTACATGAAATATTTTAATAGGAGACAAACGTCAGTGTTGTGCGCAGGTAATATTTAGTGACTTGTTGTTGTCTTCAGTCCTGAAACTGGTTTGATGCAGCTCTCCATGCTACTCTATCCTGTGCAAGTTTCTTCGTCTCCCAGTACCTACTGCAGCCTACATCCTTCTGAATCTGCGTAATGTATTCATCTCTTGGTCTCCCTCTACAATTTGTACCCTCCACGCTGCCCTCCAATACTAAATTGGTGATCCCTTGATGCCTCAGAATGTGTCCTATCAACCGATCCCTTCTTCTAGACACGTTGTGCCACAAATTTCTCTTCTCCCCAGTTCTATTCAATACCTCCTCATTAGTTACGTGATCTATCCATCTAATCTTCAGCATCCTCCTGTAGCACCACATTTTGTAAGCATCTATTCTTTTTTTGTCTAAACTATTTATGGACCACGTTTCGCTTCCATACATGGCTACACTCCATACAACTACTTTCAGAAAAGACTTCCTGACACTTAAATTTATACTCGATGTTAACAAATTTCTCTTCTTCAGAAACGCTTTCCTTGTCATTGCTAGTCTACCCTTTATATCCTCTCTACTTCGACCACCATCAGTTATTTTGCTCCCCAAATAGCAAACCTCAATTACTCCTTTCAGCGTCTCATTTTCCAGTCTAATTCCCGCAGCATCACCCGATTCAGTTCTAATTAGTTAGATAAGATTACAACTGAAATAAATACATATCCATGTCTAGACAATAGCGACTCTATTTTGTGACTAAATGTTGCTTTTGCCAGAGAAAAGTGCTTCAGTCTTAAGTAACAGTTGTGTAATATCTGATAAATGATATGCAATTTAGTGCCACTCACACCATTTTACAGACATTTCTACACAACGTCAAGTGGAGATTTCTTTAGCAGAGTGACAAATATTAGCCGAAATGATAATTTCTGAGATCAAACGAATAGTTAACTGTTTATATATATATATATATATATATATATATATATATATATATATATATATATATATATATATATTCCTGAAATATCATTTATAAGTAATTAAAGTCACGAAATAGTATAAACCGGTTCCGCAACAGCACGTTAGGGTCATGGGCTCCATGTTCAACAGCGGCCTTCGAACGGTGTACTCGGAAACAAGTTGCCTGCACCATAATTGTACTCTGTTATCAGATCTGCCACAGATCGTCTCTATTCTGGTTTACACAGTGGCGGATCCTCCGACCTCTACGTTTTGTGATGGGACGTTGTCGTCCAATATCATACAGCTTACTCGTTATCTGACCGTTCTTCAATCACGACAGCTGTATGCCAACAGGCGACCAGTTTCGCCGTATCAAAGATTCTCGTTTCCAGCCGCGGCGCCACAACAATGTGCCCTTTGTAAAAACCGCTGTATTTCCGCATTTGCGGCATGTATCTTCGCTATAACGACTGCCTATTCGTCTCTCTTCCACTTACATTTTTTCCTTACAGCTCAACGCGCCCGCAACACTACCAGGAGGCAGTCAACCTCGCCGTGACAGTGGTGATAATGTTTTGGCTCATCAGTGTATACAGGGTGTTACAAAAAGCTACGCTCAAACTTTCAGGAAACATTCCTCACACACAAAGTCTCTACATTTGGTACCGGGGTTGCGTAGACAAGAGCTTTCAAATGCCCCCATAAATGATAGTCCGCCTCTACCAATCCATCGCTCACCAAATCATTTGTTGAGAAGCGTCCGAACACTTCGACTGAATTGGGCAGGAGCTCCATCGTGCATGAACCACATGTTGTGTCGTACTTGTAAAGGCACATGTTGTAGCAGCGCAAGTAGAGATCTCGTATGAAATCATGATAACGTGCTCCATTGAACGTAGGTGGAAGAACATGTGGCCCAATCAAGACATCACCAACAATGCCTGCCCAAACGTTCACAGAAAATCTGTGTTGATGACGTGATTGCACAATTGCGTGCGGAAAGTTTACAATTTGATCACGCTGGAATGAAGCCTCATCCGTAAAGAGAACATTTGCACTGAAATGAGGATTGACACATTGTTGGATGAACGATTCTCATAAGTGTACCCGTGGAGGCCAATCAGCTGCCGATAGTGCCTGCACATGCTGTGCGAGGTACGGAAACAATTGGTTCTCCCGTAGCATTCTCCATACAGTGACGTGGTCAACGTTACCTTGTACAGCAGTAACTTCTCTGATGCTGACATTAGGGTCATCGTCAACTGCACGAGGCATTGCCTCGTGCATTGCATGTGTCCTCGTCGTTCTTGGTCTTCCCCAGTCGCAAGTCATAGGCTGGGATGTTCCGTGCTCCCTAAAACGCCGATCAATTGCTTCGAACGTCTTCCTGTCTGGACACCTTCGTTTGGAAATCTGTCTCGATACAAACGTACCGCGCCACGGCTATTGCCCCGTGCTAATCCATACATCAAATGGGCATCTGCCAACTCCGCATTTCTAAACATTGCACTGACTGCAAAACCACGTTCGTGATGAACACGAACCTGTTGATGCTACGTACTGATGTGCTTGATGCTAGTACTGTAGAGCAATGAGTCGCATGTCAACACAAACACAGAAGTCAACATTACCTTCCTTCAATTGGGCCAACTGGCGGTAAATCGAGGAAGTACAGTACATACTGACGAAACTAAAATGAGCTCCAACCTGGAAATTAAGCGTTTCCGGATACATGTCCACATAACATCTTTTCTTTGTTTGTGTGTGAGGAATGTTTCCTGGACGTTTGGCGGTACCTTTTTGGAACACCCTGTAGAGTCAGCGTCACGTTTTCACTCAGCCACTACTTCTCACAGCACTGTACCGTTAGGCCGTGGCAGGTATAGGACGCTCCCAGGCGGACTGTCTCCACCACGGGAAGGTTAAAGCCGGCGGCGCCGCGGCCGGTCACGTAACGCCGCGATCCGATCTGCACGAGTGGGCAGCGCCGGCGTCGGCCAATGCGACGGCGATGCGGCGGCGGTAAAGGTGTCACCGCGGAGCGCGGCGCGCATGCCGAGCAGCCGCTGCAGACCGCCACGGCGGGGCTCTTCTTGGTGTAACAATTTTAATGGCCAGTAGTGTAAATTCACGGTCCAGTCACATGGATGTGACCACTTGTCGAGAATCTGAATAACCTCCTGCTGCAGTGCGGACATCCGGGAAGAGGTCAAAGAGGTTCTGTTCGGTGGAGCATACAGCATGATTCATCTGAAAAGGCCGCTTAGCGTGCAAATTCCACCCTTTGCTGCCGATGAACAGCAGTCAGTGTGGATGCACGCACCAGGCGCCTGCTGCGGAGGCCCATGCTCACGAATGTTCGCTGAATGGTAGCTGAGGAGACACTTTTGGTAGCCCCTAGGTTCATCTGTGTGCTCGGTTCCTCAACAGTTGCATGTACACCTGTACGCTGCCGTTATGCAGCCCTGTCATCTATGGCCCATGGTGCACCACAGTTGCCTTATAGCCGGTTTTGGATAGCGCCATTTTGGCTTGCATGGTATACTTTAACCAAGGCGGCATGCGAACAGTTTATCGACTTAGTTATTTCTGAAATACTTCTAGCCTTGGCCCGAAAGCCATTTCCCTTTTGGGCGTCAGTTCAAATGGTTCAAATGGCTCTGAGCACTATGCGAGTTAACTTCTGAGGTCATCAGTCCCCTAGAACTTAGAACTAATTAAACCTAACTAAACTAAGGACATCACACACATCCATGCCCGAGGCAGGATTCGAACCTACGACCGGAACGGTCGCTCGGCTCTAAACTGTAGAACCTAGAACCGCACGGCCACTCCGGCCGGCGGGCGTCAGTTATATCGCCCCATTTGCACACTGGCCTACATCCACTCGACACTCCTTATAAGCCCTCCTCTTTCGGTGTTGCCACCTAAAGCCTGTGAGTGATTATTGCACATTGACCTCGAACGTAGGCGGTGGTCACATTTACGTGGCTTCGCCATGTATACAAAAAAACAATACGTGTAAAGTCTTAAAAAAACGGTGTATATATATATATCACAAATTTATACTAATCTGAGTACCTCACACTTATACGCGCGTCCGTTCTGCTTCACATTTTTCTGATATTCACTAAGTGCAAAAATTAAGAGTCAGTGATCCACATACTGTCTCACCAAAGAATAGACGAAAAGTGAAAATATCACACAACGTGTGTTTTGTGTGCTGTTGTGTTCTCCGTATTCTGTTTTATGTCTCAAATTTGTTCCACCTACCAAATCGTGGAAAAAAATCTTTAATCATTAATATATCCCGTAATTTGTTCGTGCCAAGCAGTGCTATGCTCTGGAATTCCATCTGCCATACCTGATGGTTTTCGCCGGCAGATGTGGCCTAGCGGTTCTAGGCTCTTTAGTCCGAAACCGCGCTGCTGCTATGGTCGCAGGTTCGAATCCTGCCTCGGGCGTGGGTGTGTGTGATGTCCTTAGGTTAGCTAGGTTTAAGTAGTTCTACGTTCTAGGGGTCTGATGATCACATATGTTAGGTCCCATAGTGCTCAGAGCCATTTGAACCTTTTTTTTTTTTTTTTTTTTTTTTTTTTGACCGGGGTTGCCTGATGAAACGTTGTTGTGATGCCTCGTGTGAGGAGGAGAAATGCGTACCATCACGTTTCCGACTTTCATAAAGGTCGGATTGTAGCCTATCGCGATTGCGGTTTATCGTATAGCGATATTGCTGCTCGCGTTGGTCGAGATCCAAAGACTGTTAGCAGAATATGGAATCGGTGGGTTCAAGAGGGTAATACAGAACGCCGTGCTAGACCCCAACGGCCTCGTGTCACAAGCAGTTGACATGAGTTGCATCCTATCCGCATGGCTGTAACGGATCGTGCAGCCACGTCTCGATCCTTGAGTCAACTGATGGGGACGTTTGCAAGACGACAACCATCCGCACGAACAGTTCGACCACGTTTCTAGCAGCATGGACTATCAGCTCGGAGACCGTGGCTGCGGTTACCCTTGACGCTGCATCACAGACAGGAGCGCCTGCGATGGTGTACTCAACGACGAACCTGGGTGCACTAATGGCAAAACGTCATCTTTTCGGATGAATCCATGTTTTGTTTACAGTATCATAATGGTCGCTTTGAACGCACATTGGAAGCGCGTATTCGTCACCACCATACTGGCGTATCACCCGGCGTGATGGTATGGGGTGCCATTGGTTACAAGTCTCGGTCACCTCTTGTTGCCATTGACGGCCCTTTGAACAGTGGACGTTACATTTAAAATGTGTTACGACCTGTGGCTCTACCTTTCATTCGATCCCTGCGAAACCCTACGAGCCTTTCTGGATACAGAAAATGTTCGACTGCTGCCCTGGCCAGCACATTCTCCAGATCTCTCACCAATTGAAAACGTCTGGTCAATGGTGGCCGAGCAACTGACTCGTCACAATACACCAGTCACTACTCTTGATGAACTATGGTATCGTGTTGAAGCTGCCTGGGCAGCTATACCTGTACACGACATCCAAGCTATGTTTGACTCAATGCCCAGGCGTATGAAGGCCGTTATTACGACCAGAGGTGGTTCTTCTGGGTACTGGTTTCTCAGGATCCAAATTGCGTGAAAATGTAATCACATGTCAGTTCTAGTATAATATATTTGTCCAATGAATACCCGTTTATTATCTGCATTTCTTCATGGTGTAGCAATTTTAAAGGCCAGTAGTGTATAACTCTGCTATTGACTCTCGACACGTGTCGTGTTGTGGTTAGCAAAAAAAACCTACACTTCATATGATCTACACCGACCCATCCACCCACCCACCCGCGAACAAACACACACACGAACACACACACACACACACACACACACACACACACACACACACACACACACACATAAGTACTATACGAAAGCATAGTTTCACGGCAATTTACATTCATAAAATTTTGTCACGATTCCAACAAATCCACAAGCTACAGCCGAGTGCTCCACGGTCTTAATTAATGAAATGTTCCGGGCTATTATGCTGTGGTCGAATGAGTTTCACCATAAAATCCACTTAACGATTTGTCCCCATCTGTGGAGGACATTTTCAAGGGGGATCGCAGCTATTTTGAATGTTCGATTTACTCCCTGGCTCGCTACTGACTGCAGCAAAACTCCGCTTCCGCGTGCTTCGGTGCAGTGCCGCGACGTCACATGTTTTTAATGGGCAAGCGCAGATGGCCGTTGTCGACTGCCGTCGTCCGCTGTTGCTATCACCCCATGGTGGAATATTGGTACATATCTTCTTCAACACCGGAATCCACACGTGTGACGTCACGCCATTGCGCCGAAGCCCCGAAGCGGAATTTTGCTGTCGTCAGTAAGGAGCCAAGATGCGAATCGGATATTCAAAATACCGGGTGATCAACAAGTCAGCATAAACTTGAAAACTGAATAAATCACTGAATATTGTAGATAGGGAAGTACAAAGTGACACACATGCTTGGAATGCTATGGGGTTTTGTTAGAACCAAAAAAATACAAAAGTTCGCAAAATATCCGACAGATGGCGCTTCATCTGATCAAAATAGCAATAATTAGCATAACAAAGTAAGACAAAGCAAAGATGATGTTCTTTACTGCAAATGCTCATTATGTCCACCACCATTCCACAACAATAGCTCTAGTCGAGGAATACTGTTGTGAACAGCACTGTAAAGCATGTCCGGAGTTATGGTGAGGCATTGGCGTCGGATGTTGTCTTTCAGTATCCCTAGAGATGTCGGCCGACCACGATACACTTGCGACTTCAGGTAACCACAAAGCCGATAATCACACGGACTGAGGTCTGGGGACCTGGGAGGCCAAACATGACGAAAGTGGCGGGTGAGCACACGATCATCACCAAACGAGTCGCGCAAGAGATCTTTCACGCGTCTAGCATTTTTTTTCTTTTTCTAATAAAACCCCACGTCATTCCAAGCATGTGTGTCAATTTTTACCTCTCTATCTACATTATTCCGTGGTTTATTAAATTTTCAAATTTATACTGACTTTTTGATAACCCGGTAGTTGCGATCCCCCTTGAAAATGTCCTCCGCAGATGGGGACGAAACATTGAGTGGGTTTTATGGCGAAATCCATTCGACCACAGCATAATAGCCCGAAACATTTTATTAATTAACAACCGAGGAGATCTCGCCCAAAGCTTGTGGATTTAAAACGTGTCGGAAGCTCGACAAAATTTTATGAGTGTTCTCGTATATCACCGTGAAACCATGCTTGTGAGATTTCGGGCTGTGAAAGTTTACATTTTATAATCCTCAGCGATTGTCAAGTGCCGACTTTCATGTGGCTGCTACTGCCGTCCTTAAATAGCCGTACTGCTTTCTGTGACGTCACTGGTGCTCAGTTCCACGCCATACGTGGTACATACAGCAAAAACTGCGACCTCCCGCTGAGTACAGCTTGGGACCCGGCCATCAGAAAGTTAAAGTGGACGCGGTGGATGCGCAACGAGAACTTTATATGGCGCCAGAGTTAGCACCAGTAATGGCAGCAGCAAGCACACAACACCTGCTTTCTGCAGTATTCTGACGACACCTACTACCAACCCCGCAAAGTAAAATGTAAAGAGAGAAATGATGTGACTTCGAATGTTAATTATTCGAATTCCAGGACTTATCACATTGATGACAGCAGGAGTAAACATTGAGCTGCAGACTTTTGAATTAGTAATTAAAACGGAATTCCTTCCGTGTCGCTGAATCTTTAAATATCTAGCTGATTTTAGGCATGAAATAGACAGGCACAAAAACTGTTGTTGGCGAGTGAAAAAGCTTCGTTACGCCAGAGCGTGTAATTTTTCCAGTTAATGTAAAAAGTATGCTTTTCCAAACAAATAGGAATGATGATCGTAACTTTTTTAATAAATATAGTCTGCAGGCTCGACTTGTTAAAATGAAAATCTACATACGACAGTGCACTGTTGGCGCACAATCGACGGGTCACCGAACCGACAACTTCCAACTGGCTTAATTACCTGAAATCGTACAAACATTTGCAATTAGTAAACCAGTATAACAATTTTTGTGCTACTAAATTAAAGAGGATGGAAATTTCATTATTGTATAATTATATGACTATTGTACATATTAGGGAAAGGTACATGATCATCTTATCCGGAGACCTTAAAGGCAAAGGTAACAAGCATTCAGGACAAGAGTTGAAACAACAGTCTCGTACATCATCTTTTAGAACAATTTGTTTGCGGAATTCACGTAGATAATATCACATGCACTAGAGATGTACTCTCTACAGGATAATTACGTCTTTGACTTTATTATTATAACTGTTTCTCATACTAGCTACTCACCACACCTTTCAACTCTCCTATACCTATCCCCAACGCCACTTGAACTCCTAGTCGAATGGTGTAACACGTGCAAACTTCAGTTAAATCCACAGAAAAGCCAAGAAACGATCTTTGGTCACATCACGCCATCTTTCCGTCGTTCAGATTACCATCTACCCATCTACAACCAACCCATCCGTCTAACATAGAAAAATATTTAAGACTAAGCCTTCACGGGAAACTAGCATGGAGTACACATCTCCTTATCGTCCAACACAAAACCAGAAATTGGCTAACACTACTAAGACTAAAAAGACGCAGCACCTGGTGTGTACATTCTTCTCTCATAAACTTCGGCAGACCCATGCCTTTGTTCCCCGTGTGAGCTGACGGCTGTGCTTTCGACGTACTCCCCTTGATGTCAGAAGGATCGGAATCCGTTGACATCGCCGATAGTTAGATCGCCTCCCCATAGATCCACATGCATTTAATGTAAAAGGTGTCGTGCAACTGATAATTAATGAAACAGAGGTGCTCTCTCGCAAACATGAGACCTCCGTGCTGTAACTCACACAAGGTAACAAAAGGGATGTTCATCTAATTACAAAATACAATAGTAGGCTAAATTTATCCCTGTTTACTACAGTATTCTCTACTAATATACATTAACAATATATTATTATTGGATCAATTGGATCTCCAGCAATGCAGACATTAGAAACATGTTAACATCGGTCGCTATAAACCTGACACGAAAATACTTAAGGAACGACTGGGTAGTTCAGATGGCTGGGACAAAGCTGGAATCTAAACGCCATTTATCTATAGTTAAAATTGCGATAATCGCGCAGTGACTGCCTGTGCTCGCCAAAGGAAAAGGAGGTTCACACATGCAACTAACACCTCGGATTGATTTGTGACGATCCTGCAGTTGTTCGCTAAAGTATTGGGTGCTGAAATCTATCTCGCCCTAACAGCGTGCCAACAAGCGCACATGCATTCTTCCAGCCTACTCGCCAACGCTGCGATCTCTCAACATAGTCAGCTTTCTGATTTGTGAAGCGAAGTGGCCAGTATGTGGTGCCAGAGACTGTGGTACATCAGCTGACGTCTCTTAGTGTGCTCCTTTGAGAAACACAATGAGTTTGTCTCTGTATCAAGAATGGTGATGAAGTGCCCTGCGCTCTCTCCCTATAACCATCCAAAAGTGTATCTTCTTCTGAGAACTGACATCAAGTGTCCTCTCCGTTTTCTATCCATAGTCAAATTCATTCCCTATTTCGCAAATGCACTCAATTCTAGAGCGTCAGTGGCAGAGGTTCTGCAAAGTACTCGGCAATCATATATTTGTCAGCAAGCCAACAATCTTCCCACCAAGCACAAGTTGTATAACGTTAACCAATCTTTGTACATCCGAGCGTGGGGCTCTAAAACGATTCTAAGTTTTTCTCCTACTCTCCAACCTGTTCTGTGCTTTAGTGAATGTTGTTTCCTCCACGTACACACTGCTCAAAACTTGTCGTCTTGTCTTCCCGCACTCTTCAATTTCTGTAGCTTAGCTAATGAGGGGACCTCTTACAACCTGTTTAGGCCAGGAGTCACCCACCCTGTGTAAGGTGGCAACAGAAAGATGGCCGATGGAGAAAAGTGTTTCTATTCGGAGAGCAGGGCAGCCGCTTCTCAATGCATGATATGGTGTTTACCTGTCTCTGGCTGGGCCCTTGCATAGTTTCTGGAAAGTGGATACTAAGTGTAAAACAAATTTCCTTTGAAATTTGTTAACAGAAATTAAAATAGAGTTCATGGCTTTGTCTTGCAATCACTGATGCTACTAATAAAGACAGTGGCCTTCAACTTAGTCAGGCTTGGGACCGTAGATTCAGCCTGGAGAGAAAGATGCGGTCCCAGAGATCGCAGACCGCCACCGACGGCGGCACCAGGGAGACTGCAGACCCCAGTTCAGACCCAGGAGTCGCTTGCTTCACCATCTCCAGTAGCCGACGCGCCGGCCGCACCAAAGACACCAGGAGAGGAACGGTGGAGGGGGCAACGGCTAGTATATACAGGGCGCCGAGAGGAACAGCACAGCATTCGTCAGGAACCACCTGAAGATGGCAGCGTGTACTTCTGCCGAAATATTGTGGAGAAATTACGACGCGACCCGGTCGGATACCCGAGAACTGTTCAAATTGGAAATACGCCGGGATTGCAAAATTTTTATTAATTTTATTAAAAGATGGTAAATAAATTGAGATAGTTATGATTATCACTCAAATTAGTATATGAGACATGTCAGTCCAGCAATAGACTGTCGCATATCAACTGGATATTTGACTCTCCTAAATCCTACAAGACCCCTGAAAATATATGCACTCCACCTCATCTATCCCATCTGCCCACATTCCCTACCCTGCAAAAGCTCTAGAGCATAAACTAGTCGTTATACACGTTAACCTGGAGCTCTGAAACGATTTGAGCTTTATCCCCAGTCTTCATCCTATTCGACGTTCTAACGAATGCCGTTTCCTCCGCGTACACACTTTTCAAACTCTGTCGTCTTACTTTCTCCCACATTTCTGAAGGTTAACCCATGGGGAGGCCTCTTGCAACTTTTTAGACTAGGGGTCACCCATCTCATGTAAAGTGACGACAGAGTGACTATGTGAGCACCTGATCCTGCGTACGGTTTATTCGATGCTTGCAGTACTAGCTCATCCACCTTCCATTTTTTTCTTCTTAGAACATCTTCGACATTCACATTCCACTTTCCATGCACCGTCGTGCCTTTTCCATCCTCACCCACAGGAATTCCAAGCAACTCCAACACCCGACATTGGAATCTGTCCAGAGATGTACCCCTCGTTCCAACCCCTGTCACAGTGCTTCACCTCACACCACCCATTTTCCTCTCACTCTTTTCCCCCACGTCGCAGCTACCTGTGTTTTCCCAGCGCTCCATAGTCATACTCGTCATTCCACCTGCATCATGACGAGGATTACGCCGAGAATTTCTACTGCTTGTCTTCGTGCTTGCCAAACCCTACCATGGCTATCTCGCCGACTGAGATCACGTGGAGCATTTTGGGCAGGCCCCTCCAATCATGTCTGGATTCTGACGATCTAATTCACCAATTCAACACAATTTGGCATGATATCATTCAGGTGGACATCCAACAACTCTGCTGATCAATGCCAAGCCGAATAACTGGTTATATACGGCCAGAGGTGCACCAATACTTTGTAGACTTGCTCAACGTCTGTTCCTTGCCTTTAATAAATCATTCAATTTTTCTGGAATTTTCATCATTTGTTTGTCTGTACTCGTACATCACATCTACCAATTAGCGACCCATTCGGATAATTCCTTCGTGGTGCATTGTCTTTTTTGTCTTAGACTAAATTCTGCTACCTCTGCGCAGAATACACCTTTGTTACTAAGACGAACTCTGTGACAAGTTTCATAAAGTGTGCTTACCTAGCTTGTTTGACGTGTCGATTGGTAAACAAGATGACGTTTGGGCAGCACGCGCGCTGTGAAAGACATGCATCGAGTAATTGCGCCGGTGGACCAAGGAAACGGAAAATACTTCGAAAATTGGAATTCTCGTACTTTGGTAGAGTCGACGAACCACGCCACAGATTGCTACTCCGATGCTGCTGACGAGACTGGCATCAACAAAAGGAAGCGGAGCAGCCTCGTGTATTCTAATTTTGCATGGGCACGTCGTATCCTGCAGCTGATTAGACTTCTTGCTATTACTAACGAAGATTCTACTAGTGCTGAAGAAAGAAGAATATTTAGATGTTAAAAGAAGCAGAATATTTAGATGTTAATGATGATGCTCTAATTACGTTTTCTCCCCGGGAGTTCAAAAAAAATGGTTCAAACGGCTCTGAGCACTATGGGACTCAACTTCTGAGGTCATTAGTTCCCTAGAAATTAGAACGAGTTAAACCTAACTAACCTAAGGACATCACACACATCCATGCCCGAGGCAGGATTCGAACCTGCAACCGTAGCGGTCTCGCAGTTCCAGACTGCAACGTCGGGAGTTTAATGATACAGCTCGTGATCTCAGCTTGTCAAAATCGTCCGCCGAAATGGTGGTATCAAGACTGAGAGAAAAAAAATCTACTATCTGACAGTATTTGAATCGCTTTCTGTAGCACCAGACATTAAGAGTTCCCCATTTTTTCACAAGAAAGGGATATAGATGATCTTTTGCAGAAGCTTGAAGTGCCTACGTACGAACCGAAGGATTAGAGACTGAAGGAGAAATATGAAGTGGTGAATTATGATACAAAGGACATTCGTCATAATCAGCATGACTGGTTAATCTGTGTAGTCCTGGAGACGGTGAACTTTTTGTTGGGACAACTGCCAGGGTACAACAAGTAACCATAATTTCTACGCATATGGGACAGCAGCGACAGATCTCAACATTACCATGAGAAGGACTGGACAGTATGGGAGGAATTGCTGCCTGGAAGATCTGTGAATGTTGTCAACAACATTGTAGTGAACAGAGGTGCTCTTCCAAGCACTGCACATCGAGCATCGCTTTATGGAACTGTTCACCAAAGCTCTGAACATTGATGCTTCGCTTATTTGCGTCACGTTTGTCCAGGGCTGACTACGGTGAAGTTGAAAGCTAGTACTTTCGACTGTCCTCAGATCCATAAGCTCATCCGAGTTCCACAAATCGAAAACTCTAAGAACATATTAGAAATGGAAGCATGGAGGGCCTCATTCTGTTGATTAACTTGCTGTGCAACAGGTAGGCGACGAACAACGTTGGACTGGTTACCACAAATCTGACAGCTTTCAGATAGCTTGAATACAACACCATTGTTAAAATTCGTAATTTATTCTCACATATGGATCGGTTTCCTGAGAATCTGGAAGCAATGAGCGACGGCCATGGCGAGCCATTTCTCCAGGAGATAGATGCTGAGATGTAATCGTGATAGCTGATTGCTGTTGGACTTTGATGAGACATCCCTGCTGCAGAGCATTTAGATGTTCCCGGAAACGTAAAATCAAGTCCTGAATTTTGAAGAGTAATGGCTTCACAAGCCATTGACATGTTCCAGTCTCCACTATACGATGGGCACTGTTAAATTTTGTGAAATTAATATATTGTCTTTCGTCATACAGCGTTTTTATTTATAAAAAGACTTTTTTCCTCTGAAAACCTGAATTGAATTTGGAGAAGAAATATTACCAAAATACACAGGCAATGTCACAAAAACTGAGTACATTTCTTTCAGAACTCAAATATTTTTGAAAAAACGTGACCTGATAAAGAAAAACGGATGTCACTTTCGCAACGATGGGACAACAATGTTCGGAATATGGTTCAAAAACATAAATCTTTTAGATTTGTTTGGCAACGCTTTGTATTCCACAGTTAGCATTGCAATTGTTTCTTTGGTGCGCAGTCGCTGGCGGTTTCCGCGGAAAGTGAGTGAGGACCCAGATATATGTTGGAAACCTGGCTCGATCGCAGGAGAGTACAGCGGGACATGAAGTTATAAAGATTATTTGAGTGCTAAAGTATATTTTTGTCATCGTTGAAGTTGTAAAACGCAACTACTTGTTGGTTCGTGTACGTGTGTGCCATATAACAGTGCATGAGGTGTTCGGTGCACAGTCCAAGCCAATTTGTGTGTTTTATAAACATGTACATCCGTCGCGCCTCTTTGAGTTAACCAGAATGATCGTGATAATGATCTGGAGAAAGCGATCACTCGATTTGTATGGTTTGGCCACGGAAGTGAATCAGATGTATGTATGAGAAAACCGTGTAAATAATGCTGCCCTGAGAAAGAATGTTCAGAATAGAGTTGATTTTACCAAAACTGTGTAACCTTAACTGGCATAGTAGCATCCATTCCCTCTGTGTTGAACTTTATATTGTTTCAAAGCATTTCAGCGTATCTTCAAACGAAAATGATGAGTAACAGCCTATGCTGAAAGTTTCAGGTAGATGGTTCCACGACATGCACGTAAAACTAACTTTTCTGTCACCTACTGAAGCGTACTGAACGAAAGCCGTCCCTCTTACAAGGTTCCCTGTCCATATTTAGGCGTTCCGTCGTTTACCTGGAGGAGAGAGAGAGAGAGAGAGGGGGGGGGAGGGGGAGAGAAACAAACGGTGTAGTATCAATTTGCTTCCTTGTCCTAATCCTCCTCCATTCATGCAGAAGGCATGTAGAAACTTCCTCGTTCTAAGTTTTTATTTTCTCAGAGTTCTTCAAAGTGATAGGTGTCGCTGAAATATGCCGCCTTGCGCCTCACATACGACACAGAATTGCGGCAAAAAGTGAGCAGTCATTACTCAGTCACCCCCTGTCTTGGCGGACACGTAGGCAAAGCAATAAATGCCGCTCGCCACGGTGGCAATCTTTGTGTGGGAGTTATTAGAATTCCTGTGAGCTGCGCCGAACAGATATTGCCTTCCGGCCCGCTTGTAATCGAACAGCAGCCGGCAGGCAGCAGCGTGCCGTGATATACGCATTCACGCTCTGTGAGCCACACTACGTGCTTCCTGTGACCCCCCCCCCCCCCCCCCCCCCCCCCGCGCTACCACTGTGCCACCCATCCCCTTCCCCCAAACACGCACTCCACATTTGGTCCCGCAATTTTACGTACTCCTACTGAAGCTATAAGATACACTCCACACACAGTAACATCCGTCCTTCCATTTTAGCTTAAGTAAACAGAGGAAATATAACAAGCGCGACGATAGATGCTCGTCTTGGCGCGAAGCTCTTTGCAGTTGTCGATGCATTGTACTCGCAAACGAAACAGAGCAAACCGGAGATGAGGCGTATCTTTTTTATTTATTTGGTATATCAGGAGGATATACAAGGTGATTCAGCTGTCCCTACCGATGTCATTTTATGCAACCCGCCATGTTATATCTGGCCTTCATAAATCACGTTCGAGATTATCCAGTTCTCTCCATCTCTAGGCGCAAATTATTATTCCTATAAAAAATGAACTGGAGATTTTTATAGTAAATTTAATTTGGTCAAATTTTGTACTGGGATACGATTTTCCTGAAAGCTACGGTTTAAGAGTTATTCAAGAAAAACATACAAACGTCACCTCCAAACGCCCCTCCTTTTCCACACTCATCCTTTACGTCAGGATTCCTAGTATGTTCGTAGCGGTACTCGCTCCTACAGCTGTGGGGCTGGGTTCGGTCCTCTTCGTACTGTTATCACATTCACACAGTTCAAGCCACCTACACCGATAACTTCTTGTCTGCTCGTTATCCCTTCACTCTGTCGTAACAGGTACTATCTAGCTGGAGCAAAGCGGCGTTAGAGAAATCACTACCTATTACCTACCAAATACAGGCCGCAAAATTCTAGTTAAAAATCAGTTCCTGAAAGTTCAGGATAAACATCGAGAATTCGGGTTCTACATTCTTGTATCAACATGTTTAAAGTTCTGTTGACTATTTATTGTCACTAAGACTCACGAAATGTCTATCAAGTCCGTATTTACGTATGCACTAATATTATCTATTCAAGTTAACCGTTACAAAGACGTGCCATACGTAGTCACACAAAAGCAGCTAGAAATTTTGCAAGTCCAACCCGAATATTATTCAGGATCTAATCACTCTCTGTCCCACAACTTCACACGATTCAAACATTCGATAGATTCACTGATCTTCCTTTACAAAAGTGTTTACTACACTATTCAGTCACGAATGCGAAACATACCACGCTGATTTTCGAAGTTCGACCAGAATTTATCACACGCAGCTATCTTTCGCAAGGAAGCACATAAAATTACCAAACGTTCACTAAAATTTTTCCCACTCAAGTCGCTTCCTCTTAGCGATAACCGAACCGAATTTACGTCTCTACTTCTTCATTTTACATACTGTCTGCGAAGAGCGATCTAACAGAGTATGTTCGTTACAGTCGTATGGAAGCGATTCCCTTAGGCAGTGTTTTTCTACAGTAGCACCGCTTTCTCGCGCGAGAAGCTTTCAATTCTGATTTGCTGTTGATCTAAGTGACCAGACAGAACATACTTTCTAGATGATTCACAGTTTAGAAAGTAATCTTACGTAAGCAGACTTCAGTTTATTACAGTAGCTTTAATTATAAGCCAAATTAATTCTGAAATAATTCTAAATTTAAATAACAAACTTCTTTCGTTCCAATATTCTTTTCTGGCTGCCTTTTACATGGTCAATCAGAGGTACGAGTATGTCACATGACTCTTGGTTTTTCTCAGGAATTTTTCACGCCGCTTGCATTTCCCATTTATCTTCACAAAATAAAACATTTCGAATTTTCACACGTCCCTCATTTACTCTCTCAATCACTCCCATGCACTCACATAACAAAACACAACTGAATATCAATTTGAAAGGGTTCTAACATTATGTTATATAAAAATTACAAACGTTATAAAATTAAAGATTCTAGTTAGTTGATTTTCAGGAGCTGAACTTTTCATAATTGCGCCATATGATGTTGAAAATTAATCTAGTGCCGTTACTACACCAGTTTTGAAATACCAGAATGGTTTCTTATGATTTTAGGTTATTTCTTCTGTATTAGAAACAGTGATAAATAACAAAATGAAATTTGGACAGTATGATTTTAGCACTGACAAAAAGTATTATGTTAAGTTTGAACAAAATCGTAAAACAACTAATGTGGTTTATTTAAATACAAAAGGAGTACAAATATCGCAGCGTTCTACTGGTAGGTTGACTTACTGCCACAGACGGCATCTGACATAGGTGCATGAGCAACGTTCTAACTAAAGGGGAAAAAAACGAACGAATCTCTTGCAGGTACTAGACCAGAGGTGCTCACGGCTCTATTCTGTACTGCATCTATTATACATAATACGGAGTAACTTGCTACGTTACACTACCATTGTACAAAAATTTCCGGCTACACGAGCAATTACCGACAGTCAACCTGTTTTGGTCTCTATTGGTTGTGCTATTACACCAGGAACTTAGTTGGTTATTTTCTTAACATTATTAATTAAACGTGGCAGTGAGAGTAATAAAAGAAAAACGACCTTATGTAAACATTATGCTAAAACTATTTACGTTACCAATCCGATCCAAACTTACAAGCACACTAGTTTCGTAGCCAGGAGGCCTGCAGAATACAGCAACGTGATAGATTATTTTATTGTGTTAAAAATCACAAATCTGTTAGGTAAAATTTACAGGAAGGTCAATTTTACAATTTATAAGTTCAGGGCAAAGCCGGAGACATAATAATGCCGGTAAATAAGACCAAAAACGCTCGAATGTGGGAAATAATTTGTGCAGTTGTAAATTTTTGTAGAGTTGTAGGAGGGAGTGTCGTGAACAACATACTAGTGTGCTGAATTGGGAGTGCGGGTACGTTTGAAGTTGACTTCTGTATTTTTTTCTTGAATAACTCGAAAACTGCAGCCTATAGCGAAAACATATCCCAGCACACAATTTAATTACATGAAATTTCCTACAAAAAGCTGCTGTTTAGGTTTTTGAAGGCCAGGTATTACATAAATCGACATCCTTAAGGGCAGCTGAATCACCTTGTATAGCCATCGTCAAACAAAGTACTCATTTTAGAGCAACATACACATAGGGTTTAATACATTATTCATCAACATCAACATAAAACTGCAGTAGAACCACTTGAAAATTTGACCTACTCTTCCAACAAAAGGGAAAATAAAAGGCGACATATTTTCATGTCTTTCAAAGATAGGACTGCAGTTGCACAAGTTCGCAAACAGCATCCGATGGTGGCCAAACTTTGTAGTACACGACATGCAGCTCTGAAAATTTTCGTGCAGCGAAATAAAGTATGGGATCTACATCCTCTTTTTCATCGCAGTCGCACAATGGGGATGAGAGCAGACCAAGAAGAGTAGATGTTTCCTGTAACAGCTGTGGATGGAGGCTAAGCGCCTTGTAGTATTAATGAGCCTTCTGAAGGGAACGAAATTTCTTGTGTTGTAACTTAACGGTCAGCGCTGGGTTCATTATAACGTAATTTTGTCGTTGAATTTGGAAGTCTCTTGCCGTTATGAGTCCTGGTTCAAATGGTTCAAATGGCTCTGAGCACTATGGGACTTAACATCTGTGGTCATCAGTCCCCTAGAACTTAGAACTACTTAAACCAAACTAACCTAAGGACAGCACACACATCCATGCCCGAGGCAGGATTCGAACCTGCGACCGTAGCAGTCGCGTGGTTCCGGACTGAACGCCTAGAACCGCTAGACCACCGCGTCCGGCGTTATGAGTCCTGATTCCCCCGAATTATCGATATGAAAATGTTTAAAAGGTCTCTAGTTAGTAATTCGAAGTGTACCCTCTCTCCGTCATAGACGGCTGCTTTGGCTAGATTGTCTACTATTTCATTGCCAGAAACGGTGCAGAGTGTTTTTACCCAGCACCTGGTAAGATCCTGAATTCCCAGCTACGATATTTAACATCAGATTCACGATATCATATGCTATTGGATGCTTGGATGAACTGCTATACAGATGTCTTACCAGTTCTATTTATGATCGGGCTCAGAAAGGATAATTAACTTATAATAGCGGCAGAATAGCTGTAACACACTTTACCGCAGGATTTGGGCGTAGCGGGGTTTAGGATGGGAGTTGTGTAGGTGCGAGCTTGTTTCATGAAAACATTTATTAAGAATACATTTTCAGACAAACACAATGACGTCAATAGAACGACAGAAAATTAATAAGAAATCGACAGTATTGTGCCCAGAGCTGATCTTTATATAAATAAGTGCATAACACAGTAACAACATAAATAACAAAATTCCTAAGGAATACAAATATATATCTCAGTGTTCCAGTCTCTGTGAAGCACATGCAAACACCAACATACAACAACCGAAAAGAGAACAGATTATTCATACTCTCTGCGCCTAGTACGTTACAGTTATGAAAACACAGTACAGTAAGTGAATAAAACCACAACAGAGTCTATTCCTAGAAGCAACGACCTCAACAGCAACTTACTATTCCTACACACAACACGGCTACCGAGGCTGCCTAGTCGACGAGCAACAACAGCAACATAAAAATCAGAAAACTTACAGCTATGTGTAATACTACAAAACACCTTGACTACACGAAGGCAATTGCTACAGTCCCGCAATGTATTTTGGTGAAAAAAAAAAAACGAGCTTACCGACTGAACTCACTCGTTTGATGCGGCCTCCCACGAAATCCCCTCAGGTGCCAACCTTTTCATCTCAGAGCAACACTTGATACCGACGTCCTCAATTATTTGCTGGATCTATTCCAATCTCTGTCTTTCTCTACAGATTTTACCCACCACAGCTACTTCTAGTATCATGGAGATTATTTCATGACGCGTAAACACATTCCCTACCATCCTGCCTCTTCTTCTTGTTAGTGTTTTCCATAAATTCCTTTCCTCGACGATTCTTCGGAGAACCTCCTCATGCCTTACCTTACCAGTCACTGTAATTTGCAACATTGTTCTGTAACACCACATCTCAGATGCTTCGATTCTCTTTTGCTCCGATTTTCCCACAGTCCGAATTTCAGTTACATACAGTACTGTGCTCCAAACGTACTTACTTTACTTTACATGTGGCAAGGGCCTTATCGACCATACGCCTGCTCTATGACCCTCTTCCACTTCTGCCTGTCCAATGCGCTGTTTGTCCATTTGCTGTTGCTGTTCATCCCAGTTGTGTCCTCCCGAATGTTATCCCACCATCTGATTCTGGGTCTCCCTCTTCCTCTCGTGCCATCTATTGTTCTGCTGAATGCCATTCTAGGTAGTATATTCTCTGTCGTTCTTGCTATATGGCCTGCCCAATTCAACCTTCTCCTCTTGAATACTTCTACTATAGTACGGTGTTTGTACAGCCCTCTTAATTCTTCATTTCTTCTTATTCTCAATTCCATGTTATTTTCGTCGTATAGAGATCCAAAAATTTTCCTTTGTACTTTTCTTTCGAATATTAACAGTTTTTCTTCATCTTTGTGGGACTTAACATCTGAGGTCACCTGTCCCCTAGACTTAGAACTACTTAAACCTAACTAACCTAAGGACATCACTCACATCCATTCCCGAGGCAGGATTCGAACCTGCGACCGTAGCAGTCGCGAGGTTCCAGACTGTAGCGCCAAGAACCGCTCGGCCACTACGGCCGGCAACAGTCTTGAAATTGAATCCATCTACAGTTAGAGGTGCATCTTTTCCTGGTTTTCTTACTTATGGGCAGGTATTCTGTCTTTTCTTCATTAACATGTAATCCTGGGTTGTGTTGTTTTGGGGGAAGAGACCAAACTGCGAGGTCATCGGTCTCATCGGTTTAGGGATGGACGGGGAAGGAAGTCGGCCATGCCCTTTCAAAGGAACCATCCCGGCATTTGCCTGGAGCGATTTAGGGAAATCACGGAAAACCTAAATCAGGATGGCCGGACGCGGGATTGAACCGTCGTCCTCCCGCATGCGAGTCCAGTGTGCTAACCACTGCGCCACCTCGCTTGGTCTTGCAATCCTATTTTCTCAGCAATTTTGTAGTAATTTGCTCCAAACGTACATTCTGAAAAATTTCTTCTCGACAGTGGCTGATTGATGGAGTGTAGTGGGGTCCAACGATCCATGAATTTGCCTCTTTCCGCATAAATAAATGGGGTGTGACTAGCGCCTCCAGTCGGGTAGGCCGTTCGCCGGGTGTTTTTCGATGTGACACCACTTAGGCGACATGCGAGTCGATGGGGATGAAATGATAATGATTAGCACAACATGTTTCAGTAAAATACCAAAGCTGTCCTATAATAAACACAATGTGTAAAAAGTTGAGTTCTTACTAAACGTAGTCCTAAAGTGCAGTCCACAATAAAAGAGGAATGCAGTTAACATATACAAGGGCTCTGCCAGTTAGATAAAACTGTAGTTGATGTACACTATCAATAAAATTGTGCTAAGATAGTGGTGAAAGAACTAAGAACATAGCACAGTTTTATTGGTCACCTACATGAACTACGGCTTTATCCATCTGGCGGGACCTAGTATGCGCTATCTGCAGTCCTGCACTCCTACATTTCAAGACTAAATGTAAGAAGAGTCAACTGTTTAGATCTTTAGTCTGTTATTACACAGCTTTGGTATTTTATTGGAGCATGAGTTTTGACGGTTTCGACATCCACCTTACGGTGTATAAATTCTAGTTTCAGTCATTCGTGATCAGCCTTTAAGATGTTATGCATTTGGTCGGTTTACAACTAGAACATTGCGACATCGTACGTACTCTCCAGCCTTACGAAGTGAAAAAATTTCATTGCCTGAAGATGCACCTCTAATGGAATGAAAATGGTCGTGCTGCCTAAAACAGGAACCTTTAGACAGTCCCTGAGCGGAGAAAATCTCCGACCCAGCCGAGAATCAACCCGGGCCCTTGTGATTGACATTGTGTCGCGCTGACCGCTCAGCTACAGGGGGCGGCCTCTCTCCACATGATGCAAGGCGTTGAAACGCAAATACGGTACACTAAGGTTTTTAACTTGTAGTATGTGGAGGGTGTAGTTCAAGCGTTGAGCGTAGTTTAGAGAGTGTTTTCCGTGCCATGATCTGGGGCCAATCAATCCAGTTACGGCACATGGAAAAGAGTGGGAGAGATGGAGAGAAATATTGCGATAGCGATTTATGACGGTCCGTCGAAAATATCCCTTCAAACCTCCTCCGTGTTATCATAGATGACGTGTCACTGATCTCATTTGTTCTACGATTGCAGTACACGTGAGGTGCCTAGTTGCTTCCAATGCCGTGAGTGGAATGCATAATGTCTGAATAATGTTCACTAACCTGCAGTCATCTATTGGTGTTGTCCCCTGTGCAGAAAACGGCACGTAGGCCATGAATCCGTTACCTTGAGGTGGTAATAAACTCTTAGCGAGGAACTGGTATAGTATAACTAATTAATTAATTTGTTTGTACGGGATGCCACTCACTTATTATTAGCAGAATACGAGAAACTGCACAATCCTAGTCCACTTTACGAATCACAATTTCAATTCTTCACACTTTCATGGAAAATAAACAAAACAGTGAACAGCGTATTTGCGTAATTACTGTCAAACTGGTCTCCATTACACGTCCAAATAATAGGAGATTGCTAAATAAGCTCTCAATCCTCTCAATCGACACCGACAAAGCCTGACAACATGTCTGTTCTCCGAGACTCCGAACCAGCTCTTACATTTAAAAACATAAGTCTTAACTGATACCGACCGCGGCAGACAGCGTATCTTTCTCTGAGATTGATGAGCTGTGAAATTTCAGCCTCACCACTTGGCCCGCCACCCAAGCTAGGCGCGATCCGAAGATCTCGGAAGTGCTTCGTCTGCTTTTTCACTTAGCTATTGTTTACTATTCCGCTGGGAATTAACACTTTTGAAATAATGGAATGATAGCCTGCTATTCGGAGAAGCCTTTATAGGAAATGTAAGTAAATTCACTGTTTAGTATTTCTAATATAAATAACAGTAGTTCATCATTTTAGAGGGCTACTTGCGAACACAGCAGCCAATCGTAAAGCAGGACTATAATTTAGGCGGTCTTTCCCACGATACCCGTATCGAACATACCATCTGTCAATGACCTTCTCCTCCGAACGCGAAAACATTTTGTTGTCGCCGACGTACTTAGGGAGGAACTATCATCACAATAAGATGAGGGAAATCAAAGCTTGCATGGAAAGATACAAATGTTGGTCTTTCCCACGCACTGGTCGAGAGAGGAATAATAGAGACTTATTGTGAAGGTGGTTCGATGAACCCTCTGCCAGGCACGTAAGTGTGATTTGCAGAGTATCCATGTAGATGCAGATGTAGAACTGTTATCGCTGCGGTCTTCATTCCGAAAACTTGTTTAATTCAGCCCTCCATGCCAGTCTATTTGTGGAAGCCGTTTCATCTCTGCAAACTACCGCAACGTACGTCGCTTTGAAGCTGCTTAATTAAGTGAAGCCTTCATCTCCCTCTTCAAATTTTACGCCGTACACTTCCGTTCACTACCAGTCTAGCGATTCCTCTGGATGTCCCCTTTAAACCGGTCGAATCTTTTAGTCAAGTTACGCCATAAATTTACTTCTTCTTATTCTTTTTAGTACTTCTTCATTAGTTTTCCGATCTACTCATCTAAGCTTCAGTATTCTACTGTAACACAACGTTTCAAATACACAAACTACACGGTAGTTAGGCGACCACAGCTCAGATTATACGTTGTTAGCGTTAAAAAATTTCCAAAAATTCTCCAAAATTGTCTTAAAAAATCCTTTTTAATTTTTTGGAAATAAATGAAAGTTCTTCTAGGGCGCATTAGCTGTCTACAGGATCCTGTTTTAGGCAACACGATCGGTTTGACTCCATTACAGGTGCCTCTTCAAGTGATGAAATTTTTTCACTTCGTATGGCTAGAGAGTACGTACGATGTCGCAAATTTCAAGTTGTAAATCGACCAAATGCATAACATCTTAAAGGCTGATCACGAATGGCTGAAACTGGGTATATACACCGTAAGGTGAATGTCGAAACAGTCAAAATTCATGCTCCAATAAAATACCAAAACTGTGTTATAACAGACTAAAGGTCTAAACAGTTGACTGAAATGTAGGAGTGCAGGACTGAAGGTAGCGCGTACTAGGCCTAGGTGCCGCCAGGTGGATAAGGCCTTAGTTAATGTAGATCACCAATAAAACTGTGCTAAGTTCTTTCACCACTATCTTAGAACAATTTTATTAATGGTGTACATCAACTAACTGGCGGAGCCCTTGTATATGCTAACTGCATTCCTCTTTTATTGTGGACTGCACTTTCAAATGGTTCGAATGGCTCTGAGCATTATGGGTGCTAACATCTGTGGTCATCAGTCCCCTACAACTTAGAACTACTTAAACCTAACTAACCTAAGGACATCACACACATCCATGCCCGTGGCACTATTCGAACCTGTAACCGTAGCGGTCACGCGGTTCCAGACTGAAGCGCCTAGAACCGCACGGCCACACTGGCAGGCAAATGTACTTTAGGACTACGTTTAGTAAGAAGTCCACTCTTTACACTTTGTGTATATTATAAGACAGCTTTGGTATTTTACTGAAACATGAGCTCTGGCACTTCTGGCGTTGGCCTTACGGTGTGTAAATTCCAATTTTAGCCAATCGATCATCCACCTTTTAAGGGCTACCCAATTCATCAGTTTGCAACTTAAACGTTGGAATATCGTACATTCTCTGTAGTCTTATGAATTAAAAATTTATTATGGTCTGAAGATATACCTTTAATCGTGTAAAACCGGTCGTATAATCTAATAAAGGAACATTTGTACAGCTAATGCGGCCTTGAAGAATTTTCTGTCATTTCCAAAAAAATTTAAAAGACTTGTTAAGAACATTTTGGAGTAGTTTTGGAAATTTCTCTACAGTAGAAACGTTTCAAATGATTCCGTTCGGGTTTCGTCTGAACTGTTTATCGTTCATATTTCACTACCATACGAAGTTACACTCCAGATAAATACCTCAGTGAAACATTCAAATTTATATTAGACGTCCTCTTCTTCAGAAACGCTTTTCTTACTGTTTTTAGTCTCACCTTCAGCCATCGTCCGTTGTATCTTTCCCTAAATAGCCAAATTCATCAACTATGTTTAGTGTCTCATTGAATATCCTCCGCATTACCTGGTTTGGTTCGACTGCTTCATTTTATAACAACTTTCTAAATCGCTATCCATTTCCTTTAAGTGATCTTCCTAGCTCTTTTTTGTCAGTGAAAAATTACAGTATTATAGTAATGGAAATAAGCGTTTGGCGTCATTGGCCGGGAGGCTCCTTACGGAGCAGGTCCGGGCGCATTGGTCCAGGTCTTATCACATTGGACGCCACATTGGTCGACCTGCTCGGCGGATGGGGATGAAAGGAAGATGAAGAAGACACAACACCCAGTCCCTGAGCGGAGAAAATACCCGACCCAGCAGGCAATCGAACCCGGGCCGCCGACGTGGTCGCCGAGCGGTTCTAGGCGAATCAGTCCGGAACCGCGCGACTGCTACGGTCGCAGGTTCGAATCCTGCCTCGGGCATGGGTCTGTGTGATGTCCTTAGGTTAGCTAGGTTCAAGTAGTTCTATGTTCTAGGGGACTGATGACCGAAGATGTTAAGTCCCATAGTGCTCAGAGCCATTTGAAGTTCGTCTTTGTTCTATTACCTCAGTTCTTTTTTTATTACACCTCTGACCGAACACGCTAAGCTACCGTGCCGGCTGCCACTCAGCTATCGGGGTGAACAACGTTATAGTGAAACCTTTTCCCTTTCGTGTCTGGGAAGACAGAAATTCCGCCGTGCACTGTACACCGACTTACACAGGACATACGAGAAACCATATACCAAGGCCATCTTGATTTATAGTGCTCTGCGCTGTACTCTAAGGTTTATCAGGATGTAATACAAATTTCTGGGAATTATTGGATGACAGGGAAGGAAGGTCGAAGTTATAAAACGCACTTCTGTAGAAAATTACGGCTCTAACTCAATACAATTAAGACACAATTATGTCACTCTCTGTGAGAAACAAAATACATGCTCAAAAAGTATTATTCGAGAAGAACACAAAGAAGAAGAAAGAAACAAACAGAACAAAAAATGAAACTGAAGATCGTAACATGTGACGTAATTAGAAAGAGGTTTCCGCCCAATATAAATTGAAAAATGAACGAACATGATGAAGGTGATCATAACAGCACAGGGATTCCGCTCGATTATTGCATCTAAATCAAGTCCTGAGCCAGCTGCGTGTAGCTACAGCTTGCGAAAAGGCCGACGGGGAGCTTCTTTGGTGGAGTGCGGCAAGGCCAGAGTTGGAATGCTAGTCACGTACTGCCCGCGCACTTCTTCTTTGCTGCTTTCACTGTGAGAGGAAGCAGATGAAGTACACTTCCACGCGCACAGTAGGTCCGTTGAGAATGGAAGCGGTAGGCTCCGCCTACTTCATTAAAACTGCTGTCGACAACACCAGTGCGACTTCTGGATAGTGCTTGGTGCCTATATCTATACTTCTCCTCCGTACTTTGAACAGGACCGTGCAATCTTCGTGGAAGGTATAGCTTCAGTTTCTAAGTGATTGATTATATGAACGAGTGGTGTCTGTTCTTTAGGACAGCGAGAATAAGTAGCCCTAGGTGGGAATGTGAGTCGGCCGACAGGCGTGCCGAAATATACTATGTGATCAAAAGTATCCGGACACCTGGATGAAAACGCCATACAAGTTCGTGGCGCTCTCCATCGGCAATGCTGGAATTCAGTATGGTGTTGGCCCACCCTTAGCCTTGATGAAAGCTTCCACTCTTGTAGGCATACATTCAATTAGATGGTCGAAGGTTTCTAGGGGAATGGCAGCCATTCTTCATGGAGTGCTACAGTGAGGAGAGGTATCGATGTCGGTCGGTGAGGCCTGGCACGAAGTCGGAGTTCCAAAACATCCCGAAGGTGTCCTAAATGATTCGTGTCAGGACTCTGTTTAGGCGCCGGCCGCGGTGGTCTCCCGGTTCTAGGCGCGCAGTCCGGAACCGTGCGACTGCTACGGTCGCAGGTTCGAATCCTGCCTCGGGCATGGATGTGTGTGATGTCCTCAGGTTAGTTAGGTTTAAGTAGTTCTAAGTTCTAGGGGACTAATGACCACAGCAGTTGAGTCCCATAGTGCTCAGAGCCATTTGAACCATTTGAACTCTGTTTAGGCCAGTCCATTACAGGGATGTAAGGCCGTGCATTATGAGCAGGTGCTCGATCGTCTTGAAAGATGCAATCGCCATTCCCGAATTGCTCTTCAACAGTGGGAAGTAAGAAGGTGCTTAAAATATCAATGTAGGCCTGTGCGGTGATAGTGCCACGCAAAACAACAAGGGGTGCAAGCGCCCTCCATGGAAAACACGACCACACCGCCACACCACCGCCTCCGAATTTTACTGTTGGCACTACACACACTAGCAGATGACGTTCAGCGGGCATTCGCCAGACCCATATCCTGCCATCGGATCGCCACATTTTGTACCGTGATTCGTCACTCCACACAACGTTCTTCCGCTGTTCAGTAGTCCAACGTTTACGCTTCCTACACCAAACGAGGCGTCGTTTGGCATTTACCGGCGTGGTTTATCACTTATGAGCAGCCGCTCGACCATGAAATCTGCGTTTTCTCACCACCCACCTAAGTATCACAGTACTTGATGCAGTTTGGAATTCCTGTGAGATGGTCTGGATAGATGACCACCGATTACACATTACGACACTCTTCAACTGTCTGCGGTCTCTGTCAGTCAACAGACGAGGTCGGCCTGTACGCTTTTGTGCTGTACGAGTCCCCTCAAGTTTCCACTTCAGCATCACATCAGAAACAGTAGAGCTAGGGATTTTTAGGAGTGTGAAAATCTCGCGTAAAGACGTATGACACAAGTGACATCTAATCACCTGACCACGTTCGAAGTCCGTGAGTTCCGCCGAGCGCCTCATTCTGCTCTCTAAAAAAATGGCTCTGAGCACTATGGGACTTAACTTCTAAGGTCACCAGTCCATTAGAACTTAGAACTACTTAAACCTAACTAACCTAAGGACATCACACACATCCATGCCCGAGGCAGGATTCGAACCTGCGACCGTAGCGGTCGCGCGGTTCCAGACTGTAGCGCCTAGAGCCGCTCGGCCACAACGGCCGGCCATTCTGCTCTCTCACGATGTCTAATGACTACTGAGGTCGCTGATACGGAGTACCTGGCAGTAGGTGGTAGCACAGTGCACCTAATATGAGAAACATATGTTTTGGTGGTGTCCGGATACTTTTGATCACACAGTGTAGTCCGCGCAATTGCAATACACACTGTGCACGGGTGGGGCAATAGTTAATGCAACTGAACTGCTTAGTAAGCAGGAGATCCCTTGTTCGAAACCCTGTCCGGCACATCATTTTTACTCGTCGCATGTGATTCCGCATGAAGACCCGTTGCACCTGACATCAACAGTACCTTCCCTTTCCTTTCTCACCCTTCCACCTTCAATTTACGTAACGTCCTCTAACTGAACTGGTGTGGAAAGCCGTAACTTCCTCTCCTGTACCACTCTCTTCATTGCAAAGTAACACTACGAATTTCCTCGATTATTTGTTGCATATTTCCCAATCTCTGTCTTCCGGCACTGATTTTGTAATCTTACAGCTCTCTCCATTGCCATGAAAGTTATTACCTGATATCTTAATACATATACCGTAATCCTGTCCCTCTTTCTAGTTAGTGTCTTCTTCATAGTCTGCGGAGGACCTCTTCGTTTCTTACGAGATCACTTAATTTTCAGTATTCTTCTGTTGCATTACACCTCAAAACTACAATTCTCTGCTGTTCTGGTTTTCTCAGAATCCATTATTCACTTTCGTTCAGTGGCGTGCTCCGCATGGACACTCTCATGTATTTCTTCCTCATGGAGTATGTTTCATACTAGTAGACTTCTTTTGGCCAGGAATGCCCCCTTTACTTCTGCTGATCTTCTTCTGTACTCCTTGATTCGACTCTCGTGTGCTATTTTGCTTCGGAGGTGGCAGAAATCCTTAATTTCGTCTACTACGTATTCTTCAATTTTTACGTTTAATTTTAATCTACATCATCATGGTTGGTCTTCACAATTAAAAAGGGAGGTAATGACAGTGGCACGTAAAGTGCGCTCCGCCACACACCGTTGGGTGGCTTGCGGAGTATAAATGTAGACGTAGATGTAGAAGTGTCTGACAGAGGGTTCTTCGTTCCGCTTTCGAACAGCAAGCGGGAAAAACCAGCACTTAAAATCTTTCCGTGCCTACTCTGATTTCTCGTAGTGTATTGTGATGATCATTTCGCCCTACGTAAGTGGGCGCCAAACAAATATTTGCGCATTCGAAAGAGAAAGATTGTAACTGAAATTTCACGGGAAGATCCTGCTACAACGTAAAACGCCTATGTTTTAAAGTTCGCCACCCAAATTCGCATATCATATCTGTTAGCGCTCTCTGCCCTATTTCGCGATAGTACAGAAAGAGCTGCCTTTCTTTGAAAATTTTCGATGTTCTCTGTCAATCCTGTATAGTGCGGATACCACACCGCGCAGCGGTCCTCCGGAAGAAGAGACATGCTTAGTGTAGGCAGTCTGTTTAATAGACCCGTTGCACATTCTAAGTGTTCTGCCAATAAATCGCGGTGTTTGGCTTGCTTTACCCAAAACATTGTGTATGTGATCGTTCCAAGTTATCACTAAGCTCGCCTACCGTGAATTATCTGATGCCTCCCGAGTCTTTGCCTGACACTAGGCAGCATTCCAATTCTCATACCAAATCCGTTCGTCTGAGGGTGAGCAGATAAGCGAGGCTACTGCTGCCAGAAGCCCGAACGATATCAGAACTGTTTACCGGCCACAGCTCCGTTGCCCTGCCAATAACAGCTCGCCAGGCTGCGCAGGTTCGGATACGGGACTCGGCAGTAATGTTCTGCACCGTCAGCAACTCTGAAATGCCGCGCAGTGTGATGCGGTGTTTCTTCTGACCGTCTTGGTGGCCCCTGAGTGCAGTCAGATACCAGCTAGTACTCCCTCCTCTCCCCACACTATCATCAACTACACTAACACCTAACTGAACTTCAGAAAGAAAGCAATTTTTTTAACACTTTTATTTTTAAAATGACGAAGGATAATGATATTTAGGTTTTATAGATGTTTTATTAAACTACAAAGTAGTGAGTAAACATTCTAACAACTTTTTTTAAGAGAATGATACAACAGTTCTCATTGATGTTATACACTCCTGGAAATTGAAATACGAACACCGTGAATTCATTGTCCCAGGAAGGGGAAACTTTATTGACACATTCCTGGGGTCAGATACATCACATGATCACACTGACAGAACCACAGGCACATAGACACAGGCAACAGAGCATGCACAATGTCGGCACTAGTACAGTGTATATCCACCTTTCGCAGCAATGCAGGCTGCTATTCTCCCATGGAGACGATCGTAGAGATGCTGGATGTGGTCCTGTGGAACTGCTTGCCATGCCATTTCCACCTGGCGCCTCAGTTGGACCAGCGTTTGTGCTGGACGTGCAGACCGCGTGAGACGACGCTTCATCCAGTCCCAAACATGCTCAATGGGGGACAGATCCGGAGATCTTGCTGGCCAGGGTAGTTGACTTACACCTTCTAGAGCACGTTGGGTGGCACGGGATACATGCGGACGTGCATTGTCCTGTTGGAACAGCAAGTTCCCTTGCCGGTCTAGGAATGGTAGAACGATGGGTTCGATGACGGTTTGGATGTACCGTGCACTATTCAGTGTCCCCTCGACGATCACCAGAGGTGTACGGCCAGTGTAGGAGATCGATCCCCACACCATGATGCCGGGTGTTGGCCCTGTGTGCCTCGGTCGTATGCAGTCCTGATTGTGGCGCTCACCTGCACGGCGCCAAACACGCATACGACCATCATTGGCACCAAGGCAGAAGCGACTCTCATCGCTGAAGACGACACGTCTCCATTCGTCCCTCCATTCACGCCTGTCGCGACACCACTGGAGGCGGGCTGCACGATGTTGGGGCGTGAGCGGAAGACGGCCTAACGGTGTGCGGGACCGTAGCCCAGCTTCATGGAGACGGTTGCGAATGGTCCTCGCCGATACCCCGGGAGCAACAGTGTCCCTAATTTGCCGGGAAGTGGCGGTGCGGTCCCCTACGGCACTGCGTAGGATCCTACGGTCTTGGCGTGCATCCGTGCGTCGCTGCGGTCCGGTCCCAGGTCGACGGGCACGTGCACCTTCCGCCGACCACTGGCGACAACATCGATGTACTGTGGAGACCTCACGCTCCACGTGTTGAGCAATTCGGCGGTACCTCCATGCGGCCGCCCGCATGCCCACTATACGCCCTCGCTCAAAGTCCGTCAACTGCACATACGGTTCACGTCCACGCTGTCGCCTCATGCTACCAGTGTTAAAGACTGCGATGGAGCTCCGTATGCCACGGCAAACTGGCTGACACTGACGGCGGCGGTGCACAAATGCTGCGCAGCTAGCGCCATTCGACGGCCAACACCGCGGTTCGTGGTGTGTCCGCTGTGCCGTGTGTGTGATCATTGCTTGTACAGCCTTCTCGCAGTGTCCGGAGCAAGTATGGTGGGTCTGACACACCGGTGTCAATGTGTTCTTTTTTCCATTTCCAGGAGTGTAGATCTTATAATTAAATTTTCCTCAGGACCTTTCTCAGCCTCATCTGTATCTATGATAGTGATGGAAGCCGAATAAATCAATTAAAATTTGTGCTCCCGCTGGGTCTTGAACATAGGTTTCCTTGCTGATTTGGCAGGAATGCTGACCATTACACCACCGCAATACTCAAAATGGTTCACATGAACCTGAGCGGCATGAGTCTTAACATCTGAGGCCATCAGTCCCCTAGAACGTAGAACTACTGAAACCTAACTAATCTAAGGACATCACACATATCCATGCCCGAGGCAGGATTCGAACCTGAGACCATAACGGTAGCTCGGTTCCTGACTGAAGCGCCTAGAACTGCTCGGGCACAGAGGCACCTCAACACTATGGCAAAAATTGCTGAAGATATGAACTGAAGTTTTCGTTAGGGAGGACATTGGACTTGGGTATTCCATGCAGCAATGTTTTCCATAGTGCTGCGGTTCTGTGAATGTCATCACTCCTGCCTAGTAAGCAAGGAGATGCAGGTTCAAGTAAGACAAATTTTGATTCGTTTATTCAGCTTCCATAATTATTAATTCTCAGTGAATCGTGACTTCTACCTACGACACCACCTCAAAAAAAAAACGCTCATAATCCACAATGGGAGTAGAAACTTGTTACAAATCCGACTTCCTCTGCACCGCCCCTCTTCCTAGTAACTCTTTCTTCGCCTACATACTGCACACCCCTTTAACTCGAAAATGCAAGTAAGTTAAAACTCTGGACTACTTACTTTTGAACTGGCAAAAACTGGAAGACTTCAGACTGCCGATGCTTTGTGTCTGACCATTTCCACTGACAATAGCTCAGTGTAGGCTCTATAACAGTGTAGCAGCCATTACAAAGTTACCTTTGTGTCGTGCTGTCAGTTCATTTCCTGTTCCGAAAAGAATAATGAAGCAGTTTTTGGTCCGTTCTGGGAACTACAAGTCATAGAAGGCATTTTTATGACATATTTAAACTATGTGATGTGCATGCAAGATATAAAGTACCAAGTATGTGCGTAGTGGGGGACAGTAAGGAAGACGGTGTCCATACTTTCGTTTCTAAATTCCATCACGTTCTGTCACGCTTCAACGGTAGTGTTTGAAAAAGAAGTAATTGCTAGTAACTGTGTTAATAAGTATTACAGCCTTACGCACTAGTAACAATGATAAAGATCTTTTAGATCTGATTTAGTTTAGTAACCAAAATACAATTGAACTCTTTCGTTTCTACGCCTCAGAAAATATAGTTTAACTCCAAGGTGGTAAATTACCTCAGGATGAGAACCATTGAGCTGACGTCCCACTGAAAACTGTCGCTTGCATGTTATCTTTGGCTACCAAAAACATGTTCACTTTCACTGTTGACATCCTTCGCCTCAAAAGACTGAGCTTAGTGCAGCAGAATCCCAGCCTCTCCACTACTTTCTGATATCAGATATGCTGTGGTAATTCTATACATGCTACTTGATTGATTACACGCAAAGTAGCCACAGTTGTTATAGCAGTAATAATTGCTAGCATTCAATCGTTTTCTGTCCTGTACACAGCTTAAAAACGCGTTTCGAGACACCACGCCCCTATCGCCAGGTCGTCAAACTTAGCTCATGAGGTTGAAACACTAATAAATCTGCAAACACATTTGCGGTGTTCACACAATAAGACAGAAGAATCTTACACTGAATTATGGGTCCTATCTCACAATGCGCCACAATTGATCAAGGTAACTAAAAACAAATTTGGGAACACATACGCGCATTTTCGATCTCATGAACCTTTCATAAAGAACATGTCTCACAAAGAATTAAAAAATAATCAATTATCCGAAATGTCTCGCCAATGTGGTCCTTCTTAAATTTGTAGGGTGCAATACAATACTTTTGCGTTGGGTAAAAAATTAAGGTAGACAAATAAAGTGGGAAAATTGACAGCTGGAATTCATATATTACCAAACATAGTTCCCACATAACATACTCTGCTTAAGAAAAACATTGCATATTCAAAATTACAAGTCTTTCTAACACTATTTACAAGTCATTTATATCCACTCGCTACATCGTGGAAATGGAAACTTTACATCCAAATTTTAAAATAATGAAAATTCCTGGAGAAATACGTATTCCTATTCCCTATTAAATTAAGCGGAAAATTCCTAGCGCAAGACAACAAATCTGCGAAGACTGAGGAAAAAGCAAAGAGATAACTCCGGCATTTTTACTGAAGCTGCAAATGAAACGCAGAATTATGTCCTCACCTCAAAGACGAATATAGAGCAGTGAATTTTCTAGGGACCGCGCACTTTTTGAACATGAAGCCTGACGTTTTTTGTTACCTTTACCCAAATTTACATATTATAAGTAAAACATCACGAGAAAGAAGCTTCTTTAATTAGAGAGAGGAATAAAGAGTGGAGATTTTTTTTCATTGGAAAACTCCTTACTCTCAAAGATCAAAGCTTACCCACACACGAACGCTAAAACATAGAAGAAGACGTTAATGTACAGCTCTTTAAACGCAGAATAAAAAAATTTTGGCAACAAAACGTAAAACTCTAAATAATAATTTACAGATCAACGGACTTGAGGTCCCATTCCCGTCGTCCAAAGGATCTTCCCTGCCTGGGGAAGTGATTTATATCTTTTGAACTCTTAATGCTGACTTCCTTGCTTTTAATTTCACCAAAAGTTATCTGGACTTTTATATATGCTGAATCTATCCTTCCAATGATGATCCCATTTCTTATTTCTTCACAGTTTCTCTACCACCAGTTCGCTTTAGTTTCCTTGCGCGTCCCATTGATTTCATTCCGAAGTGACTTATATTCCTTCCTTATACCGATTATTTTTGTATTTCCTCTTTTCGTCGATAAGTCGTACTATTTCTTCTCTTACCCAAGGCTTCGTCGCAGTTATTTTTCTCGTATCTATATTTAATTCTTCTGTGATTGCCGTTTTTAGGAAAGTCTATTCCTTTTCAACTGAACTGTTTTTTGTGGTACTCATTATCGCAGAATATATAATCTCAGAGAATTTCAAACACACATTGGCCCTCAGTTTTTTAGTATCCGGCTTTGTTACACACTGATTCTAGCCGAGGAATAAAATACACCAAATAAATCTCGGCTAGCAGAAGCATGTTTTTTTCAAAAACTTCTACTAATGGTATCATCGACGGTTATTGTGGCAATGTATTGTCCTGTACGTTCCAAACACTGCAGAATACTCTTATGTATATTTTTCATGAAGAAGAAGAATAACAACGAGTAAGCCAAAAATTTTGTAAACTGATTTTTTGGTTGAACAGCCATACTTACGTGATAACTTTCAGTAATTAAATGCGTTGAATCTCTCGCTGTAAATATGCCACACGCACATTTTAAAATTAACAAAGAATATTTCGCCTTTTCCTTAGTACACTAGTTCTTAACCTCTAGTAATGTTGATTTCTCTTGTAGTATGTCGTATCTCTTGTTGAAATTCACCTGTTACAGTACATCAGATGGTTTGAAAAATATTTTCAGCGGCATAATATGACAATTTCCCACGCATTAAAAGATTCATTTAGTCTTAAAGCTCAGTCGCAGTCTACTTCTTCACAAGAAAAAAATCTTATTACCTTGTGACAGTGCAAGAAAAGCCCCACGAAATTCGGTAACTCTTGCATACGAATATCCGCTACTCAGAATTAAAGCTGAACAACTGTTAATTCCATTTGCAACATCCCGCTTGAGCCTGGATGGATCTTCGATGGTCAATGTAGTAATGAGTAAATGTGGTGAAGAAATTTGCACGGAACAGGAAACTGGGGAAGCTCTATCCTATTTTACGTCGAGAATTTGTGTAGTGAAGAACACGCTCGTTCATTATATCAGTTATAATGATGACGAATGTGCCTAATACCTTTCTTGTGGATTTAAAATTCTTTATTATATATTCTCATACTTTTAAGGCAAGCTAATCGTATCAACAGTGCACCTAAAATGCATTAGACAGCTAAATGTTTTGACAGAGACGAGGAGGCCTGGGAGCAGCGAAAAATTATGACGTATTTCATTCGTCGGATTTTTTTTCTTTAAAAAAATGAAGCTTAGGTGTAACAGCTCTACATGAAGGTATAGTAAAGGTTTCAGTGGAGTGGGATTTGGGCTGGGATTTGTGCTAGCGTGAGCTTATTTTAAATACACTAGTGGCCATTAAAATTGCTACAACACGAAGATGACGTGCTACAGACGCGAAATTTAACCGACAGAAAGAAGATGCTGTGAAATGCAAATGATTAGCCTTTCAGAGCATTCACACAAGGCTGGCACTGGGGCCGACACCTACAACGTGCTCACATGAGGAAAGTTACCAACCGATTTCTCATACAAAAACAGCAGTTGACCGGCGTTTCCTAGTGAAACGTTGTTCAAAAATAGCTCTGAGCACTATGGGACTTCACGTCTAACGTCATCAGTCCCTTAGAACATAGAACTACTTAAACCTAACTAACCTAAGGACGTCACATACATCCATGCCCGAGGCAGCATTCGAACCTGCGACCGCAGCTGTCACTCGGTTCCAGACTGTAGCGCCTAGAACCGCTCGGCCACCCAGACCGGCGATACGTTGTTGTGATGCCTCGTGTTTACGACTTTGATAAAGGTCGGATTGTAGCCTATCACGATTGCGGTTTATCGTATCGCGACATTGCTGCTCGAGTTGGTCGAGATCCAAAGACTGTTAGCAGAATATGGAATCGGTGGGTTCAGAAAGTAATACGCAACGCCGTGCTGGATCCCAACGGTCTCGTATCAATAGCAGTCGAGATGACAGTCACCTGATCCGCATGGCTGTAACGGATCGCGCAGCCACGCCTCGATCCCTGAGTCAACAGATGGGGACGTTTGCAAGCCAACAACCATCTGCACGAACAGTTCTACGACGTTTGCAGCAGCATCGACTATCAGCTCGTAGACCATGGCTGCGGTTACCCTTGACGCTGCATCACAGACAGGAGCGCCTGCGATAGTGTACTCAACGACGAATCTGGGTGCACGAATGGCAAAACGTCATTTTTTCGGATGAATCCAGGTTCTGTTTACAGCATCATGATGGTCGGATGCGTGTTTGGCGACATCGCGGTGAACGTACATTGGAAGCGTGTATTCGTCATCGCCATACTGGCATATCACCCGGCGTGATGGTATGAGGTGCCATTGGTTACATGTCTTGGTCACCTCTTCTTCGCATTGACGTTACTTTGAACAGTGGACGTTACATTTCAGATTTGTTACGACCCGTGGCTCAACCTTCATTCGATCCCTGTGAAATCCTACATTTCAGCAGGATAATGCACGACTGCATGTTGCAGGTCCTGTACGGGTCTATCTGGATACAGAAAATGTTCGACTGCTGCCCTGACCAGCAAATTCTCCAGATCTCTCACCAATGGAAAACGTCTGGTCAATGGTGGCCGAGCAATTGGCTGTTCACATTACGCCAGTCACTACAGTTGATGAACTGTGGTATCGTGTTGAAGCTTCATGGGCAGCTGTACCTGTCCACGCCATCCAAGTTCTGTTTCACTCAATGAACAGACGCATCATGGCCGTTATTACGGCCAGAGGTGGTTTTTCTGGGTACTGATTTCTCAGGATCTATGCACCCAAACTGCGTGAAAATGTAATCACATGTCAGTTCTAGTATAATATATTTGTCCAATGAATTCCCGTTTATCATCTGCACTTCTTCTTGGTGTAGCAATTTTAATGGCCAGTAGTGTATATTTTACTAACAAATATATCATAACATGGAAATACAATAATAACACTTGTACTTGATTACAAAGTATTTTCAAATCATACTACCAGAAATAATATTCTGCGCAAACAGAGATACAGTAAAATTTCTCACTTAATGTGCACAGTAATATATCAATAAAACAGTTATTTTAAACCAGTTCATATATTTCTGACAATAACCTAACTCTGCTCAGGTGTCTCTACAAGTGAGCACCTCAAAATGAACCAGTATCAGTCCATAATAAACGGATGCACAGAATCACACTGAATAACAGAGGCAAGCAACAGCCACTGAAGGATCTGCCCTATACGACCAACAACCTCCACCGTGTATCAAACCAATATTAATGGACGCCACAATTACACACAGTTACCTACCACATAGGCAAGGAAATACAGCACAAGACAGAATAATTTACGATTGTTATACGATGGTAAAATCACTCTCTGTCCGTGAGCACTACGATCACATGCAATATGCACGTGGCTCGCCACGAGAAGATACCGTTATTCAATTGACACAATTCGTAACGGCTTCTCCGTACTTTAAAATCACCACAACAGTTATCAGCTTATTTAATCTCTCTCGGCACACACATCACCAATCTACGAGGCGTGTTTTTTAAGTAAGTACCGTTCTTAAATTTAAAAAAGACGTGCTAAGATATATATATATATATATATATATATATATATATATATATATATATATATATATCTTGTCATAACGTTGTACCAGTTTTTGAATACCCTCCTCATAGAAGTCTGCCGCCTGACTTGTTAACCACCGCATCACCACTGTTTTGACTTTTTCATCGTTTTGAAGACACTGACCGCCCAGGTGTTTCTTCAAGTGCAGGAACAGATGGCAGTCACTGGGCGTAAGATAGGGGCTGTACGGAGGATGATCTAGAGTTTCCCATCGAAAAGATGTGATGAGGTCTTTGGTATGGTTCGCCACATGCGCAGGAGCATTGTCTTGCAGCATAATTACGCCCTTGCTCAACTTCCATGGATTATTGCATTGATTCTGGTGTGACGTAGGCCACCCATGTTTCATCACCCGTAACAATCTGGCTTAATAAATCATCACCGTCGTTGTGGTACCGCTCAAGGAAAGACAATGCACTGTCTAAACGTTTAGTTTTGTGTACATACGTCAACATTTTCGGTAACCAACGTGGGCACAATTTTCAGTAATTCAAATGCTCAGTCACAATGCCATACAAAACACTACGAGAAACATTTGGGAAGTCATCCCGCAAGGAGGCAATCGTAAAGCGTCTGTTTTCTCTCACCTTGTTGTCCACTTCCTGCACTAAACTATCATTAAGGACCGAAGGACGCCCACTCCGTTGTTCATCATGCTCATTTGTGCGGCCATCTTTAAATTCTCTCACCCACTTTCTTACCATTCCATCACTCATAATGTTTTCTTCGTAAACTGCACAGATATCACGATAAATATCGATCGCTTTTAGGCCTTTAGCACTAAGAAATCTTATAACAGCCCGTACTTCACAGTCGGCGGGACTCACGATTATCGGAGGCATCTTAAACACTCAGTACACAACTTAAACAAGGAAGAATCAGACTGTAATGGCGTCAGTGCGTAGATTAAAGTACAGGCTTTCATGTAAAAATAAAATAATTGAGATATATTAGCAAGTCTTTTTTTATTTCAAAACGGTACTTACTTAAAAAACACGCCTCGTAATTTACCCTGCCAAAAACTATCATCTTCACAACAACGGATATAGGCCACAAAAGCATAATACTTTCTGCTCTGCACAATTTTGCTTTAATTAAGTTCTCCATCGTTCCTTGTCTCTAGCTGAAAACTGCCATCATCTTCTTGACACCTGCATAAAACACCGTCTGCTCTCCAAGTAAACGAAGTTCGCATACAGCTGGCCACGGTCCGCATTGACCGTTGTAGCTCTGCACACCATGCTGCCCGGCTCAACTGCACTGTTCGACCCACTGTCTCTTGTTTGTTGGCCGTCAGTGTACTCTCACTCCGACACGCCTTCAACACCTTCAATGGACGACTCCGGCAAACAACTTTCCCATTCACGCTGGTAAGTTGCGGATCCGTCAGGAGACCTCGGTGGAGCCGAACGTGCACTAGATAGTGCTCGTCATATGAGTAACAAATCAGGGATATGTATACCCTTCTAAGGCTACCCAATTCAACTACCGCTGATGTGATTATGAAGTAGGAACTCGAAGGTACAACCATAGCTAAATCAAGACCAGCTAAAGTGAATGTACTGAAAGACAAAGAGCGTCATGCACTGTAGAAGGCGATTGCAAAAAACCACATGAAATCAGAGGAAGGAATCACTCCTGAGTTCCAAAGTGCTACCAGGAGTCCAGCATGCACAATGACTGGGCGCAGAGCCTTAAAAGGATTGGGAAACAACGGTCGAGCAACATTTCATAATGCACATATGCTGAAGTCAATGCTAAGCGACACCACTGGGAAATAGGTAACTGGAAACGAGAGGTTTGGACTGCAGAAATCAGATGAAAGTGTTTGGATTTGGTGTATGAGTGCTGTCGACATGGGATCTCAGATCGATTCAATATTCCTAGATTTCCAGCAGGCTTTTCATACCATTCCTCACAAGCGACTATTAAGCAATCTGCGTGCGTATGGAATATCGTCTCAGTTGTGTGACTGGATTCGTGGTAGCCTCACAGTACGTAACGATAGACGGTAAATCATCGAGTAGAACCGAAGTGATACCTGGCGTTCCGCAAGGTAATGTCACAGGCCCTCTGCTGTTCCTGATTTATATAAATGATCTAGGTGATAATCTGAGCAGTCCCCTTGGATTGTTTTCAGATGACGCTGTAATTTACTGTCTAGTAAAATCATCAGACGATCAATTCCAATTACAAAATGATCTAGAGAGAATTTCTGTATGGCGCGAAAAGTGGCAATTAGCACTAAACAAAGAAAAGTGAGAGGTCATCCACATGGCTACTAAAAGAAATCCGATAAATTTAGGGTATACGATAAATCGCACAAATCTAAGGACTGTTAATTCGACGTAATACCTAGGATTTACAATTGTTAGCAACTTAAATTGGAAAGACCACATAGATAATTATGTTGGGAAGGCGAAACAAAGACTGCGCTTTGTTGGCAGAACACTTAGAAGATGCTACAAACTCACTAAAGAGACAGCCTATATTACACTTGTCCGTCCTCTGCTGGCATATTGCTACGCGGTGTGGGATCTTTACCAGGTAGGATTGACGGAGGACATCGAAAAAGTGCAAAGAAGGGCAGCTCGTTTCGTGTTATGGCGCAATAGGGGTGAGAGTGTCACTTATATGATACGCGAGTTGGGGTGGCAGTCACTGGAACAAAGGCGGTTTTCTTTGCGACGAGATCTATTTACGAAATTACAATCACCAACTTTCTCTTTCGAATGCGTAAATATTTTGTTGACGCCCACCTATGTAGGGAGAAATCAGAGCTCGAACCGAAAGTTTTAGGTTTTCCTTTTTCCCGCGCGCCATTCGAGAATGGAGTGGTAGAGAAATAGTTCGATGGACCCTCTGCCAGGCACTTAAATGTGAATTGCAGAGTAACCACGTACATGTAGATGTAGATGCTTGTAGAACGTTACCTGGCATCACTTTTAGTGTCAATAGTGAAGTGTGTAAGTGGTGTTGTTAAGGTACGCGAGTTGTTTTCGTGTTCCAAGTATGGCCTTCTTATTGCTATTAAAAACGCTAAATGCGGAAAGATATCAACATATTTTACAGAATCGTGTATTGCTTACAGCAGCACCTCTGAGGCAATGGTTTGTGGACAAATGCATTCTTGAAATGGGCTGGCGTGCCAAGAGCCCCAACAGGAAACAAATGGAATACATGGAATACCGTTGAGTGAGTTACAAAGTTGGCATCGCTCCAGACACCAGCGCCCAACCTCATGACCTTCTCTTGTTTAGCCTCCTACATAGACCCTCAGATACGTGAATGAAAGTGTTAGCAGCAGAGTTCAAATCGCCCTAACTTAATAGGGTGCACACACCACATATTAATGTTCACTAATAGGTGTCTGGATAGCGTATGTCCAGTGGGAAATCTCCAATAACTGCGTAAACTAATCTGTTGTGTACTGCAGATACTTAAGGCTATTTTGGGACCAATGAATGATGTGGTACCAAAAGCCGGTACCACACACTGACATGCAAAGATCATCGTTTATACACTTCTCTCAGCCAGCGAGTATTTTCAGCAGACTTCTAGTGTACTTTCCTAAGAGTGATTCGTCCGTAGTTTGTAAACGATGATTCACTCGTAAACACAATCTTGCACAGAAACGCTGCATCAGTCCTCAATTTTCGTAAAAACCATTCAGGAACAGTAACCGATTTTGAAAGTCATCGCCATGAAACTGTTGTTGAAGCGCGATCCGAAGTGGATGTAATGAATTGTAATGCAGCATTCGCATAGCGCTCCGTTGGCGATACTCTCTCACGTTCAAGCCGCCTCGTAGCGACGTAGGTTCTATGTTGTCGCTGCTAAAACCTTGTTGCTTTCCTCACATCATTTGTTATCCTCTTTCGTCCTTATCCAGTTTCCTGAAATTTTTAATAACTTTTGCAAAGATTTATCGCGAGGAATTTGCCACTATAAGGATAGGTTTCAGCATGCAACAGTACTTTCACCATAGATGAGAATATACGTAACTGACTTCGTGAGTAACGTCGGAAACTCCACGAAGCTGTTTGCGGATCATGCTGATGCGTTCCGGATGAGCCCGAACACCACCGATGTAAAGGATCCCAGGTTTGATTTGCTACCACATTTACCATTGTTTACCTGAAAATATCTTCACAGCTGTGACAAAGCTTGTAATATTCAGTCACCAAAACGTACAAACAAAACACACTCTAATGAAAGAATCCTCAGTCGATACATGAAAAGTAGTGTGCTATCCGTGCTGCTTCTGCGGGAACATCGCAGCATAGCGGCTTTGTGACGCTCTTCCACTGCGCTCTGTGAACCCATATAAGAAGAGCACGTCGACCAAATCTTCATTACCAATTATTTTCATACTGCTGGGTATCACTGATAACTTAGAGCTAACATTGCCGCAGAGACAAACCCGTGACAGAAATCAGCACTACTGAAATATTAGAATCTAGAAATTAGTGGTAATTCTGAGCAAGTGTGTTCTGCAGGGGAATTATTTTGTAATCATTCGGTTGATCTGCTCACATTAGCGAATTCAAGAGGGCTGTTGTGACCGCAAGCCGAGTGCTCACAGCTCCCTCTAACAACGCAGGTTGCACGGGGCAGCCTACGTGCCAGGCGGAACGAGGCCGTTAACTGTTGGAGAGAGACCTAGAACAAGTCGATGATGATAATGATGATTGGTTTGTGGGGCGCTCACTGCGCTGTTATCAGTGCCCGTACAAATTCCCAACCATTGCTCCGTCCAATCTCGCCACTTTCATGAATGATGATGAAATGATGAGGACAACACCAACACCCAGTCATCTTGAGGCAGGTGAAAATCCTTGACCCCGCCGGGAATTGAACCCGGGACCCCGTGGTTTCGAAACACTGCGCAAAGCAAGATACAAGCCGTTTAACTGGTAGTTCCATCTACCTCAGCAACTCAATCGGAGCTCACCTGCCGTGTAGCATCAACCTATTCACCGAAGGAATAGTCACGCTTGCCGACGGCAAGATCGGCGTGAAATCAGCATTCGAGCGACAATTAAAGACATCGCCACAGATTAGAACCTACGCCGGTAAGAAAACAGTGGTATTCAGCGATTTGTACCAAATTGTGTATGGCGCACTGGCACATGGTAGGCCTACATGTACAACGATCAAATAAAATTTTAGTATTTGTGTCTCTAAATAAATCACTGTTTTAAACACAGACATTTGTATTTGTTTCAGTCGTTCTAATATTTATGTGTATGCGTGCCTAATACTGTCTGTTAGGACAAGCGCTCCACTTCGCATATACATACCAGCAGAACCTCGAAAGCTGCTGTAAAGTACAAAAGTCACAGTGGCTACATCGATTGGAGACAAAGTGAAGTTACAACAAGAGCGAAAAGAAATATGGCCATTAATATTGTCAACTGCTAATACTGTGAGCGAATGGAACAAATATTTTTTCCAATAAAGACACACAGCGCGTACTGTCAACATCTGGTCAGTTGTGCTGTTATTTTCATTACACTAAAGAAGATAACTGGAGGTAAGAAACCAAAATAAATGCAATTACTCTGCAACGAACCACCAGAGACATCGATTCCCGCGGGCCGCAGTGGACGAGCGAATCTAGGCGCTGCAGTCTGGAGCCGAGCGACCGTTACTGTCGCAGGTTCGAATCCTGCCTCAGGCATGGATATGTGTGATGTCCCTAGGTTAGTTAGGTTTAAGTAGTTCTAAGTCCTAGGGGACTGATGACCTCAAAAGTTAAGTCTCAAAGTGCTCAGAGCCATTTGAACCATTTTTGAACATCGGTTCCCATACATCAAAATACTCAGGAAATATCTTGGAACACTTCGAAATTTTTTTGGTGGATTTCGGGTTCCGCCTGCAGAGAACTGAAAATAAATGAAGGAAGACCTGCAGAATATCGACGCTGAAGCAGGAATTGACAGTTGGTCGTTAGTATAGACTGACTGATAATAATTAGGTGGAAAGATTCGTTGTTGCTCATTACACGATTGGGAACAATCGCTGAGAATAGCCACATCCATTACACATCTGTACGTTGCGTATGAAGCGATTTTCAGTGGGACGGTCTCATAAAATTAATCCTAGGGAAGGTAGACACATTGGGATTTATGGGAACAATCCCCTGGAAGTGTAATGCACCCACGAAGGAGTTAGCCTACAAAATTCCCCTTGGACCAATGCTCGAGGGTCGCTCCTCAATTATGGACCTTTACCGAGTAGAACTGATAGAGGAAAAAGAGACGATAAAAAAACAGACAGTTTCGTCGCACGTCCGTTCAGGAACTGCAAAAACCTCCACAATGTCCTGAGCCAACATTTGTGCAGGCGCTACTAGAAAGGCATTTTCCATAACGGAGTAGCATAATGGTGAGTTTCCAAAAGGATAAGTTTTGGAAGAGTCAATATATTATTTCGGCCTCCATACATCTCGTGAAAAATAGACAGACTCGAGCCCGCACAACAATATAGCAAACAGTGTTTCTTCCGGCACACCATTCAAAAGGAAAGAGAGGAAGTTTAAGAATTTTTAGCATATTGCAGGCCCATCAGCGACTGTGATAGACTAATATAGTGAAAGATCCGCCTCAGTTGCGAAAATTTTCTGGTCTTTACCCAGGTTTCGGTTAGGATAATCCAGCCTTCTTCAGAAGCATAAAATTACTATAACATGCCAAAGTAAGGCACAGTCAACAGTAAAAATTAAAACGTACAGTACCGATGTACCATGTCGCATTAATGCATCCTATAGTTTTTAATTTTTAATGTTGACTGTGCCTTACTCTGGCGTGCTATAGTAATTTCATGCTTCTGAAGAAGGCTAGATTATTCTAGCCGAAACATGGGTGAAGACCAGAAAAATTTCATAACTGAGGCGGATCTTTCACTATAAAAAAGAGGAAGTGACCACTACACACGAAGTGCCCTCTGTCACAAATAGCAAGGTACTTTATGAAGCACAGTGTCATATGGTGTAGAGTAATTATACAATAATGTTGTTGTCTTACAGAGTACCTTGCATCCAACAACCATTCTTTCCTTTCCGAGTGGTCAACAGGCAGCAGTTCATCTGTCTCAAGATCATTCTCTTAAGAACACCTTTTTATTTCACACGATACCTCTCTGAGTTTACATAAATCATCTCTCGCCTCTTCGCTTCCGGCTGGGTCCCGAAAGATTGCTGCCGGAAGATCGAAACATGAGTTAGGTTTGTTGTCACTGCAGTACGTCACTAATGTCGAGCGTGTGTTGTGACCAAGGGGAGATAAGAGAACCTGTGATTCTCAGTTTACGCTTTCTGGAAGACCTCCTCTGATTTAGTTGTTTTCGTCCTCTCTGAGAGGATTTGTTGTGTCACTTTCTCTGCTCTATGTAGTAAAGAAATTCTGTAGGTACCCACGGGGGTCCTAGATGCGAACGTTTTCCGTAAACAAGTTGTAGACTTTTGCGAATTGGAATAACTCAGTCAGAAGCAACGTTCTAATTAAATCACCGCTGAGTATTCACGTAATCTTTTAATCATGAACTAGTTCGTTTAGAGTTTCTTACCTGTTTAAGCGTCAAGTTGGTATCTGAGGCATGCATTAATCTTATTTTGATATCGAACTATGTAAACCTCGGTGTAGAGCATCAGAAACACGTACAAAATTATCTTTCAACTGAAATACATGGAACATGAAGCTCATCTAGCGAAATCTACATTACGCGGTACAACAAACAATTCGTCTGCGAGAAAGCAATCCATTTTCAATTAAATTTATATATGCCATCCAATTGCAAAACAAAATGACTCAGATTAAAATGTTGGCTCTAAATATTGCTAATCTTTATCTTTAGTCTAGCAAGCAGTCACTATACCAAAATAGTTACTGTAATCACGCAGCGAATTAACATAAAGTATCGACTTTCTGATAAAACTGGTTGAAAATTCACAAGATAGCACTATACTGAAATCTTTTACCGGTATTAAGCGTCTGAAATGATATTGTTTTCACAAATACACTCTGACAATCATTGTATCTTACAGTGAACATTAATTCCGATGGCAATTATATTTGTTGGCCGACCTGTGCGCACGGAATTCTCGTCTGCTCTGAAACTTGTCGCTATTAGGAATAATGACGACTGTTAAAAATCGAATTTCTTTTGCCTCCTTCACGCAACTCAGACAGCACAGAACCACACTGATAGCAAATGGGACCCGAACCCTCATATATTCTTGCCAAGAAACTAAACTCTAGTACATATACTACAGCCTTTCACACTAGAAGTGCTGTTTCGCACCTTCTGTTCAATAGTAAAGATAAGATTCCACCTTCAGAACAGAGTGGAATTTTTAGAATTTCCTGCAATCTGTGTGGCAAACTGTATGTAGGTCAGACAGGTAAGGCTATAACCACTAGACTGACTGAACTTGAAAGGAGTTGGAGACTGAGAAAGAAAGATTCCATCTTTGCTGAACATTATATAATAAGCTTTTTATAATTGTTCCGCACCCTCATTCCATAGACGTCTTTCCTCCCCTCCCTTTATTTGGACTATTCATCACATTCGCCAGTTGTAAGCAGGCTGTTAAGGTTTCTATGTTGGTAACGCCACGTAGCGCTCTGTATGAAAATCACTGATTGTGTTGTGTGCAATCTGTGGCTGGTTGGACTCATTGTTGGAACATTCGCTTGTGTAGTGTAGGGCAGTTGGATGTGAACAGCGCGTAGCGTTGCGCAGTTGGAGGTGAGCCACCAGCAGTGGTAGATGTGGAGAGAGAGATAAGCGGACGATCTGGACGTGTGTCCGCCAGAAAAATAAAATTTGTAAATATGGATGTCATGAATTGATAGATATATATATGATGACTTTTGGCCACTATTAAGGTAAATACATTGTTTGTTCTCTATCAAAATCTTTCATTTGCTAAGTATGCCTATCAGTAGTTAGTGCCTTCAGTAGTTTGAATCTTTTATTTAGCTGGCAGTATTGGCGCTCGCTGTATTGCAGAAGTTCGAGTAACGAAGATATTTGTGAGGTAGGTGATTCATGAAAAGTATAGGTTATTGTTAGTCAGGGTCATTCTTTTGTAGGCATTGCTGAAAGTCAGATTGCGTTGCGCTAAAAAAAATATTTTGTGTCAGTTTAGTGAATATCAGAATAAGTAAAGAGAGAAATGTCTGAGTACGTTCAGTTTTGCTCAGCTGTTTGAAAATCATATAACGTAGAAGTTTACCAGCACAGTCATTCATAATTTTCTAAGAGGACGTTACACAGTTTGTCTACATGACATTTTTCACTTGTAGAACATTTCTGCTTTACAAACTCACATATTTTTAATAATATACGGTAATTTAAGATTTATCAGTTCAGCGTCTCTTTCGTATCAATATAGTCAAAAAATGTCATACATCTCTGTACAGCATTCTCTGTAAAGCTGTGAATTCTCGGGGTGAAGTAGTGTGGACTATCTGTTCAGCATTTACTTACCTGCAGATGGCCTAAGAAGCCGAAGGCCGGTTCGTAACGAACTAATAAACATTATTGTCGAACGTTAATAGTTATATTCAAGTCATTAATTAGTGAAAAAATTAAGCCGCCGTTTCAAATGTTTTGTGTGAATTCCTAAGGGACCAATCTGCCGAGTTCATCGGCCTCTAGACTTACATACTACTTAGACTAACTTATGCTAAGAACAACACACACACCCATGCCCGAGGGAGGGGCCGCGCAATCCTTGACATGGCGCCTCAAACCGCTCGGCCACAACGCGCGGCTACCACCGTTTAAATAGTATTTTGTTGACTACATGGCCAAAGAACAGAGTACGGGGTTGTTATGATCCGATGAAAATAACTTCGTGAGCTTTGTTTCAGCGAGCGCAGTGGGAGGGGACAGTCGACAGCCAATCGCAGTTCTTTGATGAGCGCCACGTGCTCACTGTTTTGCCTGTTTCGTAGGTGCGTGCAGTGCTATGTGAACTGAGGATGGCTGCATAATGGCAGCACTGTCCCCTGTCACTGCAATCTGTCTATCACAATTAGTTATTTTAATCGGAGTGTAGGCTTCCACCGTGCCACTGTGATTTTAACGGAGTCGAAACGATTTGGGCGCAGTCGTTACGAGGCAAAAAATATAAAAAAATTAACTGTGTCAGAAATTCAGAAGCAGTTAGAAGAAGCAGCGACGTAAATAACGCCAAAGAAGTGGATTAGTGTACACCACTCAGAAACAGTTATTAAAGAAGCCTGGAAAGTTTAACTGAGTGTAGAAAGTAATATCGAAAATATCGTCATATTCTTGGGCAATCCTGGTGACTGTTCCGCAGACGATAGCATCGATAACGACGGTGTCGGGACAGGAAATTACTCTGAAATACGTGGCATATATCCTTTGTGGTAAGGCGTCTTTCTTCATTGTTTGTAGATGTAGTATGACGTCATACATACATATTACCATGATTGGTAAGTACTTAAGTAGTTTATATTGTTTGTTACTGTACTTACATGAAGGATTTACATTCGTTTGAGCGCTCATTTAGTATCAAAGACACAACTAAACCTGAATCATACTGACTATTTAAAAGGCATGACACGTCCTGTTGCTATTATTGAGGCATGTAAATATTGGGATAACTTGCGTTCGTTAAGCGACAAGCGTACTTCAGTTCTGTGAAGCGAACTCATTATTATAAATTAACAGCGAGCCGCAGAAGAAAGTACGAAATAGCAGAGCGGTTGCTGCTAGGATCATACTGCGCGCGCATGCGCCCTGGAAATTATACATCGCCCCCTTCAACGCTCAACAGTGCTTCGCTCACAATCATTTTTTTATTCTCATCCAGGTAAATTTATGAAAATGTATAGAACTACGCTCACCACAAAATTATGTAACTGAAAAATTCACAATATCTTCCAAATAGCTTTAATGTATTATACAGTACCTAAACGTGTAGGACTTAAAATATTTACAAATGCTGCATAAAATACACACCAACAAAAACAGTAGAACATTTCGCAAATTTCTTATGGTGGTCACCAGTGCGCATTCCTTCGTACGATTCTAAGATCGCGTCGCTAGACTGAAACACTGGCCAGACAACAGCATATGTCCCTATGGACATTGTTCTCGTGGTTACACTCTGCCCCACTGTACTACACGTACCCATATTGTAAATAAGAAAATATTATTTTCAATACTGTTACGCTAATATTCTCCATGCCACCTGCCTTGCCGCAATGGTAACATAGGCTCCTATCTGTTTACCGTTAAGCGCTGTTGGACTTGGCTAGTAAGAGGTGCATTCAAGTTCTAAGGCCTCCGATTCTTTTTTTTTTCTGCGTACTAGAAAGACATAGAAACATGCACATTGTTTTAAAATGATGCCGCGTTCATTGTCAATACGTCCCAGAGATGGCAGCACCGTACGGCAGATAGAAATTTACCGCCAGCGGCGAGAATGAGAACTGTTTAAAATACTTAAAATGGCGACGTTTTCCTTACTTGAACAACGTGCAATCACTCGTTTTCTGAATTTGCGTCGTGTGAAACCAATTGAAATTCATCGACGGTTGAAGGAGACATGTGGAGTTGGAGTTATGGATGCGTCGAAAGTGCGTTCGTGGGTGCGACACTTTAATGAAGGCAGAACATCGTGTGACAACAAACCGAAACAACCTCGGGCTCGCACAAGCCGGTCTGACGACATGATTGAGAAAGTGGACACAATTGTTTTGGGGGATCGCCGAATGACTGTTGAACAGATCGCCTCCAGAGTTGGCATTTCTGTGGGTTCTGTGCACACAATCCTGCATGACGACCTGAAAATGCGAAAAGTGTCATCCAGGTGGGTGCCACGAATGCTGACGGACGACCACGTGGCTGCCCGTGTGGCATGTGGCCAAGCAATGTTGACGCGCAACGACAACATGAATTGGACTTTCTTTTCGTCGGTTGTAACAATGGATGAGACATGGATGCCATTTTTCAATCCAGAAACAAAGCGCCAGTCAGCTCAATGGAAGCACACAGATTCACTGCCACCAAAAAAATTTCGGGTAACCGCCAGTGCTGAAAAAAATGATGGTGTCCATGTTCTGGGACAGCGAGGGCGTAATACTTACCCATTGCGTTCCAAAGGGCATTACGGTAACAGGTGCATCCTACGAAAATGTTCTGAAGAACAAATTCCTTCCTGCACTGCAACAAATCGTCCGGGAAGGGCTGCGCGAGTGCTGTTTCACCAAGACAACGCACCCACACATCGAGCTAAAGTTACGCAACAGTTCCTGCGTGATAACAACTTTGATGTGATTCCTCATGCTCCCTACTCACCTGACCCGGCTCCTAGTCACTTTTGGCTTTTTCTAACAATGAAAGACACTCTCCGTGGCCGCACATTCACCAGCCGTGCTGCTATTGCCTCAGCGATTTTCCAGTGGTCAAAACAGACTCCTAAAGAAGCCTTCGCCACTGCCATGGAATCATGCCGTAAGCGTTGTGAAAAATGTGTACGTCTGCACGGCGATTACGTTGAGAAGTAACGCCAGTTTCATCGATTTCGGGTGAGTAGTTAATTAGAAAAAAATCGGAGGCCTTAACACTTGAATGCACCTCGTACTTGGATGACTCACCGTTCGGTTCTGCAGAGCGCTGTTGGCAAGCGGGCTGCACTCTTCCCTTGTGCGATCAATTGAGGAGCTACTTGACTGAGAAGTTACGGCTCTGGTCACTATAACTGACAACACTAAGAGCGGTATGCTGACCTCATACCCCTCCATATCCGCATCCATTGACACGTATCGGCAGAGGATGAAACGGCGGTCGGTCGGTACCGAATTTTGATAATATTCCTCGTGCAAGAGTGACATTTCCATCTGCTTTTAGTTAGTGTAGAATGTACTCACAAAAACGTTCAGGTGAAGACAGTTGACTTAACGAAGTGTGCGTATTTTCCTTGTCTTTCCATTTGTTTATTGACAACTCCAGCAAGTAGACGAGATACGTTAGCCTGAATACGTGCAATGTGTGCTCGTAGAGGAGAGGCAAAATCAGTTTCGTGTTACATTTTTTGTAACATTATGTTTACGTGGTACCATGTCGAACCGTTACTGAGGAGAGAAAGTGCGTTATCGAATGAAAAAGCATGGGGTATCATTTAAAAAAGAGGTACTGCTGTTCATATCTTCGTAACGAACTAATTTACAAGAAAAGCAGTCATGGTCGTTAATGCCGCCCTGTTAGTTAGACAACATGTTCTTGGTACATTTTATATTTTATTACCGGACAAAAAGTTATTTGGAACAGTCACGATTTATGGGACACCCTGCATGTAGACCTAGATGTACGTTAATCATGGGAGACACATTCAAAGAGAACGTATCTCTAATATCATAACAAAACAGCGAAATGGAAACCGGCTAAGAGAGTGGTGGTTATGATTCTGTAAGAGAGTGGTGGTTATGATTCTGTAAGGCAGCTCAACTTGCATCGGACGCGGATTACAAAGGCAGCGGCAAACACATCACGTGTGGAAAGTTAATAACCTCCCCGGAGGCTCGATCCGCGGTTCGTATCTCACAATTACAGCCTTGTTCCGCTGGCTATGTGTTCTTTTGTTGACCCCTGTTTATCGGTACTGATTTGATATCACACTACTTGTTGTGGTAATGTTCTCTGTGTACTGCGTTTTTCGCAATCGACTTATCTTCAGGCGACCGTTGTGACCGAGCGGTTCTAGGCGCTTCACTCCGGAACCGCGCTGCTGGTACGGTCACAGGTTCGAATCCTGCATCGGGCGTGGATGTGTGTGATGTCCTCAGGTTAGTTAGGTTTAAGTAGTTCTAAGTCTAGGGGACTGATGACCTCAGATGTTAAGTCCCATAGTGCTTAGAGCCATTTGAACCATCTCGATATTAATGGTCTACGTGGTTCGTGCCAATGGCAAACCTAGCTTATGTCATTCTACGATACATAATTAACATGAAACTCTTTGTTACTTGGAACTGTAAACATGCACCGCATTAGTGGTGGTGGTGGTGGTGGTTAGTGTTTAACGTCCCGTCGACAACGAGGTCATTAGAGACGGAGCGCAAGCTCGGGTTAGGGAAGGATTGGGAAGGAAATCGGCCGTGCCCTTTCAAAGGAACCATCCCGGCATTTGCCTGAAACGATTTAGGGAAATCACGGAAAATCTAAATCAGGATGACCGGAGACGGGATTGAACCGTCGTCCTCCCGAATGCGAGTCCAGTGTGCTAACCACTGCGCCACCTATCTCGGTTACCGCGTTAGTGTCAACACATTCACCAACCCGCCACAGCACTGGATCTCTCATGTGCCAATGTAACCCCCGAGTACTTCATACTGTTGAGCACGAAGAGTCTCTACATTTGGTTCTAATGTTTGAAAGCTACCATATGTCCTCTACAAATAAAATTCTTGTGGCTTTGCGTCCAAAAAATGTATAGTCTAGGGTAATAGTTGATACACTATTAAGCATCTATCACACTCACGAGCCGGCCGCGGTGGTCTCGCGGTTCTAGGCGCGCAGTCCGGAACCGTGCGACTGCTACGGTCGCAGGTTCAAATCCTGCCTCGGGCATGGATGTGTGTGATGTCCTTAGGTTAGTTAGGTTTAAGTAGTTCTAAGTTCTAGGGGACTGATGACCACAGCAGTTGAGTCTCATAGTGCTCAGAACCATTTGAACCACACTCACGAGAAATAGTCCAACTAACCCTGAAACCAGGAATTACGAGTTATTCTGAACATTTTATGTAAAATACAGTTTCATGATGTATGTTGGTAGTTTTGTTTCTTGTGTGCTCCCCTAATTAATGAAATATTACAGGTAGTCGCGTATGAATTCTTACATAGAACATTATTTCTAATTGTGTATGTGAGGAATATTTTTCAAAAGTTTGACCGCCCTTATTTCAGACACCTTTTATGCTTCACCCCTGTGATTCGCAGCTGAGCGCTTTACGATCTTTTAATGTAAGTGCACGCTACCGGTAGGTAACCGCGAGCAGCAAGGCATGCGACTGCAAGTTGCAAATACCACAACGACAGGCTTGTGCTTGTGGTTGTACTTTATCTTCTACTCATCAGTCTACGGTCTAGTAAACAGAACAGCCGGCCGGGGTGGCCGAGCGCTTCTAGGCGCTTCAGTCTGGAACTGCGCGACCGCTATCGTCGCAGGTTCGGATCCTGCCTCGAGCATCTATGTGTGTGATGTCCTTAGGTTATTTAGGTTTAAGTAGTGCTAAGTTCTAGGGGACTGATGACCTCAGGAGTTAAGACCCATAGTGCTCAGAGCCATTTGAACCTTTTTTTTTTTTTTAAACAGAACTGTCACAGTGAATTGTGCAGTGGTTTTCCCTGACTTCTGTCCCTCTTTTTGGAGAAAAGGTTATCCTACGACCAAAACGGATCGAGGGACAGTCAGCACTGAAGGTTGGAGAAGTAGTTGGGCTGATATCAAGTACGGATGTCCGACAGCACCCCTCGTTCTAGAGCGTAATTTAAGGATATTGGAGCGTCGGGACAGGACCCTCCAGCCCACTGCCATCTGCGCGTCTTTCGGGACGATAACGCCCAGTGCAGTCGCCTCGTGGCTTTTGTGTCCCTTTGAAACTTGGAGCACTTTGTTGCACCAACCGTCCTCGCCAACAGTATGACCTCATGAGGGCCTCCACGACGAGTGATCAGGCTTGAATAGAAACATCTCGGACATCTCATGGAAAGCATTAGCAACACCTATGGATGTTAGAGCCTACGTGATAGAGCACCAGATTTTATTTTACAGGTCTGCAAGGTTTTCACTGTTGAACAGAATAATTTTTTTTTTATTCTTCTGTGCTTCTTTCTGTGTAAGGTAATGTAGTTCTTTAGTTCCGTGAGGCTTAATGTTCAGGTTACTGCCCCTCTTGAACCTAAGCCCATACGTTCGCAGATATGTAGGAGTGTAAATCTCTTTTTAAGCAGTTTACATCGTTACTACGCATGCGAATACATATGCATTTGGATTGAAGATATATTAACGAACCGGGTGCAGTACGTAGTTCGTAGCCGAGAAACATTATACAAAAGTAAAGCCACGTGTGAGGTGTATCAAGGACGCGTGATACCACCGTTAATGCTTACAGTTCGTAGGGTAGAGGTGCCTACCATACATTTTACCGACTCCTAATTTGTATCACTGCTGTAAAATTCCCACCCTTCATACTAGCCGACTTGTAGTAAGCCAGTGTAAACTTCGTGCTTCTTGGAGCCATATTGTCAGCTATTTGTTCTGTGTTTTGAGGAACAGATCGTATGATGTCAGAGTTGATTTCGTTGTAGTTTTCATCTAACTTCTTGTGTACATGGCGAAGAGACTTAATGTCCTAAAGTTAGTGGAAACACAATGTTTCGTTCTTGTGTGAATATGTAGGAAATAATGTTAATTGTGAGACAGTCTTAGGTGTGGTTCGTTCGTAGTAAATTCAGAAAGAAGAAATGGCGTCGTTGAGGATAATATATCGTTATAAGTTTCCTATGTTGTAACGGCAGAATGTAAGAAACGTGCTCATATAGTGAGCGTTAAAAAAGTGTTCAGCGTTATTAATGCAACAAAATGTGTAGAAATTATGTAGTGAATTTTTGTTCCATCTAAGTCATTAACTAAATAACTGTTTCGTAATACAATTTGGCAACAAAAATGCGTTATGGAAGTTGGAGACCCTATGAATTAAACGTGGCTGTAACAGCATATCTAAATGGGGATCATTGATTACATGAATGCGTATGCGTATACAATGTGCTTAAACTAAGAATTAAGAGGCATGCTGAAAATAAGAATTAAAAATGAAAACAGAGATTTAAAAACGTTTAGCACCAGTAAAGCGTTTTCCAATGAACCTTAAAAGAAATGCAGGAATATATTCTTACATTTGAAGACATGATGTTCGTTCTAAGCACCTCAGACGTAAGAAACCTTATTCACGTACATCACTTCATCCAGCAAATTACTTTGGAATCCAAGGCATGTGTCAATTAGATTTGCCTTTGTACCGAATGAGATTACCCCCCTGTTGGCTTGTGGAATAGCCAGTTCGCTAAATTTCTAAACAGTAGGGGCGAAAGACCACATTCCTGTCTTATGTCCTTTTCAATCCGCGTACAAATCCAATGAATGTGCCGCGATCTCCTTTAGTCTTGCTTCTATTGCGAACAGCAACGTTAGAAATCTCTCTCTGGTGCCGTTACACCTCCTGAAGCCAAACTGATCGTCATCTAACAGAATGTCAATCTTCTTTTCCATTCTTCTGCATACAGTTCTTGTCAGTAACTTGGATGCATGAGATGTAAAGCTGATTATGCGATAATTCTCGCACTTGTCAGCTCTTGTAATCTTCGAAATCGTATAGATGATATTTTTCCGGAAGTCTAAGGATATATCGTCAGACTCGTCCATTCTACACACCAAAGTGATAGTCGTTTTGCTGCAACTTCCCCGAAAGATTTTAGAAATTCTCATGGAATGTTATCCCTCTCTTTTGCCATATTTTATCTTAAATCTTACAAAGCTCTTTTAAACTCTCGTCCTAATACTGAATCCCCTATCTCTTCTAAATCGATTCATGTTTCTTCATCTATTACGTCGTAGGACTAGTCTTCCCCCTGACAGAAGTATACTCTTTCCACCTACTCGCTTTCTCTTCTGCATTAAATAGTGGAATTCCTGTTGCTTTTATTTTCATCGAAGGTTGTTCTGACTTTTCTACGAAGGTCTACCTGTGCGGAATTGCTTCCGCGTTATGAGGCATTTTGTCGAACCTCGTCACAGGCAATAAACGAGGCAAAAACAGACATAATGTCTTATGGGATAACAGCAATCAGTGATTTTATAATGTTACTTAAAAACAATCTAGATTGCAAATTTTTTATTCATATGACCGGTTTCGGTTCATTCAGAACCATCTTCAGACCTGCTATTTCAGTTACAGGAGTAACCCGTCCAAATCCAGATGTGACGTAGCATGTGAAAATTGCTGGATTTGGACGGGTTACTCCTGTAACTGAAATAGCAGATCTGAAGATGGTTCTGAATGAAGCGAAACCGGTCATATGAATAAAAAATTTGCAGTCAAGACGGTTTTTAAGTAACACAATAAACGAGGGATCTCTACTTCGAACCGAAAACAAAACGAATGTCCATAGACTGGCGCCACACCACTTCTCCTCTGAAGAAAAAGTTTAAAGCCGCTTCCTCATCGGGTAAAGTCATTGCATTGGTCTTCTGAGACCTGAAGGGGTTCTTCTGTTTGATGCTCTCCCTCATGGTGCAATGATCAACAATGTAGTGTATTATTGTCCTACCCTCAGGAAACTTTAGAAACTGCTTCAGCGTGTACGTCGCCACAATAAGACAAACGAACTCCTTGTCTATGACAAAGCAACGCAACACATCAGTCTGTGCTTGCAAGAAGAACTCACAAACTTTTATTGGACTGTTCTTCCTCATCCACCCTACAGCCAAATCTCACACGTTCAGACCTCCATCTGTTTGGCCCAGTGGAGGGTATGTGGACGATGAGAAGATTATTTATGTAGCAAGACATTGGCTGTAACGTCAACCAGTGGCGTGGTACCGTGCTGGCATACAGCCCTTCTCATTGAGATGGAGTAACGCCGTCGTATCGAACGGAGGTTATGTTGAAAAACATGATTTTTAGGTAAAAGAATATGAGATAATATGGTATATTAGAATCCTAAATTAAATGAAACCAATCTGCTTTCAGAAAAAAGTATGGCCGGCCGGGGTGGCCGAGCGGTTCTAAGCGCTACTGTCTGGAACCGCGCGACCGCTACGGTCGCAGGTTCGAATCCTGCCTTGGGCATGGATGTGTGTGATATCCTTAGGTTAGTTAGGTTTAAGTAGTTCTAAGTTCTAGGGGTCAGCAGTTAGGTCCCATAGTGCTCAGAGCCATTTGAACCATTTTGAAAAAAGTATGTTGCAATACTTATCTGCAGTAATAAGCGATTGTGTAACTCCGATGAGACAGTTAAATGACCTTCCAGTTTAAACGGTGGGCAAATGCCCTTAAATAAAAAAATAGAAATAAAAAGAGACGTGAATATTAGGATAAAGTCACACGGTGATTGTGTAAATGACGTTAAATATTACTATTTTAAATAGACATCTGCTATACAAAAACTCTGTGGCTTCATGAACATTTATATTCCCCGACAATTGCAGTTTCTAAAAATAAAGCTTAGAAGAACAATTATTTTGCTTTTGAGCTAAACGAATAACAGTTGCGTAAAAAACAGTTATCCTTAGAGTAGGTTCATACATAAACATGAAAGCGAGTAGAAGTGAAAATGTCATTCACTCTACAGTTTCCAGATGAAAAGTAAATTTAGAACTAGAACAAAACATTTTCAACACTTCTATGAAAACAGCGCAAATATGATACAAGGCAACACCCCAAGACTATACTGTACTAAACCAAATAATAAAAGTAAGATTGTGTGAAAGTGATAAAATCGAAAAATATCATATTATGTAGCGTCATTGTCCTTCTCTGTACTGGACCACTGAAAGAGATTTTCATGAAATTTACGGAGATATTGAGAAATACATTCAACCACTTAAAGCCGTGAAGTCAGAAAGACCATTAATTTCAAGATCACTAATCTAATTTTATTTATTTCTACTTTTGGTTTAACTAAAAGCAATCTTCAGATCATAACAAAATACAATTATTAGAGTACAACTCCCAAACGGCAGGACACATCATCATAATTTGTGTCAGCATCGCCGGGCGAAGTGGCCGTGCGGTTCTAGGCGCTTCAGTCTGGAACCTCGAGATGGCTACGGTCGCAGGTTCGAATCCTGCCTCGGGCATGGATGTGTGTGATGTCCTCAGGTTAGTTAGGTTTAAGTAGCTCTAAGTTCTAGGGGACTGATGACCTCAGAAGTTAAGTCCCATAGTGCTCAGAGTCATTTGAACCATTTGTGTCAGCATCGTCGCTTGTTATACAGTCCAATGGAACAATGGTACAAATTATCCCAGAATAACAGAAATTGAAACGTAACCCACACTGACAGTATTAGACAGTTTACATATGTGGACGCTGAAATCATGCTTGCCATATTTCGTTATTCTAAGATACCGTCAGAAGTAGTGAATATTGTGGATTGTAGGAAGAGGTGGCTTTTCCATACAAGAAGCTACTGCTATGTTGTCTCCATATGTGAACATAAACATCATGCGTCGCTCATGACCCAAGGCTCGGTAGACATGGAAGTGGCCGTGCTGTGCGAGAAGACCTTTGTGACAGCCTGAGTGTGGAGCAGGTATCCCGTTCTACAGAATCTGTAACAGTCACTGCTTCTGTCGTTTCTGTAGAACAACTCAATGAGGCAACCATGATCTCAGTGTCCACATGTACTGACGGGAAAAATCCCGCCATCAAGAAATAATGTAGAGTAATGAGATTCCAGAAATACATTTGACTACGTAGCATATTTAAGTGATTGACGCACCATTTGCAAATACGTCCACAATTATTTGTTGGATGTATTCCAATCTCTGTCCTTCTCTACAGTTTTTAGCCTCTACAGCTCCCCCTGGCACGACTGAAGTCATTCTCTGATGTCTTAACAGATGTCCTATCATCCAGTCCCTTCCTCTTCTCAGTGTTTTCCACGTAGCTCTTTCCTCTCCGATTCCGCGCAAAACTCTTCGCTCCTAATCCTATCGGTCAACCTAATCTTCAACATTCGCCTGTAGCACCACATCTCAAATGCTTCCATTCTCCTCTGTTTAGGTTTCCCCACAATCTGTGTTTCACTACCATACAATGCTGTCCTCCAAACACACATTCTCAGAAATTTCTTCTTAAAATATGACCTATGTATAATGCTACTAGAATTCTCTTGGCCGGAATGCCCTTTTTGCGAGTTCTATTCTGCTTTTGACGTCCTTCTTGCTCCGTCCGCTATTGGTTATTTTCCTGCCTAGATGGTAGAATTCCTTCATCTACTCATGACTATCAATCCTGATGTTAAAGTTTCTCATTGTTCTCTTTTCTGCTACTTCTTTTTACTTTCGTCTTTCTTCAATTTACTCTCAATCCATGTTCTGTACTCATTAAACAGTTCATTCCATTCAGCAGATCATGTGACTCTTCTTCACTTTCACTCAGGATAGCAATGTCATCAGCGAATCCTATCATTGATTTCCTTTAACCTTGAATTTTAATCCCAATCCTCAATCTTTCTTTTATTTCCATCATTGGTTCTTCGATGTGCGGATTGAACAATAGGAGCGGAAGTTACATCCCTGTCTTACACCCTTCTTAAACTGAGCAATTCGTTCTTGGTGGTCCACTTTTATTTTTCCCTCTTGGCTCTTATACATGTTGTTTTTCACACGTCTCTCCCTATAGCTTACCCCTATCTTTCTCAGAATTTCGAACATCAGGGATCATTTAACATTATTGATAGGTCGGCAAAACCTAAGAACGTGTTTTGATTTTTAGACTTGCCTTCATTATCAACCGCGACGTCAGAATTGTCTCTCTGGTGCCTTTACCTTATCGAAAGCCAAACCAATCGTCACCTAACACAACCTCTTTTCCTTTTCCATTCTTCTTTATATTATTCTTGTCATCAGTTCGGATGCATAAGTGTTAAAGCTAATTGTGCCATAATTCTCGCACGTATCAGCTTTTGCAGTCTTCGTATTTGTGTGGATGACATTTTTTCGGAAGTCAGATGGTACGTCGCCAGACTCATCCATTCTACCCACCAGCGTGAATAGTCGTTTTGTTCTCACTTCCACTAACGATTTTCGAGATTCTGATGGAATTTTATGTATCCATTGTGGCTTATTTGATCTTACGTCTCCCAAAGCTCTTTTTAATTCCGATTGTAATACTGGATCCCCTATCTCTTGCAAATCTTCTCCTGTCTGTTCTTCTATCACATTAGACAAATCTTCACCCTCATAGAGGCCTTCAGTGTATTCTTTCCACCTGTCTGCTCTCTCCTCTGCATTTCCCATTGCACCCTTAATGTTATCACCCTTCACCGGAGGTTTTTTTGACCTTTCTATATGCTGAGTCATTCTTTCCGAGAATCATTTCCTTTTCGTTTTCCTCACATTCGTCATGCAGCCATTTCGTCTTAGCTTCTCTGCACTTCCTATTTATTTCACTTCTCAGCGACTTGTATTTCTGTATTCCTGAATTTCCCTGAAGGCTTTTGTACTTCCGTCTTTCATCGACCAACTGAAATATTTCTTCTGTTACCCGTGGTTTTCCCACAGTTACCTTCCTGGTACCTACGTTTTTCTTTCCAACTCCTGTGATTGCCCTTTTTAGCGCTGTCCACACATCTTCAACTATACTGCCTACTGGGCTATCCCTTATTGCTATATCTACAGTCTTAGAGAACTTCACGCGTATCTCTTCATTCCTCAGTATTTCCGTATCTCACTTCTTTGCGTATTTATTCTGCGTGACTAATATCTTAAACTTCAGCATTCTCTTCATCACTACTATATTGTGATCTGAGGCCATATCTACTCCTGGGTATGCCTTATAATCCGGTATCTGATTTCGGGATCTTTGTCTGACCATGCTCTATCTGAAATTTTCCAGTATCACCCGGCCTTTTCCAAGTATACCTTCTCCTCTTGTGATTCTTGAGCAGAGTATTCGCTATTACTTGCAACATGTATTATGGAACTCAGCTAGTCTTTCTCCTCTCTCATTCCTTGTCCCAAGCCCAACTGTTTGTTCTACTCCTTCCCCTACAGCTGCATTCCAGTCCCCCATGACTTTTAGATTTTCGTCTCCCTTTACCTACTGTATTACTCTTTCAATATCCTCATACACTTTCTCTATCTCTTTATCACCAGCTTGCAAAGTCGCCATGTATACCTGAACTATCGTTGTCGGAATTGACTTGCAGTCGATTCTGAGAACAACAACTCTATTACTGAACTGTTCACAGTAACACACTCTTGCCCCACCTACCTATTCATAACAAGTCATACTTCCGTTTTACAATTTTCTGCTGCTGTTGGTATTACCCTATACTTATCTGACCAGAAATAGTTATCTTCTTTCAATTTCACTTTACTGACCCCTAATGTATCTAGACCAAGCCACTACATTTCACTTTTCAGATTTTCTAGCTTCCCTACCACGTTCCTCTTTGTGCTTGATTGGAGATAGATCTAGTGATCGAGCAGGCCAAGACACTATGTTGACACTCTTTAGGGCATCTGGGGTTACAGCAGCAGTACATAGGCGAACGTTGCCCTGATGGAAAACACCCCTTGAATGCTGTGCACGAGTGCCAGCACAGTAAGTCGAATCACCACATTGAGGTACAGATTTGCAGTAAGGGTGTGTGACAACCACGAGAGTGTTCCTACTGTCATAGGAATCGCTCCGCAGAGTATAGCGCCAGGTGTAAGTCCAATTGCCTAGGCCACAGGTTGCTTGCAGGCACTCATCTGTCCTGCTCGTAACCAACACTGGGTCTTCACTGGAACCGAGGCAGAACCGCATTTCATCAGAAAACATAAAGTGCGAAGACAGACGGCTTTGCGAATCTGGTAACTGAGTTACCCATCTGCAGATGCAAACTAATTTGATGTGACAATATCGTGAAGAGGGTTAACAATGAATCTTGAGGACAGAACAACCGACAGGTGTAATCTGTATTTATAGGAACTCTGCTAACCACTAGTAGTCGTCCATTTACCAGTGAGACACTGATACGTAGCAACAACAAGCGACAAAATCCAATCAGTTCCTTGAAAAACCTGTCAGCAGACACATGCGTCCCGTTGGCAGTCAAAGGATAAAACTACCTGATTTGGTTAGTGTGCATTACGTATGACGACCTTTCATGCTGGGATAATTTACATCATTATTCCATTGGATTGTATAATAAACGATCATGCTCTCACAAATTATAACGATGTGTCCCGCTATTTGGCAGTTGAACACTAATCATTGTATTTTGCTATGATCAGGATATGGCTTGTATGTAAAGCGAAACTAATAAAAAATAAAACTATATTTTATATTAGTGGTTTTCTGAATTTAAAGCTATAACATGAAAGACCTCCCCCCCATGAACCATGGACCTTGCCGTTGGTGGGGAGGCTTGCGTGCCTCAGCGATACAGATAGCCGTACCGTAGGTGCAACCACAACAGAAGGGTATCTGTTGAGAGGCCAGACAAACGTGTGGTTCCTGAAGAGGGGCAGCAACCTTTTCAGTAGTTGCAGGGACAACAGTCTGGATGATTGACTGTACTGGTCTTGTAACAATAATCAAAACGGCCTTGCTGTGCTGGTACTGCGGACGGCTGAAAGCAAGGGGAAACTACGGGCGTAATTTTTCCCGAGGGCATGCAGCTTTACTGTATGATTAAATGATGATGGCGTCCTCTCGGGTAAAATATTCCGGAGGTAAAATAGTCCTCCATTCGGATCTCCGGGCGGGGACTACTCAAGAGGATGTCGTTATCAGGACAAAGAAAACTGGCGTTCTACGGATCGGAGCGTGGAATGTCAGATCCCTTAGTCGGGCAGGTAGGTTAGAAAATTTAAAAAGGGAAATGGATAGGTTAAAGTTAGATATAGTGGGAATTAGTGAAGTTCGGTGGCAGGAGGAACAAGACTTCTGGTCAGGTGACTACAGGATTATAAACACAAAATCAAATAGGGGTAATGCAGGAGTAGGTTTAATAATGAATAGGAAAATAGGAATGCGGGTAAGCTACTACAAACAGCATAGTGAACGCATTACTGTGGCCAAGATAGATGCGAAGCCCACACCTACTACAGTAGTACAAGTTTATATGCCAACTAGGTCTGCAGATGACGAAGAAATTGAAGAAATGTATGATCAAATAAAAGAAATTATTCAGACAGTGAAGGGAGATGAAAATTTAATAGTCATGGGTGACTGGAATTCGGTAGTAGGAAAAGGGAGACGAGCAAACGTAGTAGGTGAGATCGACAGGAAGTGAAAAAAAGGCTAAACAGGGATGGCTAGAAGACAAATGTAAGGATGTAGAGGCACATCTCACTAGGGGTAAGATAGATACTGCCTACAGGAAAATTAAAGAGACCTTTGGAGATAAGAGAACCACTTGTATGAACATCAAGAGCTCAGATGAAAACCCAGTTCTAAGCAAAGAAGGGAAAGCAAAAAAGTGGAAGGAGTATTTAGAGGGTCTATACAAGGGCGATGTACTTGAGGACAATATTATGGAATTGGAAGAGGGTGCAGATGAAGATGAAATGGGAGATACGATACTGCGTGTAGACTTTGACAGAGCACTGAAAGACCTGAGTCGAAACAAGGCCCCCGGAGAAGACAACATTCCCTTGGAACTACTGACGGTCTTGGGAGAGCCAGTCCTGACAAAACTCTACCATCTGGTGAGCAAGATGTATGAGACAGGCGAAATACCATCAGACTTCAAGAAGAATATAATAAATCTAATCCCAAAGAAAGCAGGTGTTGACAGATGAGAAAATTACCGAACTATCAGCTTAATAAGTCACAGCTGCAAAATACTAACGCGAATTCTTTACAGACGAATGGAAAAACTGGTAGAAGCGGACCTTGGGGAAGATCAGTTTGGATTCCGCAGAAATGTTGGAACTCGTGAGGCAATACTAACCTTACGACTTATCTTAGAAGAAAGATTAAGATAGTGCAAACCTACGTTTCTAGCATTTGTAGACTCAGAGAAAGCTTTTGACAATGTTGACTGGAATACTCTCTTTCAAATTCTGAAGGTGACAGGGATAAAATACAGGGATCGAAAGGCTATTTACAATTTGTACAGAAACCAGATGGCAGTTATAAGAGCCGAGGGGCATGAAAGGGAAGCAGTGGTTGGGAAGGGAGTGAGACAGGGTTGTAGTCTCTCCCCGATGTTATTCAATCTGTATATTGAGCAAGCAGTAAAGGAAACAAAAGAAAAATTACGAGTAGATATTAAAATCCATGGAGAAGAAATAAAAACTTTGAGGTTTGCCGATGACATCGTAATTCTGTCAGAGACAGCAAAGGACTTGGAAGAGCAGTTGAACGGAATGGATAGTGTCTTGAAAGGAGGATATAAAATGAACATCAACAAAAGCAAAACGAGGATAATTGAATGTAGTCAAATTAAGTCGGGTGATGCTGAAGGAATTAGATTAGGAAATTAGACACTTAAAGTAGTAAAGGAGTTTTGCTATTTGGGGAGCAAAATAACTGATGTGAAAATGGCATTTAGAGAGGATATAGAATGTAGACTGGCAATGGCAAGGAAAGCGTTTCTGAAGAAGAGAAATTTGTTAACATCGAGTATAGATTTAAGTGTCAGGAAGTCATTTCTGAAAGTATTTGTATGGAGTGTAGCCATGTATGGAAGTGAAACATGGACGATAAATAGTTTGGAGAAGAAGAGAATAGAAGCTTTCGAAATGGGGTGCTACAGAAGAATGCGGAAGATTAGATGGGTAGATCACATAAATAATGAGGAAGTATTGAATAGGATTGGAGAGAAGAGAAGTTTGTGGCACAACTAGACCAGAAGAAGGGATCGGTTGGTAGGACATGTTCTGAGGCATCAAGGGATCACCAATTTAGTATTGGAGGGTGGCGTGGAGGGTAAAAATCGTAGAGGGAGACCAAGAGATGACTACACTAAGCAGATTCAGAAGGATGTGGGTTGCAGTGGGTACTGGGAGATGAAGAAGCTTGCACAGGATAGAGTAGCATGGAGAGCTGCATCAAACCAGTCTCAGGACTGATGACCACAACAACAACAACATGAAAGATTACTTGTATGCAAATTTGGCCATGCCAGATGATAAGATTCGGCGGTTTCTTCAAATTAACTTTTTTCATTGACTGGAAGAGCGCCAGAAGAGTAACAGTGAGAGCTGGGAATCCTGATATTTTCAGGTTATTGTGAGTTTTGTAGCTGACTGAGTGCTACACTAGACCACCAATAATTTTTTGATAATTACATTTCTGTTGTGTTCTGAATCACACTGGAATTCCGTGTATTTACTGGGCGAAAATTTAATTTTAGGTAGCTATGATGCTGTTCAATGTTTCCACGGCCAAAGGATTTTTCTGCTGAAGTATTTTCATCAATTATCAAAACCAGAAACATGTGGGGATTTGGATTTCGTAATTTGAAACTCAAGAAGTCATTGATTATGACTTCGTATTCTTCTGCAAAATATACGCGGTAGTCGTTCTTTAGTATTTTTCTTTATAGTACTAAGATTTCACTATCTGAGAAAAAGCAATGACATATGATTGGAAAATAAAACATTATGTTGTTGACGTATTCATAGTCAGAACCAAACACAACCGAATCTTTGGGTGGTTGTTATTTTAACGAGATAAGTCTCAGTAGAAAGTCAAAGGTTTCTTAGTCTGGGAAGTGGAGTTTCATTTATGTACTTGACTAACGTGCTTCAAATATCACTGAATCCTTTATGTGCTTTCTCTTCATTGTAAAAGGAAGTTAACCCTGTGATGCCATCTATCAACCACAGTAGAAATCACTTGAGTCGCTTACATACATAGTTTCTGCAGTCACTGTAGTTCTTCATGGGGCCGTCACTTCGTGACGAAGTCCCAGACTAGCGTGATATCTACACACACGTGTGCTGTCACCGACAAACCCACAAATTCATAAAATTTGTAACAAGAAATTCTGGACATACAGTCTGTGCAATCACCTATTCAAGTATGAAGCAGAAAACTCGTGTATAATGTTCGTGGTCCTTTATTTCTGATAAATGAGTAGTTCATACAGCCATTTCGCTGTCGAGAGAGATCGCACTTCACAGCAGAAATAAAAGTTCGACAGGAGTAAATCGTAAAGCCAACTGGCGGCCCACACTCTAATTATCTCATGAACCTCACAATATTTTTCGATCGACTCTGCACTAAGCCGTGCTGTCAGTAACGTAAGTCCCTTTTTGTGTCCAGAGCGTAGGATGACATTACCCTCTGGTTGGCGATGGCGGATGTTCTCCTCGCAGCAGTAAAATTAACGGCGTACCCATGGCCGTTCGGCAGGGGAAATGGCTTCTGACAGAGCCAGCACGCCATAAAGCCTCCGCGCCATTTCGCGGGCGACGTACTCGTCGGTATAACGGCACTTGCCTGAGTAGTTTGCTTTCAGATCGGTGAGCGAGGTGGGCGTCTTTCACAAGCGCTCTGAAGGCGACAGTTAGGAAGTTTTCATGGTGGAAGTTAGAGTTTCATACACAGGTGTCAAGACGCATGAAGGTGTCTTTGAATGACTTTCCGCTTACATTCCGTACAGGGTGCCAATTGATCGTCATACCCGTTAACATTTCCGTATTGTGAAGTTCACCCAAGAGCGCTATCGTCTACAAAATTCAGGTAACGTCTTTTACTTTCTAACTCTGCCGGTACACTTAAGCTCAGAGAATATTTTAGAGTGCAGTTGCCTCATTATTCTCTAATCCAACACTCATATTTTTTAATAAAACTGTAAATATATATAAATTCTAAATATGTTTTTAAAATACAAATCCTGTTATAAAATTGAATCAGTATTCTCGTGAACAGTGCCTTTTAGTCCGCAAATTATAGACCGTTCGTTCCTGTAATCATTATCCAAAATGACGCGACAGACTGAATGAACGAAGAGTCAAAGTGACGATTTGGAGGTGACCTGAAGTCCTTTTGGAGCTACCTGACAAGGGGATACAAGGTAGATTTTGTCTTTAAGGAGCCTTGTATGTAGAAATATTGTTTATCACTTCTTTTTAATGTCTCATGATTGTCTTGCTAAACAAAACATCTTCGACATCAAAAGATCGCCTCCACAAGAGGTAGAATTTGGATGCGTTATCAAATGTGGTAAAATACGATTTAGAAGCAACTGTAAGCTCAAAAAAAGCCGACTGAGGCTTTATAAGCGCATACACCCACGATCTGGGAATAGCAAACAAGTGTTACCCCACGAAAGTAGTTGCCTGCTGGATGGCGTCAGGTACCATATTTGTAACTACTACTTCAGTATTAAGTTCTTGTTGAGAACAAACCGTCAGAGGCCTTCTTGTAGAATCACTACACGAAACAGTCTCTTAGCACTTGCGTCTGCTGCGTTGTTCCGCAGCCAGGACATACTGTATAAACAAATACAAAAACAGATGGCTTTTACTGAAATGCTGGAAAGCCACAATAGAAACGACGAACACTATCTCTAAACAACTATATTTCATCGGCACCACATCTTGTACGTGTGTCCGTACAAGACTCAAATCATTTGCCATTACTTTTCAGAAAAAAAAATGTAAAGATAATATTCTGATAGGGGGCAAATGTTGTCGAAGGACCACAGATCCTGTTCAATGTTCCACGGATAGGATAAAGCCCCGAGTAACATCCATTGGTCAGAGCTTCAATTCTGAATATTTAAGTCAGCTCTGACAATAAATTCCGCTTCCACGTCTCGCAATACTTGAGTTGTGTTGCCCCCTGGACAATGCATGGCGTATTATGGATGTGCGTTGTGCAACTAATGGAACAGGCTGAAAGTTGAGTCTCTTGTGACTTTTAATAACAAGAGCAAGTCTGCATACAGGAATCTAAGGCCCCAACGGCAGAGTAAAATGAGCAGCATCCAAATGGTCGACCGTGCGGAGGAGCTCGTAGCCTAGAAAAGAAGTCGGTCTAATGGAATAAAACCATGGGTAAAAAAATAGCCTCTACTTTATGGAAAACGAAATTTGACGGATAAGGACAATGAATATCGGTTTATGGAACTTCCTGGAGATTGCTGCTAAAATTGCGGAAGTATTTCATGAAATGCAGAAATACAATTTGGACACAGGATTCTTAAACAAGAAAGAGCCAGAAGTGAGGTCTCCACAACTGTTAAGAAAAAATACAAGAAATCGTTGGGTCAGATTAGTGAAAGTATCCTTCAGCTGCTGAGGGAATTATTAAGCCATTAAATCGTTGTCATGACAGTACATGGGACAAATGACGACACCAACATGAAGGGAAAAATTCACACCGAACTGCTGGGCACATTGGAGAAGATAAGTGATCGAAAAGAAATGTTAGTTATTGGGAACCTGGAGACTGGGTGGAGACCTAAAGACCCCTTTTTGGTCAGTGTGGGGAAAATGTGTTAAATGACAATATGGATAGGCAGATAGACGTATTTCAGCAAAATGCTTTGAAGGCAATGAATGGATAAACCAATACACCAATGTACGTGGAAACATCCGACTCATAAGTTAAGAGCAATAACTGTTTATGTAATAACAGCAGAAAACAAGGCCATTTATGAAATCCTTGAGAGCTTTATGAGACGTTGAATAGAGTAAAATCGTGACGGACTGATTCTAAGAATGTAGTTTCCCCTTAGATGAAAAGCCGTAGTAGCTGAAGAGCTGTGAAGTGTGAAGTCTTCGGAGGTCTTGTATAATCTAGTAAATTTTCAGGTGGTTTCAGCACGCTTCCTCTGTCAACTGAGACTGGCAGAGAAGGTAGTACATGTCAAAGGTGAATATGTATGTCAGTTACAGCAACGATACATGTAGCGGCCCTTAGAGCTTTGGGAGAAAATTGGTAAATGAGAGGTGAAATAGACAGTGAAATTATGAAGTAGGGAAATTGTTGAACATGAAAAAGTGGTCCTAATGAAATCTGGTTTCGCAGGATAGAGAGGATTAAGTTATGGTTGTGGAGGGGGCCATAATCAGTTACTGTCAGTTGCACAAAACACACAAACTTTTATTTTCCTAAGAACCAGTTAATTACTCATTGCCTCAAAAGTATCAACATCAAACAATATGGCTGAAGTCCTAGTTAACAAAACTTGAGATACCTCCTGGGCTGAAAGCCCTAAACAACACCAAAAGCAAGAATGTCTGAAGGCCTGAACACAAGTTATAACAAACTGCTTAGAGAATACTTGCAACTGAAGGCCTTACTTAAAAAAATGTTTCACGTAAATACTCGGTTGAGGGCCATACAGAAGACATTGAACAACTCAGGGCTTAGGGACTAGATAACAAGAATTTCAGATAGAGCAAAAGTTTTAAAAAATTCGTTTTAAACAAATTAATTTTCAAATTTTACTCTAAGGCAGCTAAAGGCCTTCGCCAATGACGACTGAAGTGAATCGTTCGACGAGACAGAAGTGCAACCTTACCTTAAATTGCTGCAGATTTCAATACTCAACCATCAACAAGTGTCGGCGTGCGAACAATTCATCGATATGGGCTTTGGGAGTCGAAGACCCACTTGTGTACCCTTGATGACTGCACGACACAAAGCTTTACGCCTCTACTGGGGCGTCATCACCGACATTCGACTGTTGCTGATTGTAGACATGTTGCTTGGTCGGACGAGTCTCGTCTCAAATTTATCGAGCGAATGGAAGTGTGTGGGTATGCAGACAACCTCATGAATCCATGAATCCTGCATGTCAGAAGGGGTCTGTTCAAGCCGATGAAGGCTTTTTAATGGTGTTGGCTCGTGCTTTTGGAGTGGTATGACACTAATACGTTTAGATACATCTCTGACAGGTGACACGTACGTAAGCATCCTGTCTGACCACCTGCAGCCATTCACGACCACGTACTTGGGAAATTCCAGCAGGACAATGCGACACCCCACACGTCCAGAATTGCTACAGAATGGCTCCAGGAACACTCTTCTGAGTTTAAACACTTCCGCTGGCCACCAAATCCCCAGACGTGAACAATATTGAGCATATCTGGGACGCCTTGCAACGTGCTGTTCAGAAGTGATCTCCACCCCCTCGTACTATGGTTCATATGGCTCTGAGCACAATGGGACTTAACATCTATGGTCATCAGTCCCCTAGAACTTAGAACTACTTAAACCTAACTAACCTAAAGACATCACACACAACCATGCCCGAGGCAGGGTTCGAACCTGCGACCGTAGCGGTCACGCGGTCCCAGACTGAAGCGCCTAGAACCGCACAGTCACACCGGCAGGCCCCCTCATACTCTTACTGAGGAGGTACTGAATAGAATTGGGGAGAAGAGAAATTTGTGGCACAACTTGACTAGAAGAAGGGATCGATTGGTACGACATATTCTGAGGCATCAGGGGATCACCAGTTTAGTATTGGAGGGCAGCGCGGAGGGTAAAAATCGCAGAGGGAGAACAAGAGATGGATACACTAAACAGATTCAGAAGGATGTAGGTTGCAGTAGGTACTGGGGGATGAAGAAGCCTGCACAGGATAGAGTAGCATGGACAGCTGCATCAAACCAGTCTCTGGACCTGAGTCTCAGGGAACACCTGATGAAGACGTCAAGTAATGACGTCGAAATATCGTGTTTGGAAAACGCTGATATCCGGCAGAAAACCCGATTTCCACGAGATATCAACTACACTGAAGTCACCGCGATTCGTGATGTTCTGCAACGTGCTCCCATTCTGGCTACAACATCGGTAAGGAGTTCTGGTGGTAGGGCGGTCCATTCCTCCAATGGTGTGGCTGACAACAGCTGTATGCCAATTGGTGCATGTGGGCATGCTCCAATACGTCTCCCCAAAGCATGCCACACGTTCTAGACGGGTTTTAAGTGGGGGGAACGAGCAGGCTAATCTATTCACCGAATACCCTCATACTCTTACTGATTTATGGGCAGCCCTGCAGGATTCATAGTGTGAGTTCCCTCCAGAACTACTTCAAACATTAGTCAGGTCCATGCCACGTCGTGTTGCGCCAATTCTGCGTGCTCTCGGAGGCCCTACACAATATTAGGCAGGTGTACCAGTTTCGTTGGCTCTTCAGTGTATAAATACAATAGAAATTGTACCTTCGGTCTGTCAAGTACTGTGCACTGATACGCGCAGGTATTGTTGCTTTACTGCTTCTGTTTTTAATTCCACAGGGCTTTAATACTGGCACTGATTATGATCACGGAGTTTTTGGAAATCGATTTGCAGCAGTAATAATGGTTTCTGCTCTAGCGGGCAATGCCGATCCTCTTTTTGTTATTGATCACATTCTTGTACTTAGGATTTTCGCCTCGTCATTTCCTCTGAACTGTTAATTAAGGTTCATACCTAATAACATTTAGCTCCTTTTATTATTTCCTTTACTCAATCTTGTAAGTTTTTCCCTCTTCCTGCCACATAAGCGGATGAAAAACTAGAGATAAAGGAGACACGGAATGTTGAGCTTATTGTGCCTTATCCTAAAGTTGTATTTGATCGGCTTTCGAATGACCTTGAAGAAACTGTTATTCAAATTGGTGTTTCTTCTAGTATTTCTTTTTCTCAGTTTGATAAGTTTTTCCCTCTTCCTGCCACATAAGCAGATAAAAAACGAGACGTGAAGAAGGCGCGGAATATTCACTATGTTGTTTCTTATCCTAGGGTTGTCGTATTCGATCGACTTTAAAATGACCTCGAAGACGTTGTTATTCAAAACGCATCAACACAAGATAGGGGCCGTTTAGCGGTCAGAAAACTGGTGTCAGCGAACGCTGAATGTTCCGGCGAGGCTATTGCGAAGTTGGTCGGCTCGTGTAACGGCCGAGGGCGACAGTCGATCTGGATTTACCACTCGTGTTTGCAGAAACACGGGCTGCCACTGTGTCCTTCCAGCGCGGCAGCCTAGGCCTCATTTGGCTGTCGGGCACTTCCTGTTTGTTGGCCGCCCTGGTTGAAAGACCTCGCCGGCGACCTGCCTCTGCCCAGGGGCAGCGGCAGGGTTACGCCCTTCGGAGCAGTTTCCCCCGGGGCGCGGCCATTTCGGCTGCCTCCCTGCAGCCGCCTCCACTGTAAACAAGAAGCTCCCCTCCTCCCCCTGCTCCTCATCCTCCTGTCCTGTCGCTGCGATGCTCGCGCGCAGTCTGTGGCACCGTCTACCCACTTTGCGAGGGCGGTGTGTATGAGGAGCGTGCTTCGGAAGAAAAGAAGAGGTAAGGCGCCCGTCGCAGTACACGCCATGTAACAGACAGGTAACAAGCGTTGGTACTTAACTAGATTGTCTTCACTGTGTGGCAAAAGGAGTGCTCTTACGAAGTCAGCAGCCTCGGAACAACAGTTATATCAAACCACAGACAACAGATCTGTTCCTCCACACTACACTTCGGTTAGTGGCTTGTATATTCTGATAAATATACGATCAGGCAGCTAAGAAAAGATCCCCTCCCCACCCAGATACACTACTGGCCATTAAAATTGCTACACCACAAAGATGACGTGCTACAGACGCGAAATTTAACCGACAGAAAGAAGATGTTGTGATATGCAAATGATTAGCTGTTCAGAGCATTCACACAAGGTTGGCGCCGGTGGCGACACCTAAAACGTGCCGACATGAGGAAACTATCCAACTGATTTCTCACACACAAACAGCAGTTGACTGGCGTTGCCTGGTGAAACGTTGTGATGCCTCGTGTAAGGAGGAGAAATGCGTACTATCACGTTTCCGACATTGATAAAGGTCGGATTGTAGCCTATTGCGATTGCGGTTTATCGTATCGCGACTTTTCTGCTCGCGTTGGTCGAGATCCAATGACTGTTAGCAGAATATGGAATCGGTGGGTTCAGAAAGTAATACGGAACGCCGTGCTGGATCCCAACGGTCTCGTATCAATAGCAGTCGAGATGACAGGCATCTTATCCGCATGACTGTAACGGATTGAGCAGCCACGTCTCGATCCCTGAATCAAAAGATGGGGACGTTTGCAAGACAACAACAATCAGCACGAACAGTTCGACGACGTTTGCAGCAGCATGGACTATCAGCTCGGGGACCATGGCTGCGGTTACCCTTGACGCTGCACCACAGACAGGAGCGCCTGCGATGGTGTACTCAACGAAGAACCTGAGTGCACGAATGGCAAAACATCATTTTTTTGGATGACTCCAGGTTCTGTTTAGAGTATCATGATGGTCGCATCCGTGTTTGACGACATCGCGGTGAACGCACATTGGAAGTGTGTATTCGTCATCGCCATATTGGCGTATCACCCTGCATGATGGTATGGGGTGCCATTGGTTACACGTCTCGGTCACCTCTTGTTCGCATTGACGGCACTTTGAACAGTGGACGTTACATTTCAGATGGGTTACGACCCGTGGCTCTACCCTTCATTCGATCCCTGTGAAACCCTACATTTCAGCAGGATAATGCACGACCGCATGTTGCAGGTCCTGCACGGGCCTTTCTGGATACATAAAATATTCGACTGGTGCCCTGGCCAGCACATTCTCCAGATCTCTCACCAATTGAAAACGCCTGCTCTATGGTCGCAGAACAACTGGCTCATCACAATACGCCAGTCGCTACTCTTGATGAACTGTGGTATCGTGTTGAACCTGCATGATCAGCTGTACCTGAACACGCTCTCCAAGCTCTGACTCAATGCCCAGGCGTATCAATGCCGTTATTACGGCCAGATGTGGTTGTTTTGGGTACTGATTGCTCAGGATCTATGCACCCAAGTTACGTGTAATCACATGTCAGTTCTAGTATAATATATTTTTCCAATGAATACGCGTTTATGATCTGCCGAGGGGTTCTAGGTACTTCAGTCCGGAAGCGCGCTGCTGCAACGGTCTCAGGTTTGATTCCTGCCTCGGGCATGGATGTGCGTGATGTCCTTAGGTTAGTTAGGTTTAAGTAGTTCTAAGTTCTAGGGGACTGATGACCTCAGACGTTAAGTCCAATAGTGCTCAGAGCCATTTGAACCAACCTGTCCGTGTCCATATTGCAACTACACTCCTGGAAATTGAAATAAGAACACCGTGAATTCATTGTCCCAGGAGTGGGAAACTTTATTGACACATTCCTGGGGTCAGATACATCACATGATCACACTGACCGAACCACAGGCACATAGACACAGGCAACAGAGCATGCACAATGTCCGCACTAGTACAGTGTATATCCACCTTTCGCAGCAATGCAGGCTGCTATTCTCCAATGGAGACGATCGTAGAGATGCTGCATGTAGTCCTGTGGAACGGCTTGCCATGCCATTTCCACCTGGCGCCTCAGTTGGACCAGCGTTCGTGCTGGACGTGCAGATCGCGTGAGACGACGCTTCATCCAGTCCCAAACATGCTCAATGGAGGACAGATCCGGAGATCTTGCTGGCCAGGGTAGTTGACTTACACCTTCTAGAGCACGTTGGGTGGCACGGGATACATGCGGACGTGCATTGTCCTGTTGGAACAGCAAGTTCCCTTGCCGGTCAAGGAATGGTAGAACGATGGGTTCGATGACGGTTTGGATGTACCGTGCACTATTCAGTGTCCCCTCGACGATCACCAGAGGTGTACGGCCAGTGTAGGAGATCGCTCCCAACACCATGATGCCGAGTGTTGGCCCTGTGTGCCTCGGTCGTATGCAGTCCTGATTGTGGCGCTCACCTGCACGGCGCCAAACACGCATACGACCATCATTGGCACCAAGGCAGAAGCGACTCTCATCGCTGAAGACGATACGTCTCCATTCGTCCCTCCATTCACGCCTGTCGCGACACCACTGGAGGCGCGCTGCACGATGTTGGGGCGTGAGCGGAAGACGGCCTAACGGTGTTCGGGACCGTAGCCCAGCTTCATGGAGATGGTTGCGAATGTTCCTCGCCGATACCCCAGGAGCAACAGTGTCCCTAATTTGCTGGGAAGTGGCGGTGCGGTCCCCTACGGCACTGCGTAGGATCCTACGGTCTTGGCATGCATCCGTGCGTCGCTGCGGTCCGGTCCCAGGTCGACAGGCACGTGCACCTTCCGCCGACCACTGGCGACAATATCGATGTACTGTGGAGACCTCACGCCCCACATGTTGAGCAATTCGGCGGTACGTCCACCCGGCCTCCCGCATGCCCACTATACGCCCTCGCTCAAAGTCCGTCAAGTGCACATACGGTTCACGTCCACGCTGTCGCGGCATGCTACCAGTGTTAAAGACTGCGATGGAGCTCCGTATGCCACGGCAAACTGGCTGACACTGACGGCGGCGGTGCACAAATGCTGCGCAGCTAGCGCCATTCGACGGCCAACACCGCGGTTCCTGGTGTGTCCGCTGTGTCGTGCGTGTGATCATTGCTTGTACAGCCCTCTCGCAGTGTCCGGAGCAAGTATGGTGGGTCTGACACACCGGTGTCAATGTGTTCTTTTTTCCATTTCCAGGAGTGTATATTCAATGACTAACGTTCTCTCAAAGCTAGCTAAGGTGCGTGGCGACGATTATCACTGTGGAAGACCAGACAGTGCGACGTATTGAGGCTCAATGTCAACTGTGTCCCGATGCGAAGTACTGGGGTACTGAGATTAACAGATAGAGACAGCTCGCTCGGCGGTGGCGGCCTATATGCACGCTGCCCAGGTCGAGTGCCTTGCTCCCTAACGCTGACCGGTGGATTGACAAAAGCGTATGCAAGCACAGTCGTCATTCCATTATGCAGCTGATGATTGTCCATATTCGCAACTGCAACTACATTTCACGTATTTTCGTGGACTGGCCATAAGGCCTGTTACAAGCATGGTCCAGCTGAGTGACAAAGGAAGTGTGTACAGATCCCGTTGGTCCCAGCAGAGGTCCGAGTCCTCCCTCGGGCATGGGTGTGCGAGTTTGTCCTTAAGATAATTTAGGTTAAGTAATGTGTAAGCGTAGGTTCTGATGACCTCAGCAGTTAAGTCCCATAAGATTTACACACTTTTTTTTAAGTGTACAGATTACATTAAATGAATAATTTTGGCTTCAGATTTGGGTTGTTCGGTAAATTACCTTTCATTTGACATGCCACTCGAGCTGATAAACTAATTACCTCAAAAGTCGTTATAATTAATCTTCAATTACGCGCACTCACATTAATTCCCCCGACGGTATGAAACCACTGTCGGCTTGCCTAATCAGCGGACTAGGGGCTCGTGGGGCCGAGCCAATTTTCAGGGACCAAATTCAATTCATCCTACAATACTGCAAAATGGCGAACATCGGCAGAGGCTAGCCTGCCGTTAGCTTCAAATTCAGGCCACGGCTACCTGCAGCGGAAGGACACACGACAGCCCGTCGTTTCCACGAAATTCCCGCCACAATAAGAGAACCAGCTCCTGCGCCGGCGGCTGTGACCATCACACAGGGGTCCTAACGGTAACAGCCACGTTGGTTAGGTTGGCTATACGCCGCTCCTCTCGTTGGCGGAAGCATACTGTGGTAAGGGCTCCTCGTGAGACACGGCAAGGAAGGCAGTTGTTAATTGTTTGAAGTGCACTGAGTAGAACGGACGTTAGCAGGTACGCCGGTCGCAACTGTTGTCGATGATCATCTTAAGTGCTCCGTTTTCCGCAGTAGTCGTTCCACTCACGAGATGACAGAGAGTAGGCTCTACCAGTGCCTTCTTTAGCGGCGTTCGCGGTTATACTGGCTATCATTCGGCTCGCCATGGACTGGGCGCTATTTAAGATGATCGCTGAGTAACTGCATGAAGTGCCCCGCCGGGGATTCCGTTACCTTCCTTGCCGACAATCTGCATTCTCCGTGGTTTCTCTTCTCGCATAGTTCGGTAGCTGGGACCAAGCTGATTCAAGGCTTTACTATAGATTGAACGTTTTCTGTGTATTTAAGTTCGTGGCCGTTGTCACTGAAGTTAAAATCTTCTGGGTTATTAGGCCGCGTCATGGTTCTTCTAAATTCTAAAATGTTCGACATTTCGACCCCTCTGCAGTAGTGGACACCAAAATATCCTGAGGATGATCCCAGCAGAGGGGTCCGAACGTCGAACATGTTGGAAGAAACATGACGCGACCTGATAACCCAGAAGATTTTAATTTCAGTTTTCTGTGTAGAGTTCTTTACCTGCAGCAAGAAGAGACAGGTACTGCGACTTATAATTGTACCGTCGTACCTGCACAGCAGGCTACCTTATCTTCCTTCTGTGTGATACCGGAAGTACAATATACTATGACTTTGCCAGAACGGACATATTTTCTCAGGTCTGTAGCTTTCCCTGCTGTCCTGTTCATTACTTCAATTAACCGTCAAGTAAACGCCTTCTAGAAGAAGAGAAGTTCAGTGCCAGCCACGGACGGGACAACAGCCGATAGGCAGGTGGATGATGGATGATACATCTCACCGCTTGCAGGGAACGGAGAATTCGTTTCCTCCAACAGTGACCTCAATTAAAGTTCACTGGTTAACATGGCACCGTCTCTAGCAGCCCACTAACGCCTACAAGTGTGTTGAAAGCGTCTGAATCAAACCTATAGGGGTGATCTATCAAGCCATCGGGAACAATTTTTGTTACAGAGAAAACGCACGCTGACGCGCCCCAGTGACTTTAGGCGTGTTTTACTGAACTTGCCGGCGCTAGCGCGCAGAGATTTTATCGAACTAAATGGGCCTATAACCAGAGGCGCTGCATCTACACATTTCCTATCCCAGTAAGCTGATGGAGAGATTTTCAATAATAAAACGTTAGGAATGAGTCTGTCTAAACGAAGAAAGATGTTTCAGAAGCTCGGCTTACCTCGATCCACTCAGAACAGTTTACTGGATTATATGCAACACAGGTCGCAGAGTGCAACGCCCTGCCGCCTCTTGTGGTCAAACTTTAAACTTACGGTAGGTCATAGAGGTCCACCGCATGAGGGTCTAGGGAAGTGATTCAAGTGGTGGTTTCACGTAGCCTTCCACTGGCGATGATGAAATGATAATGAGGATAATACAATACTCAGTCCCTGAGCGAAGAAAATCGCCGACCCAGCCGGGAATCGAACCCGCTCCCCTTGGTGTGACGGACGCCGCGCTGACCACTCCGCTGTCGGGCCGGACTTATCATTGTCATAAGCAATACGAAAAGACGCCTAGCGTCGCCGGCTAAACACAGCGGAAACTTGGCCTGTGACAACAGATGTTCGCCACGACGTGATTTACTACCTCTAGAAGAAAGTACTTTCAAACTCCGAAAGTGGAAGGGGTGAAATACAGAGAACGAAAGGCCATCTACAATTTGTACAGAAACCAAATGGCAGTTATAAGAGTTGAGCGGCATGAAAGGGAAGCAGTGGTTGAGAAGGGAGTGAGACAGGGTTGTAGCCTACCCCCATGTTATTCAATCTATATATTGAGCAAGCAGTAAAGGAAGCAAAAGAAAAATTCGGAGTAGGAATTAAAATCCATGGAGAAAAAGAAAAAACTTCTAGGTTCCGTGATGCCATTGTACTTCTGTCATAGACAGCAAAGGACCTCGAAGAGCAGTTGAACGAAATGCACAGTGTCTTGAAAGGAGGATATAAGATGAACATCAACAAAAGCAAAACGAGAATAATGGAATGTAGTCGAATTAAGTCGGGTGATGCTGAGGGTATTAGATTAGAAAATGAGACGCTTAAAGTAGTAAATCAGTTTCGTTATTTGGGGAGTAAAATAACTAATTATGGTCGAAGTAGAGAGGATATAAAATCTACACTGGCGATGGCAAGGAAAACGTTTCTGAAGAAGAGAAATTTGTTAACATCGAGTATAGATTTAAGTGTCAGGAAGTTTTTTCTGAAAGTATTTGTATGGAGTGTATCCATGTCTGGAAGTGAAACGTGGACGATAAATAGTTTAGACAAAAATAGAATAGATGCTTTCAAAATGTGGTGCTACAGAAGAATGCTGAAGATTAGATGGGTGGATCACATAATTAATGAGGAGGTACTGAATAGAATTGGGAAGAAGAGAAATTTGTGGCACAACTTGACTCGAAGAAGGGATCGATTGGTACGACATATTCTGAGGCATCAGGGGATCACCAGTTTAGTATTGGAGGGCAGCGTGGAGGGTAAAAATCGCAGAGGGAGAACAAGAGATGGATACACTAAACAGATTCAGAAGGATGTAGGTTGCAATAGGTACTGGGGGATGAAGAAGCCTGCACAGGATAGAGTAGCATGGACAGTTGCATCAAACCAGTCTCTGGACCTGAGTCTCAGGGAACACCTGATGAAGACGTCAAGTAATGACGTCGAAATATCGTGTTTGGAAAACGCTGATATCCGGCAGAAAACCCGATTTCCACGAGATATCAACTACACTGAAGTCACCGCGATTTGTGATGTTCTGCAACGTGCTCCCATTCTGGCTACAACGTCGGTAAGGAGTTCTGGTGGTAGGGCGTTCCATTCCTCCAATGGTATGGCTGACAACAGCTGTATGCCAAATGGTGCATGTGGGCATGCTCCAATACGTCTCCCCAAAGCATGCCACACGTTCTAGACGGGTTTTAAGTGGGGGGAACGAGCAGGCTAATCTATTCACCGAATACCCTATCGTTCCAAGAGCCCATGCATTGCGCTGTTCAACGCAGTCGGACATTGTCACCATCAGAACGAAGTCAGGATCGAATACACTCCTTAAACAGATTTACTACCGAGTGTACCGTGTTCAAGGATTTGGAGCTCAATACGTCCATCCAACGTTATGCCTCCCCGCACCATAACACCTAGACCTTCAAAAGGATCATGTACAGGTGTTCTGGAGTGGGGAGGTTTACTGTTGCATTGGCGTACTGCCATTCAGATCTTTGATCAGCGAACACTCACCAATCAACGTGACTGTGATGCTGTATTCCTTACCCATGACCCACTTTTCAGGGCGCAATCGGAAAAGACGTCATTTTCATGGATGAAAATGCGTGTCCAACTTCACACGTGGAGGAAATCTTGGAACAGGACGACATTCGGCAAATGGTCTGGCCTGCTCGTTCCCCGAGACTTAAATCCCATTGATAATACACTACTGGCCATTACAATTGCTACACCAAGAAGAAATGCAGATCATCAACGGGTATTCATTGGACAATTATCTTATACTAGAACTGACATGTGATTACATTATCACGCAATTTGGGTATATAGATCCTGAGAAATCAGTACCCAGAACAACCACCTCTGGCCGTAATAACGGCATTGATACGCCTGGGCATAGAGTGAAACAGAGCTTGAATGGCGTGTACAGGTACAGCTAACCATGCAGCTTCAACAGGGTACCACAGTTCATCAAGAGTAGTGACTGGCGTATTGTGACGAGCCAGTTAGTCGGACACCATTGACCAGACGTTTTCAATTGCTGAGAGATCTGGAAAATGTGCTGGCCAGGACAGTAGTCGAACGTTTTCTGTATCCAGAAAGGCCCGTACAGGACCTGCAACATGCGGTCGTGCATTATCCTGCTAAAATGTAGGGTTTCGCAGGGGTCGAATAAGGGGTAGAGCCACGGGTCGTAACACATCTGAAATGTAACATCCACTGTTCAAAGTGCCGTCAATGCGAACAAGAGGTGACCGAGAAGTGTAACCAATGGCACCCCATATCATCATGCCGGGTGATACGCCAGTGTGGCGATGACGAACACACACTTCCAATTTGCGTTCACCGCGGTGTCGGCAAACATGGATGCTACCATCATGAAGCTGTAAACAGAACCTGGATTCATCCGAAAAAAATTACCTTTTGCCATTCGTGCAACCAGGTTCGTCGTTCAGTACACCATCGTAGGCGCTCCTGTCTGTGATTGCAGCATCAAGGGTAACCACAGCCATGGTCTCCGAGCTGATAGTCCATGCTGCTGCAAACGTCGTCGAACTGTTCGTGGAGATGATTGTTGTCTTGCAAACGTCCCCATCTGTTAACTCAGGGATCGAGACGTGGCTGCACGATCCGTTACAGCCATGCGGATAAGATGCCTGTCATCTCGACTGTTAGTGATACTAGGCCGTTGGGATCCAGCACGGCGTTCCGTATTACCCTCCTAAGCCCACCGATTCCATATTCTGCTAAGTCATTGGATCTCGACCAATGCGAGCAGCAATTTCGCTATACGATAAACCGGAATCGCGATAGCCTGCAATCCGACCTTTATCAAAGTCGGAAACGTGATGGTACGCATTTCTCCTCTTACACGAGGCATCACAACAACGTTTCACCAGGCAACGCCAGTCAACTGCTGTTTGTGTATGAGAAATCGGTTGGAAACTTTCCTCATCTCAGCACGTTGTAGGTGTCGCCACCGGCGCCAACCTTGTGTGAATGCTCTGAAACGTTAATCATTTTCATATCACAGCTTCTAATTCCTGTTGGTTAAATTTCGCGTCTGTAGCACGTCATCTTAGTGGTGTAGCAATTTTAATGGTCTGTAGTGTATTTGGGTTGCGTAGGGCAGAGATATTGTAGCGCGTCCACATGCAGCAACAGACATCCATCAGTCGTCTACCACGTTGGTGGAGGAATGTAACACTCTAGCACAAGAACTTATCAAACACTTGGCCAGGACTGAAACATTGCAGAAGGGGCATTGCCGTCCATGGTGATCAAACAATCTGTTAAGAACCTTGTCCCTCCGTTTCTAATGTTCAGGGCACCATCATGAACAACGGCGACTTAAGTATAATTATTGTCTTTTAATAAGAATGTCATTTCCGTTCGTCTCATTGCGTATTTCTTTCACTTACCTTCTCTACTACACGGTAGCAGTTCTTTGTAAGTATGCTCCAAGTTTCTCCGAGCTATGTTAGTTGACAATGACACATCACGATAACGCTACTTCCGTTCTTCCGTTTTGCACCCGAGCGTACGTCTATTCTGGGATATGTCAGGGAAAAAATTCATGATTGAAGCTGTTAGGAGCACGTGATCTTCATACGTTCCTTGACAAAATAAGGTGAAATCAAATGAAAACGACACAGATGGAAAAACGTATGTAGTGTTTATTACTTCGAATGTAGTCACCGTTACTGTTACTACAGTTCTCTCTCAATGTCTTCTTTGTAAGAAGTTTTCAGTTGCTTACGAAACCGTGATCGGACGCAGACGTGCACCTCTTCGCCCGAAGCAAATCGACGGCCTCGAATGTCTTTCTTCAGAGCTCCAAAAATATTCGAATCGCACGGGGATGGATCGGGACTGTATGGATGATGTGTAAGGGTTTTACAGCGACACTCCTGCAGCATTCTCGAAACAGCCAGACCAAGAAAATGCCCGCGTAAATGTCTTGGTTGTTTCGATTACGCTGCGAAATTTCACTGGGAAGCCCTTATACACTAAAGAGACAAAGAAACTGGTGCACCTGCCTAACATCACGTAGGGTATCCGTGAGCACGCAGAAGTACCGCAACACGACGTGGAATGGACTCGACTAATGTCTGAAGTAGTGCTGGAGGGAAGTGACACCATGAATCCTACAGGGCTCTCCATAAATCCGTAAGGGCTGGAGATCTGTTCTGAGCAGCACGTTGCAAGGGATCCCAGATATGCTCAATTATGTTCATGTCTAGGGAATTTGGTGACTAGGGAAGTGTTTAAACTCAGAAGAGTGTTCCTGGAGTCACTCTTAAGCAATTCTGGACCTGTGGGGTGTTGGGATGTCCTGCTAGAATTGCCAAAGTCCGTTGGAATGCACAGTGGACACGAATGGATGCAGGTGATCAGACAGGATGCCTACGTACGTGTCACATGGCACAGTTGTATCTAGACGTATCAGGGGTCGCATATATCTCGAACTGCACACTCCCCACACCATTAAAGAGCCTCCACCAGTTAGAACAGTCCCCAGCTGACATGCAGGGTCCATGGGTTCACGAGGTTGTCTCGATACACATACAAGTTTATCCGCTAGATATAATTTGAAACTCGTCCAATCACGCAACGGGTTTGCAATCGTCTACATTCCAGTCTCGTTGTTGACAGGCCCCGGCGAGGCGTAAAGCTTTGTGTCGTGCAAATAACTTGTTTTTTTTTTCATATCATTCAATTTTTTGTCGATTTCAGTAAAAAAAACCTTGGTTAAGTCATCAAACTTCTGTGAGATGCATTTTGTGCAATTTAAGGGAATGGGGTAAATAACAGAAATATTAATCTGTAACTCTGTATTGTAATATATATATATATATATATATATATATATATATATATATATATATATATATATATATATATTGCGGAAGGGTTGCGCTTCTGCATCGTTGAACTGTTCTCGTCAGTTGTCGTTGATCCCGTTCTTGCAGGGTCTTTTTCCGGCAGCAGAGATGTCCTAGATTACATGTTTTACCGGATTCCTGATATTCGCGTTACACACGTGGAATCGCTGCCTTGGAGATGCTGTGTCCCATGGCTACTATAAAAACACGTTCAAACTTACTTTAATCATAATAACCTGTCATTGTAGCAGCAGTCAACGATCTAACAATTGCGCCAGCCACTTGTTGTCTTATATAGGCGTTGCTGACCGGAGTGCCTTATTCTTCCTGTTTACATATCTCTGTATTTGAATACTCATGCCTATAGCAGTTTCTTTGGTGCTTCAGTGTACATTCTCCACACGTCGCGATCTCTCCCCATGTGATTTCTATATTTTTGGAGCCCTGAAGAAAAACATTCGTAGCCATCGATTTGCTTCGGACGAAGAGGTACACATCTGGGAACAATCACGCAATCACGGTTTCGTACGCAACCGCAAATACTTTTCCACAAAGGTTTTGACCGCGTAGTCTCACAGGGCGGAAAATGTACCAACAGTTATAGCGATTACTTTTGAATTTAAAAAAAGTTTACTTACTTTTTTCCATCTGCCTCGTTTTCATTTGAATGCCCCTTATAGAACAATGTTATTATGTAAGACCTACTCCAACACTCTCCCGTTTTTGATTCAGAATAGTTAGGCTGAAGCCATGCGGCGTTCACCACTGCTTACGATGTGCGCTGTATTAGTTCTGGACCAGACAGTATTCACGCTATGACACATCTCTGCAGATAGCAGCGGGTCAGGTGTTGCCTGTGAAAACGTGGAGGCGGAAGTACCGTACGCGTTATACGCCTTGCCACAGAAATGTGCGCTGGAGCACAGTGAAACGTTAAAGACGATCATCATCCGACGCCACTGTGCTCAATATATCTAACTCTGTCCTATGTCCGGAGTGCGGGACTTCGGCTGGTCGATTTCCTATAATAAAATGCCCACAGCCGCTATTTTCTACATCCACACCCATATTCGTCAAGCCACCTGACGGTGTGTGGCGGAGGGTACCTGGAGTACCTCAATCGGTTCTCCCTTCTATTCCAGTCTCGTATTGTTCGTGGAAAGAAAGATTATCGGTATGCCTCTGTGTGGGCTTTAATCTCCCTGATTTTATCCTCATGGTCTCTTCGCGAGATATACGTAGGAGGGAGCAACATTCTGCTTGACTCCTCGGTGAAGGTATGTTCTCGAAACTTCAATAAAAGCCCGTACCGAGCTACTGAGCGTCTCTCCTGCAGAGTCTTCCACTGGAGTTTATCTATCATCTACGTAACGCTTTTGCGATTACTAAATGATCCTGTAACGAAGCGGGCTGCTCTCCGTTGGATCTTCTCTATCTCCTCTATCAACCCACACTGGTGAGCAGTATTCAAGCAGTGGGCGAACAAGTGTACTGCAACCTACTTCCTTTGTTTCCGGACTGCATTTCCTTAGGATTCTTCCAATGAATCTCAGTCAGGCATCTGCTTTACCGACGATTAATTTTATATAGTCATTCCATTTTAAATCACTCCCAATGCCTACTCCCAGATAATTTATGGAATTAACTGCTTCCAGTTGCTGACCCGCTATATTGTAACCAAATGATAAAGAATCTTTCTTTCTATGTATTCGCAGCACATTACACTTGTCTATATTGAGATTCAATTGCCATTCCCTGTACCATGCGTCAATTCGTTACAGATTCTCCTGCATTTCAGTACAATTTTCCATTGTTACAACCTTTCGATATACTACAGCATCATCATTCATCATTGGTTTTATTTGTTAGGCAGCCAGTTTCGGCGTTACATTATGGCATTGGCATCTACAGGCCTGCAATATATCGAGTAACATTCGTATTAGAAACCAATGCAGCACTGTCTACCGGTATTGTGAACATTTTTTCCCCATGGACGTACCAGTTGACAGTGCTGCATTGGTTTCTAACACGAAGGTTACTTGATATATGCAGGCCTGTAGATGGCATAATGTAACACCGAAACTGGTTGCGTAACAAGTAAAACCAAAATAACAGCTATTGGTATTTTATTATTGGCCACTGCGATCAAACTCCGACAGTTTGCAAGAAATGTCGTTTTGACTGTTTTGGGTGTAAAACGCAGTCCCAGTCAACGTTCAAGTTTCTAAATAATAACGATAGTGTTCTATTACTGCAACTGCAATTTTATAGTTAGTGTTTGACATTATGTTCACGTCATTATCCCAGGGATAAGATCTTTTACCTACATTTTTTTATTAAAACCGAGTGCCATTGGGCTACTGAAAGAATTATCTTATACAGGCAATACAAAATGAATATAGCCACTCCAGTTGGCTAGAATCATTTAATTCAATCACAAGGACAAGATCTAATTGATAATCCATTTAGCATCATTGCATTTCAGAAACCATTAACTTGGTCATATATGAGCAAAGGCTGCTGCCGAAACTTGATACATATTCCACGAACTACATCTCTCAGCAAGATGAGGCACTCTCACATTGGGGTATGGACATTCACACATTTTTAAATGAACAGCTTCCAAACCGTCGGATCGGTCTAAATGGAAGTGACGATTCTGTGTCCTGGTCTTGGCCAGTTGATCTTCTGAGGAGACACCCATTAATTGATTTTTCTGATGTTGTTCCGAAGACCTTGTCGGTGTGCCTCCTGTGCAGAAAACAATTATAGAAGCCAGAATGTGCTCACTTCAGTGACTCCATATTTGCTTCACGATGTATGGGGCGAAATGGGTTTCCTCTTAGATGTTGTCTGTGTAGCAATGGGAGTCATGGAACATCTATAAAGTATTGCTAAATTATTTGAACTGTCCCTTACGTTATCTGTAATTCATTGTATGGCTATGCAATAACATAGTTTGTGATCGCTAGAAAGTAAGTTACATAACCATGTTGTTCCACGCCAAAACCACTGTATGACAATAGTGGCGTATTGTTAGAAGAGAGTACACGTTCCGTACTTCGTGCAGATGCAGTTCTGCTGCAGTACTGATAACAGGCACGTCACAGTGTGCGACTGATATGGCGCAGCAACGATTAACGTACTCCAGAGTTGAAACGCAGGACAGTACGATTCTTGTGGCAAAATGTCTAAATTGCACACGGATTAATCGTGAAATTTTTCCGTAATATGGACCAGATGCAATGTCACTTCCAGCCCTAGTGACATGGTGCCAGAAATTTCACCAAGGCCGCAGGCAGACGTGGGTGACGCTGATCCGCCGTACAGTCCAAACTACGCAACGTGTGATTTTCATCTTTTCGACAAACTTAAAGAATACATCGTGGAACTGAACGAATGGTAGAGGCGTCCTGACCGTTGTTTACAGAGACTTGGTGCCTGTGTTGACAAAAGTGTCATGTACCTGCGTCACTTTGAAGTGTAGTGCGGCAGTCACTGAAAGCTACATGTTCGGCCGTAGTAATGTCTAATTCAGTTTTCAATTCCTCTGGTATATACATCTAAGGCATCGTCCCAGGTACTTGCAATTGGCGACGTGGTTGGAAGAAGGGTGTAACTCAAAAAGGTAATTTTGAGATAGTTGAGTTAAAAATACTGCCTTGAAAAGTGGTTCTACAAAAGTAGTTTTCTACGACATTCTACAACTTGGGTGCTTTGTGAAATTCAAGAATAATGGGATGTATTTCGTTTTTAAGTTACGCCCTAATGGCCTGAATTTCCTTTTTGAGTTATGCCCTTATTCAATATGCAGGAGATTTTTTTACCATTATTGGCTTTATTATCGCTCTCTGCAGAATCAGCGAATTGCTCACGCGGAGCTTCCTGAAAAATATTTTCCTATCGATATTAAAGGACTCCTTAACATTTTTTCCGTCCATTGGTGTACACTTAACATCTGTGATTTTATACAGCGTAGTAGTTGTATTGCTGCCCAAATAGTAAATTCATATACTAATTTTTGAGTCTCATTTCCTAATGTGATTCCTTGAGCATTGTCTAATTTAATTATAGTACATTCCTCTATCCATATTTTAACCTTATTAAAGTTTGTCTCATAATCTCTTTTCAAGACATTGTTCTTTCCTTTCAGTTGCTCTTCGTTGTATTTTTCCGTCTCTGACAGAATGATAATGTCATAGGCTAATCCCATCTACATCTACATCTACATAGTTACTCTGCAATTCACACTTAAGTGCCTGGCAGAGGTTTCATCGAACCATTTTCATACTACTTCTCTACCATTCCACTCTCGAATGGTGCTTGGGAAAAAGGAACACGTTCGAGCTCTGATTTATCTTATTTTATTATTATGATCATTTCTCCCTACGTACGTGGCTGTCAACAGAATATTTACGCATTCGGAAGAGAAAGTTGGTGATTGAAATTTCGTAAATAGATCTGGCCGCAAAGAAAACCGCCTTTGTTTCAGTGTCTGCCACCCCAACTCGCGTATCATATAAGTGACACTCTCACCCCTACTGCGCCATAACACGAAACGAGCTGCCCTTCTTTGCACCTTTCCGATGTCCTCCGTCAATCCTACCTGGTAAGTATCCCATACCGCGCAGCAATATTCCAGCAGAGGACGGACAAATGTAATGTAGGCTGTCTGTTTCGTCGGTTTGTCGCATCTTCCAAGTGTTCTGCCAACAGAGCGCAGTCTTTGTTTCGCCTTCCCCACAATACTATCTATGTGGTCTTTCCAATTTAAGTTGCTCGTAATTGCAATTCCTAGGTATTTAGTTGACAGCCCTTAGATTTGTGCGATTTCTCGTAAACCCTAAATTTATCAGATTTCTTTTAGTACCCATGTGGATGACCTCGCATTTTTCTTTTTTAGTGCTAATGGCCACTTTTCGCACCACACAGAAATTCTCTCTAGATCATTTTGCAGTTGGTATTGATCGTCTGATGATTTTACTAGACGGTAAATTACAGCGTCATCTGCAAACAGTCTAAGGGGCTGCTCATATTATCACCTAGATCATTTACATAAATCAAGAACAGCAGAGGGCCTATGACACTACCTTGCCGAACGCCAGATATCACTTCTGTTCTCTCAAAGTTTTTAATTCTTCTGTCTGAATTATAATTCCGTTTCGAGGTTTCTCGTTGGTTTTCTTTATTGCTTTCTCGGTGTAGAGATTGAATAACATCGCGGATAGGTTACTACCCAGTCTCACTTCTTTCTCAACCAGTATTTGCCTTTTTTCAGAAACTAAAGGTTAGTCTGTACTCTCCAGAGGTATCCCTTCGTTGTCGTTGCACCTACGACACGGCCGTCTGTATCGGTGAGGCACACAAACCACCTCATCGCAGCTAGGTCCACCGTTCATGTGGGGTGTACATTCGTACTGTCTAAAAAAAAAACGCTCTGGATAACGTTTTAGGTCTTGTTAGAACATAAGAAGGCATGTGTAGTCTTGACGTCAAGCTTTCAAAGGATGTAGGTACAGTTACTAGAATACACGGAAGGGATCACACGCAGGCAGCCTGTGGGCTGTGACGTCTCCCTGAACCCCCTTGCCACGCCGCACTGCATTGGTAGGCACACGGTGCACACATACTTAACTCATACACAGGTATGAATGTAATCGATATTTTCCATATTTTAATGTATTAATTATTATTTTTATTAATATCAAACTTTATATTAGACTACTTTTTTTCTGTGGTCCGTAGGTTGCTAGCGTAAAGCATCCGAAGGACGCCAACTTCTTACACCACCTCGGAGGTCACTTTTTTTCTGGGGAAGAGGCTAACACGGTGAGGCGTAGCGCCGTATACGGATCCTGCCTTGGAGGCGGTTAAGTGGGAGATGTGTCTCAGAGCTGGATAGTGACAGACGGTGACGCGGGACTGGACGCGCACATAGTTTATGTATCAGCCGATAGAGGACAATATTGGACAGGGGGACTGTGATTTTAGTTTAGATTGTGCCCACTAGAGTGCACTAAAGTGATATAATGTTTTTCATAAGCTGTTCTAGTATTTTCATAAAGTGTTATTATGTCTTTTTGTGTATGTAAAATATTATAAATGTGTTTTAGCAGTATGAATGATGCCTGAATGTGGTTTAAGGTTAATATGAAGATACTTATTTAACGATTTATGTAGTAGGACTTAGTGTGTTGATATTTCGAAGATGTATGGTTATGGACAAAAGGGATTTTTGTAGAATAGATTTGTAAAGTAAGTTTATGGAAAGGGAAAGTTAATTCAGGTATAAATAACAATGGTTCATAATTTTATGCATAAGCAAAACTTCAGCATATTAGATAATTACGTCGGTAGAAATTTCAGTCGTTAGGTTTACTATTTTGCGATTGGTTGTTGATGAAATGCGCGGACTGACGTGGGAGAATGTTGTTTTGCTATTGGCTGTTGAGTAAACTGACCAATGGTAAAACAATATTCTTCGCGCGCCTCTCTCTGCTGGTAGAGAAGACTTAGAGTATTCTAGAGAAGAGTAGGAGCCTAGCCATAAAACAGTTCGGACGTGTGTAGTAGCAGTTCCGATGGAAATGAGAAGTTGCCGGATCTAGCAGTGTTTCATACATCAAAAGTGTTGTAAAGTGACGGCATAATAATTCCGACGGGTGTGTAGAAATTTCGGAATTTTGAAGTGAATTTTGTGACGAGAAAAGACATATATTCCGTGTGGCGTATTGAGCAGGTTTGTGGCTAAAAACCGTAACTGCATTAGGTACCGACAGACTTAATATTTGTCGAGCATTCTCAATCAAAAACAATCTGTATTTTTTTGTAGCTATTGCGTTTTCGGGAAATGCCACACCATAAACTTGCTAAAGTGAGTGAAATGGATTGTGAGTGACTATGTTAAGACTAGCACGGGCTTGGCAGTGATACGTGTTCACCTAATTTTCAGAATATATTAATTGAGGACAAAATTTCCAACTTTTCATTTCTTGTGAAAACTTTCTCCAGAAACGTAGATTAGTGACTTTAATTGCAGCCTGGTTCACGTCGAAATACAGTAGGTTTCGCTCGGCTTTCCTACTGATAATCTGCTGAGACAATGTTCACAGGTAGGTGCAGGTTCGTCGTAAAGGGACGGCAAGAACCGCGCCGCCGCTACGGGCTTAGGCCACATACACCTGTAGTATATAGAAACACCCTATAATGTCATTTTAAATTCTTTAAGTTTATTAAGAGGTTTTCTTTCCCTATTCTGGAAATGTATAACTTTTTTAATTTTTTCGTTTTCGTCTTCTCTCAGTTCGCGTACTGCCTTAGCATTTTTTTCTTGTTGATACCTTTCATTCTGAAGAAAGTGCATGTCCTTAGAGAACACATTGAAGCAAGGTCCTGACAAATGATAGCTCTTTATAGGATAGACAACGTAAATTCGCAGCCTTTGCAACATCTTCAGATGATCTACTAGTACGCAGTCCTTTCATAATCACCTGTTGTTGACAGAAAAATAGCCTTGAATCACTTCCTGAACATATTTCAACTAGTGCTCAGTGCTACATTGAGAGAAATGATCCTGTAAATCGGCGATATTTTGCCTAAGGTCTTTTATTTCTATTTCCATAATTTCTAATTGTTGAGGTAAGCAAGCACTGTCGCATCCATTGCAGCGACTGTTTTCGAGGTTAACGTTTTGTGTCATTATAATTTATTCATCAGTTGGTAATATATTTACCTGTAGAATATCTTCTACTTCATTTCGGTATCTTCGTTCTATGTCCGAATATTTCATTACTAGGGTCACTACTGCGCCCTAAATCAGCACCGGAGGGTGGTGGATTTAGAGTTGAAAAAGCATCAGTTTTCAACCTCAAACTTATTCTAAATGTCCCTCTATGTAATCGATTGAAAGTTCACACTGCCTTATGTAACCTTGTTTTCGCTAGTACGAGGGGCGTTTGGAAAGTCCGTGCAAAAAGAAAACCTACTTACGTGTCTGGAGTAAACCTTTCTTATTTTTCGACATAGTCTCATTTTAGAATTATACACTACGTCCAACGCTGTTCTAATTTGTTGATCCCTTCCGAATAATAGGAACTGTCCAAGTCTGCAAAATAGCTGTTAGTTGCTGCAATCACTTCCTCGTTTAAATAAAATCTTTGTCCCGCCAGCCATTTCTTCAAATTGAAAAACAAATATTAGTGCGAGGGAGCCAAGTCTGGAGAATAGGGGGGATGTGAAAGGAGTTGGTATCGTATTCCCATTAATTTTGCGATCACAACTGCTGAGGTGTGTCCTAGTGCATTCTCGTGATGGAAAACGACTTTTTTGCGTTCCGATCGCCGGCGTTTTTCTTGCAGCTCTGCTTTCAAACGGTCCAATAACGATGAATAATATGCACCTCCAATATTTTTGCCCTTTTCCAGATATTCGATGAGGATTATCCCTTGCGAATCCCAAAAGACACTCGCCATAGCCTCTCCGGCCGAAGGAATGGTCTTTGCCCTGTTTGGTGCACATTCTCCCGTGGTAACCCATTGTTAGGTTGTTGTTTGGTCTCAGGAGTATAGTAATGTATCCATGTTTCACACACAGAGACGAAACGACGCTTAATGTCCTGCGGACTCTTCCTGAATAGTTGCAAACCATCCTTGCAACACTTCACACGATTCCGTTTTTGGTCAAGTGTGAGCAATCGCGGAACCCATCTTGCGGATAGCTTTCTCATGTCCGAATGTTTATGCAAAATATTATGTACCCGTTCATTCTAGATCCCCACAGCACTAGCAATCTCACGCACCCTATCTCTTCTCTCACTCATCACCATATGATGGATTTTATCAATCATTTAGTCTGTAGTCGTAACATCCACAGAGCATCCAGAACGTTCAGCTTTAGTTGTGTCCATATGGACACTCCGAAAATTTTGAAACTACTTATAATCTGTACTAATAGAAGGTGCAGAGTCACCGTAATGTTTATCAAGCTTCTCTTTAGTCTCCTGAGGGGTTTTGCCTTTCATAAAGTAATGTTTAATCACCACACGAAATTCTTCTTCGTCCATTTTTTGATAGTCACTCGACTTTCTGATTCACACGAATGCCAGACACAAAAGAAATAGACCAATATGGCTAAAACTTGGTGTGCGTTCTTTCTAAAGATGATACAGGGTGTTTCAAAAATGACCGGTATATTTGAAACGGCAATAAAAACTAAACGAGCAGCGATAGAAATACACCGTTTGTTGCAATATGCTTGGGACAACAGTACATTTTCAGGCGGACAAACTTTCGAAATTACAGTAGTTACAATTTTCAACAACAGATGGCGCTGCAAGTGATGTGAAAGATATAGAAGACAACACAGCCTGTGGGTGCGCCATTCTGTACGTCGTCTTTCTGCTGTAAGCGTGTGCTGTTCACAATGTGCAAGTGTGCTGTGGACAACATGGTTTATTCCTTAGAACAGAGGATTTTTCTGGTGTTGGAATTCCACCGCCTAGAACACAGTGTTGTTGCAACAAGACAAAGTTTTCAACACAGGTTTAATGTAACCAAAGGACCGAAAAGCGATACAATAAAGGATCTGTCTGAAAAATTTCAACAGACTGGGAACGTGACGGATGAACGTGCTGTAAAGATAGGGCGACCGCGTACGGCAACTACAGAGGGCAATGCGCAGCTAGTGCAGCAGGTGATCCAACAGCGGCCTCGGGTTTCCGTTCGCCATGTTGCAGCTGCGGTCCAAATGACGCCAACGTCCACGTATCGTCTCATGCGCCAGAGTTTACACCTCTATCCATACAAAATTCAAACGCAGCAACCCCTCAGCGCCGCTACCATTGCTGCACGAGAGACATTCGCCAACGATATAGTGCACAGGATTGACGACGGCGATATGCATGTGGGCAGCATTTGCTTTACTGACGAAGCTTATTTTTACCTGGACGGCTTCGTCAATAAACAGAACTGGCGCATATGGGGAACCGAAAAGCCCCATGTTGCAGTCCCATCGTCCCTGCATCCTCAAAAAGTACTGGTCTGGGCCGCCATTTCTTCCAAAGGAATCATTGGCCCATTTTTCAGATCCGAAACGATTACTGCATCACGCTATCTGGACATTCTTCGTGAATTTGTGGCGGTACAAGCTGCCTTAGACGACGCTGCGAACACCTCGTGGTTTATGCAAGATGGTGCCCGGCCACATCGCACGGCCGACGTCTTCAATTTCCTGAATGAATATTTCGATGATCGTGTGATTGCTTTGGGCTATCCGAAACATACAGGAGGCGGCGTGGATTGGCCCCCCCTATTCGCCAGACATGAACCCCTGTGACTTCTTTCTGTGGGGACACTTGAAAGACCAGGTGTACCGCCAGAATCCAGAAACAATTGAACAGCTGAAGCAGTACATCTCATCTGCATGTGAAGCCATTCCGCCAGACACGTTGCAAAGGTTTCGGGTAATTTCAATCAGAGACTACGCCATATTATTGGTACGCATGGTGGATATGTGGAAAATATCGTACTATAGAGTTTCCCAGACCGCAGCGCCATCTGTTGTTGACAATTGTAACTACTGTAATTTCTGCCTGAAAATGTACTGTTGTCCCAAGCATATTGCAACAAACGTTGTATTTCTATCGCTGCTCGTTTAGTTTGTATTGCCGTTTCAAATATACCGGTCATTTTTGAAACACCCTGCACTAACTAAACATGACCTCGATACGCGCCGGTGGTGCCATCTCTCAGACTTTGCACGGACTATTCAAATGCCCCTCGTAGACGCACTTAAAGCATAGTACGTTAGGGCAATTCCGAGCTACTGCGCGCTATTTGGGATCGCTCTGATGTCAGCCACGCGCCTTGCTACTTTCCATACACCTCTTGATCCCTACTGTATATTCTACTATCCGTGGGTCCACCCAGCTCCTTCACACTACCTGCTGTTCTTTCTCTTTGCCAAAGAACCACATTTTCATCACGAACGAATCCCTGTCACTGACGTCACACGAAGCAGTGAGCGCCATTTCCGCTTCATACCCTTGCAATCAACCAAAGAACTCATTCCATCTATGCCAGTCAATAGCAGTCGTCAATTAACGTTATCGCCAGGTAAAAATAGGAGACAAGACGGTGCTGCTTCTCTCGGACGCAGTCCCACGTTTTATAATTCAGTGCAGAGGGTCAGCTCGTGTCTGTTTGACCCGGAGTCGCAGACGGTCCCGGAGGAATAGCCCTGGAGCCACGTGGGGCTGGAAGGTAACGACGCGCGGCCGGTCTGTGATTGGCCTGCAGGCAATCTGAGCGATTGCGCGTAGGCGGCAGGGTGGTGGGGGCGGTGATCAGGGCTGAGTGGTGGCCCGTGTCGCCGCTGATAGCTGCCGCTCCCCGTGACCCCGCAGCCAGAGTTATTTCGGTATAATGCGTATTCTCTGCACTTACAGGCGGGCGATCCGCTACTTGCTGACTTGTCATGTTCCTTCCTGCGTATTTTCACGAACATCTATACCGTCTCGTGTACCCCGGTGTGTGACGTCAGCACTGACTACTCCCCCTCCATACCCCCATATTTATCGAGCAGTGGTCGTCAAACGTAAGCCCGCAGACCGCATGATGACCGAATCTACAATGAAGCGCCAAAGAAACTGGTATAGGCACGCGTATTAGAATACAGAGATATTCAAAAAGGCAGAATACGACGCTGCGGTCGGCAACGCTTATATAAGACAGCAAGTGTCTGGCGCAGTTGTTAGATCGGTTACTGCTGCTACAGTGGCAGGTAATAAATATTTAAGTGACTTTCAACGTGGTATTATAGTCGGCGCACGAGCGATGCGACACAGCATCTCCGAGGTAACTATGAAGTGGTGATTTTCCCGTACGACCATTTCACGAGTGTACCGTGAATATGAGGAATCCGGTAAAACATCAAATCTCCGACATCGCTACGGCCGGAAAAATATCCTGCAAGAACGAGCACAGTGACGACTCAAGAGAGTCGTTCAGCGTGACATAAGTGCAACCCTTCCGCACATTGCTGCAGATTTGAATGCTGGGCTTTCAACAAGTGTCAGCGTGCGAATCACTCAACGCAATATCATCGACATGGGCTTTCGTAGCAGAAGGCCCACTCGTGTACCCTTGATGACTGCATGACACAAAGCTTTATGCGTCGCTCGGCGCCCGTCAACACCGACATTGGACTGTTGATGACTGGAAACATGTTGCCTGGTCGGACGAGTCTCGTTTCTAATTGTATCGAGGGGATGAACGTGTACGGGCATTGAGACAACTTCATGAATCCATGGACTCTGCATTTCAGCAGAGGCTGTTCAAGCTGGTGGAGACTCTGTAATGGTGTGGTTCGTGTAGAGTTGGAGTGCTATGGGACCCCCGATACGTCTAGAAACGAATCTGACAGGTGACACGTACGTAAGCCTGCTGTCTAATAAACCTGCTTACTTTCATCCCCATTGTGCAAGCTGATGGACTTGGGCAATTCCAGTAGGACAATGCGACAACCCACATGTCCAGAATTGGTACTAAGTGGCTCCAGGAATACACTTCTGAGTTTAAACACTTTCGGTGGCCACCAAACTCCCCAAACATGAAATTTATTGAGACATATGCCATGCCTTGCAACGTGCTGTTTAGAATATATCTCCACCCCCTCGTACTCTTCGGATTTTGGACAGTCCTGCAGGATTGTTTTATATAGAAATGGCTAAATCGTATTTCACACATATCATAGAAAGAAAATCGTTGAGATATGGAAAGAAGTTAAAGTTATGAATTATTGCAGTATAGTATTGCTAATACGAGTTATTTCCCAACCCGAACCATTAGATTTATGTTACAGACATAATCCGCTTTCAGCTATATACGAACTTTTATTTATTGAACTTTCTTTTACAGGAGGACGACCGGTTTCGTCGTATCAGATCACATCTTCTGGTACACATCTACGAGACAGGAAACATGAAATCGACATTATAATAAAAGAACTGGGTACCTATCAGTATATTCTAAGCTCTATGACAACTAATGTGAAATACTCACGTGTCAGTAAAAGATTAATCCCTTCTCAAAATAAAATACTGTTACCGGCAACAAGCAGGGCGTCACAGATCAAACTGACCAGTTGAGAAACCTGCAATAAAAGAGCAAAATGAGACGACAAAAAGCAAAAACTCCAATCTAGTAACGTTGAAAGCCCGATGGTTAAAAAAACTCACTTCATAGCAGGGAGCGACGATCAGAAATCCCCCAAATGCCACGCCGGGCAGGACCACACTGCTAGTTAATGTACACACGTGTGTGTCACAGAGGGCACTACCGCCACCATACAAATACCGGGGAAACTTACAAACGTTTTCGCGCCTGTTTATATAACATTGGAACGATTGTGGTCCCATTACATAACAAAACCATATAAGCCGTAAAATACTTCTGAATAAAAAATATATAAAACCAAATAGACCGGACACAAAAGCATATAACCGTAAGCCCACGATCAAAAACCAAGCAATCGAAAAACCTATGACTTAACTGCATCTGCTTATTAAGGGTGTATTAGGGGTATAGTTTTCAACTCCGGAGCGTTTAAGATCTGCCCTTTACTTCTTTGTGTAAGACTTAAATTATTAGTTAAGCCTGCTATGGAGTGGCCAAAATCACTTACGTGGTTACTTAAAATAGACTTCCAGTTCTTCAGGCTTTTATGTTCTCTGAAACTAATGCCACCTCCTCTGCCAGTCTGTCCCACATATCTCACAGGGCAATTGTCGCAACTGATGCAATATATATCGGCAGTGTCATTCCTTCCATAAGCTGCCTCCTTTAATGTACAATTCTTTGATCAAGACTGAGTGGTATAGAAACGGTGACTCCTTTTTTTTATTTTGTCCTTCGCTCTTCGTCTACTCTCTGTGGATTAGTGCCAAAGTATCTACATCTACATCCATACTTCACAAGCCACCTGACGGTGTGTGGCGGAGGGTACCCTGAGTACCTCTATAGGTTCTCCCTTCTATTCCAGTCTCGTATTGTTCGTGGAAAGTAGGATCGTCGGTATGATTCTGTGTGGGCTGTAATCTCTCTGATTTTATCCTCATGGTCTCTTCGCGAGATATACGTAGGAGGGAGCTATATACTGTTTGACTCCTCGATGAAGGTATGTTCTCGAAACTTTAACAAAAGCCCGTACCGAGCTACGAGCGTCTCTCCTGCAGAGTCTTCCACTGGAGTTTATCTATCATCTCCGTAACGCTTTCGCGATTACTAAATGATCCTGTAACGAAGCGCGCTGCTCTCCGTTGGATCTTCTCTATCTCTTCTATCAACCCTATCTGGTACGGATCCCACCCTGCTGAGCAGTATTCAAGCAGCGGGCGAACAAGCGTACTGCAACCTACTTCCTTTGTTTTCGTATTGCATTTCCTTAGGATTCTTCCAATGAATCTCGGTCTGGCATCTGCTTTACCGACATCAACTTTATATGATCATTCCATTTTAAATCACTCCTAATGCCTACTCCCAGATAATATATGGAATTAACTGCTTCCAGTTGCTCACGTGCTATTTTGTAACTAAATGTTAAGGGATCTATCTTTCTATGTATTCGCAGCACATTACTCTTGTCTACATTGAGATTCAATTGCCATTCCGTGCACCATGCGTATATTCGCTGCAGATCCTCCTGCATTTCAGTACAATTTTCCGTTGTTGCAACCTCTCGATACACCACAGCATCATCTGCAAAAAGCCTCAGTGAACTTCCGATGTCATCCACCAGGTCATTTACGTATATTGTGAATAGCAACGGTCCTATGACACTCCCCTGCGGCACACCTGAAATCACTCTTACTTCGGAATACTTCTCTCCATTGAGAATGACATGCTGCGTTCTGTTATCTAGGAACTCCTCAATCCAATCACACAACTAGTCCGATAGTCCATATGCTCTTACTTTGTTCATTAAACGACTGTGGGGAACTGTATCGAACGCTTTGCAGAAGTCAAGAAACACGGCATCTACCTGTGAACCCGTGTCTATGGCCCTCTGAGCCTCGTGGACGAATAGCGCGAGCTGGGTTTCACACGACCGTCTTTTTCGAAACCCATGCTGATTCCTACAGACCAGATTTCTAGTCTCCAGAAAAGTCACTATACTCGAACATAATACGTGTTCCAAAATTCTACAACTGATCGACGTTAGAGATATAGGTCTATAGTTCTTCACATCTGTTCGATGTCCCTTCTTGAAAACGGGGATGACCTGTGCCCTTTTCCAATCCTTTGGAACGCTACGCTCTTCTAGAGACCCACGGTACACCGCTGCAAGAAGGGGGGCAAGTTCCTTCGCGTACTCTGTGTAAAATCGAACTGGTATCCCATCAGGTCCAGCGGCCTTTCCTCTTTGGGCGATTTTAATTATTTTTCTATCCCTATGTCGTCTATTTCGATATCTATCATTTTGTCATCTGTGCGACAATCTAGAGAAGGAACTACAGTGCAGTCTTCCTCTGTGAAACAGCTTTGGAAGAAGACATTTAGTATTTCGGCCTTTAGTCTGTCATCCTCTGTTTCAGTACCATTTTGGTCACAGAGTGTCTGGACATTTTGTTTTGATCCACCTACCGCTTTGACATAAGACATAAATTTCTTAGGATTTTCTGCCAAGTCAGTACATAGAACCTTACTTTCGAATTCATTGAACGCCTCTCGCATAGCCCTCCTCACACTACATTTCGCTTCGCGTAATTTTTGTTTGTGTGCAAGGCTTTGGCTATGTTTATGTTTGCTGTGAAGTTCCCTTTGCTTCCGCAGTAGTTTTCTAACTCGGTTGTTGTACCACGGTGGCTCTTTTCCATCTCTTACGATCTTGCTTGGCACATACTCATCTAACGCATATTGTACGATGGTTTTGAACTTTCTCCACTGTTCCTCAACACTATCTGTACTTGAGACAAAACTTTTGTGTTGAGCCGTCAGGTACTCTGTAATCTGCTTTTTGTCACTTTTGCTACACAAAAAAATCTTCCTACCTTTTTTAATATTTCTATTTACGGCTGAAATCATCGATGCAGTAACCGCTTTATGATCGCTGATTCCTTGTTCTGCATTATCTGATTCAAATAGATCGGGACTGTTTGTCACAAGAAGGTCTAATATGTTACCGCCACGAGTCGGTTCTCTGTTTAACTGCTCAAGGTAGTTTTCAGATAAAACACTTACAAAAATTTCACTCGATTCTTTGTCCCTGCCACCCGTTATGAACGTTTGAGTCTCCCAGTCTATATCTGGCAAAGTAAAATCTCCACCCAGAACTATAACATGGCGGGGAAGTCTACTCGAAATATTTTCCAAATTATTCTTCAGGTGCTCAGCCACAACTGCTGCTGAGCCCAGGGGCCTATAGAGACATCCAATTACCATGTCTGTGCCTGCTTCAACCGTGCCCTTCAACCAAATCATTTCACATTTCGGATCTACGTCAATTTCCTTCGATGCTATTGCACTTCTTATCGCTATAAACACGCCTCCCCCTTCACTGTCCAGCCTGTCTCTGCGGTATACATTCCAATCTGAGTTTAGGACTTCATTACTGTTTACTTCTGGTTTCAGCCAACTTTCTGTCCCTATGGGCGTTGTGACCGTTTATTAATGAGAGCAGTTCTGGGACCTTTCTATAGACCCTCCTGCAGTTTACTATTAGCACATTAATATTGTTATTCCCTGTTGCATTTTGCCTACTCCTATCTTGCCGCGTCTCAGGAGGCGTCTTGTCGGGCCTAGGGAGGGAATTCTCTAACCTAAAAAACCCCCATGTGCACTCCACACGTACTCCGCTACCCTTGTAGCCCCTTCCGGCGTGTAGTGCACGCCTGACCTATTCAGGGGGACCCTACATTTCTTCACCCGATAGCGGAGGTAGAGAATTTGGCACCCCAGATCTCCGCAGAATCGTCTGAGCCTCTGGTTTAAGCCTTCCACTCGGCTCCAAACCAGAGGACCGCGATCGGTTCTGGGAACGATACTACAAATAGTTAGCTCTGATTCCACCCCGCGATCGAGGCTTTCCGCCTTCACCAATTCCGCCAACCGCCTGTACGAACTGAGGATGACCTCTGAACCCAGACGGCAGGAGCAATTGGTGCCGACACGAGCAACAATTTGCAGTCGGGTGCACCCAGTGCTCTCTATCGCCGCCGGTAGGGCCTCCTCCACATCTCGGATGAGACCTCCCAGCAAGCAGACAGAGTGAACACTTGCCTTCTTCCTCGACCTTTCCGCTATTTCCCTAAGGGGCTCCATCACCCGCCTAACGTTGGAGCTCCCAATAACTAGTAAACCTCTCCCCCCTTGTGCCTGCTCGGACTTTGCTGAAGGAGCAGCTACATGTCCACTCACAGGCAGAGGGGCGATGCCACACGGCCAGCCTCCACATTTACCCTATGATAACCAACGAATTCGTCTTCCCACCGTTGAACCTCCGTAGTGTGATTTAATTACCATCTGACCTCTGCCTATTCCTAGCGAATTCTTTTCTACGCTGTATTAATATTAATTACAGCTTCACAGTCGTAACCATTGGCATATGCAACGCGCCCATTACACTGAAATTATCGATCATGCACCTGTTTAAACAAGGGTACGCTGTAAAGGTGATACAACGTTGATCTAAAAGCTGCCATCTTGTACACAAGAGGGTGTTCCGTCTTTGTAGCATTTCTAAATATCTAACTAGGTCATATTCAAACCATCCATCCTGTAAGGAAATTCTTAAATCTAAACAAGGTAGCCATACGCCCTTATTAGTTCTATGGTAAATAGTACTACTTTATTTATAGCATTCGTTTTGAAGTGATTTTATTGGATTACTTCCGCTGCGGCTGCCCTCATTAAAAACTGTTTGTAGCGTAAGATTTTGAAAACCCTTTCTTATACGGTGATGCACAAATAGTTGGCCGACAGATATTTCATTGAGTATGCCTTGAAGCGCTTTATAGTTTGCCTAGACCGTTTATTTCTTATTGTTATCAAACAGGACGTAAATAACCGTGATAATGATAAATCAAATTAACGTGTTTCTAAACATCGTCTACAGACGCAAAACAAGATTTTTTTAAAGTAGTGCACTCTTATACATCTTGCAACTCCATTTTGGAGTGCTTCTTTAAGCAGGGTCATCAAATGTGTTTTTTTAAATGGTTTCTTGAATATGGCATTAGCGGGGCCGAAGTTATAGAATACACAATTAATATTAAGTCGGAAATAGGAAATTGTTATTGATAGAAGCATTTGTTATCACTACTGCAGCATAAATTAGCTCTACAAACCCAGAAAATTGTATATAGTACGGCGGCAACATTACATTTTATTTATGGACCCCACAAAATTTAATAATGGCTGTTCATGTACACAACATTTAATTCTATTTAACATATGTCTGAGCATGTTGTGACACGACTGCAGTAATATCAAACATATTAAAGAGGTCTCTGCATTTCGTTTTACTACTCGTACCAGATAGAATTCTCCCAGCATGGTTATGTAACTCGAATATGTTAGCTTTGCAGGTAAAATTTTCCCCGAAGGAATTACCTTGTTCCTCATTAGTGAAAGGAAAATAGCTCGTTGGTAAGGACCGGAAAGAAAAGGTTTAGGTTCGAATTTCGGTTCGAGACAGCGTTAATCTGCGAAACTGCTGTGGTTCCTGTGTTATATTTTGTTGTTGTTGTTGTTGTTGTTGTTGTTGTCATAGTGGTCGTGGCAGTCTCGTTGTCCTGGTTGACGCTGTTATCTTGATTGTCAGTCTCCTTCTTCTTCATCATCACCTTCTTCTGTCTTGTGCTTGCATTTCTTGGTCTCATGGACGTATCTGATTTGAGGTCCAATGAAAGTATGTAACAAATTACACATGTTTTGCGTAAAATCTTCTTCTCCGCTGTCCCGATTCTTTTTATGTAGTGCCACCGTAATAGTACCGTATTGTTAAGTTGGTGCATAAGTTAGTAGCAATTTTGTTTTGCATGTTGGGATCCCTGTTGCTAAGGGTTTTTTTACCGATTGTCATATTTTATTTGTAGTTCATTGTTGCTATTTGAGTTTACATACTATCATTTTGTCATTTGGAAATAGTGAGTGGAGCTGTGTACGCTAAAAAATGGAGTGCCAAGTGGAGAAATCGGAACATTTGCGACATATTCTTCTGTCAGACAGGCGGAGACCACGACGATGGGATCATGGACTTACTTCAAACGTTTTACACTTTTAGTGGTTGTTTAAACAACACAATGTAAAAATAGTGAGGTGCTGAACTCTAGCAATTCCGGGAAAATCGCAAGAGAAATTTTACGCGTCTGTTATGAAAATCATCTGCCTGTGCAAAGTTGCCACTCGTTACAACTCGTTATGAGCATGTGATTATTGTTCGTGCGTTGTTAAGAGGGTTGTGGAGGAGGCGACCTTTCGAATCCTTCTAATATTTTTTTTTTTTTTGTTACAATCGTATTACCAACTACGATCACGTTAACAACTTAAGTTCCTTTTCTTCCTTTGTTGTAGTTTCCTACTTTTCCAGTATTCCCTCATTTTCTCTCCATGAAGTCTCTTTCTTTCTTCTGTCCATGTCGCTCCCGATTTTTATTTCTTCTGTTTTGAAAGCCATCCAAATTTAGTATTTTATTTTTAAAACAGTTTTTTCTACTCTTTCTGATTCTTTGATGTTGTTTCTTTCTATATCTTTCCTTACTTCTGTAATCCATGCTATTGTCGATTTCTTCTTCCAGAAATATAGGAGTATTTGTTTTGTTAGTCTATTTCCATCCATTTGGTAGAGGTGTCCGAAAAAGTTTAATCTTCGTTTGGCCATTACTTCAGATATTTTCTCTATATTTTTGTAGATCTCCTCACCATCTTATAGTTCATCGTTAGGCATTCAGATCCATATACGCTACGGTCGCAGGTTCGAACCCTGCCTCGGGCATGAATGTGTGTGATGCCCTTAGGTTAGTTGGGTTTAAGTAGTTCTAAATTCTAGGGGACTGATGACCTCAGAAGTTAAGTCCCATATTGTTCAGAGCCATTTGAACCATTTTTTTTCAGATCCATATAAACATTCTGGTCGCGCCACTGTGGTGTATTGTTTCAGTTTTGTTTTTCTAGATATACATTTCTTGTTGTAAATATTTTTGGTCAAACCATATGCTCTTTCCATTTTGTTAATTCTTACATCTACTGCAGATTTTTCTAGTCCATTCTGTTGTATAGTCTCTCAAAGATATTTAAATTTATTTACTCGCTCTGTTTTCCCTATTTGTGTTTCTATGTGTTTTGGCGCATTTTTTATACTTCTCATGAATTTAGTATTTTCAGCTGAAATTTTGAGACCAGTTCTGTTTGCTATTTTTCCCAGAAGGTTTATCTGAATAACTGCTTCTGTCAGGTTTTCTGAAAGTATTGCAAAATCATCCGCAAAAGCCAATCAGTCTACCTTGATTCCATTTGTTTTCCTTCCCAGAGTTATTGGTTCAATTTTGTGAATTTTGTAGCTCCAAATTCCAGATCCTTACAATTTTTTCTAGAACACAATTAAACAGTAAAGGTGATAAACCATCACCTTGTCTAACACCAGTTGTTTTTCAAATGCCTGAGATACTTCTCCCATAAATTTGACTTTAGATATTGTACCTGTTAGTGTTTCAACAATTATACTTGCTAATTTTGATCTATCCTTTTTTGTTATATTGATTGTATTTTATTCTATTGATTTATACCTATTTTGTAAGCTATATTTTTTCTTCATTGGTCTCATTATTTTATTTATAGACATTTGTTAGGTAATACAATGAAAAAACCCAAATGCATTTTCATGAAGCTGTAGTGAATTTCATATGTTATTTGGCTATTTACTATTCGTAATTAAATTTTAAAGGACGGGGAACAGTTTTGGAAAGCCCAAGTCAGACCTCGATAAATAACGATGCTAATGACGCCATTCACCATCAGTAATATAACAAGCCACAGTGTGCCAGACTAAATGAGTAATGTAGAATTACTTGACGGATATGTTCTCGAGATCACACGTTACAGGATATTACTTGTCATACAGAGATGGAAAACATAAATTGAAACTTCATGCAAATACACTTTTTTATATTCTCTCATATGTCGATAAATTATATAATGAGACAAGTGATTAAAACAATATAGATAAATAAGTATTAGCCTCGTCCACGACCCTATTACCGTGCGCGAACGCTGACCGCATAACCACATTGAGTTCTTACAGCTGGCCCCTTTGCACAAATACATCATTCACATAATAGACGTGTAAAACTTCTCTTTTCTCGGAATTTCCAGAGTACTGCACCTTACTACTTTCACCTTACGTTGTTTGAATGGCCTTCTAAAGGTGTACAATGTTTGAAGCAAATCTGTGGACCCAAACGTTGTGGCCTCCCCTTGTCACTTCAATAAAGGGGGAGACAGCAACGAAGGCAGTCTGCAACATTTGCGCCGTGTATGGGGATAACGCCATTGGACAGAACACGGAAATAAAATGGTTTTCTCGTTTTGAGGAGTATCATTTCGACATTAGTGGCCCTTCACGTTCAGGAACACCTTCGGAGTTTGACGAAGATCATTATGTGCATTAATCAACAACGATCCATATCAGTGTACTCCACAACTGGAAGATGTGGTGAATTGTGCGACATTTCCATGCAGTGTGGAAGGTTCCAAAATCGGATGTGTGGGTTATGCATGCTCTAAGCCAAAATCACAAAACAGCGGGTGGTCATATATGCACCTCTACTTGCCTGTCATCAGTTCGCTCTGAACAACACCGACCGTTCCTACCCCGTATCGTTACTGGTGGCGAGAAGTGGTGTCTTTATGCTAACATAAGGAAAAGAATGGAATGGTTAAGCCCAAACAAAGAAGCAACACACTATACGAAGATCTGCACGCATCCACAACAGATAACACTGAAAAACAAATTTGAAGTGAAAGTGTGTGAGTTGCATGATTTTGAGTTAGTTATGTTTATTACAGTATAAAATGAAACAAAATCATCATCTTCATAAATATTTAGCTCTAGTTCTTTTAAAAAAAACTATGTACATTTTTGTATAAATAACTCACTAACTAAATATGATTCATGTTTCAGGATTCAGCATAACAAATTTTGTGTGAATAATTACTTGAATTATGTTATGTGTTACGCACTGACAAATTTCAGTGCCATTCTGGAAGTACAAAACTAAAATATTAAGAAAAAACGAAGATTATATTACATGAATGAAAATACTTTGTAAGTCTTCTTTGTGCCAGAACTATTTAAAACACAAAGGATAATATATAAATTAACTGGTCACAAATGTATATAAAGGATTACAAATGTTAAATGTCCATAAGTACAGTATATACAAATACATATTTTGTTCAGAGACAAATTCAGAAGATGACCGTTTTCGCATGGCTCGACGTTTATACATATACTCGGGAACATCCCTTATGACAGTCCAGCAGTAATCTGCTAAAATAGTAGGGCTCCACTTTCCGGCATATCTCTTCTCAAATGTGGCAATATTTTGATGAAATCACTCCCAATTTCCATCACTTATTCTGAAAAAAATATGAATAAAATACGAGGAAAGTCGGGTAATATACAATATGCACAAAGACCAAGAACGCACCTTCATAAGGTGTAAGATAGGGATATAGTCTTCCCCCGTTACTATTTAATCTACACATGGAAGAAGCAATGACGGAAATAAAAGAAAGGTTGAAGATTGGGAAAAAAATTAAGGGTGAAAGGATATACATAAGATACTCTGACGACATTGCTATCCTCAGTGAAAGTGAAGAAGAATTACCGGGTCTGCTGAATGTAATGAACAGTCTAATGAGCACAAAACATGGATTGAGTAGTTAGAAGCAGCAGAAATGAAAGCAGCGATAAACTTAACATTTGATTTGGGGATCACGGACTAGACGAAGTTAAGAACTCTACGCTCTAGGCAGCCATATAACACATGATGGACGGAGCAAGGAGCACGTAAATAACAGACTAGCACTGGTAAAAAGGGCATTCCTCTTCAAGAGAAGCCTACTAGCTTCAAACAAAGGCCTAAAGAAGAAGTAACGCTGGAAACAAAGGTAAGGAATGCACTGATTACCCTCGCTGAGCCACCTAGAATTTAGTGAGAGTCCAGAGAACAACTTAACAATTTTCTGAAACACATTACCTACAATTTCCTCAGCTAATTCTTGGGTGTTGGGTGTGATTACTATACTTGTATCACCAGCAAAAAGAACTAGATTTGCAACTTCATGAACACTGAGTGGCAAGTCATTAATACATATATAAAGAACAATAAGGGATCCAAAACTGAATCCTATGGGACACCATCCTTGATACCTCACTAGGACTGTGCTGATTTTTACACATCATCTGCACTGTTAATTTCAACATTCTGCATTCTTCCAGTTGAATATGAATCAAACTACTTGTCCACTGTTCCACTCATACCACAAACCTTAAGCTTATCTAGAAGAATTTCATGATTCACACAGTCAGTCCCTGTTTCTGTTTCCAAGATGTTGTTGAAGACAATGAGTGTGACTTTCACAGATCTTACTAAATGTGCTATAGCACCGTGTAGTGGTGGAAAGCAGGGACTTGGTTAGCAAAATGTTCCATCATTACGTCAGACCTTTGTTACTGTATACTACGGAGACTACCAAAATGGCCCAAACATTTTCCTCACGTTCTCCCATAGCATTATAGATTAACAGTTCATGGTGACTTGGAATAACGATGATCTCTTCCGACTTTCTGTATTATTGCACGTGGCCATTCACCCTAGCTACCTGAAAGATTGAAAGATATTTTAATCTTTTCAGATGTACGCACCTTCCTTGATTTGAGATCAGCAGTCCTTACCTAACCATGGGCTGTGGTCTTCACAGGTGGCTTAAATGCCATGGCGCATATGCGTCAGAGGCCTCGTAGTTCACTGTCTTGATGTGGTGCACACAATCCTGGATGTCGTCATGCCATTGCAAACCAGCTTGTTGACTGTGCATCGTCATGCAAGCCGTGCTTCCTGAGGGTAGTATTTGCTTTGTACAAAACAGAACGAGAGGCAAAATAATATCAAATCTGTGTTAGAATATATTGTTAGCAGTGGCTTTTCATGGAATTTTTTCTAGGGAGTTGACATGAATATAAACACCAAAGTTCAATATTACCAACATAATTTACATGATTTACCAAATAATTACTATATGAAAAAACGCTTACCTTACGATGAATGTTTGTAAGAAAAATCCACTCTCCTCTCCTTAATAGGAGAGAATCAGTCAATGACACATTCATTGAGGTCTACGAGGCTCCAAACGAAGTCCTTCTCGATAGAGAGCGCTGTTAGTACTATTGGCCACTCTTGATTAATAGTACTCCACAAAAAAGGTTTTATTCTCTTCAGGGTAGATTAAGATCGCTCTGCGTCAGACGTTGTCATCGGTATGGGAATAAACTCTTTCACGAGCCTCGATGTTTCGCAAAAAGGCTGCCACAAATTATTTTCGAGCAGGAATTGCGGAAGTGGAACAGCACCCACGAGAGTTCTAAACTCATTCCTCGTGCATAGTACCTGGAGCTCCATTCTCACCTTATTGCACTCAAGGAAGGGATATATTTCACAAGACCTCTGCAGCAACGTTTGAAGAAATTGACTGGCGTACGAAATAAACTTTTCTTAATTAAATTAACTTGCAGCGACGAGACTCAGGGTGAAGTCAAAGCATTTAGTCCCTTGAGCGATAATTGTATCGCACACTTCCTTCGCAGAAAGTTGGAATTTCGTTTTCTTTTCTCTGTCTCTTCGCAGGATACAGCAGCTAGCTGCTTGTGGGAATCGTGTCACTGGTGCTATCTCGGATATTCTGTTTGGTTCTTTTGAAATGATCTGCCATCTGTTGTACAGTCAGTAGGTCAACTGCTTGTTTTTGTAATTGATTGTACAAAACGTCAACGTATGGCATAACATGACTGAGTACAGGAAACCGAAGTTGAAGTGCTAGGTGCTCTAATTTCCCTCTCGCTTGGGTAATTGTAGTAGCTTGCAGAGATGTATGCTCAGTTTGCACCCTCTATTTATGTATACAAATTCCACAGTTCTTGATTTAAAATTACATGCCGTGCTGGAAACATGAGAGACTTCCCTGTTCACTATGTCAGTTAACACGGCTCATTAAGGTCAGCAAAAAAAAACTAACGTCGGTATTATGACTCGTTGTTTGGGCTAAAATTAGATTCAACTTATGGCTACGACAATGAACAAAACAGAGTCTGTGCACAAGAACAAAATAGTGTTTGTTCGACGGAACGGTGAACGCTCACAACGGCTGCACCATTGTAGCTCAGAAAAATATCCGCAAAGCCCAGAAAAGTATCCTTAAGCGATAATGTTTTTGCATCATGTTTACGAGTTATGAGGAAATTCCAGGAACTTTCTACAGATCTACCCATAGACAAAAACGTATCTGATAACCGTGATAAACTGTGAAATTGTTACAATACCAGTTGTATCATCTATAGTAAATGATACAAAATCAGCAACCGCGATTTCTTTTCTTAGTCGCTAATGATATACCTCTAGCAAACAAAAAAAGTAAATCATTTTGAATATGTTTCGAGCCGCCTTTGAAACCGAAGCCTTTGAAAAGTGGTCGCTAAGCATAATATAAGTTCAGCAGTGAAATTTATTGTAAGACTTTCTTTGATCAACCACTGCGTTCTTCACACCCATGAAGTGCGAACTCAAAAGCACCACATACTTTAACACACTACACAATTTTAGATTGTACATAGGATTTTTACGGATCTGATCACTGTGTCTTTCTACTGATTACCTATAAGCACGGTCCAGATGTTGTTCAATATTTTCCTTCCCTAAATGATTGTGCTCCAGATGTGCGGTCATATGTGATATAGACCACTCATATTTCTCTATCCTCTGTGGTAAATTTCCGAGACAATCAACGCCACTTAGCGTCCAAATCATTTCACACTCAACGTTTTCTTTTGCAGACAACAAAGGTGTAACAATTTAGAAATATTTTGTGGAGATGGTGTTTTACAGCTTTAATGACTGTTAAGAACTGCACCCCACTGTCTAGGGGTAGCTGCTTTCATCAGTAATCAGAACCTTATGGGTCCCGGATACGAACCCTGCCACCGGTTAAATTATGAATAAAAATCAACATTGGCAGCTGAGAGCTTCCTGCGTAAGAAGTCACCCTCATTCTGCCAACGGCCTTGGAAAGATGGCAGAGGAACGGACTGAGTTTCAGGTCACTCTCTTGCCCTTCGGGTAGGAGCTGTCCCTAAAGGCGGAAGAATCAGCAATGATCAACTGCTTGAGGATGCAGAGGACAATGGAAACCATGGACATAAAGTCAAATAATGTGTATTCACAGGACATGTAGCCTGTAAGTGTCATGACGATCTCTCTATTGGCAAAAGATCCCGAAATAGCCACCATTCGGATCTCCGGGAGTGGAGTGCCAAGGAATAGGTGACCAAAAGAGAAACACTGAATAACCAATGAAAGGATAACGCTCTACTAATCGGGGCGTGGAATGTCAGACGCTTGAATGTGGTAGGGAAGCTACACAGTCTGACAAGGGAAGTGCAAAGGCTCAGTCTAGACACATTGGGGGTTAGCGAAGTGAAATGGAAAGAAGACAAGGATTTCTCATCAGATGAGTATAAGGTAATATCAACAGCAGCAGAAAATGGTATAACGAGAGTATCAATAGGAAGGTAGGGCAGAGAATATGTACTGTGAACAGTTCAGTGATAGAGTTGTTTTCATCAGAATCGACAACAAACCAACATCGACAACCATAGTTCACTGTACATACCGATCCGCAACTTGAACATAAAGAGGTAGAGAAAGTATATGAAAATATTGCACGGGTAATTCAGTATGCAAAAGGGAGTTGAAAATCTAACAGTCATGGGAGACAGGAATGCGGTTGCAGGAGAAGGATTAGAAGAAGGGGTTACGGGAGAGCATGTGCTTGGTAGTTGGAATATGAGAGGAAAAAGACTAACTGAGTTCTACAATAAATTTCAGCTAGTAATAGCGAATGCTCTGTTCAAGAATTACAAAAGGAGGAGGTATACTTGGAAAAGGCTGGGACATACGGGATTATTTTAGTTAGATTACAACATGGTCAGGTATAGGTTCCTAAATCAGATATTTGATTGAAAGGAGTACACTCGAGCAGATGTAGATTCAGAACACAGTTCTGTAGTGATGAAGACCAGGCTGAAGTTTATAAGACCAGTCAGGAAGCATTAATGCGCAAAGAAGTGGGATGCAGAAGTACCAAGGAATGAACAGATACGCTTGAAGTTTTCTGAAGCTAAAGATTCTGCTATAGTGAATAACCCTGTAAGCAGTTCAGTTTAACACGAATGGACATCTCTAGAAAGGGAAATCACAGAATTTGGAGAGAAAAACGTAAGTACAAAGAAGGTAACTCTGAAGAAACTATTGGTTACAGAAGAAATACTTCAGTTGATCGATGAAAGAAGGAAGTACAAAAATGTTCTGGGAAATTCAGGAATACACTAATACAAGTCGGTGACGAATGAAATAAGTAGGAAGCGCAGGGAAGTAAAGAACAAATGGTTGCATGAAAAATGTGAAGAAATCGAAAAAGAAACTATCGTCGCAAGGATTGGTTCAGCGTATAGAAACGTCAAAGCAACCTTCGGTGAAGTTAAAAGTGAGGGTGGTAACATTAAGAGTGCAACGGGAATTCCACCTTTAAATACAGAGGAGAGAGCAGATAGGTGGAAAGAGCACCTGATGTGATAGAAGAAGAGACAGGAGTAGATTTAGAAGAGGTAGGGGACATAATATTACAATTAAAATTTAAAAGAGGTTTGGAAGACTTAAGATAAAATAAGGCAAAACGTTTTCGTAACATTCCATCGTAATTTCTAAAATCATTGGTGGAAGTGGCAACAAAATGACTACTCGCGCTGGCGTGTAGAATGTATGATGGCGATATACCATCTGACTTTAGGAAAAATATCATACACGCCATTCCGAAGACTACAGCAGTTGACAAGTGCGAGAACCATCTCACAATCAATTTAGCAACTCATGCATCCAAGTTGTTGACAAGGATAATATACAGAAGAATGGAAAAGAAAATTGAGGATATGTTAGATGTCGGTTTGGCTTTTAGGAAAGGTAAAGGCACCAGAGAGACAATTATGACGTTGCGGTTGACAACTGAAAGAAGACTAAGGAAAAATCAAGACACGTTCATAGGATCTATCGACCTGGTAAACGCATTCCACAATGTCAAATGGCGCAAATTTTCCAAATTCTGAAAAAAAATATGGTAAGGTACAAGGAAACACGGGTAACATGCAATATGTTCAAGGAACAAGAGCAAGTAAAAAGGCTGTAAGACCAAGAACTAAGTGCTCGGTTTAATAAGGGTGTCAGACAGGGACGTAGTCGCTCGCCGCTATTGTTCAACCTATACGTCGAAGAAGCAATTACGGAAATAAAAGAAACGTTGAAGAGTGGGATTAAAAGTAAGGGTAAAAGGGTATACATGATAAGATTCTCTGATGACATTGCTATCGTCAGTGAAAGTGAAGAAGAGTTACAGGGTTTGCTGAATGGTATGAGCGATCTATGAGTAGAAAATATGGACTGAGAGTGAAGCGAAGTAAGACAGAAGTGATGAGAAGTAGCAGAAATTAGAACAGCGAGAAACTTGGGGTTGATGGTTACGAAGTAGATGACGTTAGGAGTTCTTCATCCTAGGCAGTAAAATAACCAATGAGCATGGAGAATATCAAAAGCAGACTAGCCCTGGGAAAAAGGACGTTCCTGGCCAAGAGAAGTCTACAAGCAACAAACATATGCTTTAACTGAGGAAGAAATTTCTGAGAATGTACATTTGGAACACAGCGTTATGTGGTAATCAAAAACCGGAACAGAAGAGAATAGAAGCATTTGAGACATGGTGCTACAGACGAATGTTGGAAATTAGGTGGACTGATAGGGTCCGCAATGAGGAGGTTCTGTGCATAGGAAATAAAAAGAATATGCGGAAAACACAGACAAGAAGAAGGGACAGGATATTAGGACATCTGTTAAGACATCAGGGATTGACTTCCGTGGTACTAGAGGGAGCTGTAGGGGGTAAAAACTGTAGAGGAGGACAGAGATTGGAATACATTCAGCAAATAGTTGTGGACGTAGGTTGCAAGTACTGCTCATGGATGAAGAGGTTGGCGTGGGAGGGGAATTCGTGGCGGGCAGCATCAGTCCAGTCAGAAGACGGATGACTCAAAAAAACAAGTAAAGGATCAGACAATCAACGCGTTCAGAAACCATCTCAGCTATGCATTTGCGTAACTGGAACCGCGGGTACCAGTCTGTCTTGTTCCATCATTGATATTAGCTGTATATACGTAATATTAAGAGGCATTACTTTCCCTGGTCTCTGCACCAACTATCAAATGTCTTGCTTTCACACTGAAGTTACTGCACACATGAGAACTCTTGTCTTCAAACTCACAACTGCATATCGAATCTTCCCACGTGACAAAAGTGTAAAAGCTGATCACGGAATTGGTAACTTGACTGCAACAAACAAGAGGAAACGCCTTCCTATCGTTTCTGACTCGACTGTTGTTGTTATTCAGGTTCCAGAAGTATAGCTGCTGACAGGAATCACTGACGCGATAGATATTATAATGTCCTCATAGCGGCTAGGGAGGAAAGGGAACCACACTTTGGCGAGGTTCTGCAGCAGCGGGAGAAGCGGAGGCTTTGGCGGTTACACAGCGAAGCGGTGCTCTAGTGCTCAGGAGCGGACGATTCTTCTGCCGCCGCCCACTTCCTCGCCCTTCGCTATCGAATTCAGCACTGTAATACTGTCTTCGGAATTGCAGAGCCCTGGTAGAGTACGTAAGAGCGATCGCCAGTTCCAAAAATGACTATAGACGCCGGCGCGGAAGTTTATGTATATACAAGGACTTTACAGTTTTTGAATGACATAGAAATTGATTGAGATAACTTACAGAATCGGAAATGTGTCATTATTTGGCAAGCAACCTCAAGTTTCACATAAAAGTGTGAAGTGTCGTTTTGGCTCGATGGGACTACCATCTGAGATGCGGCGAACAACCCACCAGTAATCAGTTTCTTTCCACACTCGTTGTAGAAAATCAGGTGTAACTCGTTCAACGGCAGCATAGCTTCGATTTTTCAAGTGGGCTAAATTATTTGGCAGGGAGGAACATAAATACGGTCTTTGATGAAACCCCAGAGAAAGAAATGCAATGGTGTCAAGTCTGGGGAGTGCGGTAGCCGTGTGATTGACTCTTTTACTGCCGATCCACCTACCTGGGAAGAGATTACCGAGAAAACCCCGAATTACCGTGAGGAAATGAGGTGGTTCACCGTCTTGCTTATACTAAGCAAATCCATCTCGGTCATCTTCATCTAGCTGTGGAATTCAAAACTTTTTTAGGCATATCCAGATACACAATACCAGTGACAGTTTTCTCAATGAAGAGGAAAGGGCCGCACACTTTCAATTTAGTAAGGGCACAAAACTCATTAACCTTGGGGCTGAGACGAACATGTTCCAGGGTAGCATGTGGATTTTCGTTGCCCAACATTCCGCAGTTGTTGGTGTTCACCACGCCATTAATATGACATGTTGACTCAACGCTGAAGATTATTGTTTCAGGAATGTCTCGTCGTCCTCTACCCGCTGTTACATTTCCGCACAGAATTCTCCACGAGCGCCCTTATCTGCCTGTCGCAATGAAAAACCGGTTTCAACAAAGTTCTGGCGCAAAGGGTAAATTGTAGGCCTACTTCGAAGTTTTTTAGCGTATTCGACTCGAAATTTACGACGATCAGTTGTTATACAGTTCGTTTCATGAAACTAAAACACAAGCCATTTTAACTGTGCGCTACGCTCCTGGCGGCAGAAAGGGGTACTGATGCACATTGCGCATCAAACTTGAGGTTGTTGCTACAAAATGATATATCTATCCAATCTGTAAGTTATCTCAATAAATTTATGTACCATTCCAAAGTTGTAAAGCTGTTTTGTACTATATGAATATCTTTAACAGAGGCATGAGAGTGGGTTATTTTAAGTTTAAAATTGTTATGTATTATCAAATTTTCTGAGACGCGAGTAATTCTATGGGGACTCATTGCTCTTATTACTTAGGGTTTTTAGTACTCAAGAACATTATGTACCAAGTAACTTTCGTCATGACAGTAAGTAGGTGCAGGAGTTGTAAGAAGCATTTGCCTGTGTAACTTGCTTTGTTTTTTTTTTTTTCACTTCAGAGTGATTGAAATGAAAGAAGTAATTGACCACTACCTGTCACCATCTTCCCTACCATTGCATTAGAAGTACCTCTCACCTGATGATCTGCTGCTCTCTGGACCACGATGGCGAAATATTCTTCTTCTTGTACTGCAGGGATTTCGATTGCTCATTAAAATTAATCAGTTAACGAAGAAAACATAGGGAAGGGCAATTGACATAATTAGATTTTGTAAATAAGAGTAAATAGAGCTGTTCTTCAGTCTTCACTTTTATAGCAGGTTCACGCAGTCTTAAAACAAATTATATCTCAAAATCCTATAATTCGCTTGTATTTCTCGAAATTCCAATGGTGTTATTGGAAACGCATTGTCACTTCCATAAAAATTTTGCATGCCCATGATGTTCCCCAAATTTTTATTGTATTTAAAATTTGTAACATAAATTATTACAAAAACGTGAACTCTTGTGAAACATATTTAAAATTGTTAGACATGTTAAACTCTGAGATAGAGAAATTTTGTCTGAGAAAAATTTAAACTTAGTTTAAATGAAAGTGCTCTGAAGATCTTGCTGACCATTTAAGTTAGTCAACAAATTAACAGAACGAGGTGAATAGGGATTTAAGTTTTGACAATCCACAATCGATCACTTACATCAGTTTGATATTTATTTAGGTAAAAATTATGTATGAGAAAGAAAAAACAAGCAATGAAAATTTTATCAGTGTCGACACATGGTATTACAGCAATAACTTCTGCAGGTGTAGTCATTTACAAAAAGGATAAAGCTATAATTGTCTGAATAATTTATCTACCAAAAGTTTCTAGGTGCTCTTTGAACACACCTCCTCCTCCTATTCTCTGCGTCCACTTCTTCCTCCCTCTGTCTGTCCATTGTTTCACCTCTATCAGCCTATCCCCCTCTCTCACTCCCCCCCTCTCTCTCTCTTCTCTCTTTCTCTCTTATCGTATCCTCCCACTCTCTCTCTTCCCATCTCCACCTCCCACTCTTCCTCTTCTGGATGTCCACCACCTCTCTACCCATCCACCTGCCTTATGCATCTCCTCCAATCTCTCTCTCCCTTTCCTCCTCTCCGTCACTCTGTCTGGCACCTTCTACATCGATCTCAACCTTTTCCAAGCCAAGCTCATTGGCTCATGAAGTTCTTGCAATACAGTTCTATACAGTTCAATCAAGCAGGCAGATACTACTCCCACGAAACACCTGTCATGCACAGCACACTACACATCAGAGGCTTGAAAAATCATTTGTTTGACCCAGACGTAAACGTTACCGAGCAAGACAGGTCGATAAGGCAGGGCAGTATTACATGCCTGTCATGCAGAGCAGCCTATACACCATCGGCTGGTTACATGCTTTCACCCACACCTCTGCTCCTACTAGAGCTAGGAGATTTTTAGCCCCACAGTGCTGATACTCACGAGGCCTGCTGATTCTGTGCCAAATTAGGTTGACATGAAATCATTGCTTTTGAAACAGATCTCACACATGCATACATAGACTCTGCTTTATACATATAATAGATTTCTCAGTATCTCATATCAATAATCTTAAAGCATTGTCAGTGTATGCAAGAAAAAGTATCATTCTGCAAATAAATTGGTATTTTTGATGGACTGACATATGGTTCTTGAGGAAGTGCTGCAGAATGTGGCTCTAACAATTTTTCGTATTTGATTTTATCCTTTTTCTTCCCTTATACAACCTATCCTCCCACTCACCACTGCAACTGGTTCTGTTACACAGACATCTTTTTTGTGTGTAGTATCGGCTACTACAAAAAGTGGAGACTTGCCTCCCAGCTACAGAAATTCAGAAAGAGAAAACAAAAAATAGCATATAAATTCCGCTTAATTTTTACCTCAAAACATACTGTACTTCATTACTTTTAAATGAGTTATTAATATTGCTCCATAATCTTTACTAACACATCTATAACACTTTCATGTACATTGTTTGTGTGGAAATTATGATGAGAGAATAATTCTTTGAAAGCGTTATTCTACATCTACATCTACATCCATACTCCGCAAGCCACCTGACGGTGTGTGGCGGAGGGTACCCTGAGTACCTCTATCGGTTCTCCCTTCTATTCCAGTCTCGTATTGTTCTTGGAAAGGATTGTCAGTATGCTTCTGTGTGGGCTCTAATCTCCCTGATTTTATCCTCATGGTCTCTTCGCGAGATATACGTAGGAGGAAAAAATATACTGCTTGACTCTTTGATGAAGGTTTGTTCTCGAAACTTTAACAAAAGCCCGTACCGAGCTACTGAGCGTCTCTCCTGCAGAGTCTTCCACTGGAGTTTATCTATCATCTCCGTAACGCTTTTGCGATTACTAAATGATCCTGTAACGAAGCGCGCTGCTCTCCGTTGGATCTTCTCTATCTCTTCTATCAACCCTATCTGGTGCGGATCCCACACTGATGAGCAGTATTTAAGCAGTGGGCGAACAAACGTAGTGTAACCTACTTCCTTTGTTTTCGGATTACATTTCCTTAGGATTCTTCCAATGAATCTCAGTCTGGCACCTGCTTTACCGACTATTAATTTTATATGATCATTCCATTTTAAATCACTCCTAATGCCTACTCCCAGATAATTTATGGAATTAACTGCTTCCAGTTGCTCACGTGCTATTTTGTAACTAAATGTTAAGGGATCTATCTTTCTGTGTATTCGCAGCACATTACACTTGTCTACATTGAGATTCAATTGCCATTCCGTGCACCATGCGTATATTCGCTGCAGATCCTCCTGCATTTCAGTACAATTTTCCATTGTTGCAACCTCTCGATACACCACAGCATCATCTGCAAAAAGCCTCAGTGAACTTCCGATGTCATCCACCAGGTCATTTACGTATATTGTGAATAGCAACGGCCCTATGACACTCCCCTGCGGCACACCTGCAATCACTCTTACTTCGGAATACTTCTCTCCATTGAGAATGACATGCTGCGTTCTGTTATCTAGGAACTCCTCAATTCAATCACACAATTGGTCTGATAGTCCATTTGCTCTTACTTTGTTCATTAGACGACTGTGGGGAACTGTGTCAAACGCATTGCGGAAGTCAAGAAACACGGCATCTACCTGTGAACCCGTGTCTATGGCCCTCTGAGTCTCGTGGACGAATAGCGCGAGCTGGGTTTAACACGACCGTCTTTTTCGAAACCCATGCTGATTCCTACAGACTAGATTTCTAGTCTCTAGAAAAGTCATTATACTCGAACATAATACGTGTTCCAAAATTATACAACTGATCGACGTTAGAGATATAGGTCTATACTTCTTCACATCTGTTTGACGTCCCTTTTTGAAAACGGGGATGACCTGTACCCTTTTCCAATCCTTTGGAACGCTTCGCTCTTCTAGAGACCTACGGTACACCGCTGCAAGAAGGGGGGCAAGTTCCTTCGCGTACTCTGTGTAAAATCGAACTGGTATCCCATCAGGTCCAGCGGCCTTTCCTCTTTCGAGCAATTTTAATTATTTTTCTATCCCTCTGTCGTCTATTTCGATATCTACCATTTTGTCATCTGTGCGACAATCTAGAGAAGGAACTACAGTGCAGTCTTCCTCTGTGAAACAGCTTTGGAAGAAGACATTTAGTATTTCGGCCTTTAGTCTGTCATCCTCTGTTTCAGTACCATTTTGGTCACAGAGTGTCTGGACATTTTGTTTTGATCCACCTATCGCTTTGAAATAGGACCAAAATGTCTTAGGATTTTCTGCCAAGTCAGTACATAGAGCTTTACTTTCGAATTCATTGAACGCCTCTCGCATAGCCCTCCTCACACTACATTTCGCTTCGCGTAATTTTTGTTTGTGTGCAAGGCTTTGGCTGTGTTTATGTTTGCTATAAAGTTCCCTTTGCTTCCGCAGCAGTTTTCTAACTCGGTTGTTGTACCACGGTGGCTCTTTTCCATCTCTTACGATCTTGCTTGGCACTTACTCATCTAACGCATATTGTACGATAGTTTTGAACATTGTCCACTGATCCTCAACACTATCTGTACTTGAGACAAAATTTCTGTGTTGAGACGTCAGGTACTCTGAAATCTGCTTTTTGTCACTTTTGCTAAACAGAAAAATCTTCCTACCTTTTTTAATATTTCTATTTACGGCTGAAATCATCGATGCAGTAACCGCTTTATGATCGCTGATTCCCTGTTCTGCATTAACTGATTCAAATAGTTCGGGTCTGTTTGTCACCAGAAGGTCTATTATGTTATCGCCACGAGTCGATTCTCTGTTTAACTGCTCAAGGTAGTTTTCAGATAAAGCACTTAAAAATATTTCACTGGATTCTTTGTGCCTGCCAACCGTTATGAACGTTTGAGTCTCCCAGTCTATATCCGGCAAATTAAAACCTCCACCCAGAACTATAACATGGTGGGGAAATCTACTCGAAATATTTTTCAAATTATTCTTCAGATGCTGAGACACAACAGCTGCTGAGCCCGGCGGCCTATAGAGACATCCAATTACCATGTCTGAGCCGGCTTTAACCGTGACCTTTACCCAAATCATTTCACAATTCGGATCTCCGTCAATTTCCTTCCTCTGCAGTATATATTCCAATCTGAGTTTAGGATTTCATTATTGTTTACGTCTGGTTTCAGCCAACTTTCTGTCCCTAGTACTATATGGGCGGTGTGACCGTTTATTAATGAGAGCAGTTCTGGGCCCTTCTATAGACGCTCCTGCAGTTTACTATTAGCACAATAATATTGTTATTCCCTGTTGCATTTTGCCTACTCCTACCTTGCCGCGTCTCAGGAGGCGTCTTGTCGGGCCTAGGGAGGGAATTCTCTAACCTAAAAAACCCCCATGTGCACTCCAGTCTTTTTATTATGCATTCGAAACTTACAGCAATGCAGAAGTATATACAGATTCTGTTTCTCCTTTATTGTAAATAAACTGTCTCGCAGAAAAAGTTAGGAATATAGAAGACATGGTCAGATGCCATTGTAGCTTCATACACGTTCATGGGTATACAAATGATTGGAGTTATAATCTCTCTGCGACTAGTAGAATGGCCACCATAATGCAATGGTGTTGTCCATGTTTAGTCTTTGTTATCAGGCCTTGTAGTAAGTACAAGAAGTGTGAACAGTGTCAGATGTTGTGTGATTAATGTTTTGGAAACAAAAACGCCGCCTACCCATGTAAAACAGCGTTATCAGTTATCAGCTCTCAACATAGTTTGCTCCATTTCATTAGTTGGTGGAATCAGGAAATGGTCAGGTTTATGGGACATTTAGAGGTGACAGGTTCCTGATGTTGAGCTGCATGGGAAAGTCGAGAAATTGAGGGGAGGAACACTTGTCACCATTGTTCTGGCCGAGCATGTCTGTCAACCACAAGAGGGGACCGTATACATGATCAAGGCTTGGCTATGGCAAGTACGTTCAAGGAGATGTTGGATGCAGTAATTCTGCTGAGATGAACAGGCTTGCACAGTACAAACTAGACTGGTGAGCTGCATCTAATCAGTCATCAGACTAGTAATTACAATTATATATACAGGGTGTTACAAAAAGGTACGGCCAAACTGTCAGGAAACATTCCTCACACGCAAAGAAAGAAAATATGTTATGTGGACATGTGTCTGTAAACGCTTACTTTCCATGTTAGAGCTCATTTGATTAATTCTCTTCAAATCACATTAATCATGGAATGGAAACACACAGCAACAGAACGTACCAACGTGACTTCAAACTCTTTGTTACAGGAAATGTTCAAAATGTCCTCCTCTAGCGAGGATAGATGCATCCACCCTCCGTCGCATGGAATCCCTGATGCGCTGATGCAGCCCTGGAGAATGGCGTATTGTATCACAGCCGTCCACTACATTTGGTACCGAGGTTGCGTAGACAAGAGCTTTCAAATGCCCCCATAAATGAAAGTCAAGAGGTTTGAGGTCAGGAGAGTGTGGAGGCCATGGAATTGGTCCGCCTCTACCAATCCATCGGTCACCGAATCTGTTGTTGAGAAGCGTACGAACACTTCGACTGAAATGTGCAGGAGCTCCATCCTGCATGAACCATATGTTGTGTCGTACTTGTAAAGGCACATGTTCTAGCAGCACAGGTAGAGTATCCCGTATGAAATCATGATACGTGCTTCATTGAGCGTAGGTGGAAAGACATGGAGCCCAGTCAAGACATCAGCAAAAATGCCTGCCCAAACGTTCACAGAAAATCTGTGTTGATGACGTGATTGCACAATTGCGTGCGGATTCTCGTCAGCTCACACATGTTGATTGTGAAAATTTACAATTTGATCACGTTGGAATGAAGCCTCACCCGTAAAGCGTACATTTGCACTGAAATGAGGATTGACATATTGTTGGATTCGCAGAAGTGTACCCGTGGAGGCCAATCAGCTGCTGATAGTGCCTGCACACGCTGTACATGGTACGGAAACAACTGGTTCTCCCGTAGCACTCTCCATACAGTGACGTGGTCAACGTTACCTTGTACAGCAGCAACTTGTCTGACGCTGACATTAGGGTTATCGTCAACTGCACGAAGAATTGCCTCGTCCATTGCAGGTGTCCTCGTCGTTCTAGGTCTTCCCCAGTCGCGAGTCATAGGCTGGAATGTTCCGTGCTCCCTAAGACGCCGATCAATTGCCTCGAATGTCTTCCTGTCGGGACACCTTCGTTCTGGAAATCTGTCTCGATACGAACGTACCGCGCCACGGCTATTGCCCCATGCTAATCCATACATCAAATGGGCATCTGCGAACTCCGCATTTGTAAACATTGCACTGACCGCAAAACCACGTTCGTGATGAAGACTAACCTGTTGACGCTACGTACTGATGTGCTTTATGCTAGTACTGTAGAGGAATGAGTCGCATGTCAACACAAGCACCGAAGTCAACATTACCTTCCTTCAATTAGGCCAACTGGCGGTGAATCGAGGAAGTACAGTACATACTGACGAAACTAAAATGAGTTCTAACATGGAAATTAATCGTTTCCGGACACATGTCCACATAACATCTTTTCTTTATTTGTTTGTGAGGAATGTTTCCTGAAAGTTTGGCCGTACCTTTTTGTAACACCCTGTATATCGTGTCCATTGTTGTTTTCATTGTGGATATGCAAATAATTTATAGTAGGTTCTTGTCAGTGAATATCCTTTTATTTCATACGAAAAAGTTTTAACATCTTTAATGGGAGTATAGATACGAGTAATATGCAATCTCTTCAAAAGTGTGGCATCCTTATTTTTAGGTTGCACATCCTTATATTGTGTCAGAGAAACAAAATATTCTGCAGTTATTCATAATTATTTTGGTGGAAATGAACAGTGTTTCTTTCAATAATTAACAGATGTTCTGAAGCTATGCTATTCAAAATATTATACTCAGTTTATAAAAATACTCAGTTTATAAAAATAAACTGAGATATTCCAGTAGTCAGTTTTGGTACTCTGCCTGTTCATATTTCAATGAAACTTGATGTTATTCATTGCGTATTTTATTAATGATAAGGTATGAAATGCAAATTCGTAATATTATTTCACTTAATGCAATATGTCTCACCAACAACAAGTTTAGTGAGTTTCAAATTGTTGATAACTATTGAAGGGCAAAAAAGCTTGACTTTTGCCATCTTACTTATACTTTTCATAAAGCTATGCTAATTTTAATGTATATTTTTCGGTGACAAGAAGGTGTACCACACTTAAAAAATATTTAATATATACTCTGTTTATCAAAAATTATTGCTTAAAACAACATGGCAGTGATAAAATTGAGGAACACCCTAGACCAACCAAGCTAAGAGTCTTCCTCTAATCACAAGCAGCAAACTACATTATGATTCATTTATAAATAATTGGACCAAAGTAATAATTTTTACAATTACTTAACTGCCCTTTCCAGTGAAGCAACATGAAACAATAATGAACACTACATCTTAGATACACTGAATTTTAGGATCTACTGTGGTCCATGAAGATAGATGTTTCACTTGAAGAGGATGTAATCAAAAGTATATTATTTAGTAAATCTGTTTCTGAAATCTTAAAAATAAAGTAATCAGCAAGTATGAAAATGACAATAAGGGGATCACGTCAAGTACTGTAGAAGAATAGCAGCTTTAACAAAGAAGATGCATCTCGTGAGCTACTTAGCTTTGGAGAAAAACTGGAAGCTGAAAGATGCACTAACAGCAGTTTTGGCCATTAAAATTGATACACCAAGAACAATAGCAAATAAAGAAACTTTACTTCTTGTACGGATGCAGTAGAGAAGGAAGAATACGTGATTGAAGTCGTAGGTGTGAAATTTAGTACTTAAAAGCTGTCAGCTTTGGCAGCAACAACGGATCTAATCTGTCTGGGTATCGAGTTGTACTGAGCTTGGATGAGAGGTACAGGTTCATCATTCCAAGCTGTTCCAACTCAGTGCCAGAGTTGCTGAGTCACAGTGATTGGCAAATGGTGGCATGCCAGTCTCTTATTAACCAGTGACCACAAGTTTTCAATGGGTAAAATCTCAGGAGACAGTGCTGGCCAGAGCAAAAGTCGAAGGACCTTGGGTATTGGGCTGGATCTGGACACTAAAAGGAACGTGTGGTCTTCCATTACCTTGTTGAAATATGTCGTGGAGATCTCGAAGAAAGGGTCCAGCCACAGGCTTTAAACGTCAAAATGTAGCGGCTGTTGTCCGAACTGCAGACTGTGTGAAACAGAGGCCATAGTGTTTTGCTCCCAAGAGCACCCCATATCATAATGCTGTGGTCTGGGCCGTATGGCGATGGCTCTACAATTACATCTACATACATACTGCGCAAGCCACCATATGGTGCCTGGTGGAGAGACCTTGTACCACTACTAATCATTTACTTTCCTGTCCCAGTCGCTAATAAAGCGAGGGAATAACGACTGCCTATACGCTTCTGTACAAGCCCTAATCTCTCTAATTTCATCTTAGTTGTCCTGTAGTTTCAGTAGAATCGTTCTGCAGTCAGCCTCAAATGTCGGTTCTCTAAACTTTTTCAATTGCACTCCTCGAAATAACGTTGCCTTCTCTGCAATGATCCCCAATTGAGTTCCTGAAGCACCTTCATCGCCAATGAAGTCTGGGAATGCCTTTTTCCTTGGAAACACTCCCAGGTACGTCTATTGTGAGTCTGTACACCGCAAGAGGAATCGTACGAAAACGAGACATGGTACCACTCCTGTGTCCAATGCTGTCATTGGGTAGTCGCACCAATGGAGACCTCAACAAAGGTAGTCGTGCTAACTGTCCGATGTGCTCCTGACAGCAGAGCGAACAATTAATCTATTAAGCTATTTTGTCAGTAATAGACATTGTAAAGGCATTTTATTATATGTATGTTCTCTCGGGCGTCTTAGAGGCCTTTCCTTTCTTACAAAGAAGAAGACAGCCAGTATTAATACTGCTATTTATTTAAGTCATTAGCGCCGTAACCGGTTTCGAACTGACAAGTTCATCATCAGACAGCTGTTCACATGATCTGCAAAATACACTTTACATGATCGTCAGTTTCCGATTTTTATTCTTCCTCTTATTCTTGGTGTGTTGGTGCTATCGAAAATTTCGAGCGATTTTGTTGTGAAGTTGCAAGATTGTATTTTTCAAATATTCCAAAATGTATGCAGCACTTATATAATTTGCACGTCATCATATTTTGCAAAGTACCACACACACACACACACACACACACACACACACACACACACACACACTCACACACACACCAAAAACCATTTCCCACATGTGAAGTTGACACAAAGATTCTTTGTAAGAATCAACCTACATTAATTGTACACAATCACTGTCTCACTTTGTCAGTTTTAGACAAAATAGCAGCAAGAACGGTCCTCCTGAACCCATCGGCCCGACATTTGCATGGCAGTCCTTGGTTTCAAACCAATAAGAGCAGTAATACAGCAATAAACTTCTGTTTTAATAACCCACAATCGTGTCGAATTCGGACACATGTTAGTAGACGCTCTTCTTCTTAGCGAGGAATGACACAATCTTACAAAAGAAAACCAATTAAAGGTGGTTTCTGAATGAGAAACCCACTGGGTAATCTTTCCTTATACGCAAAATGTGTATTATGTAAATTGAAGAGGGAGGCGGCAGAAAGGAACTAACGATGTTACCTGCATCAATACTTTGTGCTGGATTAGCGGCGACAAATGAAAATGTGTACTGGACCGGGACTCAAACCAGGGATGTCTTGCTTATTAGGCAGTTGCGTTACCCACTGCACCACTTGAACTCAGGGTTTATCGCAAATGCGCGGTCTCTATCGAACACTCCCCAGCCGAGTCACATTCCCACCCCGCGCCACCTATCAACAGTCCCAGCCCATGTCCGCTATATTCGCTAATTTCAAATTCCTGCTGGAGGTCGAACTTAAATGTGTATCCGCACTGAAGGTGTGCATTCATTGCCTGTCGAGGCGAATCTGTTACATAAATGCTTGGTTCTGTTCTTTAGGGCATCTCAGAAAGAACAGATAGCACTCATTCATATAACAAAATGCGTGTAGCATTATTCCTAAGCGCTTTGTGCAGTTATGCTGAAATGCTAATCATTTACAGATCCCAGCATGTACAACATTGGCCATTAAAATTGCTACACTACGAAAAAGATAACATGTTACAGGCGCGAAATTTAACCGACAGCAAGAAGATTCTGTGGTATGCAAATGATTAGCTTTTCAGAGCATTCAAGCAAGGTTGGCGCCGGTGGCGACACCTACAACGTGCTGATACGAGGAAAGTTTACAACTGATTTCTCATACACAAACAGCAGTTGACCGGCGTTGCCTGGTGAAACGTTGTTGTGATGCCTTGCGTAATGAGGAGAAATGGGTACCATCAAGTTTATGATTTTGATGAAGGTCGGATTGTAGCCCATCGCGATTGCGGTTCATCGTATCGCGACACTGGTGCTCGCGTTGGTCGAGATCCAATGACTGTTAGCAGAATATGGAATCGGTGGGTTCAGGAGGGTAATACGGAACGCCATGCGGGATCCCAACGGCCTCGTATCACTTGCAGTCGAGATGACAGGCATCTTATCCGCATGGCTGTAATAGATCGTGCAGCCACGTCTCGATCCCTGAGTCAGCAGATAGGGACGTTTGCAATGCAACAACCATCTGCACGAACAGTTTGCAGCAGCATGGACTATCAGCTCGGAAACCATGGCTGCGGTTACCCTTGACGCTGCATCACAGACATGAGCACCTGCGATGGTGCACTCAACGACGAACGTGGGTGCACGAATGGCAAAACGTCATTTTTTCGAATGAATCCAGGTTCTGTTTACTGCATCGTGATGGTCGCATCCGTGTTTGGAGATACCGCAGTGAACACACATTGGAAGCGTGTATTCGTCATCGCCACACCGGCGTATCACCCCGCGTGATGGTATGGGGTGCCATTGGTTACACTTCTCGGTCACCGCTTTTTCGCATTGACGGCACTTTGAACAGTGGACGTTACATTTCAGATGTGTTACGAGCCGTGGCTCTACCCTTCATTCGATCCCTGCGAAACCCTACATTTCAGCAGGATAATGCACGACCGCATGTTGCAGGTTCTGTATGGGCCTTTGTGGAGACAGAAAATGTTCGACTGCTGCCACCAATGGAAAACGTCTGGTCAATGGTGGCCGAGCAACATAGGCAGCTGTACCTGTACACGCCATCCAAGCTCTGTTCAACTCAATGCCCAGGCATATTAAGGCCGTTCTTACGGCCAGAGGTGGTTGCTCTGGGTACTGATTTCTCAGGATCTATGCACCCAAATTGCGTGAAAATGTAATCACATGTCAGTTCTAGTATAATATATTTGTCCAATGAATACCCTTTTATCATCTGCATTTCTTCTTGGTGTAGCAATTTTAATGGCCAGTAGCGTAATATTTTACCAAGTCTCATATGTGGTTATCTAGTATGGGGTAAGTTGCACCAGGATGATTACATACGTGACAATAGCGGCAATTGCAGACACTAAGAGCGGACGGTCTATTGTGAAGAAACCTGCGGCAGTGAAGCGTAGCGGTGGCGTTTGTAGAGTGAGGCAGAGGAAGGCGTCGTCGTGCGGGTCGCACCAACCTGACACCACGGATGTCCTCAGGAGGATCACGCCAGTGGCTGCTGCAGCGTCCGCGGCTGCTGCTGCAGAAAGTGCTACAGACACCAGTTTGAAGGAATGAAAGAGAAACCACGCTGTGGATGACGCTGCTGATCGAATGACGGAGAACTGGAGTATCCAATGTGGATTAATCACCATTATGATCATCTCGTAGAGGCTGCACGCACCACCACAGACACAAGTCGCGATGTTGACTGCCATCGGAAGACCGAAGTGCTGTTGCAGGAGGTCGGCAGCGTGGGTGAGGGTGATGTAGGCGTCTCGCAGGTGGCGCTGTCTAGTGGGCTGCAGTCGAAGCTGCGACGATGGCGTTGTCGTCCCTCCAAGCAGCGCACCCATCTCAGAGTCTCCAGCTGAGCGGAGGGACTCCAGCAGGTGGCCATTGAGGGTCCGGAACCTAGCCCATAACTCCAGCATCAGCATCACGTACTGGAGTGTGACTAGAGACATCAACACTATGTGCGCCATGCTCACCAGGTAATATGGCATTCCTGGGAAGGTGGAGAAAATCGTTACACCTATAGCGACTACCAACGAGAGGCTTACACACGGGAGGAATATCCCCAGGAGCTTCTCAAGTTGTTCCTGGCTTCCTTTTAGATACGCATCAACCGAGTTTAGAGCTCTTAAATAACCTTCTAGCTTACGTAATCCCGTCACCGTGCATATGCCAAACGTGAGCAGCACCATGGATTTTCCTATCATGTTAGCGATAAAGTAGACAAGTGGAGCTATTTCAGATACGTGAAAATACAGATCACGGCGGCTATATGCAGTGTATGCCATGCCAAAAAGGTAAATAACGAACCAGAAAACAGAAAGTATTTTCTGCAGTTTTAGTAATCTTCCTTGAGGATCTCCAAATTCCTGTTTCTTTCTTCTGATTGGCGCTAGTCCACACGTCTGCCACAATTTGTACAGTGATGAGAAAACAAGACGAAATTTAAGAGTGGATCGCGTGAAATATGTACGCATTATGGTCGCGCAGACGACCCAGCAGACGAATGTCCAGGTACTGTGACTGTATTCGAAACGTTGAAATCGCAACTAGTGGCTTTGTGCAGCTTAATATCTTCACTGTTGTAGTCATTGCAATATTGCTATGTCTTTGTTTGCCCTACTCAACGGGACACGGTGTGTTACCTTTTACAATATAAATGAAGGGTCATTGTGCTGTATACAATAATAGCAACACCAATTGTATGCTGTCATTGCCTAATGGAATGTAAAGTTTCCTACCCAAATGAATTACACTTTCAAGCATAGGCATTCACCAACTCTCGTAACTTGAATGACGACGGCAGTACACACAATGTCGTTACACAGTTCCACTCTTGAGTATTACTCTGTCGCCCGCATCTCGTGGTCGTGCGATAGCGTTCTCGCTTCCCAGACCCGGGTTCCCGGGATCGATTAGCGGCGGGGTCAGGGATTTTCTCTGCCTCGTGATGTCCTTAGGTTAGTTAGGTTTAAGTAGTTCTAAGTTCTAGGGGACTGATGACCTAAGATGTTAAGTCCCATAGTGCTGAGAGCCATTTGAACTATTTTATTACTCTGTCGTTATATTTTTATGGAATATAAATTCCGGACTGAAAAGGAAATCAAGCACACGTAACGTATTGTGTATTAACCGGGCACCTATAAACGACGGAGAGGCTTCGTCCCGCCGTAGCACTCAGTGGTTCACAACCCTACAACAGGCCACAGCAGTCCAGTGCTACCACGCTGAATCATCATTACCACATTTCACAAACACGAGGAGTTGAACAACACCAACTACATCAGGGCTTCCGTCCACAGTGAAAGAGAAAAAAACGTCTTACTCCGTTTTCCGAGTGTGCTTCCTCATTATTCGTCGTTACTCCAACAGTCTGAAAAAAGCTCTCACTGAAAAAGGAATGCTTCGAAAAGAGGAATTCCTGCTGGCGCTAAAACTATTGCGGCAATCACAAAATATTATTTCACAGCTACTTCGTGTTGAAAGAAAGCGCTGATTTCGCTGTTTTGAGAGCTATGTGATAGTTCAGTTTCACTAAAGCACGCTCATGCATCGCATGATATTCTTCCTACGAAAAAACTACAAGCATGAGGTAAAATCGACGGGAAACAACAGAATGCATTATCTGTAAAACTGATAACTGAAAAAATGACCTATCTATCTAGAAGAATAGTTACTTATTCATCTTTGTTCTGTCTTTCCTCTAGAATTTTGGTTTTTGTTTCTTCAGATTGATGACCTCATGAAGTAGCTGAGTTGTTTCTTCGCATTATGCTTCTTCAACACCTATACTTTTACATTACGAAACAAAACCAAACACTGATAGCCGCCGTGTGTTGGAATAAAGATCTTATTCGTACTGCGGATTGCTGCCCAAGGATGCATTAGATTTTCGTTCTGAATATCTTAACTACTGCTTGGACATTTTCTTCTCGCGAGCTAGTTACCACACACATGACCATCAACACAGCCAGTGTCACCGATATGAGATCAACAGACGCTGTCGCCACGCATGTAGGTCTGAAATGGGTGGTGCTAGGTTAGGATGTCCACTTCATTTTCATTAAGAAACAGGATTTTTAAAAAGGTTATAAAAATCTGGGACAATTAACAAGAAACACGGGACACAAAATGTATTGGCAAAATTTAGTGTACATAGAAGTTTACCTTTGCATCATGCACACAGATGATCCCAAACGACTCCTTACAATTATTCTGCTGCACTGCCGCCGTACTTTTCATTTTTATGTATTTTATCAAGAAGTGGATTATCTTTTACATTTTCCCATAAAAGTAAGCACATGATACCTCATTTAAGTTCGTTTTGATAGTGGGCAAGACCCTCACAGTTTCAAATTTCATTCCGTGTATCTGATACCAACACAGAGAGTTTACTAAGAAAAACATACGGACATTCACCAGTTTCTCCACTGCCTGTGATTAAAGGACACTCACTTTTTATATTGCTAATAAAATTACAGTTTCCTTTAGCGTGATGAAACAGTGATCATTAGATTTAAAATTGTCACGTATCTACTATAACATCTTTAGACAGTTTTCCACATCCGAAACGGAAACTCGTACTCTCTAAACCAATTGAAAATAGAGCTTAACATGAAAGGGTACTACCAACAGTGCAAAACGTTAACAGTATATAAACAAAGATTGTAGAGCAAGTTGCATAAGTGGCGCTTTCTAGCGCATATACTTTCACTGTAAATTGCTAAACTGAAATAATATAGCCTAGGAGCATCACGAAAAAGCGGCACGTTTGGACGTCCCACAGAAGATTTCTGGACAGTGAGACATTTTGTGAACAAACAGAAAAATGGACGAATGGGCACCCTACGATAGGGCGCCCTCAGTGTCGCATTTGCTCACTTGGGAGCCCTGTTCTATACTGGGATGAGAATAACTAACTGATTGGAAGTGAAGTAAAGCTGAGTGCGGAAGGGAGCGATGTTGGTTCGTTAGTGCATGCGCGTGCAGTATTGCTGTAGGAGGAACAGCTGTGCGGTTACGTACTAAATGGTTCAAATGGCTCTGAGCACTATGGGACTCAACTGCTGTGGTCATTAGTCCCCTAGAACTTAGAACTACTTAAACCTAACTAAACTAAGGACATCACACACATCCATGTCCGAGGCAGGATTCGAACCTGCGACCGTAGCAGTTGCACGGTTCCGGACTACGCGCCTAGAACCGCGAGACCATCGCGGCCGTCAGGTTACGTACTATCTTCTCATGTTTACTGTTAACATGTATATATTCCTGTAGCATTAAATTCGATTTATTGGGTCGTTATAACATTGTCCCTATGTACAAAGTGATGCTTTCTCCTATTATTTGTATATCTCAACAAAAGCAACAGGACGTGCTCTTTACAATAATCAGTTTGATTCTCGTTTAGTTGGCATATTCCGTACGAAAGGGGCGCTAAAATGGATCTGAATTCTTCACTTAAATATAACAACATTAAAATAATATAAACTGTTTAAGTACTAACAATCACTGCAATGTGCATGCAGTATATCATTAAAAACAAGATGAGATTTATTATGGAAATCAGGTAGACCTATTCACTCAAAATATTAAACACAAACAATGTCCACAGACACTTAAGAAGGAGGAATTAAGGCAAAGCGTAAATACCACTTAGTTCAGAGTCACTGGAATTGCCGAAAGCTATAATTATACTTTCCATATTGCTTTCCACACTCTTTTCACTTTTCCAGGCTTATTTAACAACCTCTTCTTTGTGACGTACAACACCGCTCTACTTCTCTGGCGTTATTCCTGCCACTGCTTCCTTTTAACAGTTTTTGAACTTATGTCACAGTGTAGCTTTTGTTATTTGTTGCCACGTAATGTTTGAACTGCGCTCGAATCTTTTCGATTGTGGCAGTGATAAGAATTCTGTGACCCCGTTCGGTAGCCAACCCGTCAACAATATATTTTTGAATCTGGTTTTTTTTTCACTATTTTCTTGAGTTCCGCCCTACAGAAATCGCCGTGAACGTTCACGTTGTGATGTTTCAACCATTCAACAATGTCGACTTTTTTCGTTGGCATCGTCAGAGATTTATCTTTAATAACTGAATAATGCGGAGAATTATCCATTACAAAGACAGATGGCTACTTTAAGTTTTCCAGTAGTCGACCCTTTCCTCGATTTCTAAGCCAAGGGACAGTTCAGTATGAAAACGTATGCAGTTCCAGCAAGCAAGACAACAATTCTTAGACCCTTTTCCACGGGAACACCATCACTTCCACATCCACTTTCGTCTGTCCAGTATTTTCTGACTGAATGACAGGCGTTTATCCATGTTTCGTCGAGTCATACAACACCTTCAGACAATGTTTTAACACCGTCTCTTAAAACTCGACAACGCCACCCAACTATATCACTTCTGTCCACTATAATTTTACGTCCATTAATTTTTTTTTGTACCTGAAATCTTGCTGCCACTGAATAATTCAGCTTCGTGAAGAGTATATATCCGGTAGCTGAGTGGTCAGAAGGGCCCGGGTTCGATTCCCGGCTGGATCGGAGATTTTCTCCGCTCAGGGACTGGGTGGTGTGTTGTCCTAATCATCATCATTTCATCCCCATCTACGCGTAAGTCGCCGAAGTAGCGTCAAATCGAAAGACTTGCACCAGGCGAACGGTCTACCCGACGGGAGGCCATCGTCACACGACATTTCATTTATATATATATGGCTGTTTTTTGTCTCTTAATATTCATATATGTGGCGATGAACAGCATATTGTTCGAGTGAGTCCGTCTGCCTCTTTCTACCGGGAGTCCGTACTCAGATGAATCAGCACCTTCCTGTTTTGCACAGTATTTCTCCCTTCAAAATTTCACAGCATTGTTTTTATATCTCTCCAAAGTATCTATAGTTCTTTCGACTTACATCGTTAGAGGCAACAGAATCGCACTATTGTCTTCCTCCTTCGCGAAATACTTCGTCGCCGAGCACACTAACTCACGCGTCTGAATGCACAAAACGAGAGTAGATCGCCGATCTTTGTTTTTAGCAACCACACTTTTCTGCACACTTCTATTGCAAGTTTCAAACATTCTGTGACGCAAAATAAACTCACCGCATAGAGAAACAAAGCACAAAATGAAACCTCACAACAGTTAGTTTACCAGCCGCAAGTATCGTCTGCAACTGGCTATACTTGCCATCACGAAAATAGGCACCTCAAGATAGGATTGCCATATCTAGTTGGAACCTCGTCGAAGCACTCAGAGATGGGGGAGTAGAAATTCAGTTAAAGCATTATTTAATATAATTACTTTTTATTTAAATCATAATTACATGGAACTTGTTGCGGCAGAAGTAGTTGGTTTACCATATTTTTCAGTAACTCTTCTTTTCACTTTCACTTATTTATAAAACTCCATACAAGCAGCTGATAGTTAAACTAGCACTGTAAAATTTGCTCTAAAGTGCCTGGCAGTAGTCGATTTCTTTCATCAGTCCACTGGGCCGACATCAGCGAAAATACTCTTCCCACAGTGGCGTTGGGTGTGGTAATAGAAAACAAATACTCGCATAATTTTAGCAGTTGGCATTTGCGTTCAGGATTTTCCGTTTCCTTAAGAAAGGAAATCCACCTTTCTTCCACGGAATGCTTAGGCTTTCATTCTTCCGAGTCACGTTTAGTTTCTAAAAAGTTCTTCAGATACATATATTCCTGCAAACAATTGTCGCCTGCAGTCTTCACACCATTTTCAGTCAGATATGTAATAATCTTTTCAATCATCACCCACTTTAGGGTTTCAGGTAGAGTGAGCCAATGGAATTCTTGATTTTGAGTCTTGTACCATAGGAATCAAGGGAGGGAATGTTGTTTGGTGGCCGATATCCTCTTTCTAAACCACAACTGCACACATGTATTAACAGGGTTCTTTATTTCCTTAAACAGATTGCTGTTACTTAACTTTAATAGCGTCCATGTTCCGTGGTACAAGCTCTTCAATATTAGTCCACGTTAGCCTCACTGCTGGTACAAGTCTCGCTATCCGATGAACGACAGGCGCCAAACTAGGATGCGAGTTAGTGCGCCAGTAACTGAGCTAGTGACCGGGACTGAGAGACTGAGGCTCTCCAGTTTTGTTTTCTTTATTGTACTTCAATTCCAGACACGCAGCACACTGATGATAAGAACAAACTGGGAGGATCTGCCAAGGGTACGGATACGAGGGAGAAAGGAAGAAAGGGGGGAAGGGGCAGTGCCAGAGGGGGCGGGGAGAGAAGGGGAGACAGGGCAGGGGCGCGCTGAAGGGGGTGGGGGGCAGGATGGGAGGATGTGAGAGGAAAACAGCTGAGGAGGGAGTGCAGAGACTCAGCCGGGTCGAAGGGGAGAATTGCTATGGGGGAAGGAGGGGTGGGGAAAGGGGGCCCCTGGGAAGGGGCGGAGAACAAGGCCAGGCTACAGTTGGTAAGAGGGGTAGACATCATGGTGAAGTTCTACATCCAGGATGGTGATGTGCTGCAAATAGCCCTGATGTATGATATGGTGGGTGTGGAGGTGGAGAGAGGGAGGAATACAGCGATAGAGGGGTGGCAGTGGGTCGAGATTCGAGAGGAAGAAGGACACCAGGGGGTGAGGAGGGGGGCGGGAGAATCAAGCATGCAGACAGTGTAAAGGACGCAGATATGTTGGAGGAAAAGGAGGCGGTGGGGGAAGGGGTTGAGGTCATACAGGGGGAACAGAAGATGGATACAGAAGGCCAGAGTGCATGCCATTCAAGGATTTGGTGGTCAACAGTGAGGCCAAGGTATCACAGAGAGGGAGGTGAGCTGGATGGGATGACAATAAATGGTTAGGTAGAAATCATGGAGGAAGGAGTGGGTGGTGTAGCCTACAATGATTGCCTGAGTTTCGGAGGGTTTCATATGAAGTAACCACTGGCTGCACCAAATGATGAACTGGTCAAGGTGAGTTTGGAGGGTGCATTGTGACCGCTGAGAGGTGGGATAGAGAGCCAGGAAGGCAATGTAATCAGCATATTGGAGGAGGTGTACAGGTGAGTATGGCTTGGGCATATTGGTGGTGAACAGGGGATAGAAGAGATGACATAGAGGAGAGGAGATACAGGAGCTTTGGCGGACGCCAGCGGTGGGATAAAAGATAGAGGAGTTGGTATCATGGATGGTGACATAGGAAGGACGGTGTGAGAGAGAGGAAGCGACCAGACAGACAAAACTGATAGGCAGGGCGTAGGTGGATGAGGTTAAGGAGTGAGACTTCAGCAGAGAAGGAGGGTCAGAAGGTACACTGGGTAAGGGGGAGGTGGTGGTGTTGATAAAGGTGGTGATCGATGTGGTGGGAGAGGATAGATTCAAAGATCTTACTGAAGACAGAGGTGCAGCAGATGGGATGATAGGAAGAGGAAGCAGAGGGGGGTTTGACGGATTTGAGGAACAGGAGGGTGTGGGAAGTTTTCCACAGGTTGGGGTAAAAGTCAGTGGAGAGGATAACGGTGCATAAAGTGTAAGGACAGTCAGGAAGGAGAATGGGCATTCTTTGGGGTGGCTGTAACTGACACAGTTGTGACTAGGGACCATGTTGCGTTTTGACCAGAGGTTAAGTTTAATGTCTCGTGCAGCGATCAGTGTGTTGATGTCAGAGGGGGATAACTGCCCCAGGTACTGGAGACTGGGAGCAAGTGGAACAACCGACGTATCGGCGCATTCTGTGACAGTGGGGAAAAGGGAACAATTAAGGTGTGGATCATCAGGGATGGAGAAGACCTCAGTAAGGTGGGAAGCAAAGTGGTTGGCCTTACTGTGGTGGTTGGGGAGGGGATGGTCGTTATGGAGAAGGAGGTAATAGGGTGCGCAATGGGAACCAATAAGGCGATGGAAGGCCGACCAGTACTTGGAGGAGTATGTAGGGTGGGTGGCGTTGAGTGACGTAATGGTCTGGCGCCAATCCCGCCATTTCTTTGCTGTAATGAGGTTCTGAACGTGTCACTGGAATTGCTGGTGGCAGTTGAGTGTATCCCTGTCATGAGTGTGCAGGGACAAGTGATAGAGGCGGCTGGATTCATGGAGGAAGAGTACAGCCAATAAAGGGACAGGAGGACAGTGGGGATGGATGGTTTTAGTAAGAACACAGGCCTCCACAGCGTCAGTAATGGCCTTCTGAAGGAAGCACGAGGCGCGAGTGATAGGTAAAAGGGTGGCTTTCGATCTGGCTGGCGATGGATTCCCAGTAGGCATCCCAGTTGGCATGACTGTAATCATGGACTGCCTTGGGAGGGGGTGCAGGGCGGGGAGCCGAAGGCGGTCAGTGAGCAGACATTATGGTGAAAGGGACAGGAAGGTTGTCGCTACCTTTGGGGTTAAGGATGTCTACGGCGATACACTCAAGGAGGTTGGCAGAGGCAATGACAACATTGGGCAGACTCTGAGCACTACGGGACTTGACAACATTGGGGGTGGCATTGATTTTGGAACAGGTGTGCTGAGAAACAGGAACAAGGTCACCTTGGATCGTGGGTAGAAACTGATGCTACGATGGAAGGGCGGCAGGGGAGCGGCTATGGATGTTGATGTCGGCGGTAATCACATAGGTGGAGAAGGTGTGGTCAACGTGGGAGGTGAAATCATAGGGAATAGGACCAGTGGAGTGGGCATAGATGGTGGCGCAGGCGAGGGATCATTGAGGAGGGGTTGTGGCTGGACAGACCCTCTGGTCAGCGGCAGTGGCCTAAATACTTGTGTTGGAGAGGTTGTTAACAGCATGTTACTTGCGAGTCTATCTGTGGCTTCTTTCCTGATAGGCACGCTTGATCTACTAGTTGTAGGCTGCTTAACAGTGACTTTGGTCTCAGGACACATTGTGGCATTCAATTTCATAGTAAGTCAAGAGAACTGAAGGGCTGACGATGCTTGAGAACTTTATAAGCTGTTGTTAGTTTTGCAACAGCAATGATCAATTCTTTCTGAGCATCGTCTCTACACATAAATGTAGAAATAGGCCTTGATGTCGCTGCTATCGCGAATATATTTGTATGATTCTTCGTAGAAATGAGATGCCTCACATCTGACTTACCTCCGTGAGTTACTCAAATGAGACAGCTACAAATTTCACACAACGCTTCCAGATTCTCTTTCTATCCACAGGCATTTTCATAAGCTGTGATAAGTTTATTAGACAGTAACAGTCGACAATAACACAGTCATCAAAGGGTACGACACTATACAGTTCACGCACTATACACCTCCAGCAAACACTTCAGACATTAATAACTTTCACTCATTGTTCGAGTAATGTTTAGAAATAAATCGCTATTCAAATGTGAACTGCCTGATTCTTCCATGTAGCGCTGCTACAAATAAAACTGACTGAGGCTGCATTTACATGTTGCGCCAACAGATGGCGTTACTTCAGTACTTGTGCCAAGCTCGGAACAGTATTTTGCAAAATTGGGACAAAATTTGTCTCGTCAGGATGTTAAGAGAATAAAGAAGGGACAGAATAAGTCCTACCCCAAGGCCATCTCAGCGTCCCGCTGCAGTGCCAATTAGTGATAATTTTAGATTTCGTAAAAATTCGAAAACATTAGACAAATGGTTCAAATGGCTCTGAGCACTATGGGACTTAACTTCTGAGGTCATCAGTTTCCTATAACTTAGAACTACTTAAACCTAATTAACCTAAGGACATCACACACATCCATGCCCGAGGCAGGATTCGAACCTGAGATCGTAGCGGTCGCGCGGTTCCAGACTGTAGAACCTAGAACCGCCCGGCCACCCCGGCCGGCAAAAAAATTTCATTTCTAATCTATAATACGAAGGAGTACTAAGCAAAAGAAGATTCTTGCTACGTGCTAAAAAAAATAGTATAAGAAATGCATACCTTTACAAGAATTTTTTGAAGAAAAGTATTTTTTTCTTCAACCCTTGGCAAAAATTGAACCACTGACATATTGACATATTAGGTCTGAAAATGACGTATAAACATTTTGTTGAGGGGTCAGCGGTGAGCTAAGGCCGGGACCCGCTACGCCGTATTTTGTCAGGAAGGCAAGCAAGTTCAAGAGTGTCAAGGGGCAGTGCAGATTGATACAGCAGTATTCGGTAACATTTGTTTATTCCGATAATTTACAGTACTTGATGGGTGCAACGTAATGTTTGCGTGCCATCCGCGCGTTGTCCTGCAAGTCCAGCCGGCTCAGCAACTCCTGGTATGCCGACGCTGCTGCTGCCATTATCAAGGCCGCTCTGTTGGAATTCGGTCGCACTCTTCCCAGTAGCCATCCGCTGATGTGTCCTGTCTTGAGCCACGTTGCTGCCCGCGATTCTGGAGACTGCTACAGTCCTTAGTCCTCACTGCCCTCCACGGCGTTTAGCCTGCTCTGTCCGACCATGGGACGAAGGGGATGTACTGGTCACCCGTGGCCCTCGGGCCACCGCTGCTCCCAGGCCAGGGCAGGACTCGAACCCACACCCCCCTGGATGTTGTGCCGCAACTTGCCGCTAGTGGTGCTTGCAGATGGCAACACCTGCTGCCGTCTCTGGTGCTGCTGCAGCGCTGCTGCGCCCTTGCAGCGTACTCCTCGCCTGGACCCCGGTACACCAAGTGGGGAGCGAACATGGCCCATAGACTGAAGTGGAACCAAGACCCTCCTGGACCTGCTGTAGATCGCTGTCACTGCCGTCTTTCAGGCGGACTGTGTGATCTCCAAGTCCCAGGCTGCCGTTCCGTCCCGCCCTGGTGTTGTGTCTGCGGAGGCGGAATATAGCCCGGACAAGTACACAGAAACACAGTACAAGTTTATGTAGAATACTTCTAACATTGCTATCAGACTGGCCCCTGTAAGCGTAGACCAACACAGGTCTGTCCTGATCTGGCACACCCTCTGTCAAGCTAAAATTGCCCGTCTATTTATATTGGTTTCTCCTCGCTTCTGGCGTAGTGTCAGAGAGAGAGACAGAAACTATGACAGGGAAAAATTCCCACGTGTCAACCGCCGACCGCGGTGGTCTAGGGGTTCTAGGCGCGCAGTCCGGAACCGCGCGACTGCTACGGTCGCAGGTTCGAATCCAGTCGTCTTTCGGCACGCTAGCGGCACGGACGTCTTGTTTACGTCCTCGCCGCGCAGCTCGCTCGCGGAGTTGTTTACGTGATTCTGCCGTCTTAGCGCGCTATATTTCATTCGACAGAGAATGGCTTATGCCCACCGAAAATCGACACTGAAGATTAGCTTTGCACCTGAATATGCCCGACCAAAAGCACTGGAAATCGAACAGTTTATCAGAGATGAAGTCAAGATTGACTGCAACGATCTTGTTGGCATCCACCTTTCTATAGTGAGCAGTGTGGTATACGTGAAATTGGTCAACGAAGACATATGTGAAAAAATTCTAGATGCAACTCGAAGTGGTCTTAAGTTCCGTCACTCTGATGGACACATCGGTGACGTAACTGTGGAACATGCGGGACTTGGACTGCGCACGATACGTGTTTTTGAACTCCCTTTCGAGGTGCCTTCAGAGGTAGTGGTATCTGCATTCCATCCATATGGAAAAGTGATTAGCCACACAGCTGAGAAGTGGGTTCAGTTCACTACATACCCGGTTCTCAATGGAGTACGGCAGATCCGCATAGAACTAACCAAACATGTGCCGTCCTACTTATATATTGGTGGCTGCCGTGCAATTATTATTTATGATGGACAGCCGAAGACATGCTCGGGATGTGGCAAAGAAGGACACCTCCGTTCCAGCTGTCTGCAGCGCAGAATCACACAGTTACCGCCTGGGGACCTGCCGGCCACGACCGTTCCGACGTCGCTACCGCTGACGTTTGTAGAAGCTCTCCATAGCGACCCCCGACCGCGAACACCACTGGCTCCTACTACTGGTACATCGTCGTCTCCGGTACTGCCTCAGGCTGTTGCGGACGGACCGACGCCCTTGCCTCCTCCTCCCGACGTGTGCAGTGGTGAGCAATCTCAAGGACAGGGGATGGCCCTTGACTCCATGATTGTGCCTACCGATGCTTTTGTGTCTGAACATCCGGATCCCCAGGCGTCTTCGGACACTGAAGATCACGTGCGCAAGCAACGGTCGCCGAAGAGACGTCGGAAACGGCGGATCGCCCCGTCTGACACCTGCAGGACGCAGTCTCAAGACGATGAAGATCAAAATTATCAAGTTGTTCCTCCGAAGGACGAATCTATGGTGGAAGCACCAACTTGCACTCCGTTGGACGTACAACCATCCTTGCATGCACCAGGCGCTGTACCTATGGACGTTGAACAACAGCTGAGCCAGGACAACTCTTCCACCACCGACGTGACACTGCCTTCGGACTCTGCTGGTACTCCACTGGACGCACACCATCCACGCACCCTTGCGTGGTCTGACGATGTAGCCGACGAAACACCAACTAGTGAGACAGCCGCGAATGCCGCTGCTCCAGCCCACGACTCCTAATCGACAGGGTTACAGGATGGGGATGTGCAGCCTACTGGGACAACATTCTTGTTCGCTGCTGCTCTTCGTGCCTCCATGAGCGTCCCTGTAGTCCCAATTCTACGACAAGCTTACAGGATTGGCTCCATCAATGTCAACACCATTGGCACCCCTGTCAAACTACAATTGCTCCGTGATATGTTGAGGGCGTCGGACCTAGATGTTGCCCTTTTGCAGGAAGTTCGGCTGGCGACGTTTCCTAATGTCTATGGCTATGTTTCCTACCTCACGCCGTGTGCCGACGGTGGCAGTGGGACAGCTATTCTTTTAAAGGAAGGCATTGATGTAGATGACGTGATTTACCTACCATCGGCTAGGGGTCTTGCTGTGACTTTCCACGGTGTTCGAGTCATCAATGTTTACGCTCCCTCGGGCACGGCCAAGCGACGGGAGCGGTCGCGATTCTATTCAGAACAGATCGCTCCTTTGTTTGTCGGACGCTACGACCATATTGTTCTTGGCGGCGACTTCAATTGTGTGTTATCCCAAAAGGACCAACATCCCCATTTCACCACATGCCAGGAACTCAAGCTGCTTGTGCATGAACTGAAACTCACCGATACTTGGGACCGCGTGCATGGCGATCGGCCTGGATATACGTACGTCACCAGCCATTCAGCAAGTCGTCTTGACCGTGTCTACGTGTCCCCAGGACTCGTAACTGCCACGCTTGACGCTGAGTTATGGCCTACCGCCTTTTCCGACCATATCGCCTACATTTGCACTGTTTCGCTCCAGAGGCAGAAGGTGTGGCGCGGTCGAGGCCTGTGGAAGCTGAATGTGGCCCATCTCAAGGATCCGGAATGTAGGCAGGTCGTAGAGACGACGTGGAACAACTGTGTGAGACGCCTTCCAGCGTATCCTTCAACACTTCGGTGGTGGATCGACTGCGCCAAGCCTGCTTTACGTCGTTCTATGATGAATTACGGTCGCGATAAAATGTTATGGCACCGACATACCATGGAATACTATTTCACAATTCTCCGGGAACTCTCAAACCTTGCCCCCTCAGTTCAACGACAGGTTGAAATTCAACGTATTAAGGCGAAGATAATTTCTCTTATGCGTCACCGCCTTGAAGGCACAGTAGTACGCGCAAGATGTCACGAATGTGTACCAGGAGAGCTCCCGTCCATGCATCATGTTATCCGAGAGAAGCAGCGGTGTCGTAGAAAGTTGATCAACGCCCTCGACATGCCAGATGGTCGTCGATTGACGTCCCAGAATGATATCGTAAGAGCCTTTGTGGATCACTACAACGAGTTCTATGCAGCAGAGGACCGGAACGTGGCGGTAATGTCTGATGTCCTCCGTTCCTTGACAGATACCCTGGACGAGTCTGCTGCGGAGATTCTCACGGCGACAATCACGGCTGATGACGTCGCCGATGCTCTTCATAAGGGTGCGGCAAACAAAGCCCCAGGTCCAGATGGGTTCCCGCTGGAGTTTTACCGCACATTTCATGACATCATGGGCTCACGCTGGACTGCGATGTATGAAGAACTGATGAACCCTGACTTTCCTCTCCCACCCGAATTCGTAGAAGGCTTGCTTATCCCGATCCCCAAGCCATCGGGAGGTCGAGGAGTGGAACATTATCGGCCGCTGACCATGTTAAATTGTGACTTCAAGATTTTTACCCGGATTCTTGGCGCTCGCATTAGGCGCGTCGTCCCTCAAGTTATCTCTCTGGATCAAACGTGCTTTGGAGGTGATAGTAACATTCAGACGGCACTCAGCGATTACCGTGACGTTATAGCCCTGACCATGACCTGTCGCAGTCGTGGTGCCTTAGTGACAGTGGACTTCGACCACGCCTTTGATAGAGTGAGTCATGACTTTCTCGAAAACGTACTTCGACGGATGGCCTTTCCCCACAGGTTTATACACCTCGTCTTGCGGCTTCTCCGAGGTGCCACGTCGCGGGTGCTGGTCAATGGCCGTGTGGCGGGCCCTATTAACGTCATGCGGTCGGTCCGTCAAGGATGTCCGCTGTCGATGCTGCTTTTCGCCATTGCCCTTGAGCCACTATTACACGGTTTGAGGAGCCGGTTGACAGGCATAACAATGAGGGGGACTTCTTTCATCTGCCGCGCCTATGCAGATGACTTGGTGTTCTTGGTTCTATCGGAGGATGAAGTGCGAGAGGCACTGGCGTGGATCAACCAGTACGGGGCTGCTGCGGGCAGCTGTGTGAACCTGACGAAATCTAGTGCTATGTCCGTCGGTAGAGGCCTTCCAGCTGAGAGTGTGGCACCATTGCCATTAGTGGACAAGCTCAAATGTTTGGGGATCACCTTCACGCGTGATATACAGCGCACGATCTCATTTAACTACAAACGCCTGCTTCAAGCTATCCGCACGAACATTCGTGGCAACCTCCTGAGAGCATTGGACATGTTACAAAGGGTGGATTTTGTTAACACTCATCTAGTCTCGCGACTACCCCATTTAGCACAGATTTTACCGATGCCAAAGGCAATGGCACACAGACTTCAGGCGGCGTTCGGCTACTTTGTTAGCGCGGGTCTTATCTTCAAAGTCCGCTACGACACGCTGACACTTCCTCCTCGAGATGGCGGCCTCGGCCTTGTCAACGTCCGAGCGAGAGCAGCTGCCCTTTATGTAAGTACGATGGTTAAATCGTGGATCCGCCGCCGAAACGGATTATCGGGAAGCCTGATTGATGAAGTGGCCCCTCCCTCTCGAGTGGCACCCGTTGCAGTAGCCCATATTTCTTCCCCTCTCTCACATATCCGGACCTTTTTCATCGAATACAGTTATGTCCATGCCGACTTGCCTAGTACCAGACCCCCTATGGCACGTGATGTTTACCGAATCATGATGAGAAATCACACTCGGAATGTTGTGGAAAGGCGATATCCTACGATCGCATGGCCCGTGGTATGGCGTTCTGTACACCATATATACCTAGACACGAGCGCACGTGCGACCTGGTATTTGGTCGTTAATGGAAAATACATGACACAACTTCGTCTACATGCCATAAAAATGACAGATTCGCCGCTGTGTCCTCGCTGTCAAACGCTTGATACGGACGAACATCGACTGATGTGTGGATCTTCTGCAGAGGTGTGGCAGCTGATTCAGAAGATGCTTGCCTTTCTTCTACGTACGGCTCCCCATGCCATTACACCGAAATCTCTTCTGTTCCCAGATGAGACATACTTCCCAAGTACGAAGACCAACGCTGTGATCTGGATAAAAGGTCTCTCGATCTCTTATTTGTTCCATGAAGGTGATAAGAGTGTTCTTGATTTTTGGACATTCCTGCAAGATCGCTTTACTTTTCTCATGCACCATCCGCGATACCGTCAGTACTATGCCAACTTTTTCGGTAGTGCCTTCTTCGATCCCCCCTGCAGCTGGGGTGTCCCAGGTATGAGAAGATGACTTCAATGAGAGTGTGTAATACCAGGACTCAGTCCCATGTACCGGAAAATGCAATATTCTTCGTGAAGACGTGCCTGGAACATGCTTGACTGCCTTGGGATTCGGTGTGCGTCTACCCACAAGTTGGCGGGACGCGGATGCTGCTTTGTCTGTTCTGCCAGGAGGGCGTTTTCTTTAATTCCTATAATTCCCTTTAAACATTTAAAAAAAAACTTATAAAAATGCTTTATTGACAAAATTTCACAGGGTAATCACCAGTCGCTCCAATCTATAAATTCATTGTACTATTCTAGTTCATTTTACTGTTTAATTTTATTTAAATCAAGGCTATTGCCTAGGAACTTGTTTTTGTTGTCTGAATACATGTGTTGATACCACTGTGATACTGTTATGTTGTGGTAAATAAACTTTGTTCTCCAGAGAAGAAAAAAAAAAAAAAAAAAATCCTGCCTCGGGCATGGATGTGTGTAATGTCCTTAGGTTAGTTAGGTTTAAGTAGTTCTAAGAAAAAAATAAAAATAAAAAAAAAAAAGATGGTAGAGCAAAAAAAAAAAAAAATCCTGCCTCCGGCATGGCCGTGTGTGATGTAGTTAGGTTTAAGTAGTTCTAAGTTCTAGGGGACTGATGACCACAGCCGTTGAGTCCCATAGTGCTCAGAGCCATTTGAACCATTTTGAACCACGTGTCAACCACTTACAAATCGCCCTCCTGGCTCTGGGCTAGTGCCCCACCTCATAAATCGCAATAACTTCAAGGAATTCTGCAGTTTCCTGCCTCGTTGCAGCTCCACTCAAAACAAATCGTGTGTGCAATACAGCCGTCGCAGCTGCGCGCCCGGGAGTGTCTTGTTTAACTTGCCTGGCCAGCTGGCTGTTGTCCGTTACCACACTCTGCTAGCGGCCCCAGATTTCATCGTCCAACCGCACCTTCATTGAATTTTGATAAAATTTCCCTTTCACTCGAGTAGGACTGACACTAGCACAGCAATTCTCAAAGTTTATAGATACCTTTGTTAAATATTTTATCGAGAAAAAATTGTTTCCTGAGACAAAACATAAAATACCGTAAGAAGTGTGAAATTGTTCCAAATGTGCCTCGAAAAATGACTTCACTGATGAATTTACATTCTGTTGGATCTTGCAGAAACGTCTAAATTTGTAAAGGATACTACGAAATTAATTGAGGTAACATTTGAGGTATCATTACTGTGTTGTGTCAGTGCACTACAGCGCTCAGTTACTTGCATGCCGCCGCCAGCATTTTAGTTCCGACGGCTCGCCTTAATACGACCGAGAATATTCCCTACCTACAGAAAATCTTTTATTTGTAGCTCTTGCTAATTCTTCGTCACTGCACCAATCACCCACATCTCTGATATACGCTACATAACAATCACTATTAGTACTTGCAGGTCGAGCAAATATATTTTTTCATATGGTTTTGTGAAACTTAAGTATATTACAAGACAACTGACCTCAACTCACGGTAAGTACATTTTAGACAGAACTTAGTTGATGCTTCTGCGATGTTTCTGCATTCCATTAACACCTTTTGTCCTTCATAATACTTTCTGAATCAAAAACCATGTGAGCGATGAAGACAAAGAACGGACCACTCTGTAATTTTGTAACCGTCGGACACTCTCCTCTGTCGTAGTATTGTGTGAAGGGGGGAGGGAGAGCTGTTGAGCAAGCATGAACTTTTTACCAAATTTCGTAATTTCTGTTTTCGTTTATATCCCTTTCGTGGAGAATGAAAGCACTGGCTCACATCTGGAGATTCTGTCAGTGTTACTGCACTGATATTAGGGATTACAGTCGATTTGGAAATACCAAAGGTTTTGTTGTCATATTATGAACATTCAAAAAAATATTGTTCCTCGTTTCTTGACTGTTGGCCACAGCAGTAAAAATTTTCAGTACATTTGATACGGCCATTTTAGATTGTTTTCGAATGTCTTTTAACCCTTTACGCACACCAAGTGAAGTAGAACTACCCATAGGCCTTGTGCATCCCTTAGTTAAGTTAGTACACCGTCCCACGGGACACACGAATCACGCGGAAACACAGAACATTGTGCTTATGCTGACCTGCTATGCTGTTACGAGTGTACAACCGGCAATAAAGCTATAAAGCAGGCGAACCACAGCGCTTAGGGCCGGAGGAATGCATGAGCGCTTGTGACCTGAGGGGTCTAATTTCATAACGACCACTTTGATACACATAACAGAGCGATTTGACAATAATGAACCGAACAAAAGCGCGACCAAGCGCGTTGCTACCGTAGGTGTAGCTGCAATGTAAACTCCTACTACTTGAAAGACGTCATAAGGATCCAGCTCAGGTTATGAATAAATTTCCTTTACTTCACTTCTATGGTCATAAATTTCTTTGTCATCTGACAAACATGACCATCTTCAGATCTGCAGCAAAATATGGGTAAAACTTAAATGCACTAGCAGACTGTCTACGGTTAAAACAACAAACTACTGACATACATGTGCATTTGTGCCCTTTAAGTATGAAGACGCATATCGGTTTTATGAAAACGTGTCCTTGTATACTGGAGCCATAGCGGCATCGTCAGATGTTAAACACAAAATCAGCAAGCACCCTGCAAATAGAAAAATGTTTTAAGAATTCTGATTTCAATTATGGTTTGCAGGTGAATAACACCCTAAAACTGCGAGTAAAGCATAAATCGAAAAGGACGTATGACAAATTTGATTGCTCTGGAGTATATAGGGCTGATTGCAGTAACTATGCTAAGTATTATATCGGTGAAACGGGCTGTTCTTTTAACTTATGGTTTAACATTTACATTCACGGGACAAAACTGCTTTCGGACAGCATTTATCTGAAACCGGTCATTCTATAGAGAACATTGAGAAAAGTATGCATATTCTCAACAGGGCGTAAAAAAGTCGTTCACTTGTTTTGACAGAGGAGCTTGAAATTTATAAAGCGATAATGAATGAATCAACAAAACTGCTTAATTGGCACACACATTTCATGCTTAATTTTTACATTGCATTGTTTGACAATTTACGCCAATGCTTTATATAGTTTGTTGACAGTTCCTTTCGCCGGCCAAGGTGGCCGAGCGGTTCTAGGCGCTACAGTATGGAACCGCGTGACCGCTACGGTCGTGGGTTCGAATCCTGCCTCGCGCATGGATGTGTGTGATGTCCTTAGGTTAGTTAGGTTTAAGTAATTCTAAGTTCTAGGGGACTGATGACCTCAGAAGTTAAGTCCCGTAGTGCTCAGAGCCATTTGAACCATTTTTTTAAATATATAGTTCCTCCTAGTATAGAGAGCCTTGCATATTTACTTCGTTTTCTTACGTTATGCGCACAACTCTAGTGTTTTCTTGTGCAAAATTCAAATTGTTCAAATGGCTCTGAAGACTATGGGACTTAACATCTTAGGTCATCATTCCCCTAGAACTTATAACTACTTAAACCTAACTAACCTAAGGACATCACACACATCGATGCCCGAGGCAGGATTCGAACCTGCGACCGTAGCAGTCCCGCGGTTCCGGACTGCAGCGCCTAGAACCGCACGTCCACCGCGGACGGCGTTTTCTTGTTCCTTCTTTGTTTTATAATATATATACTTCATCAGCTAGGTAATATTGTACATGCACTGGTACGGGGATTTATCATTCTTTTCTTGGAACGGCGTGCACCAGGATACGAGGGGTCCTCTGGCGGTCACGTTCCTCTAACCACTTCTCGTCTATGCAGCATTCTGGCGTTAGCGCTAACATAGGGCGCTGAGTATGTGTGGCAGTCTGTTATCTTTCATTGTGGCTTCCTCACCTATTTGTTTTGTAATTGTTATAGCGTTCTGTGCAATCTGAAAGCTGTTTATTATTTATGTCATCGTCTATAAGATTGGCACTTGAGCGTAAGTCAATTACTGTCACTTAACTCTTCCCTTTTTTAACAATGTAACTTTTGTCGTGTTTTATTTTATCGCTTTTTATTACTATAATGCCTCTTACAAATTATGAACCCGTTACTGATTCAACTGATTGTATTCCCCTGTATTTCACGTTGTACTATTCATCACTGAAGAATATTTGCATGCCTACAGTAGCGACATCTGGTGAACTTGCAACACAAACATTCTCTGGATACTGTACGGCAGTTTTTTTGAACAATAGTACTGCTGACAAGATGGCTCTTGCATGTGTTGTTATTTATATACATTCGACGATGCTGGTGCTGATGTTGTGTTTAACATCTGACGATGCCACTATGGCTCCAGTATACTAGGACATGTTTTTATAAACCAGGTGTGCCTCTTCATACTTAAAGCGCACAAATGCACATGTATGTCAGTATGACTTTTCAATATGGTCTATTTTTTTTGTTTTAAGCTGTAGACAACCTGCTAGTGTATTTTCGTTTTTCCCATATTTTACTGCAGATCCGAAGATGTTCATTATAAACCGAAGCCGGTAATCTGACGACAAAAAAATTTGTGACCATAGACGTGAGGCAAAGGAAATTTATTCCATATTCGGATCACTGTTTTTTTATTAGTGACCATGTCGCAGCTTGTGAAGCTAAGATTATGTTCTAGCATCCTGCAACAATTGCGCGTTAGTGTGTTGATCTCTGTTCTCTTCATGCATTCTTTTACTCCTTTACAAACGGGAGTGCCTTTTCCAACAACAGGAGATATTCTCTGTCAGGAAGATTACTGATAAATATGAATTAGCAAAGAAGGTAACTGCACAGTTTGTTTCAGTGTAATATAATAGAAAATTAGCCATGGGGTAATGCCTTGGTTATTTTGAGTGGTTTCAGTTTTACTGAATCCTGGGACTACTTACCTCTGTGACATTCATGTGGGACTGTATTCAGCGATCAAACATTGATGTGGTACAAGCGTCATTCCTGACTGTTCATAGACTTAAAGCAGGCCAAGAGCTTCGTGACTGTGTGAAGGTACGTCACATAAACGGACATTTGGAGAAAGGGAAAGGAAGTTTTTGTTGTGAGACGTGTGAATTATAAAATATTCCAAGACTCTGTACGTTTGTGCGATGTATAACAAATAGAAAAGAATGTAATTTATTATTATCAAAACACAAATATCGATATAATTAACAAAACACGTTTTTTTTGTATAATCTCTGTGTAACGTAGGGCATGAAGATCAGCGACAATGCTTTGATTGAACTAGCTCTCCTGTTTTGTTTCGTCTAGCGGTAGGCCGCCATTGTACTGCTGTCTCATAATTAACGTAAGTTTTATCTGTATTTTGAAAAATATAATAGAGATTTTTATTAGAAAGTGTGTATTATTGACTTAGTTGTCACCTCTCATGATCGCAAGCATTAATTATAATTATCAAAGTTTTTACAGAACTACGCAGGGCAGGGAGCTCGTCTCCCCTAACAGGATGTAGTCGGCCATTACGCTGACTGTATTATTTAATTAAAATATCGTGTCATAATATTAAATGTAAATGCGAGAGACTTCTCAGTTTTGATCTTTCATTAATTTCAAAGTTAAAGAGTCAAAATAGATTTCGTTTATTAATATTTAGAATACTGAGTGAGTTCAGTATGTTTCATTTTGGCCGCCTAACTGCAGACGAGATTCTCTCCAGTTTTACCTAGCAAATAATGAAAAAGAAATATTGAAAATCATTACATTACGCAATATCTCAGTTAATCTTTATGTAATTTGGTACATAAATAACCAGTAGCCCCTGAGACTCATACTAATAATTACAGTTTGCGTAAGAACACCCATGTTTTCTTTTCAAAATAGCAGCGCCCACACAAATCATTTATCAGAAGGCGGTGAGTCGCGTGCTCTGTTTAAAAAATGTTATATCGTACGTACTTCGTGGCAGCCGATGTCCGTACAAGTGTTATTGCGGTATAAGTTAATTAAAAGTCTAATGCTAGTCCACAATATTTAAAGCCACGCAACCAAAATCATAAAATATATAATTATAAAAAAATATACACTTATAGCGTGATAACTGATCACTCACCAGCATCTGACTGCATAAAGCTTTGTAGGCTCCATGTTAGTTATTCGCTAATTATTAATAAGTCTTCCATACAATGTGCTACGTTCTCTTGGGCTGGAAGTATGTTACAATCTCAACTTTCTCAATATTCGGCAGATGATAGAATGTTCATCACTGCATAGGCCATTTTCATGTATCTCTACTTCATACATGTGCCAACTCCATTTTTAACTTCACTTTTTACAACGTATCGTGTTCCCTGAATAGTTGTATATATTGTATCTTGAAGCCCTTGCTTCACATGGTCATAGAACAAAGAAATAAAACTACGCCATTACGCCTAAAAGCGAGATAAACTGATCACAACCAGCCAACAATACCGCTATAGACGAGCGATTCGTTGTCAAAGATTCATCGGATTGTTCGAAAGCTACGAGTTACGAGCGATTCAGCGCTAAAATTATCTAGCGACGGATTGCGCCATCTAGCGAGATACAGCTATCAGAGGGGCGACTCTAGCGTTCCAAGCGACAAAGTGCTGACTAAGCAGGCAGCTATTGAGCCCTTTAACACGATCGACTTTCTTTTCTCTGTTGACTACTCGTGACAAGTGCAGGGCCGTACGGACGCCATGGTGAGATAGGCGCTCGCCAAGGGCACAGGCACAAAGGAGTCGCAAATACTGACCCCATCCAAAAGGAAACAAGAATGATTTGCGAATTAACTGGAAGAGATAGGAGTTCTTCAACCCCTCTTTTTACTATCTTCTGCCTGTGTGAAGAAATCTTGCCGTCGGCTAGAGGCTGTAGGCACACAGTTGTCACAGTCTCATTTCATCCAAGTAATATCAAAAGGCAATGACCTCTTCTGAAACGGTGCCTCATAGGTTATATGTCAACAATATGCTTGCTTCATACAACTGCCACCTACACAGTTAGCTCATGGTCAGCAACGGAATTTTTGCTGCAACTCAGCTATGGTATCATCGTACAGTCACAAAGTCTGCGAATGCGTGCTGAAGCAAATATCTCATTTGACGAGAGGTTTCCGATTTCTGGCAATTGAGGACTGGAATGAAATTGTTGAAACCACAGACCTTCTAAGTATTTGATACAATAGTACCGTAAGTGAAATGGGTAGTAGATCTCACATATAACATATCTTTTGGTCTTACTTTAATTTCCTGTCAGGAACAATGTAAATGAGAACTCTGAGTCTTATTTTGAAAAATATGTCGCAGATTTTGGTGCCAAAAGTAGCAGAAATATCGATACAGGTGAGCAACTTAACCGTGAAGCGGCTTCCATACTCCAGTGGAAAGAGGTAATGAAGAGCACGGACACAGCTTGTTATTTGAATATTTTGAAGTTTTTCTTCTAAGTATAAGTCACATGATGATTATCTAAATATAGAAAAACCTTGAGGATACTAATGGCAATTCCAGTGACCGCAGCATGTTGTCAAGTTTCAGCAAATATGTAGAACTACTACATACAGTCGAGTATGTACACGTGAAGTGCACAGTCAAATTGAACTACCTTGTAAGCAGAATACTCACGGTTGCTCAGTTTGAATTTCGTGACATAAACCAATGTACTTGCTTCGCCCAAAGCAAGGAAATGGAAACTAACATCACGTTGAACATCCCGCCTGACAATGTTAATGATTAATAAAAACCACCTCAGCTGTATTATTACAGATTTATTGTGTTACGACCGGTTTCATTTGTTGAACATCTCCAGTTGCCGAGTAGTGCGAAAGTCATGATATAAATAGTCTGGTTGTTGTAGGTAATGTTGAAATCTAAATGCAGAAACACTTAAAATAAACGGTCTGTCTACCGCCTGGCGGAAGTATGGCGAGCAGACAAGACATACAGCGTACAGCTCGGCAAGCCGAAGGTGTTAAACGAACGAAACCAGTCGTAACACAAATGTGTAATACCACATCTGAGGTGTTTTCTATTAATCATTATAATAAAAGCTTTATTCTTGGAAAGGAATATGTTTCAACTCTCAGAACCTTTTTTTATTTTCTATTAATAATTAACGCGCTGATAATTTGTGATGACCAAATAAAACCTGTGCTTTATTGCTCATCATATTAAAATCAGTGTGCAACAGCTGTCATAAAAAATTAGGCATAGATTTTCTTTTGCCCTCAATTATTGTAGAAAGTTTACAGAATCTGTAATTTATTTATTACAATAACTCATTCAGTTACTTGTGTGCAATCTATTTCATCTATTGTTGATGTTGTTGTTGTCAGTGTGCAACAGCTGTCATAAAAAATTAGGCATAGATTTTCTTTTGCCCTCAATTATTGTAGAATGTTTACAGAATCTGTAATTTATTTATTACAATAACTCAATCAGTTACTTGTGTGCAATCTATTTCATCTATTGTTGATGTTGTTCCTGCTGTGGCGTTGAGTTCGAAGACAGGTTTGATGCAGCCCTCCATGCTACTCTATTCTGAGCAAGCCTCTTCATCTCTGCATAACTACCAGAACCTATATTCGTTCGAATCTGTTTACTGCAGCCAACCTCTGGTCACCCTTTATCCTATTCACGCTCACTCCCTCCCTCCCCCCCTCCCCCCATCCCCCACACACAAACGTACATAGACTACGCTTCCATACCTTGATACCTCAGGATGTTCCGATTCCAATCTCAGCGATCCCAAAGTTGTGACAGTAGAATTGCCTGACGAAGTGTTGTTGCGTTATCTGTGTGAACGGATGATTAATTGAGTAAAACCAGTAACTATACTTATATTTAAACGCATTATACAATTTGACACACGAGAGCAAATGTTTAGTAAATGTTTTGAATGCCATTTTTCTTCTACTCTATGTGTTTTACTAAAGTGGCCTTAATTTTTACTTAATATTCCTTTTTACGAATACGTACCTCATTTGAGATGGCTGTCTCCATAATGCACATTCACAAATGCATGCTACTTCCCTTTGAAATTTATACCATAGTAGCTGATCGGTACGACTACAAGATGCACTTTTATGCTGACTATAAGCCGCACTTTTTTCTTCGAAAAATTATCTCCAAAATTCAAGTGCATCTTGTACTCGAAATTAATATAAAAACATACAGTGTTTAAAAATGGCCATATATTCGATGCCGTGGGAAACCTATACCTACCTGGCAACATGGATTCTATTGGCAGCTTCAGTGCACCTGTGCGACGAATATGAGTTACGGGGACTCACAAGCTTGCTAAAACTATCTCCCTCCCGCCCCGCCAACACAAACCCAAAACAATTCTACCCTATGATGCGTCATTGCAGTATACGGTGCCAGTAAACTTTAACTGAAAGTGATTTGTGCTATCGGTAATAGCACAGTATTTTTGTTAGTAGTTAGTTTCATGACAGAACAAAAATAAAGGTTATTCATATGATGCGAGCTATAAATTGAAAGTAATAGCATATGCAGAAGACCATGAGACAGAGCAGCTGAGCGGCATTTCGACTCTCCACCAACAGATAAAACCATTCGCAATTGGCGGACAAGTGAAGAAGAACTGAAAACTTTCGCTGGCTCTACTGTTTGCTTTGTTTTATTATTACTCGCATAACAACTAATATATGAGATAAAATATGTTGCTACGAAAAGAGCCCCGAAATACCTTTTAGTGATGCTGTGCTGTGACTTTCTTTGGATCATTAATTTTCAACAAAACAAAATATATTATGTCCTTATTGTTCTGGGTCTGGCTTTCTATTAAAGGAACATTTTTCGTTACTGTAACTCGCCATAAAGTTCAACGTATCTTCCTGACTTTACAGTTATTGAGAAGGTTACTGAAAATTATTTCATTATCAATACTGATGTTACAATACGTAATGTTTGTTCAACATCAAAATTTTGCAGTGGATTTTTGTTAACAGTAAAACATAAATAAGTACCACGACTAACACGAGAACATGAGACTATTATCAGAGAAATAGATATTTTTACTATAAGGTTTGCCAGACCAGAACTACGCACAGCAAGATTTCTTTTATGTTATGAAGGTAAAATTATCTTTTTGCACTGTTAATTATCAGCAGCCCGCGCCAACCTGTAAAACACATCATAAAATCTGTTGCTCTGCTCTGCAATTCCGGAAGCTGAAAGATATAATTTTAGTTCACTATTATCTGTCCGCTTCTTTGCGGTATAATTGGTTTCATTTAATGCAGTTTGAATGCGGCGCGGCAGCGGCTCGTTCGTTCGTAGCGCAGCTCTGCATCACGAATGATATTTAAATAACCGAAAATGTCTTAAAGGGATGGGATAAAATGCCAAGCAAGCTTGTTACAAATCATAACGCAAGTTTTCACTAAGTAACTCTGTTCAAAACATTTAAACAGATTAAGTTATTACACACCTTTCCAAATCAATGTCTAATGACGTCCCTCTCAATCTTGACAAAAGAATGCAACGCAAGCGTACAACATAACGTCACAGGCTCTTCCTACTCAGTAACTCCAAGAAGACGACAGAGGAATTAATGTTCGGTCTTTACTATTTATAATAGTCACATATTCTCATCTTTGTTTGATATTTAATAAGTATCGTCTGTGGCGGTTTCAGTACTCGCCGACACAGATATTATTTTAAAAAATCAGTACATAATTCTATACAAGAACAAAACATGACACATAATGCTTTCTCTTTATTACATAAAGTTCACACAATTGTTGTCCAAGCAATTACAATAATCTAGTTCAATTATTCTTTTCTCCTTTTCTTTTTTACCACATATAATATGTATTTTGCTAAGAGACGTTACAAAACATTGAGGAAGACTAAATGTGCAAATAGAGAACTGAATGCAAAATAGCCAAAACTAGATGAGGTACTGAAATGGATTTAAGTACACCGTCAGAAAGGCGTTGGAATCAATACAAATATGATTCAAACACACGCTCGTTTGATGATGTTGATTTTATGGATGTGGAGCGCTCAACTGTGCGGTCGTCAGCGCCCGTACAAAGTTCCAAATTTTAATAGTCCAATTTTTTTACCCAATCGAACCTAGATACACGCTCGTAAGCTAGCACTACAGTGGAAATTAATAGACTTTAAGGGTGGAGTTGGTTGGTGCTACAAGTTTATCAAGAGTTAAGGGCTTAGCATGCGAACCAAAACCAATATATCTCAGAAAATAACTCAAGCGTGTGAAGAGGAAATATTCTGTTTATATCGCTTTATTATTCAGCTTCGAAAGAAAACCAGTGTGGAGCCGAGCCAAACAGTGAATATGGACGAAATTCCTCTTACATTTGATGTGCCGAGTAACAGAACGGTTGCCATGAAAGATGCTAAAATTGTGATTATAAAAACAAGTGAACATGAAAAAATGCACAACACTGTTGTGCTTTCATTATATGCTGACGGTGCTAAACTTACTCCAATGATCACTTTCAAACGCAAAACGATGACAAAACCTTTAGAAATACCGCCGAGTGTTGCTCATTTAGATGACAAGGGCTGAATGGACGAGGCTGGTATGAAATTATGGATTAACAGAGTGTGGGAGAGAAGGAAAGATCTTTTATTGAAGAAGAGTTCTCTTCTTGCGCTAGATCAGTTTAGATGTCATTCGAAAAATTTTGTGAAATAGAAATTGAGACAGGGGAATACAGAGTTTGCGGTTATTCTGGGAGGACTGACTACAAAATTGCAACTTCTTGATGTCTCCATAAATAAACCATTTCGAGTGTATATGAGAGAGAGGAATGTAACAAATGGATGATGGATGAAACTCAACATGAATTCACGCCAAAGGTAGTTTTAAAATTACGTACAATCAAACAGTCGTGGTCTAGAGTGAGAGAGGACGTTACTGTTAAATCTTTCAAGAACCGCGGTATAAGTAAAGCTCTCGATGGCAATGAAGACGATCTTGTATGTGAGGAGGACAACAATGCCGACGAAGAGGGGGAGGAGGAGAAGAAGAAAGTTCATATGACGATATTCAGGGATTTTCAAGGTCAGTTCGGTTTTATAAACTAAGAATTTTTAGCGTGGCTTTGCAATCTATAATATAAATTGTAAAAATGTTATTTAAAAAAATTAAGATGCGTCTTATAGTTCGTAAAATAAGGTAGAAGGCCATGAGTTGTTAACACTGGAAGACAAACAATGAAGTTCCCCCTCTCTCACTTCCTCAAACACAGCAGTCGTCTGACCCTGAGGTAGGCAGCCAGCTTTAATTAGCTCGCGGCCGAACTCACTAACACCACTTAAGAAAGAACATCTTAAAATACTACCGTTTCAGTAATAATTTTTGTTACTTTTTGGATTCGGCTGTTGCTAGATGAATTTTACGATAAAATACGGCTGTGAACTACGGGTCGCAACTTGTAGGGTACTCACAAATACTTGATTGGAGCCGCAAGAGGCCCGCGGGTCGCAGTTTGATGACCACTGTTCCAGGCAAATATTTTCAGAAAAGATTTCCAAACAATTTGATTTACGTTAACAATTAACGAATCCCTTTCTTACAAATGCTTTGCTTGCTATTGCCAGTCTGCATTTTATTTCTTCCTTACTTCAACCATTATCGGCTATTTTTCTGTCCCAGTAACAAAATTCATACTACTCTGAATAATGTCTTACTCCATTCACAACCACTACTTCCCTTCCATTTCCTTCGATATGTATAACAGCAGTCTCATTTCTGTACGAAAAATAAATAACCTGTAGGTCCCTGTAGTCTTTAAATTTCCGAGTAGTGTACTCCAGTCGACACTGCCAAAGGTTTCGTTAAACGTAGAAATGGTATAAGCGTAGGTTTGCCTTCCTCCAGCCTGTGTTCCAGTATAAGTTGTAGCATCACTACTGTCTTACGCTTTTCTACCTTTTCCTGGAACCCAAACTAATCTTTCCGAAGCTCAGCCAGTTTTTCCATTCTTCTTAATTCGTGCAATGATTTTTCAGCCATTCTCACCTGTCAACGCGTGCCTTCTTTGGAATTGAACTTATTATATTCTTCCTGAACTCTAAAACTATTTCGTCTGTGTCATTTCTTACACACCAGGTCGAATAGTTTTGTCATCACTGGCTCTTCCAATAATTTTGGTAATTCTGAGAGAATGTTCTCTACTTTAGGAGCGTCGTTGCCACTTAGGTCTTTTAGACTTCTCTCAAATTCTCCTCATAGTACCATATCTCCCACCTCTGCTTCATGTAGCCTACGTCCTCTTTCGTTTGCATAATATTGTCTTCAAGTTGACTTCCCCTGTAGAATCTCTATACACTCAGGTGACAAAAGTAATGGTACGCCTCCCAATACCGTGTTGGATCTCTTTTTGCCCGCCGTAGTGTATAACTCGATGTGGCATGGACTCAATAAGTCTTTGGAAGTCCCCTGCAGAAAAATATTGAGCCATGTTGCCTCTACGGCCGCCCATGATGACGAAAGTATTTTGTGCACGAACTGACCTCTCGCTTACGTCCAATAAATGTTTAATGGGATTCATGTCGGGCAATCTCGGTGGTTAAATCATTCGCTCATATTGTCCAGAATGTTCTTCAAATCAGTTGCGGACAATTGGGTCCTAGCGAAATGGAGCACTGCCACCCATAAAAATTCCATCGTGGTTAGGGAACAATTATCTGAACATAGCCATTTTCGGTCAATGATCGGCTCAGCTGGACCAGAGGACCTGTTCCATTCCATGTGAAAGCAGCCCACATAGCGTGTCCAGACTAACCGCCTGCAACTCTCGCTTCCCACGAAGCAGACCGGTACAGCGGGCCCCGAACCGAGTAGGGGTCAGCCTGGCCGGTCGTCCCGGAAACACAGACGCTTCCCGGAGACCACCAGGAGGCGTCCACGGCGCGGCAAGAGGTTGGTACAGCCGCGCACCTCTTTCGTTCCGCTCGACACGTGACTGCAAATAGAGCCAGCCATATCCATGCGCCAAGCAGTATTTAGGCTGGCGCAGGACACTGGAGGGTGGCTCCGTCCTCTCCCCCCTTCTGTACCTTTTGTATACGGTGGACATGCCGCCACCGTCACCCCCCCGTCCACCTTCTCCAGTTTGCCGATGACACCGCCTTCCTTGCCCTTGCCCCCACCCTGCAGCGCTCCCAACAACTTCTCCAATCCCATCTTGACCGGTTCTCCGCTTGGTGCAACCAGTGGTTGCTCAAGGTCAATCCCTCCAAAACCCAGGCGATCATTATAGGCAAAACCACCCCTTCCTTCCTTCCGCCTCCTTGGTTTCTATCTCACCGTCTATGGCCGTCCTATCGCCCTCACCCCCACCCTCACCTTGGCGTCACCCTCGACCGTCGCCTCTCCTGGATCCCCCATCTCCAGACAATCAAAGCCAAGGCACGCTCCTGACTCCGTCTCCTCAAGCTCCTTTCCGGCCGTACGTGGGGTCTGGATCCCTCCACCATCCTCCACACCTATAAATCCCTCATCCACCATATCCTTTGTTACGCCCATCCGGCCTGGATCTCCGCCCCCCCCCCCCCTACCTTTTATAAATCCCTTCAAATCCTTGAACGTCACGCTCTCCGCCTCGCCTATCGCATCCGTCTCCCTCCCCCACGCGGATCCTGTACGATCTCATTCCGTTCCCCCACCTCCTCCTTTTCCTTGAAAGGATACGCATCCTGTACACCTCTCGCAAACTCGATCCTCCTCACCCGCTTGTCTCGCCCATCCTCTTCCACCCCCGCCCGCTGCCAAGCCTGTATTGCCATGTCCCTCCCGGTCTCCATCTCTCCACCCTCCTTACCCTCTCCCAAGGTGGCTTCCGCCAGCTCCCCCTCCCTGATGATGTCCTCGTCCCCTCCATCTACCCCTCCTATCAACTTTGATCCTCCCCCCCCCCTCACTTCCTGTGTCCTTTCCTTTAGGCACCCTCCATCTCTTTCCTTTTTCCCCGTCCCCTTCCTCCACCACTCTTCCCCCGGGCGTCTCCTCCCCCTTCCTCCCTTCCCCCTATCTCCCCTGCTCATGGCATCAGCTCTCCCCTCTCCCTCTCCCCCCCCCCTCATCCTTTCTTGGCAGGTCCCCGGTTAGTGAACTTTCGCGCGCCGGAGATCAACGCCTCGTGTTTCTGTGTGTGCCGTCGTTTTGTGCTTAAGTGGTTCAGTGTTATTCGTTTTGTGCACCTACGTTCACGTGTGACAATGTTCGTCTCTGTATGTGTCCAGGGGTCTGAACAAATTTTATCTTGGACTCTACGCCCGTGAACGGCTCCATGTATTTTAAAAAGTGTTTGTCTCCATTTCTATGTCCACCATATTTTTAGTCTATATGTCTTCATTTGTTTAAAAATAACAATAAAGAAAAAAACCTGGAGAGGCAGCTCACACCGAGCGAGCCCACTGGTGTCATTGTAGCCGCCGCGTCATCGTCCACCGCCGCCAGTGTACCGGAGCCATTCTCGCAGGGCCTCTACTCGTCCTCGGACTCAGGTGACGGCAACGTTGACGCCGCACCGCTCTTCACGAGACGCCTGGGGCTTGGTTTGGTGAAGTTGTATGGTTACCACAGATAGTTTATGTTTGGAAGAATCTCTGATTTAGTTATTGGTAGGATTAGGCTCAGTCCTACCTCACGAATATTGTTTTGTAAATTTTGAAGAAAGACTTTAGTTTAAATAAAAACGCTTTAACTCACACTCCTATCCGCGGACGGCGGATATTACCACACCATTATGGAGCCACCATCAGCTTGCACAGTGCCTTGTTAATAACTTGGATCCATGGCTTCTTGGATTCACACTATTACCAACTGAAATCGGGACTCATCTGACGAGGCCACGAGTCCAACCGATACGGTCACGAGCCCCAGGAGAGGCGCTGCAGGCGATGTCGTGCTGTTAGCAAAGGTTCTCGCATCGGTCGATTGCTGCCATAGTCCATTAACGCCAAATTTCGCCGCACTGCCCTAACAGCTACGTTCGTCGTACATCCCATATTGATTTCAGCTGTTATTTCACGCAGTGTTGCTGGCCTGTTATCACTGATAAATCTACGCAAACGCCGCTGCCGTCAGTCGTTAAGTGAAGGCCGTAGGCCACTGTGCTGTCTGTGGCGAGATGTAATGCCTGAAATTTGGTATTCTCGGCACGCTCTTGACGCTGTAGATCTCGGAATCTTGAATTCCCTGACGATTTCCGGGATGGAATGTCCCATGCGTCTAGCTCCAACTACCGTTCCGCGTTCAAAGCCTGTTAACTCCTCTCGTGCAGTCATAATCATGCCGCAAACCTTTTCGCATGAATCAACTGAGTACAAATGACAGCTCCGCCTATGTACTGCCATTTTATACCTTGTATACTTGACACTACCACCTTTTTATATGCGCATATCGCTATCCCATGACTTTTGTCATCACATTGTGTATATTCCTTCCACCTTTCAGCTTTCACTTCTTTGCTTAGAACTGCTTGCTCTCTGGGGTCATGATATCCATACAGTTGCTTCTCTTTTCTCCTAAGGCCCCTATAAATTTCCTAATGGCAGCATCTTTCTTTTATCTAGTTACATATATGCCTCTACAGCCTTACATATACCCCAACTATGCACTTACTATCAATCTCATTTTAATGCCTTTATTCCATTTCGCATGCTTCAGTTCCTGCAGTTTTATATTTTCTCTTTTCATCGTTTAAATTCAATATCTCCTGCATTATCCAAGAATTTCTAATACGTCTTGTCTTCATACTTATATGAATCTCTGCAGCCTTCAATATTTCTTCTCTCAATGGTACCCATTCGTTTTCTGTTTCATTCCTTTCCCCGATTTAAGTCTAGTGTTATGTAACGCTCCCACTGAAACACTCAACAACCTGTTGTTGTTTCAGTGTGTCCAGGTCCAATAACCATAATTTCGTAACTTCTTGCAATTTCTTAAGCTTTAGTCTGCAGGCCATCTCTATAGGTTAGTGGAATAAAAAAACTGAGTCAATGGGTCAACAAAGAATTTCAAAGGGAGTCAGGGGACGTCCGCCACAAACAGATGCAACGAACTAAGACTAACAAAACAAAAATGTGGGAAGTGCAGCTGGCTGATCCGTGGAGGATCTATGTTCGATTCCCGGGTGGCTGTTGGCTTTGTGTCTATCTTTATTAAGATAATACGTTCATTAAGCTGTTCTTTGTAGCTTACCAGCATTCCTATTTTCTTATTCATTTTTATAACTACTCTCGCATTACTCTATCTGATTTTGCGTTGATATCCCTGTATTGACCTTATTAAAGTTCTGTTCTTCCTGCTTCTGCACTTCACTACATCCCACTGCATCTAATTTTAGTCTATCAATTTCCCTTTTAAATTCTCTAACATACCTACCCCTTAATCGATCTAAGAATCCACGCTCCAACTCATAGAATGACAGCTTTGTTTATCATGATGGCATCCCTCTTATTAGCCCTCGTCCAGAGATCAAAAAAATGTTCAAATGTGTGTGAAATCTTATGGGCCTTAACTGCTAAGATCATCAGTCCCTAAGCTTACACACTACTTAACCTAAATTATCCTAAGGACAAACACACACACACACACATACACACCCATGCCCGAGGGAGGACTCGAACCTCAGCCGGAACCAGCCGCACAGTCCGTGACTGCAGCGCCTAAAACCGCTCGGCTAATCCCGCGCTGCCCAGAGATCCGAAAGGAGAATTAATTTACCTGTGGAGTGTTAAACGCGGAAGGATGTCATCATCATTTAACCATACAACAGAGCGCATGTCCTCAGGGAAAGAAAAGTTACGATTGTTTCATTCAGCGGTTTGCAGTACCAGCGCAGCAAGGCCATCTTGGCTCTTGTTATGAGGGATTACTCTTTTTCCAAAAAAATGTAAATATAGTAACAGAACGCAGGTTAACAGTTTATTTGTGAACAAAACGAAATTAATAGTGGATTTTCTTGACAATAGTCGTACGGATCGCACTCTCCCGAAAACTGAAAGAATAGAAAACGTATCGTTCAAACATTGAAAAATAGCTACGTTTATCTGTGCGATAAAATATATACTTACGAACATTTCAAACGATATTTAGAATTCAGTCCCATTTTACTTTATTCTTTCTATTTTCTTTTCTTTGTAGTGTCCAACAACACAGAAAATTATTTTTAACGGTTCCGCCTTATTCACTGTTCAAACTATTTTCAATAAAAAAAGCTCACCTTTGTACGTCCTATGTAATGCATATTATGGGTTTTTTCTTCGTTCAGGTACAGGTATTGTGAAATGAAAATACCAGTGCCTTTTTGCTTCCAAATATTTTGTCTCTGTTCTGGGAGAACACAAACAGGAAAAATATCAGGCTCCGGTGCAGCCTTTGAGTATATCACTAAAATAAATCAAAGAAGGAAATAAAGGTTAAGAAGGTACAAAAGTACAAAGTCTACTACTATAATAGGACTGAACACGGCGAGAGTTAATAAACTCCCGATGTTAGCAGACGATGCCACAGCCCCCGGGTTCAGCGCATGTGAAATCTGCAGTAATGGACTGAAACTCATACAAAGACTCCCGGTAACACGACCTTGGTTCACTGACAGGCCACTCGCAGCACCGCAAGCTTATCAATCTTTACACACACACACACATATATATATATATATATATATATATATATATATATATATATATATATTCATGTCGTAGGAAGCAGAAGCTCGTTTCATCACAACAAGCTCAATTATGACTACCTGCGTGAATTGCAATCTTTGAATTTCATTGCTCGTATTCTGCCTGAGATATCCTCTCATCCGTAATATTGGTTTGTATAAATACTTCCATATTTGATTTTGTTTTAATAAAACAGAAGCTGGTTATGATCCTCTGTCAACTCATATATATTTTTTTCTGCATTCAAATCAGTGTGTGTTTGCCCAATTTAAATTAACTGTAATTGCATTAATCGTGTTTTTATTTTTGTTCTCATCAGTTTTCTGTACTGTTTCGCATTTAATGATAGCAGCTTTTGTCAGTATTAGTATTCAACGCTATTACATCTTATCACAAAACGAATATGTAATTCTGCTCTGAATGATGTTGCTTCTTGCCACAGAGTATGCATTGTAGTCTAATGACTAGAGCATTCTTCCTTGGTATTGTTAAAAATACAACAAATCTTACAAAAGGTGTTCACGCAATATTAACAGGTACCAAAACCAATACATTGTAGCAGAAATCTGTGTACTACACTGGAGTCCCAAATTAAAGCAACAATCCGAAATTTTGCGAGATTTCGTTTATTTTGCAACAGATCAGTATAATCAGGTGATAGTAAAGTGGAAACTATATAAAGACTGCAGAATGTAAACAATTGCAACGTGCATAACGGTAGACAAAAGTGTTCGTTTTTTTCCCCCAACTAAACGGATTTACACATACTTTCTGCCAACTGGTTAATGCGCTCAGTTTGGAGTGTGACCACCTCTGGGAGCAATACAGGCCTGAGAAACGACGGGGCATGCTGTGAATGGTGCCATCAATCTCATGTTGGGTCAATAACGCCCGTTCTTCCTGCAGTGCTGCTCGAAAGTCTTGGACAGTGGTTAGTGGATCCTGAAGTGATGCAACCCGTGTCCCTAGTGCATCCCAGACGTGCTCTATGGGATTCAAATCGACAGAGCGAGCAAGCCTCGCCATGCGTGCAATATCTTCCGTTTCCAGGAAAACATCAGCCACCCATGCTCTATGACGTCGAGCACTATCGTCCACCAATACGAAGTCCGGGCCCACAGCATCTCGCAACAACCACGTATGAGGTCCAAGATCTCGTCACGATACCTGACAGCACTTAAACCTTGTCGATTTAAACCTGCAATTTCATGAAGAGGTGTTAGAGTTGTCAACATAATCCCTGCCCACATTCTCGTTATTGGTCGCTTTGACAATGTTTGCATCCCAAAATCGTGTTCCACGTTCCATCCAGATGCGAATCCGTCGAGAATGACTCTCCAGATCAAATCGAGACTATCTATGAAAAGAACATTGGCCCACTGTTCGACCATACATGTGGCATGTTGACGGCTCCACTCTAGACTTCTCTTTTGAGAAGACGTGTCAGAGGTACACATGCAGCAGGTCTCTGACAATAAAGGCCACTCTGCCTAAGTCTTCTGTACACCGTTTCCCTCGCTACAACACGTCCAGTGGAAGCTGCAAGGCCAGATGCCACTTGCCGTGCAGTACTAAGACAGTACCGTCGTCCCCTTACAGCCAAATAACGATTTTCTCTTTCTGATGTTACATGTAGTCAGCCTTGCCGTGGTCCTCGGGATAATTTCCTTCTCTTTATACTGTCGTTACATCCGAAAGACAACAGAACGATTCACATTAAGCGATCGGGGCACATCAGTTTGCGATTTCCTGCTTCCATTCTTCCTGTTGCCCTCTACCCCAGGGAGCCTAGCAGGTGTCTTCTCTGCGCCATATTGCACCGTCTATGACTGTGAACAAAGCGATTGTGAATGTGGGGCTACACGGCAAACACTACCCCGTTCCATAGGTGCCCTGACGTCATCGCTGGCGTGGTTGTCCGTTGGACAGAATGGAAGCTTCAGAGCAGGACACAATCGTGCGTACGTCTGTTGAGAGTTTGTATGATTATATCGTGAATTAGACACAAGACGGGGAAATAGTGGTTTGTTGCTTTAATTTTGGACACCAGTGTAGAATCGTCCCCACTCCAATGAAAATTTAGGAAGTGTACCTAAAAAGTATAAATGGAAATAGTATCATCTAATACTCGCAAACCAAGGATACGGATTTTGCGGGCCTTATTTTCCCGCATTCGAAGTTCACTGCCAGGCCCCTACTGTCGTTCTCTGCTTCCGAATCATAAGAGCCCCATACAAAATCAAACATTTTATCAATTTTTACTATGTTAGCCAAATACTTGTCCGTGTATGGTACACGATAACATGTTTGTCAAATTTACAGTGTGTTTGATGAGGATGGCAGAAAATTTGATTAGCGGAAAACTTGATATGATGGCGGACATCGTCTGTTTTGATGTTTCGCTGCATATGTTAAGTGACAAATAATTTTATTCCAATTTATCTCACTGTAACGTCAGTTTTAACAACAATGGAAATTACGACCAATTTTAAAAACAAAATAGAATAGGTAGTTAGCAAAATATGTCACATCTTTCCCAGACATTTATTACGCAACTAGAGATTAAGAAGAAAATCAGTATTCTATGCACAACATACAAATGTATAATAAAATTTAAAAAAGAAAAGAAAAACGGAGTTCTCTGGTCCTCCCGCGGACGATGTAAGCTACAAGTTTCCACTCTGTGGCACTTTAATGAAATATCGTTAGAAGAACAAGTAGAAGAGAATAAATTTTCGCACACTTGTGTCTTCTTTCTCAATGTGAGGGCGAAGTGACGCAGTTGTTAATAGTTTGTCCAGTCACAGAAACTTGCTGTAATAACCAGGTTCCGAGTGTAACATTTCCTTTAACAAGTTTCATATGCATATCCCTCTCCCACTTTTAACGATTTCCTCTTCTTCTTTAAAACCAGTCAGAGTAAATGTTATAAATGCTTTATCTGCATTTGTAGCCATTCCCACCAGCGTAAAAATACAGAATACAAGAACAGCGTCTGCCCGAAATGTGCGATTAAACCGATAAGTTTTGCCGGTATGTGTACGGGCTTGTTTGGGAGACCCGCGGCTAGACAGAATTTGGCAAACACGAGTGATCACTTATGAGAGCAGTGCATTCCCTATATGTTACTGTTCTGTGGTCTGCTGCACATTCAAGAAGTTAGAACGCCACACTCGGAACGGCCCATAAACAACTCTGGAGTGAGCATTCGGATGCGCCGAACAAGAATCCAGTCCACAATATCTCTTGCAGCTCATGTCACGCTATTTTTAAACGGCGCATTTTACCCTGTACAGCGCTTAGTGTATTTTTAGTGTTGTTACTTCGCTGCTACACGAAGATCACTATCAGAATTGCCGTGAAACTTTTTATACGCATTTTGCAAACACCTTAGCCCAACAATTTGATACCAGAAATGCAGGTCGGTTTAAAGAAGTGAAGAGCAATAGTATTATACTTTTTCGCAACAGCATCATAGCTCAGATTCTACGTTTGTGACACTGTAAACGGCGCCGAAGAGTCGCGAAAAAACAACGCCGTTTGTAAGTATGAAATTGTTGCAGTAAATACGATAATCAACTTGCACCACCTGCTTGTCCATTAGTATCTTCAATTTTTTCTGTATTTAGCCTTCTGATTTTTGTAGACAGGTAAAATATCCATTACGTTTTTTCTCCATCTCATCAGAAAAGTGAAACCATACAATACGCACAAAAAAAATAAAAAATATAAGATCAGTGTTCGAATATTGGTTCAAATGGCTCTGAGCACTATGGGACTTAACATCTATGGTCATCAGTCCCCGAGAACTTAGAACTACTTAAACCTAACTAACCTAAGGACATCACACAACACCCAGTCATCACGAGGCAGAGAAAATCCCTGACCCCGCCGGGAATCGAACCCTGGAACACGGGCGCAGGAAGCGTGAACGCTACCGCACGACCACGAGCTGCGGTCTCGAAAATTAGATTAATGAAAAAAGTGACAGCCAATAATATTATTTTTGGGTTTTCTGTTGCACTGACTCATATTGTTGAATCTGTCCTAATTAATTACGTTACAGTCACACTGTACAGAAACTGTAACACGCAGAAATACTTAAATAACACAAGGGTTTGAGAACCTGCGTAAATTAGAGGAAATTAATCAAACTACCATGTATAAATTTCATCTGCAGATGAACATAGCACCAATGTATATACATTGACTGGTAGTTTACTCAAACACACTTGCAAATTTATCTAGCATTTTTCTCGTAAACACATGGTCATAAAATCGTAGAAACTATCTCTGGAGTACAAGAATTTGTAATACAGTTATCGATATTTTTCAACACATAAAGTGCCTCATTTCAATGTAACATTTACAATCATACATTTGTTGTATATACCTAAGAAGAGTATCTGGTCCTCCGTTCACATACTACTCTTTACATCCGTAGCAACGACAATATTGCACTGTAGTTGTAACTAAAATTCAAGCACGCAGAAAAGTATGAAAAACAAGGCGAATAAATGTAATATTCAAGTTTCGCCATTACTGTAAACAAGCAGCGTCGTCCCAAAATCACGTGACCTGCCCAGTTTGATGTTGAGAACACTCTCAGTAGACTATGCTGAAAATATAGGTATACATACTCTATGGTACAGTCAGTTGTTGTTCGCTGATGTCATTTACGCACTAGCGACGTGATTTACTGTTAATTTACATACAAACACATGACGCGCACCCACAACGAAATGTCGATTTTGAACATAAAGCCGGCGGCAGTGGCTGTGAGGTTCTAGGCGCTTCAGTGTGGAACCGTGCCACCGATACGGTCACAGATTCGAATCCTGCCTCCGGCATGGATGTGTGTAATGTCCTTAGGTTAGTTAGGTTTAAGTTGTTCTAAGTTCTAGGGGACTGATGGCCTCAGATGCTAAGTCCCATAGTGCCATTTGAATCTTTTTTTTTTATTATTAAACAGTAAGTCGCTTGTGTAAAACATGCTTTAATGATATACAAGCCGTAAGGACAATGTCTGATTTTCATCCTCTTTGTACGAAATAATTATTGTACAGTGTGTTCATTTGAACTGTAGATACTGATGATGACGTTTGTGTTTTTGGGCGCTCAATTGCGCGCTTATCGGCGCCGTACAATGTCCCAATCTTTGCACAGTCCAATCTCGCCACGTTCACGAATGATGACGGAAGAATGAGGACAACACAAACACCCAGTTCCCAGGCAGAGAAAATCGCCAATCCGGCCGGGAATCGAACCTGGGACCCTGGAATCCAGAGGCAGCAACGCTAGCCACTAGACCACACTGCAGGTACTGAAATATCTCGAAAACTACACATCGAATAAAAAGTTATAATTCCAATTTGTTTGTCTCGAAGGGGGACATCCAACGATACCACACTCGACCAGCCACCCCAACCCGTGCGTAGGTGTGGAGGGCAACTTCGAAATCTTCAATTGGAACCCCCGCTCTTTATTTCAGATTACGTTTCTACGGCAATATCTACACACGTTTTGTCTCCAGCATTTTCTTCGTTTCACCAGAGATAGTGCTGTATTCGCAGGAATAGAAATGGGCACGCAATCAAAATTCACTGCATGCCACTCAATGGTCCTAGAACACCCAGTGGTACGTAGGATCCCACATACATGCTGCGAGTGTAGGATAGGCTAGTATTTGATAACTCCTAATTGGAAACCCGATTCGTAACGTTGTATTCCTCCAACATATCGGATAAGGGACTACTCGACGCGCCACCGTGGCCTTGTAGCGAACCGAGACGTACCGTAACAGGCAGTACACAGCGACGTGAGCTCACATTACAATACGTGCGTAGTGTTTATTACCTACAACTTACCTATCATTTGGAGAGCAGAGGTACAAGTGTACGATGAATGTTGCAACCACAGACGAAAAATTGAAGTTATACTGATTCACGGAGACTGTAGAAGTGTTGATGCTGCTGTTCGCTCGTATGCCGAGTGTTTTCAAGTGACAACTCCCTCTCGTTCCTTCTTTTACAAGGTTGAGAATGGCCTAATGCCTGACAGTAGCTTACAGACTGGCAAACGGAAACGCAGCAAACGTGTTACAGGGGAATCTAATGAAATAATTGTAAAAGCGGCAATGCACCGCAAATCCTCTGATAAGAGCCCGGCAATTACATAGCGATCCCGGTCTGTCCGTAGGAAGTACTGTCACAATGCTGTATCGTCATAAGTATCATCCATACCACGTGTCACTGCATCAAGAACTTCATGGCGCCGATTTCCATAACAGGGTAGTGTTGTGTGAATAGACACTTCAACGAATGAAAATGATCACCCCCCCCCCCCCCGTTCTTTGCCGAGATGCTATTCTCCTATTAGTCTACATTCACAAACCATGGTAGCGCCAGCCCGCATAACATACATTATTAGAGTGTAGAGAACCCCACTGGTTTCGGTATTTTGATCGTCAACGTCGGTTAACGTATGTTTTGGCATCACGGGGAACGAACTCATTGGTACGTGTTTTATCGACGGCATGTTGAATGGACGCAAATATCGGAAGTTTTTGGAACAGGAACTACCGGTACTGGTGCAGGATGTTGCCCTGGACTTTCGACAACGCATATGTGACCGTTCCCCAGCGTATTATGCAATTGAAGCACGAGAGATATTATACCGGTTTACTAAAATGTAGACTTTCACGGCCGGAAATATCATGTCCATTATAATTAGCGAGCCAGTGGGTGTGTTGGACCTTCCATCGAGCTACGGACCCCCTTAAAGATGTCTCCCGCAGTCGGAGACGAAACGTTGGGAATTGACATAGAATTCATCAACCGACCACGGCATAACAGCCCGGATAATTATAATGGACATTAGACCTGTTTACACTGGTAAGTAGATCGGCAGATCCGCTAGGTCCCGGATTTGACGTCGCTGGATTTCTTTCTGTGGGGATATTTAAAAGATAAAATGTTCCAGCACGTATAAAAAGGCCGTGAAGACATGGTCAGCCACATCAGAAACGCCTGTGCTGACATTCCCGGAGATACGCTTCTGTCCTGTATACGATCTTTTGAAAAGCGGATCAATAAGTATATTGAAGACCTTAACTTTTCCCGGAGAACTGAATGTTCAAATCACTTACGGGTTTGCTGCCGCGTGACGTCGTCGACCACGGCTTATATTTCGACAGGAGCACACCCCGCCATTCTCAAGGCACAACTGCAAGGAGGAATCAATGTGCAAGGGAATTTAATACCTCGGTTCACAGAGGAGAAACAAGGAAGATACCACACACAGAACAAGTAACCGCAGAGTCAACACACAACCAAAGATAACCAACATCAGAAATGTCGATAGTGACTATTAATCAACAGCTCGCAGGTACAAGTCAGTGTGAGTAGGCTTCCTATAAACAGAATGTCCCAACGTACGATCAGTCTTATTTCTGACCAACACATCAAGGAAGGGAAGGCATCCATTCTTTTCCGCCTCCATAGTGAACTGATAGTTGTCACCATCCAGCTCAGCGTGAAGGAGTACTTCGTACCTTGATTCACAGGGCCCACGTTATCTCAGACGCTGATAGTTTGGCAGCTGAGCTATCACATCTCGAAGTCACCTTTCGTCAGAATGGTTATAGTGAGAGGCAGATAAAACATGCGTTGCGCTACCAGCCTTCTCTGCAGCGGGTGAGTGACGATAGCAACGAAGTGGCACCTAAATTGATGGCCTTTTTGACTTACGCAGGAAGCGTTTCCAACAGGATTGGCCTATTTTGTGGAAATATTATGTGAAATGTGTTTTTCGACCACCTTCTAAGATTAACGCCCTCTTGGCGTTCGTAAAAGATGATCTTATTTTGCATAAGAATGATGTCTATTCTATTCCTTGCAGTTGTGGCATGTCATATATTGGTCAGACAATCAGGACTGTGTAAGACCGGTGTACTGAACATAAGCGTCACACACGCTTACAACAGCCTAGCAAATCCGCTATTGCAGAACATTGTCCTGATACTGGTCATCCTATGGAATACAACAAACGGAGATTCTGGTTTGCACGTCCAGCTATTGAGATAGTCTTATTAAGGAAGCGATTGAAATCAAACTATCAAGCAACCTTATAAACAGAGATGGTGGATTCTGTTTAAATGCTGCTTGGAATCCGGCTCTGTCTCTCATCAAAAAACAGAGGGACAGAATTAGTGCTACCTCACCTGTTGATTAATAGTCACTATCGACATTTCTGACGTTGGTTATCTTTGGTTGTGTGTTGATTCTGCAGTGACTTGTTCTGTGTGTGGTATCTTCCTTGTTTCTCCTCTGTGAACCGAGGTATTAAATTCCCTTGCACATTGCTTCCTCCTTGCAGTTGTGCCTTGAGAATGGCGGGGTGAGCTCCTGTCGAAATATCGGCCGTGATCGACGACGTCACGCGGCAGCAAACCCGTAAGTTATTTGAACAAGTATTTTGAAGTTGGCGGTAGCCTACTACGATTGAACACTTATTCTAATTGGAAAAGTAGAATAGCGTTCGCCTCGAGCCATGGATACAATGGCGTGCCGAGTGCTCCCCCGTTCGATACAACGTTGCGATTAGGGTTTCCTATTAGAAGTTATGAAACAGCCCGCCTGTGCTACCTTGCATCATGGGGGTGGGGTCCCATTTGGCATTGGATATTCAAGGGCCATTGAGTAGCATGTCTTAAATTAAGATTGCGTACCCACTTCTATTCCCCAGATTACAGCACCGTTTGTGGAGAAACGAATAAAATGCTGGAGACAAAACGTATGCAGATTTTGCAGTAGAATCGTAATCTCCGATAAAAAACGGTGGATCCCACTAAAGATTTCAAAGTTGCCTGCCGCCATCGATTCACGTAGTGGAGTGGTGGGTCGATTGAGTTGTCATTGGATGTCGCCCTCCGAGACAAACAAACTGCAAAGCCTTCGATTAAAATAAATACCCTGCATAGAGTAACATTAAGATAAATGAATGGTCGGAAAATAACCGTAAACATAACTTAAACTCCTGAACCTAATTAAATGAGTTACAATATCTTCATGAAGAAATATCTGTAAATAGAATATAAACCTGCTCGTATAGCTTAACGAGTAGAGCACCAATTTGCGAGACAAGGTAAGCCACGTTCGGATCGAATGATAGGCTTGCCACCGTGCTCGATTTTCTGGGGCTCATTCCTTCCTTTTTATAACTATCCCGAGTCCCTACATAGCTATGAAGGAACAACCCTAAGTCCCTTCTTCTTTGCTTACTTTTACCGTTTTCCTTTTATACCATATTGCACAATTTTTAATTTCATATTCTTAAGTTTGGTGGCACAATGGTTAGCACACTGGACTCGCATTCGGGAGGACGACGGTTCAATCCCTTCTCCGGCCATCCTGATTTAGGTTTTCCCTGATTGCCCTAAATCGTTTCAGGCAAATGCCGGGATGGTTCCTTTGAAAGGGCACGGCCGATTTCCTTCCCAATCCTTCCCTAGCCCGAGCTTGCGCTCCGTCTCTAATGTTTGTCGCATCTGAGCATCTTCTGGTAACATTCGGCATGTCGACGACGGATTCGAGTTCAGAGTAAGATGTGGTGCTCTAGTATTATTACAGACGAATGAGAAAACTAAGAAAATTCTGGATTGATTTAAACGCCCTAATAGAGCGTTACTTTTATTTTGAAAACCCAAATGTCTTCAGATTTACACCCATGTAAATGTGATTATGGTGGTTTCTGTTCACCAAAGCATTTGCATGTCAACATCATTGTGCATATACGTATCGGAGATTTATGGCTTTTCTATCATTTTTCCGCTGTTCGTTTTCACTTGACAATCTAATTTTACTAAACGACACAGGCGACTAGTCACACGAAAGAATACTCCCAGGACGATTTACATTTCTTTACATTTTTTTGTACATTTGCTCCTATCGATGTACTGGTAATTTTCTTTTGAATAGTTGATGTACAGTGCCTATACTACATAAGTCACATGAAAGCTTTTTCTCACTTCACAGCACGCTAATTCCGTCAAATCTCTCCGGCAGTAGCATGGGAGCTTGTAGCCGGATAAAAAGTCATATTTTTCCGTTTCCTCTACACTGAGGTAACAAAAGCCATCGGATAGCGATAAGCACATTGGTAGATGACGGCTGCATCGCGTACACGACGTATAAAGAGGCAGTGTATTAGCGGACCTGTAATCTGTACTCAGGTAATTCATGTGAAAATGTTTCCGACGTGATTATAGACGCACGATTGGAATTAATACACATTGAACACGGAATGGTAGTTGGAGCTAGACGCATGAAACTTTCCATCCCAGAAATTTCTAGGGAATTCATATTCCGAGACCCACAGTGTCTAGAGTGTGCCGAGCCCAAATTTCAGGCATTACTTCTGACCACGGACAACGCAGTGGCAGATTTCCATCACTTAACGACCGAGAGCACCGGCATTTGCGTAACAGTTCTCAGTGCTAACAGACGAGCAACACTGCTTGTAATAACCGCAGAAATCAATGTGGGACATACGATGAATGTAACCGTTAGGAAGTGCGGCGAAACTTGGTGTTAACGGGCTATGGCGGCAGACAACCGGTGCGATTGCCTTCGTTGGAGTTGTGAGGCCTCTGCTTACATGGAATGCACTGGGTTCTCTGGTCCAACTGAACCGATCATTGATTGGAAATGGTTATGTTCGTCTACTTGAAGACCATTTGCAGCCATTCATGGACATCATACCCCCAAACAACTATGTACTTTTTATGGATGGCAGTGCACCATGTCTCCGAGCCACAGTTGTTCGCGATTGGTTTGAAGAACATTCTGGACAGCTCAAGCGAATGATTTGGCAGCCAAGATCTCCCCGTATCAATCCCATTAAACATTTATGGGAAGTAATCAACAAATCAGATCGTGCACAAAATCCTTTACCGGTAACACTTTCGCTGTCATGGACGACTATAGAGGCAACATGGCTCAATGTTTCTGCAGGGGACTTCCAGACACTTGAGTCCATGCCACGTCGAGTTGCTGCACTGTGCGGGGCAAAAGTTGGTCTGACACGATATTAGGAGTATACCATCACTTTTGTCACCTCAGTGTACAGATTTAATGTTCACAATCTGTTCGTTCATCTCTGAACTGAGCCAATACAGATGGCATGACGTAACTCAGAACACTTGACAAAATGGTTCAAATGGCTCTGAGCACTATGGGACTCAACTGCTGTGGTCATCAGTCCCCTAGAACTTAGATCTACTTAAACCTAACTAACCTAAGGACATCACACACATCCATGCCCGAGGCAGGATTCGAACCTGCGACCGTAGCAGTCTCACGGTTCCGGACTGCGCGCCTAGAACCGCGAGACCACCGCGGCCGGCTGAACACTTGACAACGCGGACGCCGAGTCGCTGGCAAGTGGTTGGCGAAACGTTACAAGCCATTTGCTGGTGATTGCTGGTGAACCATTCTGCAGTCGTGCCGTCTGCGGAGTGATTCGCAATCTACCGAATACCAAGTCGCGTCTGCAGTGAGTTTTATTTGAGTCGCCTTAGGTCCAACGCAGACGGAGCGACTTAAAAGCAACTTACTGCCAACTTGATTTGGTAAGGGTTCGGGAACGGATAACTTTCTGTGGAGTTAAACAGGGATCCGCACACGGCGCAACAACATAGTGACTCTAGTCAATCGCTTGCAACGGATTGCCAACAGGCTGCCAGCGACTCGGCGCCCGCGTTGCTAGCGATCTGCGTTGCGTTATGACCTCGAACATAACTCTGTTTTGGTTTTATATGAAGATGAACGAGTAGTTTGTGGAAATTAGCTTTGCATAGGAAGTCGAAAGACTTCCCATTCTATACAACTACAAGCACCCAGGCTACTGCGGGAGGGATCTGACAGAGAACGCGTTCTGTGAAATGAGAAAAGAATTTCGTGTGACGTGTACACTGATCACAAAGAACGTTATGACCACCTAAATAATAGCCGGCATGTCCACCTGTGGCACGGATAACAGCGGCGACCCGTCGTGGCATGAAATCAGTGAGGCCTTGGTAGGTCGTTGGAGGGAGTTGGCACCACATCTGCACACACAAATCATCCAATTCCCGTAAATTCCGAGGGTGGAGCCCATGAGCCCTAACGCCACGTTCAGTCACATCTCCTATGTGTTCGATCAGGTTCAGATCTGGCGAGTTGGGGGGCCAGCGCATCAACTGTAAATCATCACTGTGTTCCTCGAATCACTCCATGTCACTCCTAGCCCTATGACGTGGCGCATCATCTTGCTGAAAAATACCAATGCGTCGGGAACCACCACCATCATGAAGGGGTGTACTTGATCTGCAACCAGTGTACGATATTCTTGGTCTGAATAGTGGCTCGAGCTCCTCTGAACCCATGGATGCCCACGGGAATGTTTCCCGGAGCACAGTGAAGCAGCCGTCAGTACATGTGTCAAGGAGCTTGCATGGGGGCATAATTGAATAAAATGCAAATAATTTTAGTTTTAGTAGCTGTCTGTGCCGTTACGCAGTCTCGTAACCGGTTGGCCCTGAATAATATTAATACGCAATCTGACTGCGTAGAATAACAACAAAGAATGAAAGGAAATTTCCGTTAACACAATTAATTAATTAAGTCCCCGGCGACTATAAAAGCTACGAAACAACAAAGTATAAGTGTAACTGTTCTGTGTGTGGAAGTGTGATTCAATGCACACATCTGGCACGGTTCTTCCACGATAAGACAAGATATTTTAAACACGATTTACACTGAAGTAATTAAAAAAAACTAGAAATACTATAATTGCATATAGAAACCAGAATTACAGTCTAACACAAGAACACGAGCCAGATGCTTTGTTGACTGAACCTGTGACCAAGAGGTATTGTTATATAGAACATTAAAAATAAAAAATTTTCTTTACCTTCATATATATTGACAAAAAATACACTTTGATCATTACAACATCCCCAATCGAATAACATATGGTGTCTTGCCCAACAGAACAACTAGTACTCTATCGACGTCTCAACAAGCACAGATCACGCCTACCTCAGAGCTATTACTACTCTCCACAACTTCTCAGTGGCAACTGCCAGTGGAGGCGGTTGAATAATACTCTTTGGCGCAATCTCTGGCGCTGTGACTCAGTGTAGCCACCTTTCAAGCTGTTACCCTAGAGGACGACGAATTAGCGTCCTCCTTTCACCCTGATGAAGAGTGCGTCGGGATTCATCAGACCATGTAACGGTCTGCCACTGTGACAACATCCAGCGCCAATGGTGACGTGCCCATTTCAGTAGCAGTGACCGATATCGTGGTGTTAACGTTGGCACATGCAGGGATTGGAGGCCCAGCGTCAGGAGTGATCGGTGCACTGTGTGTTCAGACACATTTGTACTCTACTCAGCTTTAAAGCCCGATGTTAGTTCCGCCACAGTTCGCCGCCTGTCCTGTTCTACCTGTCTGCTCAGCCTGCGACATCCAACACCTGTAATGAGGAGTGATCTCCCGATCCCACAGCTGGACGTGGTTTCAACTTGGTTTCGCCAAATGCCGACGACACTCACCACAGCACTCCTCGAACACCCGCCATGTCGTGCAGTTTCCGGAATACTCGTGCCGAGCCTCCGGCCCATCGCAATCTGCCTCGGTCAAGCTCTGACGGATCTCGGGCCTTCACCATTCTGCTATTCGCGCAGCACACTCGTTGGTTCTACACGCACCGTGCGCTTATCTGACTAGCAGTCATTCCCCGCCAAATGACGCTGCTATACCGCTAGTAGGTCAGTGGTCATAACGTTATGACTGATCAGTGTACATCTACAGTTCAAAATAAAATTCCCGGTTCATCAATAGGAGCAAACGCACAAACAGTGGTAAATCAAATCGATAGCGTACTTTTGTGTGACTAACAAATAAATGGTTCAAATGGCTCTGAGCACTATGGGACTTAACTTCCGCGGTCATCAGTCCCCTAGAACTTAGAACTACGTAAACCTAACTAACCTAAGGACGTCACACACATCCATGCCCAGAGCAGGATTCGAACCTGCGACCGTAGCGGTCGCGCGGTTCCACACTGTAGTGCCTAGAACCGCTGTGACTAACGGCCTTCATAATTCTGTAATATAATACTGTCAGCTGGAAACGAGCAGTGAAAAGCCGCAAATCCCAGATACGTGTAAATACAGTGGTGTTCACATGCAAATGATTTGACGAGCACAAACTACCATCACCTCTTTTCTGCGTACATAAATCTCGAGATGCATGGGTTTTCAAAATAAAAGTAACGATATGTTATGGCGCAAGAAATCAAATGTTCCAAATCACTGTGACACTTTTCATTCGTTTTTATAAAAAGCAGTGAACTTCTAATGAGTGCTAAATACAGATTCCCGTTTATATTTCTTTGGATTTTCGGATGAATCCAGACTTTTCTTCGTTTTCTTAATCGTGTGTAAAAACAATAGAGAACCACATCTCCTTCTGATCTCGAATCTGTGCTCAACATGCCGAATGTCGGAGTGCAGTTTAAAAGACGCTCGGGTGCCAAGCTTGGCGCCCATACCCCGGGCAATCGGAGACCGCCTACCTAGCTCTCAGGTAAAGGAAAAATATAGTGTAGACAGGTGTGTATCTTTCACGAAATCGATTTAAAGTCGATATTACGCAATTTTCTAACAGGGTCGTAACTGGACCTTTGTTTATAGCTATTTACTAGTCGCCATTCGTCTTTGGCGCCGTTGGGTGCGACAAAGAATACTCCCTCTTCTCCACGCCCGTACAGGGCAACAGCAATTTTGTCGTTTCTCACGTGCCCCCTGTGCGGAACTGCGTTGCCAGCTAGTCGGCAAGCAGTTGCCTGTGCAGATCGCCTGCTCGTTTCGTGCGGAACTGCGTTGCCAGCTAGTCGGCAAGCAGTTGCCTGTGCAGATCGCCTGCTCGTTTCGTGCGGAACTGCGTTGCCAGCTTGTCGGCAAGCAGTTGCCTGTGCAGATTGCCTGCTCGTTCCGTGCGGAACTGCGTTGCCAGCTAGTCGGCAAGCAGTTGCCTGTGCAGATCGCCTGCTCGTTTCGTGCGGAACTGCGTTGCCAGCTAGTCGGCAAGCAGTTGTCTGTGCAGATTGCCTGCTCGTTTCGTGCGGAACTGCGTTGCCAGCTAGTCGGCAAGCAGTTGCCTGTGCAGATTGCCTGCTCGTTTCGTGCGGAACTGCGTTGCCAGCTAGTCGGCAAGCAGTTGCCTGTGCAGATCGCCTGCTCGTTTCGTGCGGAACTGCGTTGCCAGCTAGTCGGCAAGCAGTTGCCTGTGCAGATCGCCTGCTCGTTTCGTGCGGAACTGCGTTGCCAGCTAGTCGGCAAGCAGTTTCCTGTGCAGATCGCCTGCTCGTTTCATGCGGAACTGCGTTGCCAGCTAGTCGGCAAGCAGTTGCCTGTGCAGATCGCCTGCTCGTTTCGTGCGGAACTGCGTTGCCAGCTAGTCGGCAAGCAGTTGCCTGTGCAGATTGCCTGCTCGTTTCGTGCGGAACTGCGTTGCCAGCTAGTCGGCAAGCAGTTGCCTGTGCAGATCGCCTGCTCGTTTCGTGCGGAACTGCGTTGCCAGCTAGTCGGCAAGCAGTTGCCTGTGCAGATTGCCTGCTCGTTTCGTGCGGAACTGCGTTGCCAGCTAGTCGGCAAGCAGTTGCCTGTGCAGATCGCCTGCTCGTTTCGTGCGGAACTGCGTTGCCAGCTAGTCGGCAAGCAGTTGCCTGTGCAGATCGCCTGCTCGTTTCGTGCGGAACTGCGTTGCCAGCTAGTCGGCAAGCAGTTGCCTGTGCAGATCGCCTGCTCGTTTCGTGCGGAACTGCGTTGCCACCTAGTCGGCAAGCAGTTGCCTGTGCAGATCGCCTGCTCGTTTCGTGCGGAACTGCGTTGCCAGCTAGTCGGCAAGCAGTTGCCTGTGCAGATCGCCTGCTCGTTTCGTGCGGAACTGCGTTGCCAGCTAGTCGGCAAGCAGTTGCCTGTGCAGATCGCCTGCTCGTTTCGTGCGGAACTGCGTTGCCAGCTAGTCGGCAAGCAGTTGCCTGTGCAGATTGCCTGCTCGTTTCGTGCGGAACTGCGTTGCCAGCTAGTCGGCAAGCAGTTGCCTGTGCAGATCGTCTGCTCGTTGCGTTCCTTTTAAGTTGGCCCGTGTGCGGACGGCTTTAGTGTTGAAAGGGCAGTTGTACTGCGTATATGGAGTAACCAGATGAAGGCATATTGGCGTGTTTCGTACTTTTGCTGTTCCGTAAGAGGAAAACATTAATATTCCTGTGTTTTAGGATTTTCCGAAGTCCGCTTCATATTTAAAATATTCTGTAGATGAAATGGAAATACAAATAGCAGTTGAATGGTTGTGGGCCGCTACATAAGACATATACAGTTACAAGTTCCAGCCCCAGTCCCACTGATTTTCAGTGATGTATAGGTAAACGCCATTAACTTTTAAATATCTTAAGTTTCAAGTATGGTATTTGAAGATTAGTTTTGGTGTGAGGAAAAAAACTGACGGACGTTACTAAGAATTGTACATTTAATACTCGTATATTAAGTGCTACCTTTATTTTGAAGTACACCGACTTTTGAGTTGACAAAAGACGGTGAACGAATCCAATCTTGATACATAAGCCAAGTTGAGTGTAGTTTTTAGGCGGTTTTCCACGTTCTTTCTGGAAAATGAATCTCCTTCTCAGAAAATACGATACGCTAACGGAAAACACACAATAACCCACACAGAAAATTTTACATGATGCACAGGCAGATAGCGTACACGACTTCCCTTCCTTAAGTAAATTAACGACTGTGTTGATACGAAGAGCACCCTACGGCAAAATTTGCCAAATCATAAAAACAGCAGATCCCATGCGACGGCTCTTTGATAGGAAAGAGAGACTTGTAAATTGAATATAACAGTAGTTTACCCCTCTAAATCAAGAAAATATGAACACACTACTTCATGAGTAAGAAGCTTGGATTTGTACTTACACGCGTAAATAGAAACCACCAACCATTTGTCATTACCTTTAATAACCCGCGTCAGTCGTTGACGCCGCTGTAACCAACTGACCACGTCTTTCAAAAACAATGTCCTCAGAATTTTCGCTTTCGTAGTATCTCCCTATTGTAACAGTTATAGTTCATCAGATAACGGTGCTATGCATTGCGAGAAAGAGCATTTTAACTTCTTAACTACATCTTGCACCGCATGTCATAAATCGTGGCTGTTTTTCAAGAACACAGTGTTCGGGCGTATATCTACGTCCCAAGAGCCGAGGCTATTCCGTTTACCTTGAACATTTTTCGCCCTTCTCACGAGAGAAATTGAGTTCATCTTCGGTTCGTCCAGTGAAAAGCAGCTACGCGTTTTACGCATAGTCAAATGGAAACCTTACTTCAAACGGTAGGCAGGGAATCGCTTGTAGCACGTTGTTTGCGTGATTGCTTCGCCCCTCAACGCGCAGTTTCGGGGTATATTGTCAAGTCAGCAGCTGTATTGTTTCTGCCCATTCCACATTATTTACCATCAGTGGACATTATAGTAAAGGTTCCCTGTGCATGTCTGACGAAGGGGAACACTTATTGTATTCGATGCTGAGAATTTCATTGCGAAAGTACAAAGAAAGCCACTGTTATCGGACTGTGCCCCTAATTATGCAAACAAATTTTAAAAAGGCAGAAGCTTGTATTTAATTTGGACACCATGCCGCTACAGGACAAGAAAATCGTAAGTGCTTGTAATTATTTTTATTAATAAGTGAAATGTCGCGTGGCTGGGGCCTCCCGTCGGGTAGACCTATCGCCTGGTGGAAGTCTTTTTAGTTGACGCTAGTTCGGCGCCTTGCATGCCGATGGGGACAATATGATGATGAAGACAACACAACACCCAGTCCCTGAGCGGAGAAAATCCCCAATCCAACCGGGAATATGATGTTAAAGACGACACAACATCCAGTTCCTGAGCGGAAAAAATCTCCAACCCAGTCGGAAATCGAACCCGGGACCCATTGCACTTCATTCTGCCGTGCTGACCACTCAGCTATCGAGGCGGACATTTTTTATTAATATTTAGCTAGGTATTTACCGTAAAAACGTGCGTAAGTGCACAGATTTTCTTGCTTGACCTATACCATTTTTCAGGCCATGCGTGTTCTGCATTACTGATGACGAAGTAGTCTGTTAAAGTAATGAGAATAGTTTTCACTGCACTCGATTTGCAGTTTACAGCCCGGTCAGATACTGGACTTTCTGAACCATCGCAATGCAATGTATCTTCAAATCTTCGTCCATCGCGAGGGCGAAGAAGATTGCAAAGCACAACGAATATTTTATAAAATCTTCAGCAAACCCGAGGGAGCCCTTGAAAGCTCTGTGGAAATCTGTCGCTTATTGGATAATATTCCAAACGTACATTCAGTAAGAGTCGGTAATTAAACACTTTATTTTCCAAAGTCAAACCACCTCCAGCAAAAGGTAGCATCTCATTCGTGAACAAACTGAATGCCTCACCTGCAAGGAACAAAATAGCATACAGTATGTGGATTTGTGGTCCCAGGCAAAGGGCGTGCGCTAGGCAAATCAAATGTTGTTTAGAAATGCGCTGACCCCCAACTGTTGGAAGTAACTCACTATATCCAGATGCAGTGCCTTCCAAATGGGCCTAAGGTGACCGCCGTGAAGCTGTACTTGCCAGATATATTTGATTCGGTATAAAGGATGCCTCAAACGTGTAGAATCAAAGGTTAAACTAATATCCACAATCCGCATCACTGGTAGGATGAAATTTCGCAGTGGACGAGTTAGTGGATAAAAAAACTATCTTTGTCGGTTTTTCAGCAGTCACGTCATTATTCTCTGTTTTCTTGAGGGGACTCTAAATAGCCACAAGTATCTACAGTTCCTAACAGATATACTACCACGTTACCTTTATTGAAAAACATTTCCCTCTCACTAGACATATGGCAAGTGATGTGATACCAACATGACTGACGTCCCACGCAACCCACAAGGGTAATTGCAGATATTATTAAAGGAATATCTGGAGACCGATGGACTGGTCGTTCTGGGAACACTTAACACATTTGAGCATTTATCACTAGCGAAAATTCAAACAAGAGGATGCAAGGAAACACAGATGACATGAATTTGAGTTCTCTACCCGTGTTAATTATTTATTTGATGTCACATTGAGCCAGAGGCATCCACAAAGGGGAGAGGGTGTGGTAAACAGGCGGCAGTTACCCTCTAGAATCTGGAGTATCAAATTTTTTATTGTTTACAGAATTCTCACTCGTTTCTCGATATGCTTATCTATGACTATACTACAATGTAGATGTAGTGTTGCTGAGTGTGGCGGGAAATATTTTGTCTTTAGCAATGACTATACAACTTGTGTTTCTTTGATTGTTAGACTTGTCAAGGGAAATACGGCTTTTCCTTTGCGCGACGCCGGTTTCAGCGCAGTCCTGGAATCCCGGCTAATGTGAAAATTTACAGAACATTGCCAAAATTGTCCCCAACAAATTCTCTACCACATCCTTATTAGCCCTTATCCAGCTGAAGAAAGGGACCGTTCCAACATACTTCCTGCTCCTCTTTTCAGCACAAAATAAACATGGATGCGGGATGCCTAGACCAGTAGAGCCTGTCTGCCCAACATCCATCCCGAATTTACCCAAGGATACCCCTTCCCACTGCTGCACAACTCGGTCGCAACAGTGGTTCACCGTTCGTGTGCGGTCAAAGAAGACCTATAGATATGAGTGGTGTCTGTTCGCTCGGACAAGTCCGACAAAACAGGAAGCACTCTTGTCGATAATTCTGCAGCACGACAGCTGTTTGGTAAAAAAGTTTCAGTACGGTTGCACAGCTAATGTCCGAACTCCTATGGGAATCAAAAATCTGCAGGGGGGGGGGGGGGGGGGGTTAATGGGCAGAGGTGGTTGCGGTGCGGCGAGCGGGCAGTCGGTAATTTAGGCCTGATAGGCAATGTGTTTGGATGACCGAGGTGGACAGTCTGCTATCGCCAGGCAAGCGGCGAGGACGTCTTGTTTACGTCCCGTCCGCACAGTCGCGAGGGCTAATAGTTTGTTTACTTCCATGCCGCAGCCAGTACTCGCGTCCGTTCACATTGGGTCGCTATGGCTCATTCCTACAGAAAAGCTACCATCAAGATCAGTTTCCAGCCCAACCATGCGAGACCAAAAGCCTTTGAAATCGATCGATTCATCCGTGACGAAGCTCAAATATCACCACAGCAATATTCACATATCTCATACTAGAACAATGTTATTGGTACTATGGGAGGTACCCCCTGCCATGCCCTTCACAGCGGTCTGCAGCTAGTTACATGTTTCATAGATCATCTGAATGATTCTTATAACAACATTACGTGAAAAGACTCAGTTTACAGGATATGTATACATGATTTTTGTTTACGTTAGTTTATGAATGCAAATATCGATGTACATTCTTCTGCATTAAATAAAGCTCTCTCTTCCTGAAAAATATTCTTTGATTCCAAATGTAAGTTACTTTCTATTATATTCTACTGTGATTGTCCCTCACCCATCATAAAAAAAAAATTTGGTCCACAGTGTTGTAAAGATATTTTCAGGAAATAAATTTCTTTTCTACTGTGAGTCCTTGTTAAACTTTTTTCTGATTGCTCATTCAGTAAATTCTGTCTACAAATAGTGTAACTGAGTCAGCATTTATGATTCTGTAAAACTACTATTTTCCCTTTGTAGGTAAAAATGATTGGACAATATGACTGGATAAACTGTTTGTTACGTAATGTCTATTTATTTCACAAATGACAGACTGATTTAGAAATAACTTATCAATTGCTGTTGCAATACTCTTGTTTGGAACGTTACTTTGTAGAATTAACCAAAGCTGAACATTCGTAAACTCAGTCAGACCTATCTGAGATGAAATCAGCAGTGACATCTCCACATACAATCATTTCCCAGTTATTTCTACCAATGAGTCAGTCCTAATATCCTTGACATTGTTTAATGAAGTTAAAAATCTTTGGCAGGATGGCAGCCACATGACAAGCATGATTGCAGTACTTGTCAAAACATAAGTTTTCATTAAACAATGGAATATCAACAATCTAGGAAAAGATGGACTGCTACTTATCATAAAGGAGACACATTAATTTGCAGACAGGCACAATTAAAAGACACTTACATAAAGCCTTCGGCCACAGCCTTTATCAGCAAAAGAAAAACTCACACCATTCACACACACAAGCAAGCACACCTCATTAACACATGACGACCAACTCCAGAAGCACAGGCTGGAATGCATGTGTCATGTGGGATGCAAGCAGCAATCTGAGGGGATAGGGAAGAGGAAGGGATACCAGTGTAAGGGTGACAAGAGAGATGTACACTGACGGAGTGTGCAGGGACTAGAATGCCAGCAGGCGCAGTGTCAGGAGGTTATGGGACAGGGAGGTGGGGGAAAAGGAGCAAAAAAGAAGAGAAGTGGGGAAAAGATAGGTGAGTGTGCTGGCAGAGGGCAGCAAACAAAGAAGGTGGATACAAGAATGGGAAGGGGATGATAGGACAGAGGGGGTAGAAACTGCTGGGTGGAGGGTGTGGAGACAATATGATACCATAGGTTGAGGCTGGAATAATTACGGGAGTTGAGAATGTGTTGTAAGGAGAACTTCCATCCCTGCAGTTCAGAAAATCTGGTGGTGGAAGGGAGGATCCATATGATTCGGGTAGAGAAGCACCCATTTAAATCAAGTGTGTTACATTCAGCTGCATGTTGTGCCACAGGGTGGTCTACTTTGCTCTTGGCCACAGTTTAACAGCACACATCCATCCTGGTGGACTGCTGGTTGGTAGTCATACCAATGTAAGAAGCTATGCAGTGATTGCAGCAGTACTGTTAAATGGCATGGGTGCCTTCACAGGTTGCCTGGCCCCTGATGGGTTACAATAAACCAGTGACAGGATTCAAATAGGAAGTGCTGGGTGAGTCTATTGGGCAGGTTTTGCACCTGGGTCTTCCAGAGTGATATGATCCTTGTGGCAAGGGGTTTGGATTGGGAGTGGCATGGGGATAGTTTAGGATGTTGTGGAGATTGGGTGGATGACAGAGCAACACTTTAGGAGGAGTGGGAAGTATTTTGGGTATGATGTCCTTCATTTCAGGGCATGATGATAGGTAATCAAAGACCTGATGAAGGATGTGGTTCAGTTGCTCCAGTCCAGGGTGGTACTGGGTGATGAAGGGGACACTCCTTTGTGGCTGGTTCCTGGGAATGGTTTTGGGGGTGTGAGGGGAAATGGCAAAGGAGATCTGTTTGTGGACTAGGTCTAACAGATAGTGCCTGTCTGTGAATGCCTTTATGAAATCCTCAGCATACTAAGCAAGGGAGTTCTTGTCACTGCAGATACACTGTCCCCGGGTGGCCAGGCTGTATAGCTTTTTGGTATGAAAGTGATGAAAGCTGTCAAAATAAAGGTACTGTCAGTAGTTGGTGGGTTTAATGTGGACAGAGGTGCATATGGAACCATCAAAGAGGAATAGGTCAACATCTACAAAGGTGGCTTGCTATGTTGAGGAGGATCATGTGAAGCAGATAGAAGGGGAGGTGTTAAGTTTGTGATGGAATGAAGATAAGGTCTCTTGGCCCTGATTTCATATCATGAGAATATCATCAATGAACCTGGACCAGACTAGTGGTGTGCTGTTTTGGGTGGCTAAGAAAGTTGATAGTATTTTTATTGTATTTTTGTTCTGTTCTGTCTGTTCTCACATTTTCCATACCTTTTGCAGTATATTTTGTGTATTATATTGTGAGTCTGCATGTGTAATGAATTTCCAATAGTCATTTTATAGGACTGACTTTTATTTACATACCAAACTCAATGCTTCTAATGAACTGCATGCATTCATGTGCATATTTATAAATACCTCTTGCTGTGAATATTAGCACTAGTGTCTTTTTTTCCTGTAACACAACGGAAGTTTTGGCATCTCTGTGTTGGGTTTCAGAATTCTCAAGTTGGTTTAAAGTGCTATTAGGTTTGATTTCTGAGAAATGCTTTTTTTTACATTTGCCTGATCTTTTAAAATAACCTTGCATCCTACATTACTGAACTTACAGTATTCATGAACTTAACACATTAGTGGAGGTTGGATTCTTTTTATAGTGAAATAAACATAATGCTATTCATAATATTCCTATAGTGTTTCATATTAAACTTTGTCTTTTGTTGCTATAGATATTATTTGACCATGAGTGGAAACTATGGGAACTGTCATAGGAAAGCTGGTAGTAGGATGCGTTATAGGATCTCTGGTAAATGGTTTCACTGAGGTAATGTACTGGGGAGGACTCTGGGAAGATTTCTGAGACTATCTCCTGGAACTGCAGAATATGCACCAGGAAGGGAAGATCTGTGTCCTTCAGGCATGGTTGGATCAAGCTAGGATAAAGCTGGTGAGGATTAGGGAAGGTAATGGTGAGGGGGAGGATGATTGGGAATTGGCTGTTGGTAGGAGGGCTAGCAGGGAGAGGATGCAGTCTGACAGTTTTATTGAGGCTACCAGCAATAGGTTTCAGCTGCCAGAGATGAAGGAAGAGAAGCCTCAATATGGTGCTGGAGTAGGATATGTGCAGCAGACTCTGCTTGTGACTATGAAGGTTAGGAGTAACACTAATGCTAGAAAGAAGCTGTCAGGGCAGAGATGTAGGCCCTTAACTACAGAAGAAGTTAGGGGAAGAGTGTCAGGTTACCAGCATTTTCATTTAAGTAATGGGATGGATCATGTGATTGAGTGTTTAGGGACATCATGTAAGAATTTCACAAAAGATGATCAGGAAGTGATAGTGGAGGGGGAGGGCAGGAAAAAGTTTGAATAGGGACAGAGCATACAACATAGTTTGCTCAAGTGTGTGGGATCTGTACCAAGCAGGACTAACAGGAGATATTGAATAAATACAGAGAAGGGCAGCAAGAATGGTCGCAGGTTTGTTCGATCCATAGGAGCGTGCCCCAGAGATATTGAAGAAAATCGAAGATGCAGTTGCCACTGTAGGTAATAGCATCCTGCAGCTAGAGAGATGAGCTTAAAGGCACATTTCACAGTGAACCCTTGCTTTCCCACTAGCTGTGCAGTAGGTCAAGAATGGGTGGAATGAAAATTTTTGTTGACTTGATGCTCGTCATGGATCATAAGGATGAAATGATTGAGAAAGTTGGAAAATGATGATGTGGACATCTCTTGTACTAGCTGTGTGCCTAATTTGATATCTGGTTGAAGGGTGTAAGATTCAGCATGATGATGTGACAATTCAAAGATATCTCACAAATGGAAAGCTGCTGCCTGGACATAAACTATCCCAAGGAAGGCTATTGACAAAGTTTCAAGAACCGGCTTTAAATGATGATGACTCTATGAATATACTACAACCCCCTACTCATTGCTCACATAGGGATTGTGAAGATCAGATTAGAATAATTACTGGATGCACAGAGGCATTCTAACAATCATTCTTCCCACAGCCCATAGATGAATGGAACAGGAAAAAACCCTAATAATTCATACAATGGGACAAACCCTCTGCCATGCACTTCATGGTGGTTTGTAGGATAGATGCAGATGGAATGATGATGAATTGTGGCATACAGTGCTATCATATGAATGTGTAAGTTGCTACTGTAGGTCTATCTTAAAGGATGGGGAATCTAGTATCTATATCAGGGGTGTGACACATTTCAGGGCCAGAGAAGATTTGACCACTATTGGTGTAGATAAAGATTTTTAATTGTTAGCTGTTGAAGTAACAAAGCTAGATGCCTAAAAGAAGTGAATCATTCTATGTGTTTACCACTCACCTAGTAGTAATGTGGACACTTTCTTCAACAATTTAAATGAATCCCTGGAAAGAGTCTCATTACTTAAAACTAATATGTATAGATATGAATTTTAACATAGGTGATGAGGGTGAAATTAGTAATAACTTCCAAAACACTTTGAGCACTATTGGTGTGGTACAAATGATAAACAATGCTATGAGGGTTTCAGAAAGTTCTGCTTCAGTTTTATACCATATACTTGGTTATTGACAGAGAAAATTGTAAAGTATTTGTAAGATAGCTTGGAAGACATGCTCAGTGAAACTTGCAAAATTGCAAGCACTCAAAAGGATTTTCTCAGATCCTAAGACACCTACTTTTTATATAGGGCATTGGCAAATCAAAGCTGGGATAAAGTCTGTATGGAAATCAATGTCAATGCTAAGTTCCCTAAATTTTGTACATTGTTTAAATTAGCTTTTGAGGTGACATTTCCAAAAGTAAGCCATTTCTACTGCAACAGCTAAGGATAGTAGATGAATAACTGATGGTGTTAGAAAGTCCTCATAGAAATGTAAATTTCTCAGTTCTTTGCAAAAGCACTGAACTTATCCTCCAGTTGCTTGAGTACTATCACAGGTAAACATATATACATGAAGGTACTGCTTGTGACAAAAAGAAATTGATAACATACAAATCAAAGAAAGGGACAGAATAATAGAAAGTCTTCAGAAACTAGCAAATTCTGTAAATGATTATTTCTCTGGCATTACAAAGAAGCTGCAACAAATACTTTCTAAAACACATGAAGTACCCACAATGAGTTACACAGCAAGCACAATAATGTTGTTTCCACAACAGAGCTTGAAGTTAGGAAGACAGTACAACAATTAAAAAGTAAAAAGTGAGCAGGCATATATGAGGTTCCTTTCTCTGTTCTGAAGGAATGAGCAGGTACCGGTAGCATACAAGCCCCATTAACAAACATAATAAATGAATCATTTAGTTCAGGTGTAGTCCCATAGTACCTACAGCCTGCACAAGTGGTGCCATTACTAAAGACAGGTAAAGTCGAAAGCATGGAAAACTGCAGTCTAATTTTGCTGCTGTAGTCATTTTCAAAAACAATTGGAGCATTCATGAAAGAGATAAGTTACATCACTAAATACAACCTCTTTAATGAAGAACTAGAAGAAGTACAATATTGGTTACTGCAGAATTCACAAAAGTGGTAGTTGAAGCACATGATAGGGGTGATTGTGTTACAGGCATTTTTGTTGACTTTGTCCAAGGCTACTGACACTGTTGATCATAAAATACTATTGAGAGAAGGACTACATATAAGAGGAATAGTGAATGAGTGGTTTCAGTCTTACTTGTAAAACAGGGTGCAAAAGGTGGAGATTGTTCACACATTTTCTGAAGATGAAATTTTAGTAAAGCAATTGTCAGACAAGAAATGTATAAACAAAGATGTTCCTAATAGTAGTGTATTCTGACCCAATTCTGTTCTTACTATATATTAATGACTTTCCAGACATTGTAAGACTTGAAGAAAAAGTACTATTTGTTAATGGCAGGAGTATCATAGTTATTGAGAAAGCATCAGAATTTCTATTACAGAAAGCAAAAGAAACCATCAAGGGTGTTTACAACAGGGCAGTATGTAATAAATTAAAGCCACACATAAATAAACTTATCTGTACACACTTCATTGTAAAGAGGGGAAGCAACTCTGACACTTTAAGCATAAATATCCATAGAATGTGAAGCAAACATGAAGTTTTTGGAATGAACATTGATTGTCAACTAAAGATACTGGCAAGAACAAAGTCATTAACATTCTATGCTTTTAGGTTTTTAGCAAAAGTTTGTAACAGCCAGTATCTTGTGGTGACATACTACACATACAAACACTCAATTCTTACTTATGGGATTCTTTTCCGACGACTGAACGCACAAAACATTGACACGATTTTTAAACTGCAGAAAAGAGGCATAAGAATAACAACTGGAAGTAGTAGTTGGGCTCATTGTAGAGAGCCATTTAAAAAAAAGTTGAGCATCCTTTGTGTACCAAGTGAGTACATCCAAAACAGAGGGAAAACAAAACACGTAAGAGCTAAAAGAACAGCACAGGTAAATGTGACTGACTGACCACTTACAAAAAACTTAGGTGAGTTAGCAACCCTGCTGACACATTAAAAACATCTCCCCAAAATCTTGTTAAAAACGTGGGACAATTCACAAAACCACATTCATTTGATCATTGCATAAAGTAGACTGCAGATCTGCTGGCAAATCTGCTGCAAATAAAATGCAGTCCAATAAAATGTGGTGCACTGTGATCTGCATGCCATGAGCACCATACATTGGAGGGTCCTCTCACTGGAGTTAAAATCCATGAGTCATAGGGCTGTGGCAATGCAAAGATGAGTAAGGTGGACCTTGTCCTGTTGATGTGGCTGGAAGGAAGTACGCCACAGCCAAGTTGTGCGCTTCATGACACAGAGCTTGTTGTCGGTCACTATTAGCCACAGATGTTCCCAGTGACTCAGGACTTTATACAGCAAGAGCGAGGTGAAGGCATGCAGGGGGACAGCACACTGAAACACCTGACAGTCATGACACACCTCCTTGGCTGCTGAATCAGCCCTTTCACTCCCCAGAATTCCCATGTGCCCTGGTACCCAGCAGAAAGACACCTCCCTTCCCAGTCGCTGTATCTGGAACCAGGTGTCCTGGATAGTCTGGGATACTTTATCTGCTGGGTAAAAACGCTGCAGAGAGTAAAGGGTGCTCAAAGAATCTGAACACACAAGAAATCTAACACTGGGAAAATGTCTCATCTGCTCCAGTGCCCACAAGATTGCATATAATTCTGCGTGAAAGATGGTAAATTTGGGAGGCAGTCTGACCCTGAGGACACAATCCGGGAAGATGACAGAGCAACCAATGGAGTCACCCTGCTTAGACCCATCCGTAAACACAGCTACATGGTCATGGTACTCAGATAAAATGACAGAAAAGACCACATTAAAAACGAAAGCAGAAGTGCTATCTCTCCTGTACTGCACCAAATCTAAAACCACACTTTGCCACTCCAGTAACCAGGGTGGCAGACAGTTAAAACACACTGCACTTGGGGTCACGCTGCAACCACACCAAGTGACTCCAGTACATCCTGCACACAGATCCCAGATGGCATTGTGGCTTGTGGATGGTTGGAAAAAAGGGGCTCCAGATGTGTACAAACAACAGTATGGTGTGTGGGTGAAGTTGGAGCTGCGAGGAACTTACATGCTTGGCTCAGGTGAAGAATGGTAAGTGGCGGTTCCCCCACCTCAGCACAGAGGCTGGGCATGGGACTGGTCTGATAAGCACTCGTGGCCAGCTGAATTCCCTCATGGTGGGCAGCATCAATGAGCCGCAAGGAAGGGGGTCTCACTGACTCACACATCGTGCTTAGTCCAGCACAAAAGCTCGATAAAATTGGAGGAGACATGTCCTGTCTGCTCCCCAAGATCTGTGGCTAAGGCACTTGAGGATGTTCAGCACCTTCAGGGTTCGGGCTTTTAAATCTCGCAGGTGTGGCAACCGTGACAATTTGGAGTCAAAAATGGGGTCCCAAAACTGCACTGTGTCTCTAAAATGTAGAATTGTGTCCCCTATCTTCAAGGCAGGCAAATTAAAAAGATGACAAGAATGATTAAAATGAACACACACATACTTATCAGCAGAAAACCAAAAACTCATCTTTGTAGCCCACTCCTCTAGCGGCTGCACTGTAAGTTGCAACTGACAACTCACTGTTACAACACTGGAGGAGGAGCTGAAAACAGCAAAATCGTCCACAAATAAGGAGCACTGTACAGGACTCCTTACAGTAGATGTAATACTCTTGGTGGCTATGGCAAAGAGAGTAATGCTTAAAACACTGCCCTGAGGGACATCATTCTCCTGCTCAAATCAATCAGTGTGTGTGGCACCAACTCGGGTCCAAAAAACCGCTGAGACAAGAAAGACCGAATGAAAATGGGGAGGTGCCCACGAAAGTCCGACTCATGCAGTTGCACAAGTATACAGTGTCTCCAGGTAGTATTGTATGCCTTACTTATATCAAAGAAAATGCCAATACAGTGATGCTTATGGAGGAAAGCCTGATGAATAGTTGCCTCTAGGAGGGTCAGATTGTCAATTGTGGACCAATATCAGTGGAATCCACACTGAGGGTGGCTAAGAAGTTGCCTGGTCTCCAAAAGCCAGACCAAACAATGGTTAACCATTCGCTCCCTGGTCCTTCCTATACAGCTCATTAGGGCGATGCTCTGATAACTACTTGGACATGTGTGGTCCTTTCTTGGTTTGAGCAGAGGGATCAGAATTACCTCCCTCCACAAGTTGGGGAAGTTGCCTGTCTGCCATATTAGATTAAAACAGTTGAGGAAAATTTCCTGGGACACTGCTGTCAAATGTTCAAGCATTCAATACCAGATGTAGTCGCAACCGGGTGCAGTGTCAGCAGCCAGCCAGTGTCAATTTGAGCTCCCACATAGAGAAAGGGGAGTTGTATGCCTGAGAACCATTGGACCTGAAGTCTAAATTTTTCCTCTCTACAGTTGCATGGTAGTGATGAAACACGGGATCCTGGCTTGCATTGGCAGTAGTCCGCACAAAATTCTCAGCCAGTGTCTGAGCAATGTCTCTGGGCATCATTTGGAGGCACCCCTGTTTCAACACTGCTGCTATCAGTAAATGGCTGCATGTACCAGAAATCCTCCGGATGGTTTCCCATACTTTTGTGGAACAAGTGGAATGGTTCATGGAATCCAGTAACTCCTGTCATTACTGTGTTTTGCTCTCTTTAATGACATGGTGTACACTGGCTCTCGCAATTTGAAAGGGGTAAGATTGTCTGCCATTGGGCATCATTTAAATTGTCGAAGATCTGCACGCCTGTCCCAGATGGCTGAAATGATGTTAAACTGCAAGTTAGCTGAAACAAATTGTATGTAAATCAAGGATTATCATACAGCAGGAAATTACTGGATGAAGCCATGCAGCTTTTAAGAAACTGACCTGATATACAGGAGGATGAAGTTGCTCTGTCCAGCTGTCTGATATAGATTTTCCATGGTTTTCTTCAGTCACTAAGGCCAATGCTGGGATGTTGCCTTAATTAAGGCCATGACTGACCACCTCTCCTATCCTTTTGGGGTACCTGCTCCATCCTCATAAAACTTTATGTATGCTGTGTGTTGTACATTTTAGACTCTTGATTTGCACTAAATTACTTTGACAAATCCTATATCACTGAAGATGGTGAATAAAGAGAAATAAATCAATTTCTCATATATGGCCTCATCAGTACACTGTCAGAACTTCTGTGCCCATTAATGAAGTATAAGACTTAGGGAGCTGTTCATTGCATTTATTTAGTTCTATGGCCCGGGACTTTATTCAGCTTTTCTCACCTTTCCTTACATTTTACTACAGTGATAGTCTTCAAACCACTCTGAAGTGAAGTTTCCCACTATACCAAGCATTAGTGTTTCTTCCTGTTCCATTTGTGTATGGAGCATGGAAGAATAAGTTCTTTTACACCTCTTGAAATGCATCTACTGCTGCCCAGGACTACTAAATATACACTCCTGGAAATTGAAATAAGAACACCGTGAATTCATTGTCCCAGGAAGGGGAAACTTTATTGACACAATCCTGGGGTCAGATACATCACATGATCACACTGACAGAACCACAGGCACATAGACACAGGCAACAGAGCATGCACAATGTCGGCACTAGTACAGTGTATATCCACCTTTCGCAGCAATGCAGGCTGCTATTCTCCCACAGAGACGATCGTAGAGATGCTGGATGTAGTCCTGTGGAACGGCTTGCCATGCCATTTCCACCTGGCGCCTCAGTTGGACCAGCGTTCGTGCTGGGCGTGCAGACCGCGTGAGACGACGCTTCATCCAGTCCCAAACATGCTCAATGGCGGACAGATCCGGAGATCTTGCTGGCCAGGGTAGTTGACTTACACCTTCTAGAGCACGTTCGGTGGCACGGGATACATGCGGACGTGCATTGTCCTGTTGGAACAGCAAGTTCCCTTGCCGGTCTAGGAATGGTAGAACGATGGGTTTGATGACGGTTTGGATGTACCGTGCACTATTCAGTGTCCCCTCGACGATCACCAGAGGTGTACAGCCAGTGTAGGAGATCGCTCCCCACACCATGATGCCGGGTGTTGGCCCTGTGTGCCTCGGTCGTATGCAGTCCTGATTGTGGCGCTCACCTGCACGGCGCCAAACACGCATACGACCATCTTTGGCACCAAGGCAGAAGCGACTCTCATCGCTGAAGACGACACGTCTCCATTCGTCCCTCCATTCACGGCTGTCGCGACACCACTGGAGACGGGCTGCACGATGTTGGGGCGTGAGCGGAATACGGCCTAACGGTGTGCGGGACCGTAGCCCAGCTTCATGGAGACGGTTGCGAATGGTCCTCGCCGATACCCCAGGAGCAACAGTGTCCCTAATTTGCTGGGAAGTGGCGGTGCGGTCCCCTATGGCACTGCATAGGATCCTACGGTCTTGGCGTTCATCCGTGCGTCGCTGCGGTCCGGTCCCAGGTCGACGGGCACGTGCACCTTCCGCCGACCACTGGCGACAACATCGATGTACTGTGGAGACCTCACGCCCCACATGTTGAGCAATTCGGCGGTACGTCCACCCGGCCTCCCGCATGCCCACTATACGCCCTCGCTCAAAGTCCGTCAACTGCACATACGGTTCACGTCCACGCTGTCGCGGCATGCTACCAGTGTTAAAGACTGCGATGGAGCTCCGTATGCCACGGCAAACTGGCTGACACTGACGGCGGCGGTGCACAAATGCTGCGCAGCTAGCGCCATTCGACGGCCAACACCGCGGTTCCTGGTGTGTCCGCTGTGCCGTGCGTGTGATCATTGCTTGTACAGCCCTCTCGCAGTGTCCGGAGCAAGTATGGTGGGTCTGACACACCGGTGTCAATGTGTTCTTTTTTCCATTTCCAGGAGTGTATATTCAAACTTCATTTATTTTGCAACATACAACTATACTGCAATATTTTAAAAGATGTTTTAGTAGAGGAAGCATAACACATTTTTACTTATTTTTTGCATTGTTAAGCTCAATTAATATTCATTGAAGACATTACATTTTTGTCTTAGATACATTTCAATTTTTGTAAGTTGGAAGAGTAACTAATGATTCTGGTATTCTTGGAAGTTAATTTCTTCAGATTTTTCATTGTTGAGATTAGTTTATTTAATATGAGTTACAAAAGTATTGCAACTGAATACAGTACTGAACTTTCCAGTTACAGTCTTACAACTCCATACAAGATCTTGCACTTACACAACAACAAAAACTCTCAACTCAGTTCGATTATGTGACATAACTAACACTCAGCAGCCATAAGTAACAAAGATGTACGTGAATGAATGCAAAACACTGATTTTTATGGTTTATTATATTTTCCCACGTAATTCCTATATGTATCATGTACAAGATACTGGACTTTGCCTGTTGTTTTACAGCTTGCAAATATATGCTGTTTAAATTTTTGTAACATATTGGATCTATATAATGAATAGTTACATATTTGTAAATATTTTGTTCATTTACAACTTATTTCTATTCAGTAGGCCTTTCTGCCCAAAGCTTACTTCATTGGCAGTCTCTTTGTTTTGCCTATCTGCAACTCAACATATCCACTACATGGTGACTCTTTTCATAATATTGTCAATTACTTGTTTTCAGGCATGTATACAGTATGGGTAGTGAGTTGGGAGTATGTTAGGGAATTGGTTAAAAAATTTTATTTGACGGTTATCAGCTTTATCTTCCAAACACTTTCACATCATGTGCTCTTACTGTGGCATGCATGCTTGGTGGAATCTGTAATCATCAGGATCATATCACTTTTCTTGTTGTCACAGAACGAGCTAACATCATTCCCCTTCTGCTGAAAAAAGTAGCTACACACATGGGAGAAGTTATACTGTGGTTGCTGGCTTGGAAGGCTGAGTGCAGCATAGATGATCTCTAGTAGTTCAACTTTCAGCCAAAGCAGATAGCTCCCACTGTCTGTCCCTGGCCCTGTTCACCAGGACCAGCCACCACCCACGCAAACATGAACCACCCCCTCCCATGCTTACTATTCCTTTACGTTATTCAGCCAAGTAGAGTAGAAGTCGACCTTTACCTCCACAGCAGGTGAGCCCATCTGTACCCTGATTACCTAGAATATATTGCAGTACAGTGATTTCATATTCTGATTTTGAAAACCTTCCCTTTCAACATCCCTTCCCTCCCTCCCTTACCCCCCCCCCCTCCCCTCTCCCTCCCCCAGGCCCTTCCTTTCCCATCCTGACCAGGCTCCTCTTCTTCTCTTCTTGTATACCTCCAAACCTGAGGTACTGAGAGGTTGAATGAAAGTAGTTTTATAGTAGGTGGAATGTCACAGATTTTTTAATGTATTTAGTTCAGAAAGAGATCTTGTATATCTTGTTGTTATGTTTTATAGTTTTGTTCCTGCAAGATCTAAGCCTCGTTGGTACAATAAGGTCACTATTTGACCTGGTACTGTAGTCATCAACAATTTAGTTTTGAGTAAAACAGTTTTCTTTCCTCATTACACTTTTTGTGACATGCATGACTACTTCAAATATATGGATGTAGGGAATGGGTAAGTTTCTTATATCTTTCAAAAAAGTTTTGCAAGGTTTTCTGCTGCCTGCTTGTTTCATTATTCTTATAACTGCCCTTTGGTTCCTGGAAACTGCCTTGGTCTGATGTAAATTTTCCCAGAACATAATACTATAATGAATATGGCCCTAACTGTTTCAATACTATTGTTACTGGAATTTATTCTAACTACATAGTTAATATTTACTAGTTTTGAAAGATTTTCTTGAATATGAATTCCAAGAAATATAGTTTAAATAAAAGCCTTAATATTTTGGTTATTGATTGATTATCTTGTTTTGCACAGTTCTTGACATGTATATTCAACATCTGCCAGTTCACATTTTACAATATGCCCTGTTAGTTCTATTATTCCATTATGCATAGCAAAACTGTTGAAATGCTTCACAATTTTCAGTATCTTGTTATGATATCTCAAGCTCATCTCAGCCTGTAAAACAAACATTTAACTCCCAAGTGCATGTAATTATTAATGCAAATGAATTAATATTAGCTAGATGGTCTATGTAGCCAAAATCCAGTTCATGATCACATAAATATAATGTTTCCAGAATGAGATTTTCACTCGGCAGCAAAGTGTGCGCTGATATGAAACTTCCTGGCAAATTAAAACTGTGTGCCGGACTGAGATTCAAACTCAGCACCTTTGCATTTCACGGGCAAGTGCTCTACCATCTGAGGTACCCAAGCATGACTCACGAACCATCTTCACAGCTTCAATTTTGCCAAAACCTCGTCTCCTACCTTCCAAATTTCACAGAAGCACTTCTGTGACTCTTGCAGAACTAGCATTCCTGGAAGAAAGGATATCACAGAGACATGGCTTAGCCATAGTCTGGGGAGATATTTCCAGAATGAGATTTTCACTTCCTTGCCAGGAAGTTTCATATCAGCGCACACTCCATGTCTCTGCAGTATCCTTTCTTCTCGGAGTGCCAGTTCTGCAAGATTCACAGAAGAGCTTCTGTGAAGTTTGGAAGGTAGGAGATGACACACTGGCAGAATTGAAGCTGTGAGGACAGATCGTGAGTGGTGCTTGGGTAGCTCAGATGGTAGAGCACTTGCCCGTGAAAGACAAAGGTCCCGAGTTTGAGTCTCGGCCCAGCACACAGTTTTAATCTGCCAGGAAGTTTTAAATATAATGTTGCTCAACATTAGGAAGTGTTTCCTGCTTAATATTATAATCATGTTCTGTCAGCTGCTGATGGAACATTCAGTTAATGTTACAAATGAATTACTTTAAAATCAACAATGATATTATTCTGCTGCAACTGACAGTTTACCATTGAATTCTTCAGTTTTAGCATCCCAGCTAACAAACTCATGAACAAGCCTTTTTCAGACTGATACATCATAGTGTTGTAAATAGACCCTACATGTCATATCAGATGTTGCCAATGGACATTGGATCAAAATATAAGAGTTATATGAACAATTAATTACAAGGCAATAAAACAATGAACAGAACTTTCTTGATATAATTGTAGACAACGCAGTTACCACCAGTGCTCTGATATCTACAGGAAAAAGGACACTACAGAAAATACACCTCCCAGTGATGCACAAGAAACACTGCTCTATCCTGTGCAAGCCTCTTCATCTCTGATTATCTACTGCAGCCTACATCCTTTTGAAGCTGCTTACTGTATTCATCTCTTTGTCTCCCTCTATAATTTGTATCCCCCACACTTCCCTCCAATGCTAAATTTGTGATTCCCAATTCTATTCAATACCTCCTTATGGGCTACATGATCTACCCATTTAATGGTCAGCATTTTTCTGTAGCAGCACATTTCAAATACTTCTATTCCATTTTTGTGTCAACTGTTTATCATCCACATTTCACTTCCATACAAGGCTATACTCCAGACAAATACCTTCAGAAAAGTCTTCCCAACACTCAAATCATCTATAGCTGATGTTAACACATTTTCTTCTCATAACTGGTTTTTTTTCCCAATCTGCATTTTGTATCCTCTCTGCTTTGGCCATCATTAGTTGCTTTCCTTCCCAAATAGCATAACTCATTTACTACTTTTAATTTCTCATGTCCTAATGTAATACCCACAGCACCATCTGCCTGACTTCAGTTGACTACATTACTCTACCTTGTTTTGTTTTTGTTTATGTCCATCTTATATCCTCCTTTCAAGATGCTATCCTCTCCATTCAATTGGTCTTTCAAGCCCTTTGTTGTCTCTGACAGAATTACAGTGTCATTGGAAAAGTTTTTATTTCTTAACCCTAAACTTTAGTTCCTTCTCCAAATTTTTCTTTTGTTTCCTTTACTGTTTTCTCAGTGTACAGACTGAATAGCATCAGGTATAAGCTACAACCCTGGCTCACTCCTTTCTCATCCACTGTTTCACTTTCATTCCCCTCAACTATTTTGACACCTGGTTTCTGTGCAAGTTGTATATAGCTTTTTGCCAATAGCCTTTTGCCACCTGCATTTTACATCTGCTAATATCAGAATTTCAAAGCTTGTATTCCAGTTGACATTGTCAAAAGCTATAAACATAGGTTTGCCTTTCCTTAACCTATCTTCTAAGGTCAGTATTGCCTTGCATGTTCCTTTGTTTTCTGAACTCCATACTGACCTTCCCTGAGGTCAGCTTCTGCCAGTTTTTCCATTCTTCTGTAAATAATTTGTGTTAGTATTTTGCATTCTCCCTTAACTGACTGAATAATTTCTTTTATCTCACCATACATTTCTTCAATCTCTTCATTATCTGTGGAGCTAGGTGGCATATAAACTTGTACTAATGTGGTGTATAACAAGAGCCTACCTATTCGACCCTTCCTTCTCATTCTCTCTCCCGCTAAACGCCCTTACTTTTTTTCATCCTCTATCTCACACTTTCTCTTAATAAATTTGTTTGTCTCACTAAGGTTGTAAAATAAGCTCAAAGATATCAATCAATGTTGAAAATGAGCACAGTTAACATTGTAATAGCACAACAGTCTGTATTGGGTTCCATGAAGCTTGGAAAACAATCATCTGCTATTTAAAAGAACAGTATGTATGTTTATTCCCTGTATAGATGATGAACCTGTCGTGCTGCCAACCATGTTTTCATGGATGTACAAAACTGGTTCAATTGTAAGAAAGTACATATAGTTTCAAGGTCATATCATACAAATTGCAAGTACAACTTTAAATTGTAATGATCAGCAAATAGACCAAGTAAATTCACTGAAATCCTTGGGCTCACACAGTGACAACAGACTATACTTGTTCTGCAATATTCTGTACCTGTTGAATAGGCTTAGCTCAGGAGCCTTTCTGTTTTGCCTTCTGCAAACTTCACCTTCTGCAGGTAAAAATTCTAAGAAAACTGCATACCTCAGATACTATTATTCATTTTTGTACACGAATTTCTTCCAAATAACTGTAGAGACGTACAATGATGTCACAGTATATCTCCTACTGTATGTCCTTTGTTGATGAGAACTGCTCCCTCTGCAAAACAAACAGTGACTATCATGACAAAAATACAGTATCAACAGATGATCTGCACAAAAATTTAAAAAAAATGAGTTTTCCTCACAAAGAAGGACATTATTCAGTCACAATATGTTTAATGCACTCACATAGACATCATAAACTTCCAAACTAAAGAAACTACAAATTAATATCTGACTGAAGGAATATCTTCTGAAGAAATCTTTCTACTCACTAAAAGATTTTGATCTCTAACCAAAAACATTCTCCCCCCACACCTTTCCCCCCATCAACAATCCTTCACTCCACGTCCTATTATCCCAAATACAAATACAACAAGCAATTGAAAAGACAAATGGTAGGAATTGTCAATGTATACATAACAATTTAGATAGTGTAGTAAAACATAAACAAAAGCACAGTGTGAATTAATAATAAAAAGCATAGAGGATGTCTCAAAGCCTTAGTGTCAAAATCATACTGATGGTTGAAGGCTGTCTTCATACTTACATACAACTTTTAGGGCTTCTTCCCACTTCATTCTCACCTATAGCATGGTAAGAATGCTATCAATGACAAACATAATGACCTGCAGTATGATTTTAAATGCAATCCATCTGAGCACAGTGTATATCTAGCCCCCAGAAATTCCAAACAAATTATTAACATTATTAGTTCCCTAAAATCTTCCAGTTCCACAGGGCATGATGGCCTCAGTATTAATATATTAGAAGTGTGCTGACAAAATGTCTCTGTACCTCTGCCTGCAGCAGTAAATAATATAACAGAATCAGGCACCTTCCCAGACAGACTAAAAATAGCTCAGGTAACACCAATCTTCAAAAAAGGTGACAAACTGAAACTCCAAAGCCACAGACCAACCTCAATACTTCCTGTCTTTTCCAAAATAGTTGAAAAAGTCATACACAACAGAATTATAAAGTTCCTCCAGATGCACAACCTAATGATTGAAAATCAAAATGGATTCTTAAAATGTAAATCAACTGGCACAGCAGTTGCTCAGGTAATTGAAGAGACAGTAACTGGAATTAAGAACAAGCAACATATTTCAGGTATATACATTGATCTTGAGACAGCGTTTGACCATGTGAACGTCACTATCCTATTAGGTAAGCTATGGAACATTGGCATCAGAGACACTGCTTTTGACCTAATAAAATTTTACATGAGTAACCGAAATCAGTTTGTACTGCTTAAAACTGAAAGTGGTGCTCACAAACCCAAAATCACTTATATAATATGGAGTGCCCCAGAGCTCAGTACTGGGTGTGCTCCGTTTTTTATTTACGTAAATAATATAAGATATTGCACTCAAATTTCCACAATAGTTCTGTATGTGGATGATACATCCATCATGTGTAAAAAGGAATCATTTAACGAACTAGAGACCCACTGTAACAACATGACAAATGAAATCATTCAGCACTTAAATGAAAGCAACTTAAATGTAAGAAATAGTAAAACACATCTCATGGAGTTTAACAACAGTAGTTTTAATTATGAAATTAAACTACATATAGACAATGAATTAGTAAAAAAAAGTGTTTCATGTAAAATTCCTTGGTTTAACAATTCAAAGCAATCTAAAATGGGACATATATGTTGACACTCCAGCATGTAAGTTGTCTAAGAGCATATTTGTAATTAATATGATTAGCAAGTTGTCCTAAAGACAGCATACTATGCTCTAGTTTCCTCTCACCTGAATTGCTGTTGTTGTGGTCTTCAGTCCAGAGACTGGTTTGATACAGCTCTCCATGCTACTCTATCCTGTGCAAGATACTTCATCTCCCAGTACCTACTGCAACCTACATTTTTCTGAATCTGCTTAGTGTATTCATCTCTTGGTCTCCCTCTACGATTTTTACCCTCCACGCTGCCCTCCGATACTAAATTGATGATCCATTGATGCCTCAGAACATGTCCTACCAACCGATCCCTTCTTCTGGTCAAGTTGTGCCACAAATTCCTCTTCTCCCCAATTCTGTTCAGTACCACCTCAATAGTTACCGGTATGTGATCTACCCATCTAATCTTCAGCATTCTTCTGTAGCACCACATTTTGAAAGCTCTAGTCCTTTCTTGTCAAAACTATTTATCACCCATGTTTCACTTCCATAAACGGATACACTCCATACAAATACTTTCAGAAAAGACTTACTGACACTTATATCTATACTTGATGTTAACAAATTTCTCTTCTTCAGAAACGCTTTTCCTGCCATTGCCAGTCTACATTTTATAATCTCTCTACTTTGACCATCATCAGCAATTATTTGGCTTCCCAAATAGTGAAACTCATTTACTGCTTTAAGTATCTCATTTCCTAATCTAATTCCCTCAGCATCACCTGATTTAATTTGACTACATTCCATTACCCTCATTTTGCTTTTGTTGGTGTTCATCTTATATCCTCCTTTCAAGACACTGTCCATTCCATTCAACTGCTCTTCCCGGTCCTTTGCTGTCTCTGACAGAATTACAATGTCATCGACAAAACTCAAAGTTTTTATTTCTTCTCCATGGATTTTATTTCCTACTCCAAATTTTTCTTTTGTTTCATTTACTTCTTGTTCAATATACAGATTGAATAACATCAGGGATAGGCTATAACCCTGTCTCACTCTCTTCCCAACAACTGCTTCCCTTTCATCCCCCTTGGCTCTTACAACAGCCACCTGGTTTCGGCAAAATTGTAAATACCCTTTCATTCCCTGTATTTTACACCTGCCACCTTCAGAATTTGAAAGAGAGTATTCCAGCCAACATTGACAAAAGCTTCCTCTAAGTATACAAATGCTAGAAATGTAGGTTTGCCTTTCCCTAATGGATCTTCAAAGATAATTTGTAGGGTCAGTGTTGCCCCATGTGCTCCAACATTTCTAAGAATCCAAACTGATCTTCCCCAAGGTTGGCTTCTACCAGCTTTTTTCATTTATCTGTAAGGAATTTGTGTTAGTATTTTGTATCAGTGACTCATTAAACTTGTAGTTTCGTAATTTTCACACCTGTCAATACCTGATTGCTTTGGGATTGGAATTATGATTTTCTTCTTCTTGAAGTCTGAGGATGTTTCACCTGTCTCATACATCTTGCTTGCCAGATGGTAGAGTTTTGTCAGGACTGGCTACCAAGGCTGTCAGTAGTTCTAAGGGAATGTTGTCTACTCCGGGGGCCTTGTTTCGACTCAGGTCTTTCAGAATCATATCCCCCATTTCATCTTCATCTAGATCCTCTTCCATTTCCATAATATTGCCCTCAAGTACATTGCCCTTGTATAGACCCTCTTTATACTCCTGCCACCTTTCTGCTTTCCCTTCTTTGCTTATAACTGGGTTTCCATCTGTGCTCTTGATATTCACACAAGTGGTTCTCTTTTCTCCAAAGGTCTCTTGGTTTTCCTGTAGGCAGTATCTATCTTGCAACTAGTGGCATAAGCCTCTTCATCCTTACTTTTGTCCTCTAGCCATCCCTGATGACCCATTTTGCACTTCCTGTCAATTTCATTTACTGGTGTTTTATATTTTCTACTTTCATCAATTAAATTCAATATCTCTTGTGCTACCAAAGGATTTCTACTAGCCCTCACCTTTTTTTTACCTACTTGATCCTCTGCTGCCTTCATCATCTTCGTCATCTACAGAGCTAGTTGGCATATTAACTTGCACTACTGTGGTAGTCATGGACTTCATGTCTATCTTGGCAACAATAATGTGTTCCCTATGCTGTTTGTAGTAGCTTACATGCATTACCCCCCTTTGATTTTGTATTTATAGCCCTATATTTGCCTGACCAGAAGTCTTGTTCCTCCTGCTACCGAACCTCAATAATTACCACTATATCTAACTTCAGCCTAGCCATTTCCCTTTTTAAATTTTCTAACCTACTTACTGGATTAATGGATCTGACATTCTACACTCCAATCAGTAGAACGCCAGTTTTGTTTCTCCTGATAACAATGTCCTCCTGAGTAGTCCCCACCCAGAGATCCAAACGGGGGGCTATTTTACCTCCGGTATATTTACCCAAGAGGATGCTATCATCATTTAACCACACAGTAAAGCTGCACACCCTCAGGAAAAATTACAGCTGTAGTTTCCCCTTGCTTTCAGCTGTTCACAGTACCAGCACAGCAAGGCCATTTTGATTAATGTTACAAGGCGAGATCAGTCAATCATACAGTCTGTTGCCCCTGCAACTACTGAAAACGCTGCCGCCCCTCTTCATTAACCACATGTTTGTCTGGCATCTCAATAGATACCCCTCCATTGTGGTTGCACATACGGTATGCCTACCTCTATTGCTGAGGCACGCATGACTCCACACCAATGGCAAGCTCCATGGTTCATGGTGGCCTCACCTGAATTATGAAATCGAAATTTGGGGAGCAACAACCAAAGGAAATCAAAATAAACTGCTACTGCTTCAAACAAGGACTATAAGAATCATTTGTGTAGCAACATATGAGGAATAATGTCATGGCTTGTTTCCAAAAACTGTTGTGCTGACTAGTAAACATGTACAACCTAAAAGCCATATTACTTGTTAAAAGACTGCAGTCCAACATTTGTTCTGATTTGTATCAGTACAACACCAGGAATAAAGAAAAATTTTACATCAGCAACCACAGAACAGCACTCTATGAAAAGGGTCCACTATAATCGGGTTGAAAGTTAGCCAATGTAGTACCCACAATAAAGCTTCAATTTCAGCTAAGGAAATCCCTGTTACACAAGCCCTTTTACACATAAGTAGAATACCATACTTACATGCAGAATAAGAAGTGCTTCAAGACAATATATAACTAATGCTAAGCAATCCACTTTATTTGTAATTTAATCATTTTGTTAATGAATGACATATTCAGAGGAATGTATTATTGTATTATGTATCAAGAGCTGTAACCTGTTTTATAGATAAGCAATGAATCGTTCAATGTTGAATAAAGTGTTAAAAGCATTTTTCAAGCTAAATCCATGAAAATTTAAATTTGGAATCTCAGTTAGAAATTAAAAAAAAGTGTTTCTCTGTTTTTGGAAATTCAGCCCTTATGAGGGTGAAATGGAGGATGAAAGTTCTTATGGGAATGTTTCACTATGCAAGCATTTTGGAAGCCAAATCTATGAAAATTTGTATTTGGCTTCTCTGTTAGAAATAAAACATCGACAGTCACTGTTTTTGAAAATTCAACCCCTAAGGAACTGAAATACAGTTTGAAACATTTTATGAAAATATTTCATTGCAACAGCATTTTTAAAACTAAATCTTTGAAAATTGCTTTTAGGCTACTGATGAAAAAATAGGTGCTTCATTGTTTTTGAAAATTCAACACCTAAGGTGCTGAAATATGTTCAGACTGATTCACTGACCCGTCATCACCCAGCCCAAACTGCTAAGGATAGAAATATGAAGTTTGGAGAAGATGTGAATCTTATAATGTAAACATCATTTAAAAACAGATTGTCCAAACTTCTGCTACTAAGGGGGTGAAATAGTGAATGAAAGGCTTTTTTTGAAAGTATGTCACTATTAAGGAAATTTTGAGGCTAGAACTATAAACACTGGTATTTGGTTTCTCAGTAAGAAAATAAAAAATGTGTTCCAGCATTTTTGTTAATGCTACCACTAAGGGGGTAAAGTTGTGGGTGAAAGACATTTCTGAAAACAAATAATTGCTGAAGAACTACTAAAGGATTTTTAAGGCTCCATATATGACAACTGGAATTTGACTTCATTTAAAAAAAAAAATGTGTTTCATTGTCCGTGGAAATTTCACTGCTAAGGGATGACTATTTTTAAGAAAATATACTGTTAAATTTAAAAAAAATTAAAGCTAAATTTATGAAAACTGGTACTTCACTTCTCAGTTAGATATAAAGGAATATTTGTTAGGGGATGAAAGTTGCTATGGAAATATCCCACAAGAATTCAAAAGGCATGATTAATAAAAACTTCAGATTCCACCTACAGAATCGCTTTTTGGTCAGAAGTACATTCAGAAAAGACCATGCTTATATGGCCTGATTTAGCATGAAAAGTGTAGAATGTGTTGCAATATATGAATAACATAAAAATTTGATTAAATACAAATAAAAAAAGTGTATGCACACCATATAGCTTACACAAGGGAAGCAGCAGGTGCTAAACTAGTTAGTTTAATACTGCCTTCATGGTCCTTATGGGAGTGATATGTAGAGGGTGATAGTGTATTCCCATGTTTCTCACTTAATGCTGGTTCTTAAAGCTCATAAGGTGGCTTGCTCAGGATATTTGTGGCTATCTTCAAGTATCTGACAGTTCATGTTTTTCAGCATATCTGTGGTACTCTCCCATGAGTCGAAAAAAACCTATGACTATATATGCTGTTCTCCTTTGTATATGTACAACAACTCCAGTTGCTCCTATCTGGTATGAGTCCCACACACTTGAGCAATATTCTGGGATATGTAGCATGAGTGTTGTGATAGCACTCTTATTTGTAGACTGATAGCATTTCCCTAGTACTCTAGCAATAAATAAAAGTCTGCCACCTGATTTACTTACGACTGAGGCTAAGTGACCATTCCACTCCATATCTTACACATTGTTACATACTGGTATTAGTGTGAGCTGACTGTTTCTAATTGTGACTCAATAATATTGTAAGCATAGAATACTACGCTTTTATGTTTTGTGAAGTGCACAATTTTACATTTCTGAATATTTAAAGTAAGCTGACAAATGGAAACACCAGACTGGAATATCAACGATGCAGCCTGGACCAGAACCTGTCCAGATTCTGATCCAAGCTGCAGGAATTGGCAGTCATGTGTGCGTGAGGTGTGCTTCCTTCTGTAAATGAATGGTGTGAGTTTCCCTTCCTTTTTTTTCATTAAGACTGTAGCCCAAAGCTTATATGTAAGTGTCTAATTGTGCCTATCTGCAAATTAAGTGTCATCTTTACAGTAGGTAGAAATCTAGCTTTTCATGGATTGTTGTTGTTTAAAGTAATCTTATTGAGGTCTGACTGAATATCTGTGCAGCTTCTTTCATATAGTGCTTCATTATAGATAACTGAATCATCTAAAAAAGTCTGAGCTGATATTCGTACTGTCTCCTAGGGCATTAGGAGACAACATAAACAGTAAGGATCCCTGCAATCTTCCCGGGGGCGCACCTAAAGTTACTTCTACATTTGTCAGTGTTATTCCAAGGTAACATGTTGCATCCTACCTACCACAAAATTCTCAATTTGGTCACTGATTTTGTTTGATAATCCAGCCAGGGGCCACACTGCCATAACATACTGGATCATGCCAGTTAATCTTAGAAGAGGAATAAAAAAAATAAAAAAGTGTTTTACTCCATCCCTTATAATTTCCCTTATATGTCAAAAGTTTTGGAAACAATCTAGAACCCCTGCAGCTACGTCATTTTTCCATATAATATGTGGACTCAACATGCCACGGTGATTCTGCTTGCTGCAGGTTAGTTATCTCACAATGAGAATTGAAAATGTAAATTAAGTGGACAATAAGTAAACTACAAACAACAAAAAAGAAAATGAACACTTGTGCAGTATACAGTTTATTGAGTAGGAGTAGAACTGAGGATGCAGGTATATAGCAATCAGTGTGTCTGTGAATAACATGGTTGTCACAGCCATTCATTGTAAGTTTAACAGAATGTAAGTACTGCTTCACTCATTTTAAAGCTTCATACCTTCCATCAGTTCCAGACACATACAAGTACCACTCATGGCATCTGTTTCACACTTTTCTATATCTGTTACTTTTTTTCCTTGTGTAAGTCCTGGGAGATGAAGAAGCTTACACAGGATAGAGTAGCATGGAGAGCTGCATCAAACCAGTCTCAGGACTGAAGACCACAACAACAACAACAACAAGTCAGGCAGTGAACTTTTGTATTTCCTGATACTAGACCATGAGATTGTCATAGTGGTTCTTGGCTCTTAGAGAATGTTGATCATGATATTGTATCCAGTTCCCTGTACATTGACTTCAATTCATACAAGAAATATAAATTGATGCACAGCACTGCAAGACATCTACAGTGCATAGAACTCTAAGAAGCCACAAGTGCAACCACGGCTAAACTGGTAATTTGTAACCAAATCAAGATCACATTTACAGGCTATGTTCATCCAAATTATAAGTTTCATCAACAAACTGCATATGGGTCTCAGTGTATTAGAACACACAATCCAAATACACACAATATTAAACAAAAGGAAGCAAGTGACCACCAAAGAGCACATGGTATCAGACATGAAGCTCTGCTGTGTCCACCAGCAGCCATGTGGCTGTCAATGTATTAACATGTATTGGTGTTGTACAAAGTTAAATGCTTTTTGGAAATTAAGAAATGATGCCTCAAACTGACTGGCTTCAACTATGACTTTTACAGTGCCATGTGAGAAAGGGATGAATTCGGTTTTGCATGGCTGATGTTTCTGGAATCTGTGCTAACTGGCTTGGAGGGAGTCACTCTGTTCAATATATTTCATAGCATTTGAGTTCAGAATATGTTCTAAAATTCTACAACAGACGGATGTCACAGGTATTGGACGGTAGTTTTGTGGATTGCTTCTGCCGCCCTTCTTGTCAACAAATGTGACCTGGGCTTTTTTCTAACTACAGAGCAGAACTTGTTGTTCCATGATTTAAGGTATATTATGGTTAAATACAGGGTGTAATTCAGACGCAGTTTCTGTGTAGAATGTGACAGAGATTGCAATTTTGACCCTGAAAGTTTGGAATACCGTATCTCGTATTCATAGTTTTGGATTAAAGGACACTACTCACTGAAAAGCAGAAGTGTTAAGTTGTCGATTGGCACACACAAAAGAAAGAAAACTTTCTAGTTTCCAAAGCAATCCTATTACAAGACATGTCAGCTGGACTATCAGTGCCAGTGCTGATTTTTACAGTGCACTGGTTTTGGTGGGGGGAGTGTCATATGAGGAGGGTAAGGAAGAAGAAGGTGGGAGGTAGGGAGAAGGAATGAGGGTGGGTGGCTACTGGCTCTGTGAGAAACAATTGGTTTGCTGGCTAGGAATGTGGAAGGGAGGAGTGCCAGGTATATGTGTTGGACATGTAATGAATAATTGGGGGGGGGGGGGGGTGGCTAGTGGGGAGTGGCACCTACTGAAAGTGATAGTGGGATGTGAATTGGGAGGGGGGGGGGAGGGTGACAGGCCAGAGGAAGGGGAAACTGCTGTGGTACAGTTTGGATACAGGGGGTTAACAGAGATAAAGATCTACATCTACACTCTGCAAACCACCACGAGGTTCATGGTAGAGGATACATCCGATTGTACCCGTTATTAGGTTTTCTTCCTGTTCCATTCACCTATGGGCTGTGGGAAGATGTTTGCATGCCTCTGTGTGTGCATTAATTATTCTAATCTTATCTTCACAATCCCTATGTGAGCAAAACGTAGGGGGTTGTAGTATATTCCTACAGTCATCATCATTTAAAGCCAGTTCTCAAAACTTTGTTATTAGAGTTTCTTGGGATAGTTTACATCTATCTTCAAGAGTCCCCTAGTTCAGTTCCTTCGCTCTCTCTGACACTCTCACTGTTACAGTTACATGTGTTTGTATTTAATTAAGTGGCAGACAAGAGTTGGCAGCACTTCAGCTCTGAAGTCTTTGGAGAGACAAGTACTAGAAACTAGGTCTTTGACAATGTGTGTCTGCGTGTAGCTGTACAATGTGAAATAAACATAACGTTCAGTGAAGTAGACGATTCTTTTTAAACCCAAAACAAGTAAAAGTAACACTCACATGGATTAAAGAAACTTGTGTCCATTCATGCAACTACTAATATGTGTCTCCAAAAAAATTCTGAAGTCAGAAAGCCATTAAAACAGGAGAGGTCTCTTTCTCTAAATGCAGTTAAATGATGTATTCCTATCGTCCTACGGAAGCAACGCCAAGGTTGAAAAACCATACAATGTGTGTTATCTGCTGTTCTGCCAAATTTCGCCCTATGAGCATACAACGTCAAATATCATGAGCCATCTCAGATCTGCGGCCTTCAATTAAAGAATAATAGAAAAAGTGCCAGGGATCTCCACCTACCTCTTGTCTGCTCTTTAACACGGAAAGACTGCTGTTTGCTTTCCTTATGAAGCACACAGCTTTTGCAACTGTTTCTCGATAAAAATGGTACTCCAAATAAATGCTAGGCAACGTGCAGTCCATTGTTGAACATTACGTCACAGTGAAAGTTGTTAGTTGCGTGATTTGTGGCGTCTATATGCATTAAAGCGCACATAGCGATCACACCAGAGCATAAACGTTTAGTCAGACCAAGCATGGGCAACCTTTCGTGATCCACTTTCCTGGTTCACATACTTTCTTAAGATCGCAGGCCGCCACGTCATATGTGACAGCAACCCTCCTAGGGCATAAAGTCGAAACTATAGCGTCTGTGACGTTAATGTTTATGGGGTAATAAGCACTGATATGTTTGGAAGCCATTTCTCGACACGTCACGTACACCAATAATGCTTCAAAGAAGCGTTCTTGAAACTACAATTATTTTATGATCATCCGATCTTCATATGTTTGTGGTTTTTTACACGTCGTGAACGTTGTACCGTTTGTTTACTCAGGGCGTTCCACAAAGGCTGTCTTAAAAACTCCCGTTGCGAAATACTGCAACCTCATTAATACAGAAGCTATGTTCACGACATGTAACTGAAGTAAACAGCTGAAGAAGGGTTTCCAGGCATCTTTAAATGTCATGGAAAATAAACACCTATAAAAGCGACTCATTATAAACTATACTTAATTTAAACAGTTGCATTGTTTTAAGACGCCAAGTACGTAGCCAAGGAGGGGTGGGGGTATCCTGGGAGTCCAGATCCCCCCCCCTCCCCCCGTCCACAATCACGTAGATGCTGCGGCATATGTGCAATGTAGTGCGACTCCGATGTGAGCCGTACCGTGTCCTCCTCTTATCTGGCGCAGTGGTAGAACGGTGGTTGCTTTCTTGCTTAGGATAATGCGTTAGCTATCGTAAATGTGGGCGCACTGGTCTCCGCGTAGTTGGTAGAGAACCGCGACACAACTAGACACAACCTACTTATCGCCACTTTTCGGTTTGGGTGCAGCGAAAAAAACTATGCTTCAAAATGCGAGCGAATCGTAAAAAAACTCGGATGCTTGGCACTGCACAACAAGTTGTATCGACAGCTATGCAAGCCTACGCTAAAATGGAGCACTTTATTTATTTCCAGTCGGATTAATAAGATTCTGAACTGAATTACCTCCCTCGCATATCTAGTAAGGTAAATTCAAGATCGTATTAAGTGTAAAGATGTTTTCCAAGCTACTTTGATATGTGGAGAAACCAGAGAAAATCACTTGAAACAACTGACTACTGAATAGCATAATGTTCGCTATGTTAAAATTTCAGAAAGGAAATATAAAGTATTATCACTTTAATGCTGTCCACTGCCCATGTTCTTCATCTACTAATCATTTTATTCACTTTACCTGTATCCAAAAATAAGTATTTCTAGTTCTTTAACTGATTTATCACACTTGGAAAGAAAATGGTGATCTTTGGAAACAATGTCGACCATTCGTGGATTCACTTTTTGGAATAAATCGGGTAAAACAAAATTTTAGTAGTAATGATGTATTGTTTCAACTTCCAATTCACATTTACACATCCTATCGAAGCGACTAGTACTAATAGACAAGGTTCTTGCAGAACGAATCTGAACACACCAAGAGCATACAATGAAAGTTTCGGGCTTCTGTAACATAAAATTAGCTACGGCGTTCAGCTTTAAATTCTTGTAGTACCTTTATTTGTAGTTACTAACCTCCTCTCTTTAAATACCTTTTATTGAAATATTATTCAAATATACTTTTTACTGAAACATTATTCAAATACCTTTCCGAAACGTTTTATTAGAAGGAGGAATCAATTAAAAGTATCTGTTAATTACTCGCCGAAATGAGGGAGTGGTTACAGAATACATAAGCTACGGCTGCTACGACATTTTGGTATGGGATTAGTGTGGCATTCCTGTTCTTAATGACTTGCGTATGTAACTGTGGAAAAACAAACTACGGCGATGTTATTACTTTATGCGTCCAAACGAGACCATCGGAGGAATAAGAATGCGTTTTTGGTCTGTGTGATGACCAGACAGTTTCTAATTATGGATAACTTTGTAACAAGAAAGAAGAGGAAAACCGATTTTGATTCGTCCACTAGCATTATGATAAGCTGAAAACATGTAGGCACTACTATAACACCCTAAATACCTATCTACGGCAGTTTAATGTTAACACTGGAGCCGTTATTTTCAGACGGGTAGAACTTTGGGGTTGCAATATTTCAGTTTTTCACAAGGCAGCGGAGCGTTAAACATCATTATAAATAACATTAAATTAAAATCAATGCGTAAAAATACACTTGCATTTGCGTGTGTCGTCCAGAGCTCGCGTTGATGAACAAAAATACCGCCCAAACAGCAATGGTTGTATTTCTTTAGAAAATTGGCTCAAAATTCTATCAGTATTAGCCCAAATGGCAAAATATCGCACAGTTTGGTCAACCGGGCGGTACTCACTAATGAAAACAATGAGGAAAGGTTTGTGAAGTACGGAAGGGGTATGTTATGACAACACATTCGTTCGCTTCTATGATTCTTTTTCAGCGGGCTGTTTGAATTTGTCCAAGTATCATCCCTCGCCACCCTTCCGACCAAAATCTGTTTACGCTCTTGCATTACTACAATAACTGAAGCCACGAATTCCCTGCACAAATAAATCTTAAAACATTCATACATTCATGCACTATTAAATAACGAAACATGTATAATTAAAGGAAAAACGTGCAGTATAAGAATCCCATCTTTTTTGTGATTCATTTTATTTTATTTGATGTACAACAACCAGTTTTTCCAAATTCTCCATCGAGCGGAATAACTCTGCGCGTTGAGGCCCTCTGGATTCAGGAACCGAGGTGGTCTGAATCTACCCGACGGCAACCTTGAAAATGGTTTTCTGTGGTGTCCTATTTTCAGTTTATGCAGGGGCTGGTCTACTACTGTAGGCCACAGCCAATACCTTCCAATTTCTTTTATTTACTGACAGATCCGAGTTCACTCTCTGCGTAAATGAAAAGAGCCGCATGAAGGCGAGCCGAACATCTCTTTGGAGACTCTCGGCACTAAAAGCAATACTTACATCGGATCGTCATTTTGAATTACGTATCTGTGTGTCACTTGAAGAACGGCGGTGTGTCATGTCTTCAAGTTTTATACAAGACCGATGTTCTACTGTGAAATGTCTTAGACGTAATACCCTTGGAACAGTAAGTCCAACCACCACAACTCTTAACGTCGTACAAACGCAACATATGCTCATCAGTCCTCTGACTGGATTGATACGTCCTCAGTTGTTTGCTGAATAGATTCCAATGTCTGTCTCCCTTACAGTTTTTACCTTCTTCAGCTCCATTTCGTACCATGGAAGTTATTCCCCAAAGTATTAACAGATGTACTACTATCAAATGGTTCAAATGGCTCTGAGCACTATGGGACTTAACATCTGTGGTCATCTGTCCCCTAGAACTTAGAACTACTTAAACCTAACTAACCTAAAGACATCACACACATCCATGCCCGAGGCAGGATTCGAACCTGCGACCGTAGCAGTCGCGCGGTTCCGGACTGAGCGCCTAGAACCGCTCGGCCACCACGGCCGGCTCCTACTATCCTGCCCCTTCTTGTTGTCGGTATTTTCCATATATTCCTTTCCTCGCCGAATCGGCGGAGGACCTCCTCATTCCTTATCTCATCAGTCCATCTACTTTTCTACACTCCTGGAAATGGAAAAAAGAACACATTGACACCGGTGTGTCAGACCCACCATACTTGCTGCGGACACTGCGAGAGGGCTGTACAAGCAATGATCACACGCACGGCACAGCGGACACACCAGGAACCGCGGTGTTGGCCGTCGAATGGCGCTAGCTGCGCAGCATTTGTGCACCGCCGCCGTCAGTGTCAGCCAGTTTGCCGTGGCATACGGAGCTCCATCGCAGTCTTTAACAGTGGGAGCATGCCGCGACGGCGTGGACGTGAACCGTATGTGCAGTTGACGGACTTTGAGCGAGGGCGTATAGTGGGCATGCGGGAGGCCGGGTGGACGTACCGCCGAATTGCTCAACACGTGGGCCGTGAGGTCTCCACAGTACATCGATGTTGTCGCCAGTGGTCGGCGGAAGCTGCATGTGCCCGTCGACCTGGGACCGGACTGCAGCGACGCACGGATGCACGCCAAGACCGTAGGATCCTACGCAGTGCCGCAGGGGACCGCACCGTCACTTCCCAGCAAATTAGGGACACTGTTGCTCCTGGGGTATCGGCGAGGACCATTCGCAACCGTCTCCATGAAGCTGGGCTACGGTCCCGCACACCGTTAGGCCGTCTTCCGCTCACGCCCCAACATCGTGCAGCCCGCCTCCAGTGGTGTCGCGACAGGCGTAAATGGAGGGACGAATGGAGACGTGTCGTCTTCATCGATGAGAGTCGCTTCTGCCTTGGTGCCAATGATGGTCGTATGCGTGTTTGGCGCCGTGCAGGTGAGCGCAACAATCAGGACTGCATACGACCGAGGCACACAGGGCCAACACCGGGCATCATGTTGTGGGGAGCGATCTCCTACACTGGCCGTACACCTCTGGTGATCGTCGAGGGGACACTGAATAGTGCACGGTACATCCAAACCGTCATCGAACCCATCGTTCTACCATTCCTAGACCGGCAAGGGAACTTGCTGTTCCAACAGGACAATGCACATACGCATGTATCCCATGCCACCCAACGTGCTCTAGAAGGTGTAAGTCAACTACCCTGGCCACCAAGATCTCCGGATCTGTCCCCCATTGAGCATGTTTGGGACTGGATGAAGCGTCGTCTCACGCGGTCTGCACGTCCAGCACGAACGCTGGTCCATCTGAGGCGCCAGGTGGAAATGGCATGGCAAGCCGTTCCACAGGACTACATCCAGCATCTCTACGATCGTCTCCATGGGAGAATAGCAGCCTGCATTGCTGCGAAAGGTGGATATACTCTGTACTAGTGCCGACATTGTGCATGCTCTGTTGCCTGTGTCTATGTGCCTGTGGTTCTGTCAGTGTGATCATGTGATGTATCTGACCCCAGGAATGTGTCAATAAAGTTTCCCCTTCCTGGTACAATGAATTCACGGTGTTCTTATTTCAATTTCCAGGAGTGTACATTCTTCTGTAGCACCACATTTCAAACGCTTCGATTGTCCTCTGCTCCGGTTTTTCCATAGTCAGTGTCACAGCCATAGAATGCTGTGTTCCAAATGTACATTCTCAGTAGTTTCTTCTTCAAATTGAACACTATGTTTGATATTAGTATACTTCTCTTGGTCAGGAATGACCTCTTTGACAGGGCTAACCCGCTTTCGACGCTCTTGCTCCATCCATCATTGGCTATTTTGCTGCCTAGATAGAAGAACTCCTACATTGTGAACACAAATTCTAATGTTAAGTTCCTCGCTGTTCTCATTTCTCCTGGTTCTCATGATTTTCATTTTTTTTCGATTTACTCTCAGACCATTTTCTTTATACATTAGACTGTTCATTCCGTTCAGAACATCTTGTAATTCTTCCTCACTTTCACTGAGGATACCTATGTCAGCAGCTAATTTTATCATCGCTATCCTTTCACCCTGAATTTTAATCCCACTCTTGAACCCTTCGTTTTTTTCCGTCATTACTTCTTCGATGTATAGACTGAACAGAAGGGGGGCAAAAGACTGCATCCCTGTCTTATACTTTTTAATCCGAGCACTTCGTTTTGGTCTTCCGCTCTTATTGTTGCCTCTTGATTCTTGTGCATATTGTGCCTGGCGAGTCTTTCCCTGTAGCTTACTCATATTTTTTCTCAGAATTTCGAGCACCTTGCAACAATAAGCATTGTCGAAAGGTTTTTCCAGGTCGACAAATCCTATGAACGAGTCTTCATTTTTCTTTAATCTTGCTTTCATTACCAGCACAACGTCAGAACTACCTCTCTGTTGCCTTTAGCTTTCTTAAAGCCAAGCTGATTGTCATCCAACAGATCCTCAATTATCTGTTCTATTCTTCGGTCGATCAACTGGAGTATTTCTTTTGTTGCATACGGTTTCTTCGCAGGTACCTTCCGTGAACCAATGATTTTCTTTCCAGCTGCTGTGATACCATTTTTAGATACGTCCATTCCTTTTAAAATGAACTGCTGAATGCGTTATTCAATGTAGTAGAATCTATAGCGTCAGAGAACTTCAAGCGTCTCTCTTCATTCTTCAGTACTTCTGTATCCCACTTATTTGCCAGTTAATTCTTTCTTATTAGTCTCTTTAACTTCAGCCTATTCTTCATCACTATTAAATTGTGATCTGGATCTATATCTGCTCCTGGGTACCCCATGCAATATTTAATTTCGGTATCTGTGCCTAACTGGAATCTTCCTCCCTCTTGTGATTCTTGAACAGAGTATTCGCTATTACTAGCAGAAATCTATGGCAGAACCCAGTCTTCCTCCTCTCCTATTCCTATTACGAAGCACATATCCTTCCATAGCCGCCGGCGCTGTGGGCGAGCGGTTCTAGGCGCTTCAGTTCGGAACGGCGCTGCTGCTACGGTCGCAGATTCGAATCCTGCCTCGGGCATGGATGTGTGTGATGTCCTTATGTTAGTTAGGTTTACTTAGTTCTAAGTCTAGGGGACTAATGACCTCAGATGTTAAGGCCCATACTGCTTAGAGCCATTTGAACCTTCCGTATCCCTTTCTTCTACTCCTTCCCCCGCAACCACATTCCAATCTCCCATGGCAATCAAACTTTCATCTCCCTTCGTACTGAAGTACCCGTTCTATATCCTCATATACTTTCTCTATCTCTTCATCTTCTGACTGCGGTGTTGGCATGTACACTTGAACTATTGTTGTCGGTGTTGATTTGTTGTCGACTCTAATGAGAACAATCCTGTCACTGTACTATTCACAGTAACTCACTTACTTTCCTATTCATATCGAATTCTACTCTCATTAAACCATTTTCTGCTTACGCTGATATTATCCTATACTCTTCTGGTCAGAAATCCTTATCTTCTTTCGATTGATCACCACTGTATTTAGATTGAGCCTTAGCATTTCCCTTTTCAGTTTTTCTAGCTTCCTTACCAAGTTCGCATTTCGGACATTCCACACCCTGACCTGTAGAACCTTATCCTTTCGTTGGTTATGAATATCTCGTGGTCACTTTCGCAGTGGCCTCAATTGGGACTAGTCTCGAATCTTTTGCCAGTGGAGAGATAATCATGACACTTTTTCCAATAACAGGCTACATGTCCTGTGGAGACACATTATGTGTCATTAATGCAGTGGTTTTCGTTGCCTACTGCATCCTCATGCCATTGATCATTGCTGATTATTCTGCCCTTTAGGTGCAATTTCCTACCCCAGGGGCAATAGAATACCCTCTACCCGTTCCTCTGACCTCTTTGACAGAATGAGGGTGACTTCTTACGCCAGAAGTTTTCCTCCGGCATTGCTGATGTTTTTAATTCAAAATTGAAGCAGTGACGAGGTTCCTACCCAGGACCCACCACGTTTTGATTGGGAACCAAAGACGTTTCTCCCTCTTTTATCTTATTTTTCTCTTAGTTTGATGTGGCAACTACTTTATTTTTTTGTTTTCATTTAAATTAAGTTTGTTATTAACTGATACGAAAAGTTTTTCATTAAAAAGAAAAGTAATAATGGAGTAAAGTGCCTTTTGGTGGTTGTATGTTTCTTCATCCCTAAACTGTAAAGTAATTTTTTCGTCTTCTGAAATCCTTCCGGTCTCTTTTCCTTCTAAAAATGAAATGTATGCTTCTTTATAATTGCAAAGGAATTTTATATTTTGCCTAAATCCAATCGCTGGTCATCTATAGAAACTGAGGTCTTTGTTTCTTTACCAGGAAAATTAGAGAAATAAATAAAACAAATTTCTTTTGCCTACCTTTATCCTATCTCGAGATCGTGAGGTGCATTTAAAATACAAGTAACATAGTGAATGAAAGTATTAATCTTAATTCCAAAGTAAAAGGAGGGTATTCAGCAACCTGTACACTGGTCTTAATATCTGAATTGCAGGGATACCATGATCTTACATATTCTGTAAAATTGTTTTGATAATATCGTTTGTTCTGCAGTTCATGGTGTAATGTAATCAATTTGAAATTAAATTCCGTTAAACTCCGTGTTCCTGACGTTATTACATAGTTTACTAACTGAACTTATCCAGATAACTATATCGTTTTTCTGGTCATGGTATCGCCTTTGGTCTGGTGTGGCTGCTTCTTGTGTCTTGATATATTGCTGTGCTACCCGTAGTAGTGATGCAAGTTTTCTTTGAGTCCATTCCCAGATTTCGCGTGCATGTTGACATGTCAACTGGTGTATAAGTGTATCCTCTTCGTGAATCGGCAAGATGGATATATTACAATTTTGAGTGCAATGGAATCGTTCCGTTGACGACTTTGTACCTTTCTGTCCAAACATCTAACATAAGCTGTTTTTGTGCACGTTCTTCCACACCCCAGGTCTACTGACATGAGGATATTTAGTTTCGATTCTGTTAGGAACTGAACTTTTCTACATATGATGGTAACATTTCATTCCATTGCACGTTTTGTCTTCGTGGGTTACGTAGCTGTTATCGACTGTGGTGGTTCTGAGCAAGCTGAGCTTTGAATGTATTTTGCACGTACTGACGGATGCTACTTGCGTTTCTGCCTGATCTGCTTTCAGATATATACTTGTAAGGCCGGTAGGACAGAATTTTGATTTTTAAGGACAGTGTGTACATGTAATACCTTGCACTTTGCGTCAGTATATACTAATTCGTTCCCACCGTCTTCCCCCCCCCCCCCCCCCCCCCGCCCCCTTCTTTCTCGGGGGCTCTCAACTCTTTTATGGGTACGTGCTTTGTTATCACAGGGCCCCAGACTTTGCAACTTTACTTCCTTTCTGTACTGCACGCTTATACTTCCACTATCCCTTTCTCCCTCTGACTGTCCATCGGATGGTTTTCTTCGTGCCGATTCTGCTTGAATCTGATTTATGACTGTGCACTGAGTTTCCACTTCCAGCCTATTGCACAATTTTTCATTAAATAAACACTTGGTTCCTGTTGATGGGTTTTACCTGCGACTAATTTTCAAAATTCCCCAGAAGTGCAGATCGTACAGGTAAGGTCACCAAGGCGGTATTGTCCTCCACCTTTGTGCCTTTCCATCTGTGCATCCTTCCCTTTAATACTGTAATACAGGCAAAACCCGGCTTTTTTCTAAGATCAGACGACTTTATGTATACCAGACACCTGCAGGTATCTTGAATGGGCACTCCCTACATTGATCCAGACGCCATCATCGAACATTTTGTTCTGCACTATGCTCGAACCTCAGTGTCTGAGAATTATCAATCTGCCCTTCATGTCCTAAAGCTGTGATTGGCACGAAATATTTTACTACACGCCACCTGGAGTCATATAATGCACCATTCAGTGAATGGGAATTCGTCAGTGTCCTAGATCACTACCCTGATACAGCCCCAGGGCGACACCATATCCACAACCAAATGATTAAGCAAGCACCTACTGGTGGACTGTCAGCGTCATATCCCTGCCATCTTTAGCCGCCTCTGGAGTGAAGGCGAGTTTTCATCGCCATGGCGAGAAAGTATTATTGCCCCAATACTGAAACTGGGTAAGCACTTTCAAGAGATGAACAGTATCGCCCAATAAGTCTCACTAGTGTCCTTTGTGAGTTGCGCGAAGGCACGGTGAGCTGTTGGCTGTGTTGGCTCCTTGAGTCTCTGGGTCTTCTGGCTCTGTCTCAGGGTGGTTTTCGGCAAGGCCATTCCAGGACTGATAATCTGGTTTACCTGTAGACTGCCGTACAAACAGCTTTTTCCCAACGTCAACACCTTATACCTATCTTCTTCGTCCTGAAAAAGGCTTATAACACCACGTGATGACACTGCATCCTTGATACCTTACACGAGTGGGATCTCCAGGATCTGCTCCAAATTTTCATCCAGGACTTCCTATAGCATCGTAAGTTCTGTGTTCGATTTGGTGCTTCCATTAGTACCCCCCATATCCAAGAGAATAGGGTCCCGTGTGGCTCTGTTTTCAGTGTCCCTCTCTTTCTACGAGTAGTAGCCATCAATGGTCTAACAGTGTCTGTAGGATCCACAGTGTCACCCTCCTTGCGTGCTGACCATATTTGCCTCTGCTATTGTTCCTCTAGTGTGAGTGTCACTGAACGTCGATTGCAAGGTGCCATACAAAAGGCACAGGTGTGAGCCCTACCAGTGACTTTCGTTTTCCGCCACCAAGACTCACGTCATGTATTTTTGTAGACATCGTACTGTTCACCCACAACCAGAACTTTACCTTGACGTCCAGCTACTCGGAGTGATGGAAACATCATTTTAGGACTGTTCTTCAATTCAAGATGTACATGAATTTCCTGTCTTCGCTAGCTTAAGCGAAAATGCTGGCAGCAAGTTAATACATTTCACTACCTGAGTAACACCAGCTGGGGTGCAGATCACACCACACTTCTGCAGCTTTACAAGCCCTGATACAATCTGGCCTCTATTATGGGAGTCTGGCAAACGGTTTGGCATCACCCTCAGCATTGCAGATACTGGATCATATACACCACTGAGGAGTTCAACTCGTGACAAGAGTCTTTCAAATTAGCTCTGTGAGCAGCTTACTCATGAAGGCTGAGATCCCTCCATTGCGGATCAGGCGCCAACAATAGTTTGTCATTTATGCTACCCACGTTCACAGCTCCCCTTGTCATCTGAACTACTGTCTTCTCTCTCCAAACATGGTAATCCATGTCCTGCAACAGTGGCCCCAATCAGGGATTATGATCAAAATCCACATGTGGTCTATCCTCTCCGAACTTCAGTTGTTTGCTCTTCTGCCTCTCCCACACATGTCTGTGGAGCATCTCTCAGTCACAACTTCGTCTAGACTTATTACAAAAACTGCACGACTCAATTCATCCTGAGGCCTCTGCCAATTTTTCTCCATCCTTGGCACATCCCAGGGTTCGCAAGTAGTCTACTCAGCTGGCTCGACTGTTGCTTGTCATTTAGGCTTTGCTTATACTCATGTGGGACATACTGAACCGCTCTCCTTGACAGGTGGTTGTAATGTTTCTACTGTAGATTTGATAGCCATCTATCATGCTCTTGAGCATATCCGTTGCTGCCCTGGTGGTTCTTTCTCATTTGCAGCGAATCCTTGAGCAGTTTTCAAGCTCTAGACCAGTGCTACCCTCATCGTCCCTTGGTCATTGCTATTCAGAATTCCCTTTATGCCCTTAAACAGTGTGGAGGCTCAGTGATCTTCGTCTGGACCCTGGGCCATGTCGGAATGAACTCGCTGATAGCCTGGCCAAACTGGCTACCAGTAAAACGACTCTTAAGATCGGTATCCTGGAAACAGACCTTAGATCAATGCTAAACCATCAAGTTGTAGGTGCCTGGAACACGGCATGGCTCAGTTTGACTTCTCCAAACAAACTATTGGCGGTAAAGGAGACAACGAATCTGTGTAGATCCTCTTTTCAAGCATCTGGCAACGAGTGTGCCGTTATTTGCCGAATCCGCATTAGTCATACTTCTCTGACTCATGGTCATTTCCTCCATAGCAAGGACCCACACCACTGTTGTTGTGGCTCTTCTTCGACAGTGGTCCACATTTTGCTGGACTGTTCAAACGTAACCACCCTGAGGCAGACCCTTGATCTCCCTGACTTGCCACCCCTGGTGTTAGGAGACAATTTCCCAGCAGCTGACTTAGTTTTACGTGTTATTTGTGAAGAGGGCTTTTACCACTTTCTTCAAGGGAGGTCCACTTAACCGTAGCGGCCCATTGAGGTGTTTGCAGAACATTCAGTTGCCTACTCTGTCCCGACTAGGATGCAGCTGTCTGGATTTGGTGGTCCAATCTGGTCCTGACCCTCCCTCCTCTTTTAGTCTTCTTTCCCCACTCTCACATGGTCTGTTAGACTTGGTCATCTTTTGCCTCTCCGTGTTTCTCTCGCCAGTAGTTGGTCAGAAAGGTGATCAGTATCTGATAGATTTCAAATTTAATGTTATACAGACTAACGTCTCTCACAGAAAAAAAACTGAAATTCGTCCTTAGTGTTTCCGTACAGTAGAAACGCAAGGGCAACGCCTGCAGTGAAACGTTTCGCACAGAAACTGTACCGTATCTGATGTACCAAACAGTTCACTAGAAAACGAAACATCCATCAAGTGGTGATTTTGTTACGCAAATTAAGCAAAACTCAAAAACCAGAGGTGTTGATGTATTATAACGACTTAGTTACCATTTAACCAACAGTTAGTGAAGCTTTAAATTAATTTATAATTTGGATTACTTTCCATTGCACATAGCCTTCACTCTGGAAGAAATTTTCTACACATTTATGATTAAGCCAACTGAAAAAATTTGTTTTGCATATATTTTATGGACAGTGGCACAAATACGGTAAATGTCAAAGATCTGTTATTAACAGCAACGTCCGCTTTGGACGGGCAATAACGTGTTTTTAAGGAAGTTAAGATCTCAAAATGCTACGAATGATTTAAGCTATGCTCTTAGGATCATGCCTCACCACAATCTCAGAAATTCACGTTATTGTCTTCAAAGAGCTTTCGTATATTTATTTCATTGCCGTTAAGTTAAACTATACATTCTGCCGATTACGTTCGATAAAAGTTATTTCTGTTGTAAAACGTTTGGTTGTTAGCGCCTGAATTGGAATGTTCCACTGAATTCAAAGGCAAAAATTGAATTAAAATGCAATTCTCTTATTACTCGTCCCAGCATCTACACATACATCTGCATCTATGCACTGCAAACAACTGTGAAGTGCATGACAGAGAGTGCTACTTAGTAGGTCTTCTATTCGTTCCATTCGCAAATGGAGCGCGGAAAGAATTGACGCTTAAATTCCTCTGTCTGCGTTACAGGGTTAGTCCGATCATGTGGGGGGCTCTAGTATATTCCCAAGTTGCTCCTGTCTTCAAGCGCCTGCCGTATAAAGTTTCTCAGCATCTCCGTGACTTTATATAGGGAGTTAAAGGCAATGGTGTACAATGTTCTAGCAATTCCTCATAAACCACACAGTTCTGAAGTCACTGCTAAGTGACGTTTTGTGTGGTAGAAAGTGCGATACCAATGGGCAGTGGATAAATGGATACTAGTGATCTCGGGCGATTAATTACGCTATACCCTGTGGTAACCTGATGCATGGGTATGGGTTTGCCTAATGCCTGGAGAACGTTGCCTGACATCATGCGTAGTGCCTACGGCGGAGAATGGAGTAGGTAGTGTTAGGAAATTGGGATGTCTGTTGTTGTTAGGGTGTTATCTCCTTACTGCGATTAAGAAAACGCTAAATGCAGACGGATGTGAACACGTTTTAAAGCTTTGTGTTGTGCGTACAGTACAGGAACAGTTCGTAGATCATTGTTTGTATCAGCACGACAGTGCAAAATGGTTCAAATGGCTCTGAGCACTATGGGACTTAACATCTGAGGTCATCAGTTCCCTAGAACTTAGAACTACTTAAACTTAACTAACGTAAGGACGTCACCTACATCCATGCCCGAGGCAAGATTCGAACCTGCGACCGTAGCAGTTGCGTGGTTCCGGACTGAAGCGCCCAGAACGGCTCGGCCACAGTGGTCGGCTCACGAACGTGCACTCTGTGATAAAGCAGCATCTTTGAGACAATGGTTTGCTAACAATAACATTCCTTAAACGACTGGCCCGCCCAGTGTCCTGACCAGAACCTTATAGAATACATTTTAGAATGAGCTCCAGATGCCATTTTACAGCATCACTTTCTCTGGTTTCGGCTGTTGGTGAAGAATACCGTTTCTCCAAAGACATTCAGACACCTCTCTGAAAGCGCCCCTAGCAGAGTTCAAGTCGTCACAAAGGCGAAGGCTAGACACACCCCACATTAATGTCCACTAATAGACGTCCTAGTACTTTTAATCAGATAATGTGCTCAGTGTGCTCACATTGCACTGCATTGTGCTAAATTTCCTTCTGACGAATCTTCCCATTAAGAACGATATACTGAATTCATCTTTCTGTAATGTCTCTAATACATCTGTTTCTCTCATCAGATATTCCGTATCCGCCTATTTTATTTACGAGACGGTGGTTTGGATATGTGCCAAATGCTTTCTGGCAATCAAGGAGCGAGTAAGCGACCTTCACTCCGCTATCTCATGTCTTCAGAATGCGTGAATGAACAAGAAAGTTAGGTTTCACATGACAGATGTTAGCAGGATTGTTCACTACGGAACAGTTGTTTGGTCTCTAAAACAGTCATCACGCGAACGCAAGAAATGTTTCATAATTCTGGAACAGCCGGCCACGGTGGCCGTGCGGTTCTAGCGCTGCAGTCCGGAATCGCGGGACTGCTACGGTCGCACGTTCGAATCCTGCCCCGGGCATGGATGTTTGTGATGTCCTTAGGTTAGTTAGGTTTAAGTAGTTCTAAGTTCTAGGGGACTTATGACCTAAGATGTTGAGTCCCATAGTGCTCAGAGCCATTTGAACCATTTTTTGAATTCTGGAACATATTGAGGTCAGTTTGCATTTCTGACTATCTGTCCTGTTAATTTTCTTGTTGACCAGAATGATCTGCGGCCTTTTTTTCGGTCACGAGATAGGCTTCATTATAGCAGCGAACTGCGGTATCTTGTTATTAGTAGATTTTTTTTTCATCGATTAGGTGAAGAATCTAACGGACACTCAATCACATCCAGTGCCTTTCCTGCATTGACCGATCTGAGATGATTTCTTCTGTGATGCAATCCTGGATTTCAAGAATTTAGTGTTACAGTCATCATTCTATCACCTTTCGTCTTGGTACCATCAGGAGAATAAGTACTGTATTTGCGTTGTTGACTTTTACCCACTGAGCGATTTAAGTGGCCGCAGTGGAGCGGCTCTTGTATGAAAATTTTTAAAAGTCTGATAATCTTTATGAGGTACCCTCCGGTTTGTTTCCATTCAACGTAATATTTAACTGTATGATATTTTGGCGCATTACAATAAGAATGTCCCTGAGCCTTCAAAATAGGCAAAACAGAAAAACAAATCATGCAAGTCTTTCGATTTGACGCCACTTCGGCGACTTGCGCGTCCATGGGAATGAAATGATGATGATTAGGACAACACAACACTCACAAGGGGAGGCCGCCAATTATGGAATTCAGATTCGATTCATACTGCGCATAATAAAAGCTCAAGGCCAAAGGTGAAATGTGGCAAAGCACCAAGATGCAATTCTCAGCCGTTGTCGAGAGAATCGACAGTTAAAAGAAACCGTTGCGGTGAAATACTCTCTACGATTAATAATTTTCCACAGCGTCGTGGCGCAGCGGTAAGCGCTCGGGTTCATAATCCAGAGGTAGCCGGATTGAATCTCGCGCCATACAACTTTTTTTTTAAATATTTGTTTTCTGTAATTCAAATGTGTGCATATAATAAGTTGTTGAAAGTCGTTTGTATTGGAAAAACTGTCGACTTCGAACATCCTTATGTTTTCCGCAAACAAAGTTGTATTTCACTAATGTTATTAATTGTCTTCATAATGTTAACCACATATAGTTAACGGAAGACGTAGAAACGATATTCCGAAACGAATACGTATAGCGTAAGTCAAACGTTCGAATTAGAGTAGAAACCCCACGAACACAAATTTGCTGTGGCAGGTATGAAATATAAACTCCGTTACTCACTCGTTACACTTGAAGGACAGATGTTGAATGGGCCGTAACGACCCGCCGCATAACAGCGTAGTTGCGTGCTGACTTCGAAAGAAGGTAGATGCGGTCCCTAGCGCAACTTATAACATCGTCGAAAATAAGTGCGGACGTGAGAGCTTTGGTACACCCTGTTAAACAAACGGAAAAATGGAGGCGGTACAATTGGAGAGCGATCCGCCTTCACCAATTCAATTCATTAATAGTTTATATATATTTGAATTACAAAAAAAACCAATAATAAAAAAATGTTGCATGGCGCGAGATTTGATCCGGAGACTTTCGGATTACGAACCCGAACGCTTACCGCTGCGCCACGACGCTGTAGAAAACTTAATCGTAGAGAATACTTTACCGCAACGGTTTCTTTTAACTGTCGATTTTCTCGACAACGGCTGAGAAGTGCGTCTTGGTGCTTTGCCACATTACACCTCTGGCCATGAGCTTTTATTATGCGCAGTATGAATCGAATCTGAATTTTACAATTGGAGGCCTCCCCTTGTCAGTCCCTGAGCGGAGAAAATCTCCGACCCAGCCGGGAATCGAACCCGGGCCCTTAAGATTGACATCCTGTCGCGCTAACCACTCAGCTACCGGAGGCGGACCCTTTACTTGATAAACGCACCCATTAACAAATGTAGGTTGGTTGTTAAATTCATTTTCCTTAACTGTATAGTTATCGGTGCGTTTTTTTGTCAAGTAAGTTACAGAGACAGAAGAGCGAATCGTATTCTTCTTATGACTCAGCGTTGTCATCTCTACATATCTTCACTTTTTAAGAAAGCTAGCAATTGCAGTGTGCACAATGTATTCGTCTACAATTAGTTAACAGGAGACAATTTATTTGGTCGGGCATCGCAGTTCACGAGTGTGAAAATGGACTACAATGAAGTGCCAAACTAACAATGCCAGTCGTGATTTATTAGAAAAAAAGCACATATCTCTACAGAGAAGGTAATAGCTCTTGAATACCGAGCGAGGTGGCGCAGTGGTTAGCACACTGGACTCGCATTTGGGAGGACGACGGTTCGATCCCGTCTCCGGCCATCCTGATTTAGGTTTTCCGTGATTTCCCTAAATCGTTTCAGGCAAATGCCGGGATGGTTCCTATGAAAGGGCACGGCCGATTTCCTTTCCAATCCTTCCCTAACCCGAGCTTGCGCTCCGTCTCTAACGACCTCGTTGTCGACGAGACGTTAAACACTAACCACCACCAGCTCTTGAATACAAAAATTATTAGACTGGAGCATACGTTCATAGCGATTTTGTTCTGCATGTCGATATTCCACTTGCTATGGGTTTATTTATAGATTGTCATTTTTTATATGCAGTTCATAGTTCACTGTTGCTCTTTTAGCTTACATGTTGCCATTTTGTCACTTGGAGATAATGAGCGGAACTGTGGACGCTAGAAAATGGAGTGCCAAATGTAGAATTCTGAACATTTTCGTTATATTCTTCTGTTTGAGTTGTATAGAGAGGTATCAGCAGCGGAGGCACCGGGAACATTTGTGCCGTTTATAGGGATAAAGCTATTGGACAGAGAACGGCAAGAAAATAGATTTCTCGTTTTAAGCAGGATCTTTTTGACATTAGTGACTCCCCACATTCAGGAAGAACTTCATGGTTTGATGAAGATCGTTCAAACGCATTAATCCACAATGATCCAAGTCAGTGTAGTTGCGAACTGGCAAATGTGATGAACTGTGATCATTCCATCATTCTGCTTGAGCCATGTGCGGCTCGCCGTCATGGCGTTTACTGCTCGTCATCTTGTTCTTGTGGTTCTGTCGCCTCGTTTTTCTTTTAATTCGATTTACTGGCGTCACTAGGTTTCTGGTTTGCTTGCCCGTGAGTGGCAGCAGCAGCGCTTGTAAATAAGTGCACTGTCATACTATCTCTGGAGTGACCGATAGTATTTCCGGGTCATTGTGTGTCTCGAAGTGAGTCCGAACGCAGCAGCAGTGAAGTCGGGGATGGAGCGCCACTAAGGTGCAGACTTCCAGTGCTCGCAGACCGCTGACGACAGACATGAACTGTGCGACAGGAGGAGACTGGACAGGGACGACCGTTGGTTGGTCGTCTCATCGGGCGACGTGTATTTGGTCTTTTGACCGTTTCCGGGCCTCGTCACTTGGTCATCTTGCTGGACGTGGGTCGGTTCCTTCCTTGTGCAGAGATGTCGTGGCCAATGGGCAAGAGTTACCTCAAAATGGATGGATCCAAGTCAGGGTGCCCGGGTCGCCGAGTTTCCAAGTTCTGAAAGGACATGGAGTTGAGTCGGGTTGGAGCTGCATTCAGATTCGGGCAGCCAAGACTCGCCCGACCATTGCCGATACACGTAACTTGAGTGAGAACGACCTGGGTTGGTCGGTCGGTCGGTCGTGTCATCGGACGACGTGTATTTGGTCGCGGACCGCTTGTGGAAACACTCTGTGTGTCGAATTGATTCGTCCTTGTGGTTACACAGTGATTGTGTTAACAGTTGTTCGAGTTCTTGTGCAAGTGTTTTTACGTGGAACCGTCTGTAGTTTCTGTACTGGAGCACGCAGTGGGTCGGTTGCGACAGAGGGAATTGACTAGGTTGTTGGTTGGTTCTTCAGCCGTTCCTAGGTCGTGTTGCCACCCGATTGTTTAGTGTTACGCTTGGCTGCCTGTCTCACCTGAACGGTTTTTAAGAGTTTCCTCTCCAGGCCGACCCTTGGAACACAACTGAGCACCACTGTTGGTTGTTTGTGATTGTCATTTTATTTGGTCGCAGGTACTGTGCCAGGCCTTCAACCGTGTATTGATATTGTTTGTTTTATGTTAGTATATGGCCTTCAGCAGAACTTCATAACAACTTTAGGACTCGGCCTTCAGCAGTGTTTCATTTAAAATTCTTGTTGCTCTGTATTTATGCCTTCAGCCGCGTTTGTTTCAGAATCTGTGGCTTTAATGTGTGATGTTTCCCTTTAATTATCTGGAATCTTGAAACGGCCTTCAGCCGTGTTCTTTAAATGTTCATCTTAAGGTTGTCTGTAATTATTGTTGAGTAATTGTTTGGGCCTTCAGCCAACAAGATACTTCAAGTTTTCTTGAGATGTTTTCCTGTTGTACTGTGTAAAAGCCTATCTGTAAAGCTTCTCTTTTATTATCAAAAGAAAATTTTTTATTGGGACTTCAGCCGAAGAATTAACTTGAATTTTCCTTAATATGGCCTTTAGCCGGAATTTGTAAATGCTTGGCTTTTAAAGAATTCCTCAGCTGATCTGAAATATTATTTCGGCCTTTAACCGAGAAGATACTGTAACTTTGCTTAAGTAAGGCCTTCAGCCGTTACTTTGAATCCAGATGTTTTAAAGCAATCATTCAAACTTATTCTGAAGAAGTTACTTGGGCCCACAGCTGTGAATTGATATTTATTGTTTTAAAGAGAAATCTGTGCGTTGGTTGGAGGAATAAAGTTGTGTGTGTTCCTGTATAACTGACAGTAAATGACCTTGGCCCCTTTCCACAACCTGATCCGCTCTGTCCTGGGAAACCTTTTTTCGCTGCTGCATTTGCTTGCATTGGAGAACGTTCGAAAATCGGGTGTATGGGTACCGTATGCTCCAAGCGGAAATCCCAAAACTCAGTGGATTGCCGTAAGCATATTGCTCGTGATCGACTGATTCGTGAAAACCACCGACCACTGCCGTACTGCATCGTTACTTCTGAGGAGAAATGGTGTCTTTATGCTAAGATAAGAAAAAGAAAGAAATGGTGGAGCCCAAACAAAGCAGCAACTCTCGGTATAAAGACCTGCGCACATCCGCAAAAGATAATGTTATGCATCTTGTGGAACAGCGACTGTGTGGTGAACTAAGAGTTGCTTCCACGAGGTATAACCGTCACTGCTGACATATTTGTCTACAACTGAGACGGAGAACAACAACCGGGTGAAGTGATGCTACTCCACGAAAACGTCCGCCTGCATTCTGCTAGACTGATAACAAACACTGTACAGGAGTTGGGTTGGGAAATAAAACCACATCCGCCTTCTTCATCTGATCTTGAGTCCTTTGATTCAACTTTTCCGCTCTGTACGGAACAGCCTTCAATCAGCTTGCTTTCCGGATGAAAATCCGCTCTAAACATAATCTCAGTACAGCCCTGTGCCAGGCAAACAAAAACTGAACGAAATCGAAATTAGAATCCCAAGAAAATTTGGAAATTTGTGGTATGTTGCTATGGGACCAAACTGCTGAGGACATCGGTCCCTAGGCTTACACACTACTTATTCTAACTTAAACTAACTTATGCTAAGAACAACACACACACCCATGGCCGAGGGAGGACTCGAACCTCCGGCGAGAGGGGCCGCGCAATCCGTGACATGGCGCCTCAAACCACGTGGCCCCTCCGCAGGGCGTTTCACTTGTTTATTTCGTAGAAACTGCAGAATATAGAAACACATTGCGCATGTCATTGGATAGAGAACGGTTCAAATTTTTGTCACATCTGCGCTGTTGTTTGCTTGTAGCAACATGGCGACTGCACCACAAAAGAAATAAATTTGTGTGTTGGAATTTGCATTAAGTCAATCCATTGTTGAAGTGCAACTTACAAGAAACGGCCTCTGCATAAGCAACTTTAAGGCTGATATACAAAATTCTTGGAAGTTGATTGCGATATGCAAAAGGAAGAGCAGCGGTCGACCACGCACGTCCGAAGAAAATGTCGAGCGTGTTCGAGATGTGTTCAACGGAGTCCTCAGATATCCGCAAGACTGACTACTGTTTATATGTTTCTCGAGCAATGTATGGTGCTCGTGTTGAATGTATGGTATAATGTTTGCGGGAGCATAAAACGTCGAATCTTCCTCTACCCTGTGGCATGCGCAATGTTTCTACCTTTCATCGTTCGCTTGTAATAAAAAAATGAAATCTGTTCTTTCTTTTTTAATCACGCTGTATAAGTGAGCGCGGGACTGAAAGTCAACTAAATTCTCTAAACAGAGGAAAGGTGAATGGGCCCAGTGGGATACCTTACCAGTTTGTCTGCGCGAGCTTGTACGTAATCTACGCTTCATACAATTCCCTGACAAGCTGTATCCCGTGATGCAGGGGCTACCACGAAGTTTATCAGTTACTAAAATTATATGCCCATTAGGGAAATGCCACTACGAAGTTAATTAGAATTTAATGAGCAATTAATGATGCTGTAACGCTAAACTGTGGCTACAGGATCATAACGATGTCAATAATTTCGATGATATATAGCTGAATATTAAATGAGAGATGTGGTACAGTTATTTAATTATTTTAACCATACAGATTTAAGAAACTGATTTATGTGTACAGGTCGTCCTACAAATGTTGCGATAAACTTTGAAGGGTTGTGGAGATTGTCTTGTAGAACAAATGGGACAAATCGAGAATAGGAACCAGTGCACGCGTCGAAATTATAGGAGCCGACGTCTGTCACTGGGCCACCCCTTTCAGAAGCACCTGTGACTTCTTACGCTGACGGATCGTAGGCGGAATGTCTCGCAACGTTGTTTACTATTCAGTGATCGCGTTTGATTGTCACGATTGCTAGTGGAGAAAATGGAGCGATCCGCTGTGAATATGATGCTGTTGCCTTAATGGATGATGCTTTCGGACACAGGTTTCCATCGGCAGTTTATTTTTCGCCTGTACACAAAAGAACAGTGGAGATTTTAGAGGGTTTCAGGAGAAAAATGAACTGCATAGAGAAACCCGTGTCTGAAATTGGCAAGGCAACAGATCATTGTACTCATAGGAGACATGGCCTTTCTTCGCAGCAGCTATCACCATCTTTTCCACTGGTGATCGTGGCAATCAGTCACGATCACTAAATAACAAACAACATTGAGGGACGTTCCACCTACGGTCCGTCAGCGTAAGAAGTCACGTTTGCTGCCATAAGGGTAGCCCTGTGGTAGGCGCCTCCACATATACCTCCCGTGCCTTCGATGCCCTGCAGCGTAGATTTCCAGACACGAATTCCAAGCCTCGATATGTTCCTCACGAGGCCCTCTACACCCTCTCGAAATTTGTTGCTACATTTCTTGGACCCCCTGTATATTGCTTCATTTTTAGTACAGCTCACAAAAAGACCATGTACAGTTTGTTCATAGAGTCCTGAAGGGCTCCCTAGCACTAAATACAATACTGCCAGTAGAATCCGTTCGCCTCTGGGCTACGCTTGTTTTGTCTGCGTCACTGCCAACATTCGCTATTTAACAACACAGTAACTGTCTAAGGTGCTACAGTCATGGACTGTGCGACTGGTCCCGGCGGAGGTTCGAGACCTCCCTCAGGCATGGGTGTGTGTATTTGTCCTTGGGATTATTTAGGTTAAGTAGTGTGTAAGCTTAGCAGTTCAGTCCCATAAGATTTCACACACATTTGGACAACACATTAACTGTGTTTACCGTGGCTGTTACAAAGTAGTGATAGTGTCGTGCCAAACCAATAAGCATATATGTAGCGCCAGCGCTGCATGAGGAAAATGCAGCTTATTCTTTCCCCCTCTGCAACTCCACGCTCCCCACCATTATTTTATTGTCTGGCTGCTTAGCTGAGTGATAACGTCTTTGCCTATCATGCAATGGGCCCGGATTGCAGATTTCCTCCGCTTGTCGACTGTGTTTTGTGTTGTCATCATCCTTTCATCATCATCGCTGACAGGCAAGTCGCCCAATGTGGCGTCACCTGAAATAAGACTTGTATCCGGCGGCTGAACTTCCCAAGATGGGGCCTCCTGGCCAACAATGCTGCACGATCATTTCATTTTTTTTTAATTTTATGTTGGGCTCAGGTATGAGGAGCTTGCTTCCTCCGCTCGCCATACCGCCTCGCAAACTCAGCCAGGCCATCGTGAACAAACTATATATAAATTTAGAGAAATTCGAGCTCGCACTATTGTTGTTTCCGAGTGTCATTTGTGACTGAAACAGGAAAGGGGGAAGAGACATTGGTATTCAAATTACTATCCGCCACACATCATGAAGGTACCGTGCGGCGTATACAGTCTAACCAGGAAACAATAGTATGAAGTAATCAGTGCCAGGACTGATGATCATCCTGATACACTGGTCGAGCAAAGAACACGTTTTTAGAAGAAAACTGGTAATGATCATCCTTTTTTTCCACTTGGATCATCATCATCAGCCAATTCGATCACTTGGTGATGTGGCCACTTGGCCACTGTGAGTCGACGAGCAACATAAGAAACCTTCAGATTCTTCCATTTCTGCTGATCTTGAGCAACCTGTTGCCAGTTTTTTAAGGTTCTGTCCCATCTGTCCTGCGGTCTTCCTCTTGGTCTTTTTTGTAAAATTGGGCTCCAATCTAGGACTTCTTTTGACCACCTGCCACGTTTTCTTCGAGCAACGTGGCCAGCCCGCTGCCATTTCAAGGTATTCACTCTGTCCATTATGTTACTGACTTTTGTTGTCTGGCTGTGATCAACTACTTTCTTTCTGTCTTTATTGAGTAGCCCAACATTGATCTTTGCGTTCCTCTTTCTGCTACTATTAGTTTTCTGACAATGAACTCATTTACTGTCTTTGTCTCACAGCTGAAAGTTACTACTGGCACAACACACTGGTCAAAAAGTTTTCCTTCAGCTCAGCCGACATGTTGGACTTTAAAACTAAGGGGTATCTTCCATAAACTTGTCATCCTAATTAAATTCGTCGAAATATTTCTGGTTTTAGTTCTCCTTTCCTATTTAGCAGTTCAAAATGCTTCAAATGGCTCTAAACACTATGGGACTTAACTTCTGAGGTCATCAGTCCCGTAGAACTTAGAACTACTTAAACCTAACTAACCTAAGGACATCACACACATCCATGCCCGAGGCAGGATTTGAACCTGCGACCGCAGCGGTCGCGCAGTTACAGACTGTAGCGCCTAGAACCACTCGGTCACTCCGGCCAGCTCCTATTTAGCAGTTGACCCAGATAGATATATTCTGTGACCCTTTGAACTTGCGTACTTCCGACAGCTGTATTTCCCTCCTGTGTCCATTAATTCATCATGATGTTAGCTTTTGTAAGTAGGCTGTTTAGGTTTTTATATTGGTAACGCCACGTAGCGCTCTGTATGAAAATCACTGGCTGTGCTGTGTGCAGTCTGTGGCTGGGTGGCATTGTTGGAATTTGCCATTGTAGTGTTGGGCTGTTGGCTGTTACCAGCGCGTAGCGTTGCGCAGTTGGAGGTGAGCTGCCAGCAGTGGTGATGGGGCGAGAGAGATGGCGGAGTTATGAGAGCGAATGATCTGGACAGAGACAGTAAATTTGTAAGACTGGATATCATGAACTGATATATATATATAATGACTTTTGAACACTATTAAGGTAAATACATTGTTTTTTCTCTATCAAAATCTTTCATTTGCTAACTATGCCTATCAGTAGTTAGTGTCTTCAGTAGTTTGAATCTTTTATTAGCTGTCAGTAGTGGCGCTCGCTATATTGCAGTAGTTCGAGTAACGAAGATTTTTGTGAGGTAAGTGATTTGTGAAAGGTATAGGTCAGGGCCATTCTTTGTAGCGATTACTGAAAGTCAGATTCCGTTGCGCTAAAAAATATTCTGTGTAAGTTTAAGCACAGTCATGTATAATTGTTCAAAGGGGACGTTTCATATGTCGACCCTTAGCCGAGGATACCTCACTGGAATCTTCTGATTTTTTCCTTGTAGTTTGTGTAATTAGTGTAGCTTTTGTGTATTGCTAGCGCGTAATTGTAGAGAGAATCTCCTTTGTAGTTGCATTCTTTTATTGTTGTACAGTAAAACAGTTGTGGCATGCATGTAGATTTGCACCAAGTATTTCGCAGCTGCGCTTGCGATTCCGTGTTATCGTGTGAAATATTGTGACAATAATGGCGTGTGAAAAACGTAACACTAGGCTCCAAAGTAAACTGAGAAATGATAGTGAAGACGAAAGCAGTGTGTTAGCTCCACCGTGTAATGAATTAACTGATGTTCAAAGTAGTAATTTGGTAATTGAACATAGGGAAATGGAGCGGCCTGCAAATAATGGCGTAGACAGTGAAACAATTAGTGAACAGGGAAGCATTATCGATCGATCGGTCGGCAACAGCTCGCCTCAGGATTCCGAAATGACAGGACACAATCTTGCAAATGCTGTAGGTTCAGGTTTTGCATCCTCACCGTTTTCTCAAATAAGTCAAGACACATTTTCTGCTTTTCAAAATGTGAATATTGCCGGTTCAAATGCACTGCCGAATAGCACTGAGGAACATGTTTCAGACACCAGTGCATTGTTATTACAGTTAATGCAACAAATGTGACAAAGGCCACAAAAGTTAGACACAACGCTTGAACAAAATCAGAAACAAATGGGACAAAATTTTCTAAAGTTAGACGCAATGGAACAAAAGCTTCAAAAGTTATACTCAGTGGAACATACGCTTGAACAAACACGTGACGATTTAACTACTGAGTTACGTAAAATCGAATCGAAATGTCAAAAAGTCTGTAATGACGTAAAAACACAAATTTGTGAGCATTTCCAACCTATTTTTTCGCGTCATGAAAATGCTTTACGGAATCATGAAGCAGCCATAAAAGAACTGCGAACTATTGTTATTGAAAATCACGACACCTTGCAAGCTAAAATTGACTCAGTTGCATCTACCGATTCGGTTACGCAACTTGCAAAAACTCAGGAAAACTTAAAGGACACAGTAGATACGATTTCAACACAAATGGACACTCTGAAACTTGGTTCAGAAAAACACACAGAGGAAATAATTTCACTATCGGATAAAGTAGCCGAACTTTCAGATCAGTTCACTAACTTATCTACAAAGATAGATGATGATCTGAAAGACACAAGACCTGTAGCCTTCACTGACACTGAAGAGTATGAACAAATTAGAAAATTCAAACAAAATCAAAATCAAATCAACACACAGTACAAAAGAGAAATTCGGGAAGTACATCAGTTGACGCAGGTGATACAAGAATTACATATTTCAGAGGACACTCGCACACCAATACGGGAAGAGGGCCATAGAAATACGAAACAGCCACAAAATAATAACACGGGGCACTTCAGGAATTATGAAAGAAATTGGCAAGGTACACCGAATTTTGAGATGGAACCGCCGAAACGAAGTAACAATGACCGATATGCGACTCGCAGACATGATGATTCTGGCTACAAACTGTTTATTAGTACACGTAAATTCAAAACATTTAAGAATTCCGGCAACGGCATCCATCCACAAGCGTGGCTTCATCAATTCTCTCATTGTTTTCCCCCCAACTGGTCATTAGAGCACAGATTAGAATTTATGTGTGGCTACTTAGAGAATGAACCAGCTGAAAGAAAGCGATCGGTCATTCACGATTGTCACAGTGAAGGAGAATTTTATCATGCCTTCCTCTCAGCATATTGGTCTCAAGCTACACAAGACCGAGTAAAACATAGCATCATAATGATGAAACACTTCGAACAATCTGAATTTTCCAGTTTTGTGAAATATTTTGAAGACATGTTGCATAAGAATCAGTATCTTTCAAACCCATACAGCCCCATAGAACTCATCCACATTTGCTTAATCAAACTACCTGAACATTTACGACATATTATTTTGGCAGGACGTTGCAAAGACGACACTGAAGTTTTTCATGGACTGTTACAAGAACTGGAAATTGACACTGACAATCGCGGAACGGGAAAACAGGAGCACAACAATTACAGGTCACATCTGTCACAATTCCGGGATGACAGAAATAATACACGACAAGGCTATTCTTACAACGTAAATCGTGACCAAAATAGACACCACCCGTATGACAACCGTTGCCACACTAGCCATAATTACAGGGAAAGATCACCTCTCCGCGGTAATGACTATCACAGAGACAATCAGAGAAACAGACAATATGGAAACCAAAATAATTATTATCAAGGGAGACAGAATAACTTCAGACGCAACGGTCCAGAGCGCAGTTACGATTCAGGGGGACATTCTAGACCATGTGACCAACAAGAAAGAAATTATGGAATCTACCGTTATGACGACAGACGATATAATCGTAACAACAGACCAGAATTTAATCAGAACTGGTGGGTTTCAAACAGGGCAGGGCCTTCTCGACAAGGTGAATTTGTAGAAGTTAGACCTCCAAATCCCAACAACGACGAGCGCCAACAAAGAGACAGACAATGACTTGCGCCGGCTGGCTCAGAGAAAAATAACACCGACGCTAACCTTGAGAAAAATTTTAGCATTCCTTACCGACGTATAAAACATGATAATTGATTTGAAGTTGGAACTCTGCGCACTAGAAAGGGTACAAGATTGCACCACATTTCAAATGTAAAACCGTTTATTGAAAGATAATCTGTTTTTTAACTTAGTCTTTGCCATAAAACTTTTCACTTCACGCTACTAGTACAAGTTGTCACACTGAGAAACTGTTAACATGCAACAATGTTTTGAAGTTAAATATCCAGTCAAGAACGAAGAGAACTTATTTAAACAGAAATTACGAATGCATTGTTATAGTGAACAGACGACACAGTATTGTTATTTGTACATTCTTGCTTGTTTGTTGCACGATCACGTAACGACTATAAGGCTCACATGCTTAGAACATATACCGGCACTACTAATGAGATTTTCATGCAACATTTTGGTTTACTTGAAAAGACATTCTTTATTTGAAGTACTTTCTGTGGGATTAAAGATGACTTAGCATTTGGTTTCTTTGACAGCTACACAACTATATCACGACACTACTGATGTGTGAAACAATTTACATCGTTGCTTTTGTGCTGTATCTGCTTTATATCTGCACAGTTTTTCTGAACTCTTATGGAAAGTATAACATGTTTTAGTAGTAAATTTGTGGTATAGCTACAATAAGACAGCCTTTTTTTTGTAGCACAACAATACATTACAGTGTAATACTTTCTTGATCACGGTACTGTACGTAATAACTACGATATCTATACGCATAGCATTTTGCTTTTGTTTATTACGAGGTAAGTACATTGACTTCCACAGAACTTTGCTTACGGTCGACGATAATTACGACACTTCGCACAAATTTTACCCTTAAATAATGACAGAGATTATGTTACAACAAGACACACAATTTAGCGCTACAGGACACGCATTTGAGTGATTAATTTTGTACTTAAAACATTTATTTTTAAAGATATTTGAAGGTTTTCCGTGATACATTTCATTCCATTGCTGTAATATGTAACACCTGAGGGTATAATTATTTTAATCACCAAGGGGGTACACGCTTACTTTGTGTATCATGTGTTTGGCAAGCACAACGAGCCCTAGCTAATATGGTATTTGCTTATACAATTTTACACATTGGTACCATATTTCTCTAACACATAAATTACACATCTATCTGATCATTTAACTGAGAGAGACAAACTTTTTTTTTTACTACATCAGTGACAGATGTTTACACAATTACACAATTGGATTACTTCACACTTACGAAATTGTATTTTGTCTGTACTTTGTGAACTGTTCATATTTTTTTCAGAATCATTGTGATACAATGAGAGCTTTGAATGATGTATTTGGTATGAGATCATGATTTTTAAAGTACATTTGAGGTAGATGACACTATTGAAATGAGCAGAGAATATTTTTAGGTTTTGACATTATTGCTGAAAGCTACTGCGTTTTAGAGATATGACTGAGGTGTTATGATGTTATTTTTACGACGACGATGTGTATTATACTATTGAGGTATGTATATGATCAATAAGCTGATGCTATAGGAGGAATTTGATGATGCTACATATTTAAAATGATGAAATATTGAAGAATGTCGACGAATATGTATATGTGTAATAAACCAAGGAATAATGAGTAGTGGTTAGCGACTCTCGTTGTGAAAAAGGATGTTGGAAACAGAGAATCATACTTTAAGAGTTATGAAATGTGTGTATATGCCTGAATGTATCACAATGCCAGCGAAATTTTTTTTTTTTTGACACTGTTATATTTACAGGATTTTGTTTCTACAGATTTGCAACGCAAATTCTCGACCTGTGAAACTTTTATATGAGACTGTCACTGTAGTGCAAACTGGTGACGTAAATATTTCGGTAAGAAAGTTAAGTGACCACCTGCACGTAATGCGTCGTGGGCACCCAGCTGCGCGACATTCGCCTGGAAAAAAAATTAGTGTGTGCCTTTCAGAGGCACAGGTGGAGAAAAAAAGGCCATTATCCTCGCTATTGACATTCCTTTGTAGAAAGCATCGCAAATGCGACACGCTCAAACTTGAAAACATATGATTATACTGTGGAGCTCCTAATTTATGATATTTACTAAAATGCCTAATGAAATGATGAGAAACATTTTAAATATATTGTCTTTCTAATTGAGAGATTGCTCATTTTGTTTAATATCTAGTTTCTAGCTGCACTGCAGCATTGGTTAAAATAAAGTTTAATAGATGTACTAATATAGATATTTTGTGCCTTCAGATTCAGTAAATAACCATTTTATGATCTACTTCCAAAAAAAACGAGGGAGCACAAAAAGACGTTTCCCTTCACAGGAATTACATACATAATTTTTGTCAATGACTGGTAACTTTTTAGTAGTGTAAGTTAAGGTGAAGCATCACCCTAGTGTTAAGATGTGACATAGGTATTAAACATGGCCATTTTGACTGTAATATTTTTTCTGCTTGAGCTTTGTCATGATTAGATATAAGTTATTGCATTTAATGCTGCTGCTTGCCAGGCATAGTGCTACTAAATTTCACTTTGTATTACTCTGTTAGGCCAGTTTTATTACTGATTTATTTTTCTTGTTGCTGCACATTGTCTCATATTAGTTGTAATGTTGCATTGCTTGGTAATTTAGATTTACTGTAGCTTGCTTTGCCAATTTGCATTTTTTGTCATTGCTGTTTGTGTTAATTGTTTTGTGCTGCTGCATTACCTCATCCCTTAGTTTAGCATCTGAGCTCAGTAGATTTAAGTTAGCTCATGATGGGGTAGGCTATATAAGAGAACGAGTTGTGATTAATGGAAAGAAATGCATTGATAAGCTATAAGAAAATGGTTTGGCGAAAAAAGTACTTAAAAGAGGATATGAACAAAAAAGTAGGGTTTAGGGTCAACAGGTTTAGGTAGGATTTTCTTGGAAATAAATGATGAGGTAAGATAATGGAAAATAAATAATGAGATAAGAAATATGTGAACCTATAAATACAAAAAGAATGCTTGGATAGGATTTTTGTTTGGTGGGAAACAAATATTGAAATAAGACGAAAGATCTATGGAATGAAGTTTTGGGTTGGACTGCAGTACCAAATGTTACACTGAAAACAAACCCTGTCCTTTCCTCCTGTGTTACTCTGCTATGTGTTTGTGTATTCTTGTGTATTTGTGTTTTTCCTGTCTTTATGTGTGTAGCTGATGAGAGTTATGTAGTAGAACTTTTCTAATACTCAGCTACATTCACTATGATGAGGAATACTTTTATCATCAAATATAATTTGCATTAATAATATGTTATTTACTTTCTAAATATGTTGAGACATTATTAATTCTGTTGTTTCAATGCTCATATATGAAATTAATGTTTCAAAAACTGTTCTCATTATTTTATATATTTAATTATGTCACAATTCCTGTAACACTGATGTATATGTTTATCTCTATTCTTTTGTAAAGCCTGTATTACTACAAATGTTATCTGTATTATTATGTTTTTAATTGGTGTTTTCTGTATCTTTGTAACTGTATTCTCATGTTATATAATTGTATAGACACCAGTTCTTCATTTCACTGCACACATTTCTGTTGGTCATAGTATATGGACAATATGTGAGAAGTAGGGACTGATAGTGTTTGCACGTGTATTAATAATTCAGCAAGAGACTGGATAACAGCACTGCTGGTTCTAAGGACATTTCCAAAAAATGTTTTGTGTGTGCACAAGCTGTGGTTTATGGACTTGCTGTATCCTCTGCAAGACTCTTCGATGGTGATTGTGCACCTGCACAGTCACAATAGTTGGCTGCTGTCCATCTCTACAAGGATTACAGTGGGTCTGCATCTTTGATGACTCACCAATACTATTATTTCTACAAGGACTGCACTGGGTAGGCACCTTTGATGACTCGCCAATACCATACTCTCTAACACGACTGCAGTGGTCTGCTCTGTGATGACCTACCTATCAATATTCTTCAAAACGTCGACTGACTCTGCGGTGGGTTTGCTCTGTTGTGGCCCATTACCTGTCTTCATGTCAAGAGTCAGCACTGTCTTTCCGTTGGAAGGACAACACTACTTCTTCGAGACTGCATGGAAATCTATTACTTCCATGTGCATTTTCTTTTACTGCTCAGGCTTTGAGAAAAACAGTGCTATTTTACTGTGATGAACGATCAGGACTGTCTTTATGGACTGTGAGAAAATTTTAGCTTTTGGCCAACATTGTATCAATAAGTGTGTGCATTTGATTTCTTTGTCATTGTAATTATGAAATTTTTTTTCAAATCTGTATTGGCCACTGCCCAAAACAATTTGTAAAATATTTTGTGGGGAGCATGGGGGCTATGTAAGTAGGCTGTTTAGGTTTTTATATTGGTAACACCACGTAGCACTCTGTATTGAAAATCACTGGCTGTGCTGTGTGGCTGGGTGGTATTGTTGGAATTTGTCATTGTAGTGTTGGGCTGTTGGCTGTTAACAGAGCATAGCGTTGCGCAGTTGGAGGTGAGCCACCAGCAGTGGTGGATGTGGCGAGAGAGATGGCGGAGTTGTGAGAGCGAATGATCTGGACAGAGACAGTAAATTTGTAAGACTGGATATCATGAACTGATATATATATATAATGACTTTTGAACACTATTAAGGTAAATACATTGTTTTTTCTCTATCAAAATCTTTCATTTGCTAACTATGCCTATCAGTAGTTAGTGCCTTCAGTAGTTTGAATCTTTTATTTATCTGGCAGTAGTGGCGCTCGCTGTATTGCAGTAGTTCGAGTAACGAAGATTTTTGTGAGGTAAGTGATTTGTGAAAGGTATAGGTTAATGTTAGTCAGGGCCATTCTTTGCAGCAATTACTGAAAGTCAGATTCCGTTGCGCTAAAAAATATTTTGTGTGAGTTAAAGCACAGTCATGTATAATTGTTCAAAGGGGACGTTTCACTTTATCATAGTTCATTTCCAGGCCGACTTCAGAGCAAACTGACGTAAGTTCGCTAACCAGTATTTGAACTTTTTCTATACTAATTGCAAATAGTACAATATCACCAGAGAACCTCCGGTTACTTAGTCTCTTTCCCAGAATTTCGATTCTCTCTGTTTTCTGATCTAATTTAGACATCGCCTTTTCGAGGACTGCTGAAAATAGTTATGGAGACATAGAGGCATCTTGTTTTACGCGCAGTTCGATAGGAAATTTATTGTTTTCTTCAACTACATTCACAAACGCTATGGAGGTTTAGTATATGTCTTATAAAGCTTTAATACAAGCCTGTTCTGTTCCTTGCTCTGTTAGAGCCTTAAACACAACTGGGTGACTGATCGAATGGAATGCATTTTCAAAATTGATGAAGGCAAGGCAAAGAGGTAGATGATACTCATTTGTTCTAGTAATTGTTTCACGTAGAGTGAGAATATGATCGACTGTATTATACTCTGCACGGAAACCAGCTTGCTAGATGGGTTGAGCCAGGTCAAGTGTAACTCTCAATATGGCAGTAAAAATTCTAGGAAAAACTTTGTACAGTAGGACACAAGGCCGATAGAGCGACACTTCTTATATCCTTTGTACCACCTTCCTTACGTATTAGGATTATTTTGGTTCTATTCCAGTCTCTTGGTAATTTTCACTGTGCACACAATTTGAAAATATTTTAGCTAAATGCTTTATAGATTCGTCATCCATCACCTTTAAAATATCGACTGAGAGATCATCACTACCTGAAGCGGTTCCATTTTTCGTCTTGTCTATGACATGTTTGATTTCTGAAGGGAGTATTTCTGGGATTTGGCAAACAGAAGCATCCAAGTCGTCCAGGATTAAGATAGGCCTATCATCATTGACTTTACTGTGCAGGTCACTCTAAAAATTCTCAATATATTCGAGTATTTCTTTCTTGTCTGTAATTCGGCCTTGGTCTGTGTGTAACGCTATTAGCTGATTCTTTCCAATCATAAGTTTTCACCTGGCTATCCATATATTTATTTTCAATACTGGCATTTAACGTATCTACTTTATACTTCTTGATGTCATCTTTCATGCTCTTTCGCAGTGCCTTTAGCAGTTCCGCATATTCTATCTTATCTTTGTCTGTTTCTACTTTCATTTCTCCTCTCTTGTCCATCAAATTTATTGTTTTATTTGTCAGCTTATTTCGTTGATTTTAAAATTTACATTAGCCACCCATTTCTTCGGCTGTTATATTAGTGTCTTTCTTACTGTTTCTGCTTCACAATCTTTTAATTTTCTCTTAATTCTCTCTTGAAGTGTCTCTTTCCGATCTTCGAGATATTTGAAATTATCGTTTTTTACCTTTAATTAGTTTCAGTTTTTCATCTTTCGTATTTAGTCCAAGTCTTGCGCTTATTACTCGATGACCACTGTTTGTATTAGAGACAACTTTAATATTTTGAGAACTGTTGGTAAGAATGAAGTCTATTTCATTCTTCATTTTAAAGTTAGGACCTGTCCAAGTACATTTGCGACTCGGGTGCTTCTTGAAGAACATATTCACAATAGGTGTTTTCACGCATTCTGAAAATTAAACCAGTCTCTCACTTTTTTCATTTCTTTCATCTATTTCATGTTTGCTAATAACCAAATCATCTTACTTGTACTTTCCAACTCTAATGTCAAAGTTGCCGACTAAAAATACATGTATGTGCCTGAACTATTTGTATTTTATACCCTTCTGATATTATGAGGTCCAACGTATACTTCTATTTGAAGTTCCTTTTAATACTGCTGTCTTGTCTACTATTTTTTTTACTAAAAGCCCGACTACTTTCAGTTTTCCATTTGGTTCACCACAGTAAGAGAAGAAATTTTCCGAATTCAGTCGAAGTCAGCTTTCACCTTTACGACGTTCTTCACTAATTCAACAATGCTCCAGTTAATTTTTTCTAATTCCTCTTCTATTCCTGTCAATATGTCCTCTCCTACTAGTGAACGATAATTATATCTGCATGTGTGAAAGCATTGCTTCTCTCTCTTTGTAGACTTAGAATTTTGTGACACTAAAGCAGCCCCCACCCGGAGATCCGAATGCAGGTTTAACTTAACTCCGGAACACTTTACATTACTGACACACATCATGGCCCATTTGACTCAAAGGCGAGATGCATAATCGCCACGTTTGCTTCAGAACGGATTGACGATCTGATTTTCAATGCCACCCCTAACGTGGAAAGAGGCGCCTCTGGTTGGCCGTTCCTTGGAGTACAGACGCCGCTTGGATATGACTTGAATATGGATCCTCCGATAGAGTTTTTTCAGCTTTCAAAGTGCCACTATTTATCGCAAATCTAGTTTCACAGAAAATTCGGCATGATAGCAATCCCTGAAATCGTTTTTCTAAATTGTTTATATTAGAAATAGTAGACGAATATTGTTAATAACTACATCAAAATTTTAAATTCAGTCGATGTTATAATTAAAAATTAAATGATGTCTTTTGAAACTAATTGTCAACTCTTTGTGACTGATGAAATTTTATACAGAAAAATATATTCAACTACATCACAAATTGCGTAAAAACTGTTTCCGTTTATTCTACAACACTTCTCAATACTTGAACGTATGTAAACGTATGATTTTAGTTGTAAGTTTAATCATGTTTAAGAACTAACAGGGCACGAGAAACATCTCAGTTATTCTACAATATAAATAAGCTAGGAACTGCACTCGCCATCACTTGGTCTAACATTTTAGTCTGACTTTAAGCCATGCGAGTCAATGTTAATTTCATTTCAGCAGCAATCTGAGTCGAACAGTAATCAGAGTGTAAATTGTGTCACGTTAATTGTTCTTGGAAGAGTATAAAGTACTGTACTCATCTTTTTTCATTAGAGGGAAGCAATAAACAGAACACGGACGCAAAAAGTTGTCTGGTTAAAACCCACAAAAACCGAGGCAAACATTTAGCTTCACGAAAGGTAAATATATTTCCATAATCTCTGTTTTACGTTACCATTCGACTGCAGTTCGTATAAAATGTTCGCTGAGGACTAGGATCGTAAGTAATGCGAAAAAAATTTAACAGATAAAATATTTTAACTGTCTTCGAAAATTAATAGAACTTTAGAGCGTAAAACACGTAAAGCTCTGAAATTTTATATAACAGTTGCGTTACCAATCCTATTATATGGGAGTACACGGCGACTACTGAATAACAGGGAAGAAAGACAAATACAAGGAATAGAAATGAGATTTCTTAGAGCAGTGACTGGATGGAGAAGAATACATAATGTACGAAATGGAGATATTCGAAAGGAGTAGAAAATATGGAGAGTGAAAGAAGTACTGAATGAAAACAAAATGAAATGGAATGAATATGTAGAAAGAATGGCTCCAGACAGAGTACCACATCATTAGATAAAGAACTTTAAACCAAAAGGGAAAAGAGATCTTGGCAGACCGAGAAAAAGAAGAAGACCGTGACAGAGCACAATAGGTCTAATAACGAACGCACAGAAGAAAAAGAAGAAGAAGAAAATCAAAATTGATGTTCATAATTATGCGTTTTTTCCCCGGAAGGTAGTGTGACGATATGTTCACGGTCCAGACACATTAATTGACCACCACCTATAATCGACGTCAATGCGGAATAGCCACTCACAGACAGTAAGTGGTAGCACTAGCGGTGAACGGGATGTACGGTGTGTTGGGGGGAGGGGGGGGGGGGGGGGGGGGAAGCCACCAAAAACAGTACAGTCGTCGTCGTAATACGGAAATGAGCTATTTATCTGACGTCCAGAAGGGCTTAATCATTGGCTTTCGGGCCAAGATGGAAGCATTTCTGAAACGACTGTTTCCCATCATGGTTAAAGTATATCAAGCATGGCAAATTGGCCCTATCCAAAACAGCACCGAGGCAACTATGTTGCACAACGAGCAGTAGCTGTCTCTGGAGATGTGTACTAGAGAACAGACGTGCAACTGTTGAGCAACTGCCGAGAGCCCATATGAACCAGGAACCTGTCAACAGTGTCTGCTGAACGACAGCTCAGCACACGATGGTGGGCCTCTGTAGCAGGTGCCTGGTTCACGCACCCATGCTGACTGCTGTTCATTGGGAACAAAGGCTGGAATTTGTGGGCTAATTCTGCGACTGAACGTTCACTGAGAGACGACATGTAGCCTTTTCAGTTGAATCACATTATATTCTCCATTGGACAGATGACCGTTTGCATGTATGGCGTGAGACACCTTAAAGTGAACACCCTGTAACAATTGTCAGAAGGGTCCAGGCCGGTGGATGAAGCGTTATGGTCTGAGGAATGTTTTCGTGGCATTCACTGTGTCATCTCATCATTCTGAAAGGCAGATCCTTCGGGACCATAAGCACTCCTACACGAAGTTTGTTTCTCCTCAGTACGATGGTACCTGTCAGAAAGACAACAGTCGCGTGCCCCCGGACTCCAACCGCGTGCTGATGTAGTCGACGCCGTAGAGCTGCTACTGCCACAGCTCTCGCGGCTGAGTAGAGACACGATGCGATATAACGTCAGTCCCCTTAGATTAGTGGGAGAAAAAAACCTGAAAAACTTCCGAAAAGGCGTTCCTGGCGTAGTCGTTGTATCTCAATTACAAGTCTGCAGCGTTTCCACTTATGCGAACTCGTATAATTGATGCTTTTTGTTATTAATATTGTATTGTTAATTGCCCTGATTTGCAGTAGTTATTAATTCTTCTCTCGTTCGGATAGCACACACCGCTGATTGCGAGGAAATACTTTAGTCAACAGTTTTTTCTTAGGCTGTTGTCTCGTTGCTATGGAATTGTTGTGCTGTATGCAGCGAGATCCAGATTTACTCTTTGATTCAGTCTTTGTAAGATTGCGTCGTAATACGAAAATATTTTAAAGTTCACTTCTCAACTAATGACGTGAATTTTTGCACTTCAATGAAATAGTCTTTCATGAGTAGTCGTTGATTTAGTCGTTTATCAAACTATTTAATGATGTAGTCCACACCGGATATTTAACTGGTAACGAACAGTTTATTGTTATTTAGTCACTAAATACTTATAACTCCCGCACCACTCACACACGGAATAGTTTAGTTAAGTCAGTCCGATTGAGTTATAGTTTCTTGGCAATTACCACAACTGAACATTTTAGCGTAATTGTTTTATCTTCATGATGTCGTGTACTTGGGTACTACTCAAGACTAATTGTGTGTATTGTTTCATAGAATGTTCACTTCTCCTTAAGGTCCAACTCATTTAAAGTCAAGTCCAATGAGTCTGTCTGTTCCTGTCTCAGTTCATAAAACCAGTTTCTTAAGCCGTGAATCCCGTCACGCAACAAACACTTGTAAACTCGAAAACAATCTCGTCACGATTCGCAATCTCAGTAATTCAGATCAGAACTGCTCTCGTACGTCTGAACTGGTTGAGTTCTAGCAAGCGAATTCTTCTGTGGAAGAGCATTGTACGCGCATTGAACTTCTTCGTTGCGCTTACAACTCTCTTCCTCATAAAAGTTTTCTCTGATGACATTACTTTGAATATTAGATATTAATTTCACATTTGTCACATGGATATTCGTCCATTGCTGAAACACGATGTTTCTTCTTTCTCTTTCGCTAACAAATATGCTCAGTGGTGTACAATGTAGTTGTTGACAATACTCTTTCGTGTTAGCTCATCGTCAAAGATGCCGTAACTGCCAAGATAACTTTCCCTACTTCATGTTCTTTCTTAATTGACTTTAAGGTGGTCGTCGCGGCGTTACACAATGCAACGACTCACACAGCTCGCAGTGTGCGTGCGTGGTTTGAAGAGCAGCAGGATGAGTTTACTATATCCACCTGGCTGCCAAACTGTCTGGAATTAAACCCAATTGAGAATCTATGAGACCACCTCGGTCAGGCTATTTGCATCACCGATCCTCAAACCGAGGAACCTGGCACAACTGGTCACAGTAAGTTGGCATGGCTCGACATCCCCATCGGGACCTTCCAGAACCTCGTTGACTCTAGTTCTTTGTCCTGATTATTCAGGCTTTTGATTAGTGGTCATATTAAGGTGACTGAACAGTAGATGCACTAGGGTTGGCCCGATGGTACCCTTTGGTATATGTAACCCCACACCATGTAGCGCCATTGGATTACGTTTCAAAAAATGGTTCAAATCGCTCTATGGGCCTTAAGTTCTGAGGTCATTAGCCCCATAGACCTTAGAACTACTTAAACCTAACTAACCTAAGGATATCACACGCATCCATGCCCGAGGCAGGATTCGAACCTGCGACCGTATCAGTTCCGGACTGAAGCGCCTTGAACCGCTCGGCCACAGCGGCCGGCGATGACTTTTCCGAATATGGCTTCCCTTCGCCAATTTGTTCCTCAAGATGTCCTCTACAAACCCTCGAAATTTGTCGTCGTCGATTTGATACGCGCCCTTTAGCTACAGAAGAACAGCGATGCGTACTGCCGCCGACCTCCGCCCTTGCCTGCAGGTTGGCGCTCGCTTGCTTCCAGGAGCTGCAACCTCGCCCAATGTGCAGGCGGCGGGGTCCGAGAGAGCGGAACCTGTTCTGGCTGCCCGTCCCACGCAACAGGTTGCCAGCTGCGCGGCCGTGGCCAGTCGCGGTCAGTGCAGCGCGGTCCGCCGAGCAGAGAGCTTCCAGACGCATCAATGTTGGCGCCGACGCTGCTGCTGCTGCTGCTCCTCGCGCTGCTCACCGCGGCTGCCTCCGGAGGTCAGTTGCTGGATCGTGAGAGCTACTGTACCGGTAGTTTTTATGAAGCGTATTAATGCCAGTTCCTCCTAGTAATGTAGATTCCCGAACCCAGAATTCCCTGGGCTATACTTACCTTATGGTCGTTTATTGTTCACATTTGAAGGCCCATAGCTTCATAGTTGACTGGGATGTTTATTTAATAACTCTATAAATATCGAAAAAAGCGCGGTCTTCAGGCAAAAGTCTCGAGTTCGAGTCTCGGTCCGGCACACAGTTTTAATCTGCCAGGAAGTTTCATATCAGCGCACACTCTGTTGCAGACAGAAAATCTCATTCTGGAAACATCCCCCAGGCTGTGGCTAAGCCATGTCTCCGCAATATCCGTTCTTCCAGGAGTGCTAGTTTTGCAAGGTTCGCAGGAGAGCTTCTGTAAAGTTTGGAAGGTAGGAGACGAGGTACTGGCAGAAGTAAAGGTGTGAGGACGCGGCGTAAGTCGTGCTTGGGTAGCCCAGTTGGAAGAGCACTTGCCCGCGTAAGGGAAAGGTCCCGAGTTCGAATCTCGGTCCGTCACACAGTTTTAATCTGCCAGGAAGTTTCAAGCGCAGTCTTTGTTTATGTGACTTCTGAAGTAAGAACTACGTTTTTGAGATGCACTCCATTTATCATTGCTTTGGTGTTTCCACCTTCACGCTAGGCAGAAGCAATACAGCGCCAGCATGATAAGATCCGCACATCTATAGCTATCAAAACGTCTGCTTGTAACAGCCGTCGGTAGCGTGCCAAGACTGTCACCACAACCACCTTCAGCTAAGGCCGCTTCTTCTATTCTAGTGGCTTGTGACGTCATTGCAATGGCGTCAAACAAGTCCTACGTCACAATTAGGAGGAGTCTTAAGATTCAAATCAAGTTTCAAGTAATTTTAAGCTATGCTGACGGACAGTTATACCGATAATTCAGTGCATTCGAATGTCATTACAGTCCTTCATAAATTTCCGGTTTCGTTCGCCTGCAAACCGTGTTTGTAATAAAGTGACTGAATCAAGGGTGGGTTAGTAAGGGTAAAACAATACGCACACAAAAATCACTACGAAAATTCCAAAATAAAAATCCAACAGAAAGTATATGAAATATATTCGCAGTTGCTAATGTGGTCAGACATGAGCTTTGTAATGGAATGACGAAAATGAAAATTTGTTCCAGACCAGGACTCAAACCCGGACATCCCCCTTACCGCGAGCGGTCACCTTACCATTTTTTTAAAAATTGTTATCTCATTTTGTTCGTTATAGTTCGTTGAAATTGTTCATGGCGGACTTACACTGACGCCCGTTGACGTTCATTATTGATCCATTCACTCGACTTTTTTTTTTTTTTTTATTACAGAGAGCAGCTAACCCTCTGACCGAACACGCTGAGCTACCGTGCCGGCTCCCGTTAGGCAATCCGAGCACGTTTTACGGTTAGACCCAAACTTCCACACGTCGCCAACTTGCACTCGTACATTCATAATGTGTATTCTCGTACAGGGGAGACATTTTAATTGAAAGTCCTGGTGCGGCACAAAATTTTCAGTGTCGTAATTCCATTATACAGCGTATGATCGTCCATATTCGCAAATGCGAATACATTTCATGAACTTCATAGCGGCTGTAGTGCCAACAGCGCTTGTCCGAAGAACAATAGTTCTTCTGTACAACACCGGCACTACATTATCATATCAACAGAATATTATTGTGATGTATACCGAAATAATTACGAAACTGTAATTGGATTATGTCTAGGGGAACTTTTACAAGGGTCTAATTCCTCATAATTAGAGATGGAAAGCAGCGACCTGTATTTGCTGTGAAGTAACTTTTGATGGCCAAGATGGCATTCAATATATTTATTCGTGATGACCTGTTTCAACAGTTAAGACTGTCATCAACTGATCTTCAAATTTTTTTTTGTTGTTTTACGTTCTGTTCCAACATGACTGTATCGTACCTACCATGTCGACATTATAGTGGATAGTATTTAGCACATTCCACACAGGTTTGTCAGAAATATAAACAGGTTTGTCAGATACAAAAACAATAAAGTTAAAGAGCACATCCTCTAACTAGGTATGTCTACACATACAACATTCCACTCATGCTTGTTAGACGTTTAATTACGTGACAGTGCACATTCGTACATCTTTAAATTTACATAACGAGTTAAACACGTCACGGATGCACACTCTTTCAAGTACATAGTTCAGCTGTTGAACTGAACTGTATTGAGTTGAACTGTATACTTCAAAGAATGTGGATCCATGATGTATTTCAAACTCGTCATATAAATGTAAATAAAATATGTGAGTAAATGTGCATAGTTATGTAATTTAACATCTAGGAAGCGTAAATGGAGCCTCGGGCATGGAGGTGTGTGATGTCCTTAGATTAGTTAGGTTTAAGTAGTTCTAAGTTCTAGGGGACTGATGACCAAAGAAGTTAAGTCCAATAGTGCTCAGAGCCAAGCGTAAATGGAATGTTATGTACGTGACCATCACTAGTTACACGGTGTGCTTTTCAACTGTATTGCTTTTATTTGTGACAAACATGTTTTTATTTTCAGCAAACCTCTGTGGAATGCGCTACCCACTATAATGTCGACACGACAGGTGTGATACAGTCATAATGGAGCAGGACGCATAACAACACATTTGTTTGAAGATCAGAAGATGACAATCCTAGCTGTTGAAACCGGCCGTCGGGGATAACCAGTACTGAATGCGATCTCAGCCATTAAAATTTTATTACGAGAGTTATCGATGTAGCTTTATCGATGTTTCAATTCATTAATGGTCATTAAAACTTATTTTAACCAAATAACAAGTAATTTTTAAGTAATTAAAACTTCTTTTCACAAAACGAGTTATCAGATTCGAGATAGTTTGATCTCTCGCTTCGACTGAAATATCTTGAGTGCTCTTCTAATCAAGTGTGACAATCAAGATCAGGCTTTGCAGGATCAGTTTGTGGAAGCCAATCCGCACAATACCTATCTCGTCACTTTGATGAAGAGGTGGGTCTGATTTCCAGTACATGTTGATAAAGCTGGGAATAATTTATAAATGAGAAACCAAAAGTGAAAACTTGAACCACACGAAGACAGCTGATAAAAAAATTAATACAAGTAAAGGAGTCGATACGGAAACGGTCGGATAATTTCAAGCAGTTTTAGGTAGTGGCCGAAAATGCTCGTTATATCACATCAGGACCAACGTGTACTGTGTAGACTTTGAGGATATAAGCAGTTTTCATCTGAAGAAATCGATCTGGAATCGATAGAGTGGTCACACCCAATCTTTGATTTGTGGAAAGAGCGGAGAGTTTAATAGAATTATGTCACATCCACCGCTCCACGCCTTGGCATCATCTTTATCTCCACAGTGCTATGCCATTTACGATTTCTGGATATGCAGTAGTCTTCAAAAGCGTTTTGCAGATAGTATTAGTTACATAAGAATGTGTGTAATAGAAGAAATTGCCAATGGATAGTTGAAAAGTATGTAATTATACTCCATTTTGTATATAATTACATCTAGTTTAAACAAATATACGTTACATTCAAACAAAAAAACAATTCCTCGGGCTCAAAACTAATTTAAGGATAAGTATGTAAGATTAAAACAGAAATATTTTGGAATCTGAAGAACAAACCAGTAATTCGTTACATACTTATTGGCTTTGATTAGAGCTGCACATCGATTTGGCATTGAATCCACAAACTTCTGTAATATGTCAAGTAGGAGTTTTGACTAATCATCCAAAAGGGCTTCAGCAAATTCGTCCTTGTCTGAGTAATTTCTACCATGAACACGTCAGTCTACTACATCCCAGAGATGTTCGGGTGGGCTTAAATCCGGGCTCTGGCTTGATCAGTCGAAAAGTTTCGTTTTCTTCTCTGGAAAAGAAAGGCCGGAGGTGTGTTTTGAATCACTATAATGCTGCAATATGGAATTACGCGGCATATTCTTTCTCCTGTGTGGAACCATATTCTTTTCTAAAGTGTCATTGTACAGGAAAAGATCATTTGTGCCTTCTGGTTGGGCTAGAGAACCAGGTTCACGTCGAGGAAAACGTCCTCACATCATGACACAGCCATAACCGTGCTTTATGGACGGTACCTGACACTCTTTGTTGTCCTTTCGTCGACGTATAAACTCCACACCGTCAGAAGAATACTCATTAAATTTATCTTCAACACTCCCAACAACCTTGGACCAATCTGCAGCATTCCAAGTTTGTTGGTTGTTTGAAAACTCTATCCTGGCCTTCTCGTTTATTTTAATTTATGAGTGGTTCACGTGATTGTAGTCTAGCAGTTCAAACAGTTACTAGTAGGCGACGTTTTACATTGGAGACCTGCGGGTTCAGTCCATGACGCTGCTCCAGATCATCCCTAATTTGTCGAGCCCATTTTTTTGCATCGGCAGCTGACTGCTTACAAATCATTCTGTCGTTTCTGACCTTGTCTTATTGGCCACTATTCCTTCCTGTTTTTGCCGACGACTCTGTCATAGTCTCTAGCAACGCTAGACCGCGACTTTCGCTTCTTCAAAGCGAACAAAGCAGCTTGTCTCACACCAATACCGCGTTCTTTGTGTACCGGCATGCTTCTAGTTGCCTCTAGAAATAAACAAACACGTTCTGGATGTCTAAGTAACAATAGTTAATTAATACTGTCGGGTCCTGCCCACTCGTGTCTCATAGGGTGTCTAAAGAATGCTGCTCTCTCGGATAGCTAAACAACACTTCAAGCAAATCACATTAGTGGTTTTTATTACAATAAAGGAGATTGACAAAACAAAACTTTCGTTTACAAGAACATGTCGCAAGCGATTGTCTGCAAGCAAACAGTCAGTGCCCTTCACTATACACAATGTCCATGCAAGTAATGGACATGGATCATAAGTAACAGTTCTTCTGGTGCTCTCTTCTAGTCCGGGTCTACTTGTGTCCGTCTTCTTCTGTCCGGCCCAGGCTGTTCTTTTTTCTTTTCCTTTATTGAATTTAGATTCCCCCCCGAATGGGGCGGGCTGGCAGCAGCTTAGTACGCTGCTCTGCAGCCTACAGACTTTTTAAAAACGTAAGAACAAAAGAAACAATAAAAGCAGGCTATAAAACGGTGACTTAAATTGCAAAACGGCGGAAAATTGTGGAAAGTTAAAACATAAAGCAAAGGGGTTGGCAAGGCTAATAAAATACACAGGAATCAGACAAGTAACATAGTTGACACACAATTAAAAAAACATGGCGACAGTCTGGTTTCTGTGCCCAGGCTGGCAGGAGAGGCGCTTATATACCCTTCGGCTAGAGGCCGCTCCTGTCGTGCTGCGGTCCTAGTCAGAGAACTAATGGCTGAAGTCGTCTCACAGCCTTGTCTGCTCTTGCGACCTTCATCTCCGTGCCGGCGCTTGTGGCTACGCCAGCACAAATACCGTACTACCAAAGCAAATAAAAAAGTACGTTTGAGCTAAAGGAATATATTTTTACATTGTAACTGTATGACCTTCCTTGTGTACTAGATACATTACCACAGCGCCGAGTAGATCCTGATGGACTGACACAGTTATGTGCTGTACTATTGTTGGTGTATACAAATAGGCATACTGACAATATAACATCGCATAGTCCGTCTACAAAGGAGGTGGCTTACAAAACACTCGTTCTATCTATACTTGAGTATTGCTCACCAGTGTGGGATCCGTACCAGGTAGGGTTGATAGAGGAGATAGAGAAGATCCAAAGAAGAGCGGCGCTTTTCGTCACAGCGTTATTTGGTAAGCGTGATAGCGTTACCGAGATGTTTAGCAAACTCAAGTGGCAGATTCTGCAAGAGAGGCGCTTTGCATCGCGGTGTAGCTTGATATCCAGGTTTCGAGAGGGTGCATTTCTGGATGAGATATCTAATATATTGCTTCCCCCCCCCCCCCACCCCCCACCCCCCACTTATACCTCCCGAGAAGATCATGAATGTACAATTAGAGAGATTCTAGCGCGCACGGAGGCTTTCTGGCACTCGTTCTTCCCGCGAACCATACGCGACTCGAACAGGAAAGGGAGGTAATGACAGTGGCACATAAAGTGCCCTCCGCCACATACCGTTGGGTGGCTTGCGGAGTATAAATGTAGATGTAGATGTAGATGAACTGCAATGTACCGTACTTTTGACCGCTATTGTGCGAGGACGTGCTGACAAGTAATATCTCCGAATTTTTTTGTGAAAACTCTTAGAGATTTCTAAATGAAACAATTGTTATTAACATTTTACATCTTTAGTCTTCATATCTACATATTTATATCTCGCCCTGGAGAAGAACACCTCTCTCCTAACGAGAGACCAGTTTGTCGATACCGTCACTGTACAATGTTTCATGTTGACGGATGCACAACCTCACCTCTGATTGCACTGCTTCATCACTATCAGACTAAACTCCTCGAAAGTGTTCTTCAGGTGTTGGAAACAGACGGAAATCGGATGGTACCATGTCGGGGCCGTCTCAAGGATGATCGATGACAGCAAACTCAAGACGTCGGACTATTGCAGGTTACGCAGCGCTCGTGTGTAGTCTGGCATCGTCATCCTGAAGGAGAGAGGGCTCTATGTGGCGATGAACTCCTCAAATTCGAAACTCTATTACAGAATCCTGTTTCTGACGCATCGATATACACTGAAGAGCCAAAGAAGCTGGTACACCTGCCTAATATCGTGTAGTGCCCCTGCGAGCACTTAGAAGTGTCGCAACACGACTTAGCATGGACTCGACTAATGTCTGAAGTAGTGCTGGGAGGAACTGACACCATGAATCTTACAGGGCTGTCCACAAATCTGTAAGAGACCGAATGGTGTAGATCTCTTCTGAATAGCATCCCAGATATGATTACTAATGTTCATGCCTAGGGACTTTCGTGGCCAGCGGAACTGTTTAAACTCAGAAGAGTGTTTCTGGAGCCACTCTGTAGCAAGTCTGGACGCGTGGGGTGTCGCAATGTCCTTCTGGAATTTCCCAAGTCCGTCGGAAAGCACAATGCTCATGAATGGATGTAAGTGATCCGACAGGATGCTTATGTACGTGTCACCTGTCAGAGTCGTATGTAGACGTATCAGGGATCCCATATCACTCCAACTGCACACGCTCCACACCTTTACAGAGCCTCCACCAGCTTGAACAGTCTCCCGCTGAAATGCAGGGTCCATGCATTCGTGAGGTTATCTCCATACCCGTACACGTCCATCCGCTCGATACAATTTGAAACGGGACTCGTCCATCCAGGCAATATGTTTCCAGTCATCAACAGTCCAATGTCGGTGTTGACGGACCTAGGCGAGGCATAAACCTTTGTGTTGTGCAATCATCAAGGGTACACGAGTGAGCCTCCAGCTTCAGAAGCCAGTATCGATGATGTTTCGTTGAATGGTTCGCACGCTGATACTTGTTGATGGCCGAGCGCTGAAATTTGCAGCAATTTGCGAAAGCCTTGAACTTCTCTCACGTTGGGCGATTCTCTTCAGTCGTCGTTGGTCCCGTTCTTGCGAGATCTTTTTCAGGCCGTAGCGAAATGGTCTCGAAATGGTCATACGGAAAAATCCCCACTTCATCGCTACCTCTGAGATGCTGTGTCCCATCGCTTGTACGCCGCCTATTAATACCACGTTCAAACTCACTTAAATCTTGATAAACTGCCATTGTAGCACCAGTAAGCGATCTAAAAACTATGCCGTAAACTTATTGTTTTACGTAGTCATTGCTGACCGCAACGCCGTATTATACCTGTTTACATATCTCTGTATTTGAATACAAATGCTTATACCAGTTTCTTCGGCGCTTCAGTGTAGATAAGTTATACATCGGCATCTTACACGCTACATTTCGGAGCCCTCTAGCAGCAGAGGGCTGTAAATATGTAGACACGAAGAACAAAGGTGGAGAATGTTAACAATATTTGATTTATTCAGTAACTTTTAAGACTTTTCACAAGAAAAATTTCGGAGGTATTAGTTTTCACCACGTCCTCGTACTTCTCACAATGAAGTTTACAAAGCAGTAGTTTTCTCGTCTATAAATCAATTATCGGTTCGACGTGTGCGCCATTTCTTTGTATCCTACGACATTTTCATTGTGTCTCATTACGTACTATACCCATTGTCGTAAAAAATCCTTACGAAAGACGACTCCCAAGCGATACCGTCTTCTGCTATTTAAAACCCGTTTTCAGAGAACGACCTGAGCGTATTTCTCATCAAACCTGTTTCTCTTTCCGGTAACTTCCGGTCTCTTCACTTTGTTACTCAAACGTATGACACATACTACACATACTACTGTATCATTTCAAATGCCTGAAGGATCTGTTCCCGCGTTTTACTTCCATCTATGACCAAACCAACAATTTCAGAAATATTATTATCATATCCTTGTAGTAAGTTGTCTGAGTTGTTCCTAACGCCGAACAAATCCTCTTTCGCTAACATCTGTATAATCTTCCTATCTTCTTGCTTCTCTAGTGTTAAGTAATTTGAATAATTCTTTTTCTCTATGTTACGCAGTTCTCGGCTGTCTTACCTGCTACATATACTGTCCAGACACACTAATGTGACCACCTGTCAGAAGCCTGATAGACACATTTTGCAGCGTCAGACTTGCAGTCAGTGAGGTTCTGGAAGGTACCGACTGGGATATGGAGTCACACCGACTGCCACTGCCGTGGGCCAGCTGCTCTATGTTTTTCGGTTGAGGATCCACGACGCGAACAGCCCATTCGAGGTGGCCCAGAGATTCTCGACTGCGTGTAAATCTGTGGATTTTGGTGGCCAGGGGGAGTACGGTAAACTCTGGCGCTCATCGACCCACGCACGTACACTGCTAGCCATGTGACTAGTTGCATTGTCCTGCTGGTAGGTGCCATAGTGCTGAGGCAAAACAAACTGCATGTAGAGCTGGATATGGTCCCCAAGGATAGATGCATATATTTATTGATCCACAGTGCCTTCCACGATAACCAGATCACCCCGGGGAATGCCACGGGAACATTCCCCAGCCCAATACTGTTCTACTTTTGCAAGGTGTTTGCATTCAGTTTCACGCCATAAACGCCAACAGCCACCTGTCCGAGGGAGCATAAAGCGTTATTTATCTGAAACGGCCACTGTCGCCACTCAGTGGACGTATAGTTGAGATACTGGTGTGTACATCCAGCCTTCGTCGCCAATAAACAGGAGTTAGCATTGGTGCATGAACCAGGCGCTCGTTGAGGAGACACTGTTGGTAGCCCTTTGGTTCATCTTCTCAAGAGTTGCAGGTCTATTTGCCCTTACACATCTCCGTAACCGTCGTTCACACCTGTCATCTATGGCCGGTGGTGCACCGCAGTTGCTACGCACAGTTTACTTTAACCACGGCGGCAAGCGAGCAGCTTACGAACTTCTACGTTTCGGAAAAGCTTCCATTCTTGGCCCGAAAGCCAATAATCATATCCTTTTGCAATTCAGATAAACCGTTCCGTTTAGGCATTACGACAACGACTGCACTGTTTTCCGCGTCCCCCCGACACGTTTTATATGACCTCCACTGACTTTCCCTCAGTTCGTGTTTATTGGACGTTGACTTCGTACATAAGCGGTGGTCACATTAACGCGACTGGACCGTGTATATACTCCACAATCCACTGCATGGTGAGCGTAGGAGGGTACTTTGCATCAGTTATCAGTGCTATTCCGTTGTCATACTGTTGTTGTTGTTGTGGTCTTTAGTCCAGAGACTGGTTTGATGCAGCTCTCCATGCTACTCTATCCTGTGCAACCTTCTTCATCTCCAAGTACCTACTGCAACCTACACCCTTCTGAATCTTCTTATTTTATCTATCTCTTGGTCTCCCTCTACGATTTTTACACTCCACGCTGCCCTCCAATACTCAGTGGGTGATCCCTTGATGCCTCAAAACACGTCCTACCAACCCATCCCTTCTTCTAGTCAAGTTGTACCACAAATTTCTCTTCTCCCCCAATTTTATTCAATACCTCCTCATTAGTTATGTAACATACCCATCTAATCTTCAGCATTCTTCTGTAGCACCACATTTCGAAAGCTTCTAATCTCTTCTTGTCCAAACTAGTTATTGTCCATATTTCACTTCCATACATGGCTACACTCCATACAAATACTTTCAGAAACGACTTCCTGACACTTAAATCAATACTCGATGTTAAAAATTTCTCTTCTTCGGAAACGCTTTCCTTGCCATTGCCAGTCTACATTTTATATCCTCTCTGCTTCAAGCATCATCAGTTATTTTGCTCCCCAAATAGCAAAACTCCTTTACTACTTAAAGTGTCTCATTTCCTAATATAATTCCCGACTTAATTCGACTACATTCCATCATTCCCGTTTTGCTTTTGTTGATGTTCATCTTATATCCTCCTTTCAAGACACTGTCCATTCCATTCAACTGCTCTTCCAAGCAAGTCCTTTGCTGTCTCACAGAATTACAATGTCACCAGCAGATCTCAAAGTTTTTATTTCTTCTCCATGGATTTTAATTCCTACTCCGAATTTTTCTTTTTTTTTTCCTTACTGCTTGCTCAATATAGCGATTTAATAACATCGGGGATAGGGTATAACCCTGTCTCACTCCCCTCCCAGCCACTTCTTCACTGTCATGCCCCTCGATTCTTATAACTGCCATCTGGTTTCTGTACAAATTGTAAATAGCCTGTATTTGATCCCTGCGACCTTCAGAATTTGAAAGATAGTATTCCAGTCAACATTGTCAAAAGCTTTCTCTAAGTCTACAAATGCTGGAAACGTAGTTTTGCCTTCCGTAATCTATCTTCTAAGATTAGTCGTAGAGTCAGTATTTCCTCAGGTGTTCCAATAGTTCTACGGAATCCAAACTGATCTTCCCCGAGGTCGGCTTCTACCATTTTTTTCCATTCTTCTGTGAAGAATTCGTGTTAGTATTTTGGAGCCGTGGCTTAGTAAACTGATAGTTCGGTAATTTTGACATCTGTCAACACCTGCTTGCTTTGGGATTGGAGTTATTATATTGTTCTTTAAGACTTGGCGTACAGTATGAAGGAAAAGTGGTTGCTTTCATATTTTGGTGCACTAACTGACCATTGCGTCTTATTCTCACGACCCTTTCTTGGAATATGGTTATAACATGGCACCCACGAATTCGTACTAAAACGCGAAAGAATATACTTTCTGATTCTGTGTCCCAAAAGACCATTGCGTCTGAAGCTCCAGATTTCTCCATAATATCAAAACGAACTTTTTCAGACAACGTCTGTGACGCTAGTCTGTGTCCAGGCTATTGGCCTGTCTGCAGACAGAGTACAGCCTTTTTAAGATGCGACACTAGGAGAGAGAGGGTACTTTTTCAATACCAGGAGCAAAAAACGGGGAGATTTATGCCTTATGATTTAAAAACTATTGTGTGACACAGACACTGAAAGACTGATCAGACAATTGTCCCGCTTTAATTCATCCAAGCTCTCCTCATACACTCTTTTGTTGCGTCAAAAGATGCAACAGAAGTAGTTAAACGTGTTAGCATATTAGCCAACTCTTGAACTACGTGTAATTCCTAAAATCACGTGTGGTAAGCAGTGCAGACTCCTCGTGAACAAAGTTTACGTCGTCTGTTCACAGATGCTGCTGCGAAACAAGTAAACAAATACTACTTCCCAATACAAACTGGAATACATTTTTACATACTTGGTGTGTGGAGGGACGCATTACCTACAATAATTTATATTGCTACTCAGTGTCGTAGAGATACTTACTGCAAAAAAACAATGGATTTCTCTAAATAGGACGTCAACAATCGAGTTTTCTGGAAGATTACGTGTACCTCGAGGTATAACGTGTCTTCTGTTTTGACAACAACAAAAAAAAGGAGCACGTACACGGTGACAGATAATGTACAGTACCTCGGGAATAGCTTGCAATAGTCGTCAATTTCCTGCAAGGTTTATACAGTAAAGATACAGTGCTCGTACTCTCTGAGGCTTCGTTCGCAGTGGGACCTACAGTTACCAGACGCCGTCAACTCAGGTCTCCAGGTAAATCACAGTGCGTCCGATCTCCTTCTCGCTTTCTATCCATCTATCTACATCCGTACTCCGCAAGCCACCTGACGGTGTGTGGCGGAGGGTACCCTGAGTACCTCTATCGGTTCTCCCTTCTATTCCAGTCTCGTATTGTACGTGGAAAGAAGGATCGTCGGTATGCTTCTGTGTGGGCTCTAATCTCTCTGATTTTATCCTCATGGTCTCTTCGCGAGATATACGTAGGAGGGAGCAATATACTGCTTGACTCTTCGGTGAAGGTACGTTCTCGAAACTTTAACAAAAGCCCGTACCGAGCTACTGAGCGTCTCTCCAGCAGAGTCTTCCACTGGAGTTTATCTATCATCTCCGTAACGCTTTCGCAATTACTAAATGATCCTGTAACGAAGCGCGCTGCTCTCCGTTGAATCTTCTCTATCTCTTCTATCAACCCTACCTGGTGCGGATCCCACACTGCTGAGCAGTATTCAAGCATTGGGCGAACAAGCGTACTGTAACCTACTTCCTTTGTTGTCGGATTGCATTTCCTTAGGATTCTTCCAATGAATCTCAGTCTGGCATCTGCTTTACCGACGATCAACTTTATATGATCATTCCATTTTAAATCACTCCTAATGCGTACTCCCAGATAATTTATGGAATTAACTGCTTCCAGTTGCTGACCTGCTATTTTGTAGCTAAATGATAAGGGACCTATCTTTCTATGTATTCGCATCACATTACACTTGTCTACATTGAGATTCAATTGCCATTCCGTGCACCATGTGTATATTCGCTGCAGATCCTCCTGCATTTCAGTACAATTTTCCATTGTTGCAACCTCTCGATACACCACAGCATCATCTGCAAAAAGCCTCAGTGAACTTCCGATGTCATCCACCAGGTCATTTATGTATCATTTGAACAGCAACGGTCCTATGACACTCCCCTGCGGCACACCTGAAATCACTCTTACTTCGGAAGACTTCTCTCCATTGAGAATGACATGCTGCGTTCTGTTATCTAGGAACTCCTCAATCCAATCACACAATTGATCTGATAGTCCGTATGCTCTTACTTTGTTCATTAAACGACTGTGGGGAACTGTGTCAAACGCCTTGCGGAAGTCAAGAAACACGGCATCTACCTGTGAACCCGTGTCTATGGCCCTCTGAGTCTCGTGGACGAATAGCGCGAGCTGGGTTTCACACGACCGTCTTTTTCGAAACCCATGCTGATTCCTACAGAGTAGATTTCTAGTCTCCAGAAAAGACATTATACTCGAACATAATACGTGTTCCAAAATTCTACAACTGATCGACGTTAGAGATATAGGTCTATAGTTCTGCACATCTGTTCGACGTCCCTTCTTGAAAACGGGGATGACCTGTGCCCTTTTCCAATCCTTTGGAACGCTTCGCTCTTCTAGAGACCTACGGTACACCGCTGCAAGAAGGGGGGAAAGTTCCTTGGCGTACTCTGTGTAAAAGATTAAGAAGACTGGGTTGTGTTAGGCTAGATCTGTTCTATCAAGGAGGCAAGACGTTAGCCTCCGTGGACGGGCGGATGCCTCTGCGCTTGGAGGCTGTTTAAAAAGCGCCGAATGCCTGTGAATGAGCGACAACTGCCTCAAAAAGAACCCGGCTAGTACTGTGCCCTCTTTCGACAGTTACTGTATTAACCAGACAAGTTTTACGGACACGTGAATGACGAGAGAAACTTTATGTTACGTACTCGAAATGATTCGCAGTGACATTGATAAGCAAGATTAGTAGTGGTAGTTGTAGTAGTGGTTGTGTTATTCATCTGTAGAGCTCTTTTACAAGGATATTGAACATGTTTTGTATTACGAACTATCAGTTTAATATGTCACAGCTGCAAAATACTAACACGAATTCTTTACAGACGAATGGAAAAACTGGTAGAAGTCGATCTCGGGGAAGATCAGTTTGGGTTCCGTAGAAATGTTGGAACACGTGAGGCAATACTGACCTTACACCTTATCTTAGAGGAAAGATTAAGGAAAGGCAAACATACGTTTCTAGAATTTGTAGACTTAGAGAAAGCTTCTGACAATGTTGACTGGAATACTCTCTTTCAAATTCTAAAGGTGGCAGGGGTACAATACAGGGAGCGAAAGGCTATTTACAATTTGTAGCCTCTCCCCGATATTACACAATCTGTATATTGATCAAGCAGTAAAGGAAACAAAAGAAAAATTCGGAGTAGATATTAAAATCCATGGAGAAGAAGTAAAAACTTTGAGGTTCGCCGATGATATTGTAATTCTGTCAGAGACAGCAAAGGACTTGGAAGAGTAGTTGAACGGAATGGACAGTGTCTTGAAAGAAGGATATAAGATGAACATCAACAAAAGCAAAACGAGGATCTTGGAATGTAGTCGAATTAAGTCGGGTGATGCTGAGGGAATTAGATTAGGAAATGAGACACTTAAAGTAGTAAAGGAGTTCTACTATTTGGGGAGAAAAATAACTGATGATGGTCGAAGCAGAGAGGATATAAAATTTAGACTGGCAATGGCAAGGAAAGCGTTTCTGAAGAAGAGGAATTTGTTAACATCAAGTAAAGATTTAAGTTTCAGGAAGTCGTTTCTGAAAGTACTTGTATGGAAGTGAAACATGGACGATAAATATTTTGGACAAGAAGAGAATAGAAGCTTTCGAAATGTGGTGCTACAGAAGAATGCTGAAGATTAGTTGGGCAAATCACGTAACTAATGATGAGGTATTGAATAGAATAAGGGAGAAGAGGAGTTTGTGGCACAACTTGACAATAAGAAGGGACCAGTTGGTAGGGCATGTTCTGAGACATCAAGGGATCACACATTTAGCAATGGAGGGCAGCGTGGAGGTTAAAAATCGTAGAGGGAAACCAAGAGATGAATACAGTAAGCTGATTCAGAAGGATGTAGGTTGCAGTAGGTACTGGGAGATGAAGAAGCTTGAACAGCATAGAGTAGCATGGAGAGCTGCATCAAACCAGTCTCAGGACTGAAGACCACAACAACAACACATGTATTACAATTTAAGAACGAAAAAAATAAAGGAATTCGCATATACATGCATTTACAGACTTACAGGTCTAGTATGAGGAGGATGGAACATGCAGTCGGCCGTGGCCTTATAGTAGGAATCATCCTGGCATTTGCCTGAAATAATTTAGGGAAAGCATGGAAAACCTAAATCAGAATGTATGTATGAAGACAGGGGCCTATTTAAAACAGTGATACCTCGTTGGACTTAACACTTGTGTTCAATACCTTTTACATGTTAATTATTTAGTAGTGAAAAAGTCTAAAGCTGTACTGTTCATTCATTCCTCACTCCGAGTCACTGCAAACGCTACACACGCTGTATTATTACACTAAACACAATACATATACTAGCAGCTAATGCCAGGACCATTTTGTGCACCACAACTTCCCATTTTCCAGCTTGAAAAACTGAGTCAGCATCCCTCTGTAAGGAGTAACATGTTGAACTCAGAAAGAGGACAAGAGACTGGAATTACACATTGCGTAGCTTTGGGTGTACGTTTTTCCAAAAAAAAAAAAAAAAAGAAAGAAAAAAAGAAAAAAAATATAGTGTGAAAGTGTTATGTGTAATGACAAATGGTTTATTATCGTTGTTATTATTTGTGTTACATTCTTTTTGCCAAACCCCGACTTTCTGGTACCTAAGTAATCTTCCAATGTATAGAACGTTTTGGTTAAGAGGTAATTTCTAGCTGTCTTTTTAAATAAGTTTGTTTCAGAAATTTCTATAATCTCCTTTGGTAATTTATTGCTCAGTTTTATTCCTTGGTAGAAAATACTGTTTTGAGCCTTATGTTTAGTCTTTATTGATAATTGTAGCTTGTAATTTGAGTCTAGATCTTGTTCTATTGTCACGGAGAGTTGATTGTGCAGTAATTATCGATGTTATTTTTTGACGTGTATTCGCATGGTGCAATGAAAGTGGCCAGTGTTCGAACAGACTCTTAGAATGAGCACGACTACTGTTTTTGGTTATTATTCTTACGGTCCTGAATTTTGAAAATTGTGTTCTTATTTTGTGCGTTATTCTATAGGAAATGATGCCATATCTAAGAACTGAGTGTTCAAATGTATAATATGTGACTAAAAGGCAGTGGCTGTTACTCATTGATGACAGGGATCTAAGGGCATAATATAGTGATGACATTCTGTTTGCAAATATCTTTGGGTGTTCAAACCACTTCAACCGAAAATCATTATTCATTCTTAGAAATTTTGCATTTGTTACACAGTCTATAGCTGCGCCATCTACATTTTATTTAACAGCGTCATTTTCCCTCTTAGGTCTTAAATTCATCTTGAAGGCTTCATTTACTTTCTCTGGTAGTAGTCCTCCGGTTTTCCCAGTGAATGTAATATTACTGTAACCAGCAAAGAGAATTTTTTCTCCATGACTACCACTACTGGAAAAATTATTGGTGTATATCAAGAATATTAACGTATTTTAATATTGCAAATACTCTGCACAAATTCAAATTCAGCATAACAGACATACGTCAACTGACCTTCAGTTAGTGTCATTCAGTGTACATGTGAAAGACAAATATATATTTTAGAACAAGATACTCTGAACTCCTAAATTGCTGAAAAGTGGAAAAACATGCACCACATTTGCAAACCACCTGATATTACAGAATCAACAACCTACTGGCACAAAGATACCGGTAAGCAGTAGCAGTACTTTGCATACAGCTAATGTCCACTTACAACAACCCAACAACCCAAAAAGATCCACTACAGTAACTTTAAGGATAAGATATGCTACCCCTTTGACTTGCACAAATTATGTTTGAGGTTATAAATTACGCCTAAAATTTGGGATTAAAAGTTTGTCTGCTTGTAGTTTCCAATTAAGCTGCTTTTTCAGTCCACATATTCCTGGAAATTTCCTGATTATGATATTTTTCATCCTCAGGATACCACGAACACCTTCCTTGGACTAAAATTATCATTTAGTTACAGTCCATATTTCGCTTATATTAACATCGACCGATTCAACCGAAGAAAGCAAACTGATTTGAATTTCACCGAATCTTGTCCGAAGTCTTTATGTTCGGCCGATGAGATCGGCCGCATTGCGACCACGCACGTAATTGCGTAATGACTTGACAAGATCCGCAGTCTTTGGCCAATGTCGATCGTCAGTGTAATCCACCGATGTCGGTGCCAACGTGACCGCAACCTTACTCTCTTGGCCTCACAAACCGCAGTCAGTTTTTTGACTTCGTCAAATAGCCTTCTTCACAGCGTTCTGCCATTTGCGTCTTGTTCTCTAGCTTTAAGTATCTAAAAATCCTTGGCCACCTGGCCTTTCCGTATTATTTTCGGTCTGTCAAAAGTCTTCGACCTTCGGGTTTTCTCTCTGACATTTCTCTCAGTCTTAATCCCTCCTTTCTTCTATAGACTTGGCTGGCTCATCAGAGTCCCTTTATATTGGCTTCCGTAATATCTGAGCTATTATATATATGAGCTCTCTGTTCTTCCTCCTCCGCCATTCTCCTTCTTTACAATACCTGGTACAAATAACTTCCGCAGCGTTTTATTTCCAGCAGTCCACATCTTTCTCTCCGTATGCTTATCTGTCCTTCATATTTTTGCCCCATGTAGTAACAGCGGTCTGATTATAATTTTATGCACTGAAGAGTCAAACAAACTGGTATACTTGCCTAATACTATGCAGGGACCCAGAGAGAACGCGGAAGTGCCGCAACACGACGTGGCATAGACTAAACTAATGTCTGAAGTAGTGCTGGAAGGGATTGACACCATGAATCTTACAGGGCTGTCCACAAATCCGTAGGAGACCGAGAAGTGGAGATCTTTTCTGAACAGTACGTAGCAAGACATCCCAGATACGCTCAGTAATGTTCATCTCTGGGGAGTTTGGTGGCCAGCGGAAGTGTTGAAACTCAGAAGAGTGTTTCTGGAGCCACTCTGTAGCAAGTCTGGACGTGTGGGTTGTCGCATTGTCCTGCTGGAATTGCCCAAGTCCGTCGGAATGCACAATGGTCATGAACAGAGGCAGGTGATCAGACAGAATGCTTACGTACGTGTCACCTGTCAGAGTCGTATGTAGACATATCAGGAGTCCCAACACTCCAACTGCACACGCTCCACACCATTACAGAGCCTCCACCAGCTTGAACAGTTCCTGCTGGCAAGCGGGGTTCATGAATTCAATGGGTTGTCTCCATACCCGTACACGTCCATCCGCTCGATACAATTTGATACGAGACTTGTCCAACCCGTCATCAAGAGTCCAACGTCGCTGTTGATCGGCCCAGGCGAGGTGTAAAGCTTTGTGTCATGCAGTCATCGAGGGTACGCCAGTGGGCCTTCTACTTCGAAAGCCCATATCGATGATGTTTCATTGAATGATTCACACGCTGACCTTTGTTGGTGGCCCAGCATTGAAATCTGGAGCAATTTGCGAAAGGGTTGCACTTCTGTCACGTTGAACGATTCTCTTCAGTCGTCGTTGGTCCAGTTCTTGCAGGATCATTTTCCGGTCACAGATTTGATGTTTTGCCGGATTCATGACACTCACGGTACACTCGTGAAATGGTCATACGGGAAAATCCCCACTTCATCGCTACCTCGGACATCCTGTGTCCCAGACACTTGTTGTCTTATGTAGACGTTGCCGACCGCAGTGTGTTATTGCGCCTGTTTACATATCTCTGTATTTGAAAACGCATGCCTATGCCACTTTCTTTAGCGCTTCAGTGTATATATCCTTATTTTGGTTCCTCCTGAAAAAAATTTGTATAAAAATACTTTTTTGAGTGTATATTTCACTCTGGATGCCGCTTTGATCCTTGCTTCTGTATCCTTTTCCCATAATTTCTGCTTTTTACTACCAACAGATATTTAAACTCAAGTGCTACTCCAAAAATGTACATATCTATAAGGTTTCCCAGCTTCTTGTCTTGTAGTCTTGTGATTTCCTTCTGCCTTTATGAATGTTGTTTTCTCGTCTTTTGCCTCTAATGCAACTTTGTTTGCTTTTCTTAGTAGCTTTCTTGCCAGTATTTTCAGATATATATTTTCAGCGATTAATGCTACGTCATCGACAAAGGCCAGTATCTACATTCATTTTTAATGCAATGCTAATTCCCTCTTATGCTTCACCTAAAGATTCCAGTGCTTTCTGTAATATTGAACTAGCATGGTGATATTTCATCGCCTTGAACGGCGTCTGCTTTTATGTTAAAATCCATGGAACGTTCTCAATCAGTTTCATTTTGCCTTCGAGTGTAGCTTTTACAAGATTTTTAGTCTTCTTTGATGCTAGGAACTTCCGGATTTTTCCGATGACTTTTCTCTGTTTGTGTTATCGTCGGCTGAAATCAACAAACAGGACTACAACTGTTTCGCTCCACTCCCAGTATTCTGATATGGTTTCTTTCAGGACAAATACTTGCCCAGAGTTTGAACGATTCTTCAGAATTCCTGCTTGTTTCTCATCTATTACCTCTTTAATATGGTTCAAATATTGCCTGGAAAATCTTGGAGAACACTTTGTTGGCCGTGCTAACTAGTGAGAAGCCTCTATAATTTTTGCATTCTTGTTAATCTGCCTCTTTGTGGACTGCTGTTATGATCGCTTCTTTACATTCAGCTAACAATATACAATGCACACGAAATGTCATGGAGCATTAAATATTCTGTTACCATCTGCAGAAAAAGAGCCACAAGGCAGTTTGCATAAATCATAGCTTACGTGAAGGAAGGAATTATTCTGGTCATGTGGGCGCCTTTTAATGCACTATTGCAGTCTTGTGCTGATCTGATAAGGCCCTGCTCCAGACTGCTTAACTATCATAACCAGAAATAAGAAAATAATCCTTAATCAGGTACCGTAGAAGAGACAGAAACTTTTAGACCAGGCACAACACGGTGGACGTTACAGTTCTACTGTGTGCTCAGTGAGTGGAGCTGTGAATCGAGGTGGTGCAGAGTCCACTGGTTGGCCCCTGTTCAATCTTTGTCGCGTGAAACAGAGAGCAACATGCTCTCAAAGAGTTACGAAGTATGCAACGCAGTTGGTGTAGTCACGCGTTAGACCATCTTGGTTTATTGCCAGCCTGTTGAGAATTAGTTCTACCGGATTAAAGATAATTTTTTCAGATCTCAGCTGCATAGGGGCTTTCCGTTAAATGCAACGGCGGAATGTGAAAGTTTGTGCTGGCCAGGACTCGAACCCAGGTGTTCCGTATATCTAGAATGGTTGCCTTAACCCCTTCGGCCATACGAGCACGCCCGGGCAGCCCCAATTCCCAATGTAGTGTCCTCCGTGCACTATCCCCCGTTTGCTCGCAACTATTCAGCTGAGTCCCGTAAGGCTTCGGAAGAGTGAGTGCATCTGTGCCTAAAGGTGCATATTTATTTGTGTGGTGTCCTAAAGAACAGAAAACACACATATAAATAGTTCCACCGACAAACAACAGCGAGATTTTAGTAATTTTCTCTCATTCATCTAATTCAATTCTGAGCCTCAGCACACTACATAAAAAAACCAAAACACGTAGCCTGCAAAACATTTGTCCAGTTTTTATTATGAAGAAAGAAAGGAAGGAAGGTTAGGATTTAACGTCCCGATGACAACGAGATCGTTAGTGACAGAGTACAAGCTCGGATTGATTCAATGACTGAGTAGGAAATACACTCCTGGAAATGGAAAAAAGAACACATTGACACCGGTGTGTCAGACCCACCATACTTGCTCCGGACACTGCGAGAGGGCTGTACAAGCAATGATCACACGCACGGCACAGCGGACACACCAGGAACCGCGGTGTTGGCCTTCGAATGGCGATAGCTGCGCAGCATTTGTGCACCGCCGCCGTCAGTGTCAGCCAGTTTGCCGTGGCATACGGAGCTCCATCGCAGTCTTTAACACTGGTAGCACGCCGCGACAGCGTGGACGTGAACCGTATGTGCAGTTGACGGACTTTGAGCGAGGGCGTATAGTGGGCATGCGGGAGGCCGGGTGGACGTACCGCCGAATTGCTCAACACGTGGGGCGTGAGGTCTCAACAGTACATCGATGTTGTCGCCAGTGGTCGGCGGAGGGTGCACGTGCCCGACGACCTGGGACCGGACCGCAGCGACGCACGGATGCACGCCAAGACCGTAGGATCCTACGCAGTGCCGTAGGGGACCGCACCGCCACTTCCCAGCAAATTAGGGACACTGTTGCTCCTGGGGTATCGGCGAGGACCATTCGCAACCGTGTCCGTGAAGCTGGGCTACGGTCCCGCACACCGTTAGGCCGTCTTCCGCTCACGCCCCAGCATCGTGCAGCCCGCCTCCAGTGGTGTCGCGACAGGCGTGAATGGAGGGACGAATGGAGACGTGACGTCTTCAGCGATGAGAGTCGCTTCTGCCTTGGTGCCAATGATGGTCGTATGCGTGTTTGGCGCCGTGCAGGTGAGCGCCACAATCAGGACTGCATACGACCGAGGCACACAGGGCCAACACCCGGCATCATGGTGTGGGGAGCGATCTCCTACACTGGCCGTACACCTCTGGTGATCGTCGAGGGGACACTGAATAGTGCACGGTACATCCAAACCGTCATCGAACCCATCCTTCTACCATTCCTAGACCGGCAAGGGAACTTGCTGTTCCAACAGGACAATGCACGTCCGCATGTATCCCGTGCCACCCAACGTGCTCTAGAAGGTGTAAGTCAACTACCCTGGCCAGCAAGATCTCCGGATCTGTCCCCCATTGAGCATGTTTGGGACTGGATGAAGCGTCGTCTCACGCGGTCTGCACGTCCAGCACGAACGCTGGTCCAACTGAGGTGCCAGGTGGAAATGGCATGGCAAGCCGTTCCACAGGACTACATCCAGCATCTCTACGATCGTCTCCATGGGAGAATAGCAGCCTGCATTGCTGCGAATGGTGGATATACACTGTACTAGTGCCGACATTGTGCATGCTCTGTTGCCTGTGTCTATGTGCCTGTGGTTCTGTCAGTGTAATCATGTGATGTATCTGACCCCAGGAATGTGTCAATAAAGTTTCCCCTTCCTGGGACAATGAATTCACGGTGTTCTTATTTCAATTTCTAGGAGTGTAGAACGTGCCCTTTTGAAGGAAGCATCCCGGCGTTTTCCTGACGCGGTTTACGGAAATCACAGAAAATCTTAAATCTGAATGGTCGGACGCGAATTTGAGCAATCATCCTCCCTTATGCAAATCCAGTGTGCTGATCACTAGGCCACGTAGCTCGGTAACTTTTATTGCGCCAGTGAATATTAACTGAAATGGAACACAATATCATGCAATATAACGTGATAAGATGGGGTGTGATATAATGTCATCATAGTTGAATAATCAGTTTGTAAGGTTTCTTTCCTGCATTTCCGTTTTTAGGAGTATTTCTCAGTGCGACCATCACCTTGCAGTGCGTGCAGAACACTGCCAACACGCGTTTTTGCTGCGCGCAGGCGCCACAACACGTAGCACCGCGAGATAATGCAATCGGTCGCGTTTTTTTCCACCGCCACGGCCAACTAGTGACAGGCAAGCGCTGTCCAGTGAACTACACTGTTTCGGGACGGCAAAATAACGCGCAGCGGAACACCGCAGTGCGTGCAGTATCTCCCTGAAAAGCTTACATAGCTGTTAGTGTCGCTTGATGTAGTTTTTGTTTACCTTAAGTCTGGTTCTTGAGCTGACTGACAGGATTTGCCGTGACGTTAGTGACCACAAGACTACGTCACGGCCTGTCCCAGCCTTCTACCAAAGTTGGCTACCAGCATACAGCGTGTTGCAGAAAAGGTTACTGCATCAGATGGTCGACGACGAGATCTTTGGCAATGGAAGTCGGGACTGAACAATGACAGCCGTTACTGCCTCAGCAAAAAGGTTAGCCGCGAATAGCGCTGTGACTGGAGGTAGATTTTCAGGCTGAGCTATCTTAAACACGCGTTTGATCTTGCTATTCAAAATCAGATATCAAAGGTCGTTGTTAATCGTCACGTCGAGGTATTTACAATAGGACACATCTCTGCTGCACAAAATTCGGAAGGTAATTGACCACAGGTGCGAGAAGAAGAACAATCACCTTCAATGATTCGGAAAAAAAAGCACGGAAAACGATCAGAAATGAGAAAATCTGTCCCAAGTGTAAATAGATCAATAATGCCAGTCACTCTCCGCCACGATCGTTTTGCTGAAGAAACAATCTACTAACTTGCTATAGGAAGGTAACTTGTATGCTCCAGGAAGAATTAATATCGCCTTGCGGCAACAACATTTGACAACCAATCGTCTCAAACGGTGCTGATTCGAAGTTTGACACCAAGATAACGCCTTCTTTCGCGAAAATAAGCCGGAAGGGCTCGTAAACGAAAAAACCTTGCGACATGTACTATCAGATCACGGCGACGTCCATTGGCTCGTCCCGGGGTACCGTGGTGGCGCCAGCGGGCGGCTGCGAAGGCTGCGCGGTTCCGTGAAGCCTTGAATCTGTGGGAAGAAAAGCAGCAGAATCCCGGGGCAAACGAAAAATGGGAATTTAATTCTGGTGACGGCGCTGTAAACCATTGGGACCTGCAATTTGATACATAAGTGTGTCAATGCGTTTCTGGATCTCGCCTCGCTCCCAGCGCTGACATCGGCCAAAAACCCTGTAAAGGACAAGATCACGCGGTGTAAAGCGATACTTGTGGACCATCGGCGGCGCCGGATGCTACTGTGGGTGGGGCGAGTATGGCAGTATCCGATGGCGGGGGCCACGTAGAAGTTCTGCCGGTCGATGGTCTGTCTCGTAGGTGGGAACAGTAGGAGGAAAGAAAGAGTTGCTGCGCCTGCTCCCGTCTGTGGAAGGTGCAAAGCTTGGCCATCTATTTAAAAGTGCGTATGAAGCATTCTGCTTCTCCGTTGGACTGGGGGGGGGGGGGGGGGAGGGGGGGGTGAAATGGAGCACCTGTGAGGATCTGTTAGATGACGATTGCCATTTGCTTCACAAAACTGTTCAAAATCATGTGACGTGAACAGAGGTCCGTTATCCGTAACAATGACTTCATGCAATCCTTCAGTGCAAAAAGTTGAGGACAACGCTTGAATGGTGCTACGTGACGTGATAGAGTTCATAGGCACCGCAAATGCAAACTTGCTAAAACAGTCGACCACAATAAGCCTACTAGTGTCCCAGAATGGTCCTCCTGCAAAGTCAATGTGCACTCGTTGCCTTGATGATTAATTCTTGGGCCAAGATGCGTATGTCTGTGGCGGAGCTGATTGGTTTCCAACGCATGCGCGACGCCGTGACGTCATCTGTTAAGTGTGAGCCCCCAGACCCTGTCAAGTACAGTGCCGGGCGCTAACCATTTAGTGCGAACAATTACACAATGTCCTCGGCGAATCAGTTTTCAAAATAGCTCTTAGCACTATGGGATTTAACATATGAGGTCATCAGTCCCTAGAACTTAGAACTACTTAAACCTAACTAACCTAAGGACATCACACACATCCATGCCCGAGACAGGATTCGAACCTGCGACCGTGGCAGTCGCGCTGTTCAGGACTGAAGCGCCTAGGACCGCTCTGCCATAGCGGCCGGCAAGCAGTTTTAACAAATCCTTTTGCAACACTGTTAGGGTGAGAACACACGATTTTCCACTGTCAAATTGTACTAAGAACACACCTTCATGTACAAACAGGTTATGCCGACGAGCAATGTATCGGCGCACTACTGAGTTTTGAATACTGTTCAAAGAGCGAGGCCAAAACATGCGAATGTAATGCAAAAAATCTTCAGATCAGGGCCCGCTTCCGTGACATGTGCAACTTGTCTGTAATTCGATGGAAAAGATTTCAGTAGTTCAGTGCCCTGTGCATCGATTTGGCAACAAGATGCGTCAGAGGAATCAAAATAAGAGTCGGGGCCGATCGGAAGGCCAGAAAGGGCATCAGCATTGCCATAGGTCTGTACACACTTTTGTACTGATACTGGGATAGAAACATAGCCTAACGTTGCAATTTTTGAGCACTACTTGTAGGAACTGTCTTTGAAGGATGAAACAAGGACTGCAGAATCTTATGATCTGTCACTGAATAGAACTTGCAACCACACAGAGAGTGATGGAATTTTGTCACACTGCACACAATAGCGAGACCTTCTTTCTCAATTTGTGAATAATTTGCACTGAGTTTGAGCTAACAATTTTGAGGCAAAAGCAATAGGTCTGTCTTGCGTACCAGTTCTTTGCGAAAACACAGCTCCGATTCCATAAGAGGAAGCGTCTATTTGCAGAATCACTGGTTTGGCGGGATCATAATGTACTAAACATGAGCCATTGAGCAAGACATTTTTAAGTTTCTGATATGCTCGAGACACTCTTTGGTTGACACGAAAGACACATTTTTCCGACGCAACCGATGCAATGGAGCTGCGATCTGTAAAGCGTTCGGAATGAAGTGAATGTAGTATGTCGACTTGCGTAGCAGATACATTGCGAGGAACAGCCAGGTCACGGTTTGCAAGCAAACGTGATTGGAGGGGGTGCACACACTGACTATCACATGACCTAAGTACTGTAGTTCTGTCTGGAAAAAGTCACTTTTCGAGTCTTACATCTGACAACACTCGAAAAAGAATACGCAAATTGGCAATGTGTTCCTCTGGAGTGCGACATGAGACGACAATATCGTCAAGGTAATTCGAACAGAACAGCACTTGAACATTCAGCTGTTCCAAGTAACGTTGAAAAATTGCAGGTGCTGAGGCACGGCCGAAGGACAAACGCAAATACTTGAACAGGGCTAAGTGAGTATTAACTACAAACACTCTCTGTTATACTTAAGCTAAATGTATTTGCAAATAAGCGTCACGCAAATATATCTTAGAAAAGTAACGGCCTTCGCCAAGCCTGTCCGTAAGTTCCTCAGGGCGAGACATTGGATAATGGTTTATTGTCTGTGGATTGACTGTAGTTCTAAGTCAACACAAATGCGAATGCGACCAGAAGGCTCCAGCATCAAGCAATCACACCGTTGTCTTGCTATTTTTTTATTTAAATGGCTACTTGGTCTCATAAAGCAATGGGAACTTGCCGAGCCCGGAAAAACCTAGGCTGTGCACTGACTTTCAGGGTAATGTGCGCTACAAAATTATTAGCTTTTCCAAGTCCAGCAGAAAAGAGGTCAGTAAATTCCTTAAGCATACTAGCTGCACTGTCTTTTGGATTAAATCTGCCGGCCGGGGTAGCCGAGGGGTTCTAGGCGCTTTAGTCTGGAACTGTGCGACCGCTACGGTCGCAGGTTCGAATCCTGCCTCGGGCATGGATGTGTGTGATGTCCTTGGGTTAGTTAGCTTTAAGTAGTTCTAAGTTCTAGGGAACTGATGACCTCAGATATTACGTCTCATAGTGCTCAGAGCCATTTTTGATTAAAAGCCGACACTGAAAGTACATTGTCTTGGATGCTAAGGCCAAACAAGTCAAACGAACTGAAGCCAAAAATATTTTCACTGTCTCTTGATTGCAGTACAATAAATTTCACTGTCCTAGTGAGAGATTTGCAAGTACTGGGATTTCCTGTCTGTTGTATGCAGTGAGGTGCGTGTTAGGGTTTGATAGGCGTGGTGAGCTAACTGTTCGTAAGTGGCACGATCAAGCAAAGTTACAGAAGTACCTGTCTCCATTTGAAAGTCAACACGACGGCCAGCAATTTGTAATGTTGCAAATAGTTTGTTAGGATGGCGTCGCACTGTACTGGAGGCGAGATGAGGGCACAATCTTACTTGAATTACTGCTAGAACCTGTAGTCGGTTTTGAAAACAGTGCATTCACTGAATGTACATGAGACGTTCTTGCGAGAGCGGGCAGAATAGGCGTTCTTTGGCCGTTGCAAGCAAACTGCCTTTCTTTCTACATGAGTAACATGTCGCGTTGCGCGACGAGCAATCTTGCCCCTTATGGCGACCAAAACAGCAAAAGTAAGACTTCACTACATTTACAGACCTGGCTACTTGTTTACTAGGCTGTCTACGAGTCTGTGTGCACGCTCGTTGTGGCGGCTGGGTGGGACGGTCGCCGGCCCGAGTGGCCGTGCGGTTCTAGGCGCTACAGTCTGGAGCCGAGCGACCGCTACAGTCGCAGGTTCGAATACTGCCTTGGGCACGGATGTGTGTGATGTCCTTGGGTTAGTTAGGTTTAATTAGTTCTAAGTTCGACCTAAGAAGTTAAGTCGCATAGTGCTCAGAGCCATTTGAATTTTTTGAGTGGGACGGTCACGGGTAAGAGGTGACTCGATCCGACTATACGGGACTTGATCAAATTTATCGGTGGCTGTGGCGCCGTAATCGAATTGTTCTAATATTTTGAACACTTGATGGAGAAAAGGATCCGACTACTTGAGAATCTGTTCTCTAATTCTACTATCAGAGACACTTTATGTGATCGCTTCAGGGATCACCATGTCGCTATAAAAGTTGCCACAACTACAGTTGAATTCACACTTCCTAGTGAGACCCTGTAAGACCCGCCAGGGTAGCCGAGCGCGCTAACGCGCTGCTTCCTGGTCTCGGGTAGGCCCGCCGGCCCGGACCGAATCCGCCCGGCGGATTAACGACGAGGGCCGGTGTGACGGCCAGCCTGGATGTGGTTTTTGGGCGGTTTTCCACATCTGACTAGGTGAATACCGGGCTGGTCCCCACGTTCCGCCTCAGTTAGAAGCGTCGCAGACATCCGCACTATTTCACGATTTACACTAGACGCAGAAAGTTGGGGTACTCTGATTCCGCCTTGGGGGGTACGGGGTGGCGGCAGGAAGGGAATCCCTGAAGCTAACATTGCCAAATATGTTGTAACCACGCCGACCCTGCGATCGCTGGGGGACTGTGGCGTAAGCGAAAGAAAGAAAGTGAGACCCTGTAACTCAGTCTACCACTGACAGTATGTCTGTTAAGCCTTTTTCTTAAGAACTGGCTGCCGCGACCTGAATCTGCTGTTCGTAATGCTGACTTGATGCACCTACTACTTCATCATAGGAGAGTGCGTCGGAAGACGGCATAGGGAAGAGTTTTTGAACTAAGCGAAACGCAGGGGTTCCGCGACAGACAGGAAATAATGAGATTTCAAAGTACCTTGAATTCGATGGACTTGACAGTGGGCTTGGAACTTGCTGCGATATTCGAGCCATTCCGCTTCTTTTTCATCGAAGTGCTGAAAACGCTGGAAGCACTTGTTGGATCGGTTGGTTAGTCGGCTGGGCAACCGACGCACCTTGTGCGGCAAATAATTGCTGTACAGTAGACAGCAGTGTGACGATTTTCTGGGTCTGAAACCAAAAAAATCTGGTTTAGTTCGAAGGCAGGAGCAGTCTGTGGCTGAGGCGCAGGGGCAGGACGCGGAGGGGACAGGGTAGCCATTCTAACGCTAACAAATTACAGAAAAATATGAAAAGACAAATAGAAAATTCTCTGAAAACAGAAATAGATTACTTCTCCAGTGCGTGTAATACAGACCGCAGCTCGTGGTCTCGCGGTCGCGTTCTCGCATCCCGAGCACGGGGTACCAGGTTCGATACCCGGCAGATGACTGGTTATTTATGTTGTCCTCATCATTTCATCATCATTCGTGAAAGTGGCGAGACTGGACTGAGCAAAGGTTGCGAATTTGTACGGGCGCTGATAACCGCACAGTTGAGCGCCCCACAAACCAATCATCATCATCCTGCCCGTCCCTGGTAGCTGCATGGTCAGCGCGACGGAATGTCATACCTAGCGGCCCGGGTTCGATGCCCGGCTGGGTCGGAGATTTTCTCCGCTCAGGAACTGGGTGTTGTGTTCTCTTCATCATCCTCATTTCATCCCCATCGTCACGCAAGTTGCCGAAGTGGCGACAACTCGAAACACTTGCACCAGGTGAACGGTCTTCCCGACAGGAGGTCCTAGTCACACGTCATCATCACCATTATCATCCTGCAATACATGCAACATCAAGAACAAATGAGCAAATAGAACCACTGTAACGAAAGCTCCCTTGCAGCAAACTAGAACACATGAGAAGCAAGCAAACCTTGTTGACCAGGCTAGAACACATGAGAAGCAAGCAAACCTTGTTGACCAGGCTCGTCGCCAATTGTTGTCGCTGTGCTCTCTTGTAATATTTTGTGATTCCTGGCTGGATGAGGAGAGGGTGATATGATAGGTGTGTGGCTGGTTTCCTCTCATTACAAAACAAAATTCAAACTTGGTTAAAATACACTTTATTATAGGAACCAATTGATTACTTAACTTCAGTTTGTCCATTCTGAATTCAGTGGTTAACAGCAATCAGTTAACTTGTACTAATTCTCGAATCTGGTCTCTGTTCGTATCTCAACTATGTATAATGACTAACGTTCCCTCATAGCTATCTAATGTGCGAGGCGACGACTATCACTGTGGAAGACTAGAGAACAGTGTCACGTATTGAGGTGCAAAGCGAAATGAGTCCCGATGCGACATAAGCTGCCCAGGGGGCGTTATCGGCACGTAGTCTGTCTTGGTCTTCTCTTGTCATAGAGCCTGCGATACAATGTTTCCTAGTGCCGACCGGTAAGCTGGCGAAGGCGTAGGCCAGCACGCTGCCTATCTGACTTTTCAAAACCCTTTTTCTCAGAACAAGAGGACGTGCCCAGTTGAAATTTATGTCACACACTAAGGTTCAAATGGCTCTAAGCACTATGAGACAACATGTGAGGTCATCAGTCCCCTAGACTTAGAACTACTTAAACCTCACTAACCAAAGGACATCACACACATCCATGCCCGAGGCAGGGTTCGAGCCTGCGATCGCTGCAGCAGCGTAGTTCCGGGCTAAAGCGCCTAGAATCACTCGGCCACAGCGGCCGGCACACATTAAGGTGTGTCATTTATGTCACGTATTTTGATACTCGAACACTCATCAAAACCTTCCTCTTGTCTTGGAATTTGCCAAAAAGCGGAGTTTCACACTACAACCCAACGAAACAAATCCAAAAATTGTTAATTTATAATTATATCACACGACAAAATAATTTTTGTCATTTGTTCTTTGACTGTCTGTCTGTCCGTCCATCTGTTAAGACCTCTTTTTCTCAGGGACAGGAAGATATATCATGTTGAAATTCAGGTCGCATGCGAAGGTCTATGGTTCCGTGGCGGTATAATGAACTTTGGATTCTAAGTCAATGCAATCAAACGATAAGGCCGTTTATCTCACATATTTTTATAATCGCAGACTCATGCATCAAAATCTGTACGGTACTTTCCATTGACCAAGAATCATGAAATTTGGCGACAAGCAACGTTTTACTACACAAGTAAAGAAAAAAATTCAAACATTGTGAACTTGTAATTATGTCGCACGAAGAAGTTGTTTTATCATTTGTCTATCCGTCTATTAAGCCCATTTTTCATCAGGAACGGGTACAGTTATCATGTTGAAATTTATGACACACTCTAAGATCTGTAGTCACATGGCGGTGCAATAAATATAAGCTATTGAGTCAATGTAACATCAAGATACGGCTATTGATGTCACACACTTTGATACTAGCAAACTCATTCATCCAAACCTATGTGGTACTTCCAGTTGCCCTAGTATCATGAAATTTAGCAAGAAGCAATGTTTCAATGTACTATCAAAGGAAAAAAATCCGAACAATGTATATTTGTAGTTATACAAGGCATTTTTTTTTCATTTTGTACAGTGAAGGCCATTTACTAGTATAAAAATTTGATTTTTGTTTTTCACTTGATGTTCGTCAATGCCTTCTGCCTGGCGGTAAGTTGCAGCGTCTCAGTCACGTTGCCCAAAATCGGATAGAACCATCAGCAGCTAAACTCACGTGTTGCTGACTAGGTAATGCTACCGAACTGCGTCTTACGATCTGACCGACCAATAGGGAGGTTTGGAGGTGGTCAAGTGGGGGGGTGGAACCGCGGATGGCTGCCGGGAGCGGACACGCCGTTCGCTCTCTTCTGCTGGCAGCTTCCAAACCGACCACACGCCCTCTTCTCCTGCTCTCTCGAGCGGTAGCCCATTCCGTCCCGGCGGCTTCTCCAGCCCTGACTGGTTATGGCATTAAACTTCCATGCATATAAAAATATGTTTTCTTTACGGGTACCTACAGCTTTCCCCTCCTGGCCAATTCTGACGTATTAACAATTTATCGTCCGCCTGTTAAGATCCATTTCTTCCAGTAATAAGTAGACGTATCAAGCTGAAATTTTTGTCACAATGCTTTGGTTGCGTAAAAATCTTAAGCTCCAAAGTCGTTGTTGTGGCCTTCAGTCCTGAGACTGGTTTGATGCAGCTCTCCATGCTACTCTATCCTGTGCAAGCTTCTTCATCTCCCAGTACCTGCTGCAGCCTACATCCTTCTGAATCTGCTTAGTGTATTCATCTCTTGGTCTCCCTCTACGATTTTACCCTCCACGCTGCCCTCCAATACTAAATTGGTGATCCCTCGATGTCTTAGAACATGTCCTACCAACCGTTCCTTCTTCTAGTCAAGTTGTGCTACAAGCTCCTCTTCTCCCCAATTGTATTCAGTACCTCCTCATTATTCATGCCATCTACCCATCAAATCTTCAGCATTCTTCTGTAGCATCACATTTCGAAAGCTTCTATTCTCTTCTTGTCTAAACTATTTCTCGTCCACGTTTCACTTCCACAGATGGCTACACTCCATACAAATACTTTTAGAAACGACTTCCTGACATTTAAATCGACACTCGATGTTAACAAATATTTCTTCTTCAGAAACGATTTCCTTGCCATTGCCATTCTACATTTTATATCCTCTCTACTTCGACCATCATCAGTTATTTTGCTCCCCAAATAGCAAAACTCCTTTACTACTTCAAGAGTCTCATTTCCGAATCTAATTCCCTCAGCATCACCCGACTTAATTCGACTACATTCCATTATCTTTGTTTTGCTTTTGTTGATCTTCATCTTATACCCTCCTTTCAAGGCACTGTCCTTTCAGTTCAGCTGCTCTTCCAAGTTCTTTGCTGTCTCTGACAGAATTACAATGTCATCGGCGAACCTCAAAGTTTTTATTTCTTCACCATGGATTTTAATACCTACTCCGAACTTTTCTTTTGTTTCATTTATTGCTTGCTCAATATACAGATGAATAACATCAGAGATAGGGTACAATCCTGTCTCACTCACTTCCTAACCATTGCTTCCATTTCATGCCCCTCGACTCTTATAACTGCCACCTGGTTGCTGTACAAATTGTAAATAGCGTTTCGCTCCCTGTATTTTACCCTTGCCATCTTCAGAATTTGAAAGAGAGTACTCCAGTCAACATTGTCAATAGCTTTCTCCAAGTCTACAAATGCTAGAAACGTAGATTTGCCTTTTGTTAATCTAGCTTCTAAGATACGTCGTAGGGTCAGTATTGCCTCACGTGCTCCCATATTTCTACGGAATACAAACTGATCTTCCCCGAGGTCGGCTTCTATCAGTTTTTCCATTCGTCTGTAAAGAATTCGCGTTAGTATTTTGCAGCTGTGACTTACTAAACTGATAGTTCGGTAATTTTCACATCTGTCAACACCTGCTCTCATTGGGATTGGAATTATTATATTCTTCTTGAAGTCTGGGTGTATTTCGCATGTCTCATACATCTTGGTCACCAGATGGTAGAGTTTTGTCAGGACTGGCTCGCCCAAGGCTGTCAGTAGTTCTACTGGAATGTTGTCTACTCCCGGGGGCTTGTTTCGACTCAGGTCTTTCAGTGCTCTGTCAAACTATTCACGCAGTATTTTATCTCTCATTTCATCTTCATCTACATCCTCTTCCATTTCCATAATATGCAATGCAATCGAAAGATACGGCTTATTGTACCACGTATTTTGATACTCGCAAACGCACTCATTAAAAGGTATAGCGTACTTCTACGTGACCAGAACCATGAGATTTGGCAAGAATAAAGGTTCCACAGTACAAGTAAAGGAAAAACTTAGAAAATTGTTGATCTACAATTACATCACACGAAACAAATATTTATTTTGTCGCCTGAAACAAATATTTCTTCTGTCATTTGTTGTCCGACGTCAGTCTTAAAATTAAAACATTCTCGAAGGTCTTGGAGTCCCTGGAACCGATGTCTTGTCCGCATCAATGTCGATAAGAGACAAAAATTGTCAAGATCCTCGGATCTTCGATTCCCGGAATGGTTGAATTGTCTGCATACATACAGGTAATTTTGTACGGAACCCTCGGTGCGCGAATTCTACTCCCACTTGGCCAGTTTTTTTTTCTTTAAACGACAGTGCAAAACTGTATTAAATGCCTTCCGGAAATCAAGGAACACAGCGTCACCGTCGGCGCCCGTGTCGACGGTCCTAAGGAGCTGATAGACTAACAGAGTGAGCTGAGTTCCGCAAGATCTCTGTTTGCAGAATCCATGTTAATTTTTACAGAGGAGATTTCCACTCACCAAAACCGTCTTCATAACGAACTAACTGATGACTGCGAATGCGATTCCCCGCTATCGATAGAGAAGGGAGTAGAACCTCTTGCCTGTTCAGAGTTTCCAGTTTACGTTCGCAGCAGTTTGCGCTCGCGGCGCCCGCGGTATTAAGCCGGAGGCACAGCTCCTGTGACGTCATTACCTTCCGCGCCCCTCCAGGAGATACTGCAGCGAAAGAAAAAACGCGCAACTTGTTCCGCCGTCCGCCAAGAGTGAGGTTTAGCCTCCATTCTATGACTACTCCCGCCTCTCGCTTGCGTAAGCGACAGGGTTGCCAGTCCTCTAAAAAGAGATAAAATAAATTACGCGTTCGTCTGAAGATTGCTTCAATACTGCAATAAAAATGATATTACAGCTGGAAACATCCCTAGATTAGATACGGAGTTCCAAATACAGTCTTGTGGTTATAAAGACATGACTTACACAACTACGAAATAAAATGAGAACTGGGATGAGTAGCCAGCATAAAAAGGATACCTTGAGATTAAGGTAGTAGCGGATAAAGGGCTCTGGACAGAAATAGGAATAAAAGAAATTGTCTCCTACCCTTTAGGAAAGAGACAGGTCCTGTTGTGGAGTAAAGATCAGCATATTGGCCGAAAATTGATACCTTAGGACCAGTTTGAAAATTAGTTAAATGGTTTCAGTTCGCAAGATGAATGCTTCATTGTCTCTGTGCGATGGTCAATGCTACCCTGTCATTTGCCACATCTCGCGTAACTGTTCCGAATTTTTCCATCGTAGACTTAAGTGGTCGGTCTGAATCACTTTCAGGCTCTTAGATTGCCATTGTTCGTTTTCTCTCGACTCCCATTGCTGGTGGTGGACAGTCCGCCACCAACAATGGAGGGTGAAACTTTGACAATGCCAGCCACTCGTGTTGGCGAAACGTCAGAAAAATCATCAGACGAAAGTTGACCGAAGAACCGGAGACAGAAGCCAACAGGCAGTTTGTGTGATTTAAGTTGTTCGTAATTGCAATACCTAGGTATTTAGTTGAACCAGCACCATTAAATGTAAGCGATTTATCGTTTAACAGAAATTTAAGGATTATTTGAGCACTCGTGTGGATGACCCAACACTTTTTATAGTTTAGGATCAAATGCCGCTTTTCATATCAAGCAGATAGCTTGTCTAAATCAGTTTGCAAGAAGTTTTGAACTTCTTACGACTTAACTACTCGGTAAACGTCAGAATCACCTGTAAACAGTTTAATAGGTCTACTCAGACTGTCTCAGATCAGAAGAGATACAATAACACATTATTCGTGAGAACCAGATATCAGATCTGTTTAACTAGATAACTTTCCGTGATTACTGTGACATTTTACTTTGAATTTTTTATGCTGTTGGCCTGTGCTTCATTTGTGGACCAAATGCAATAGTCGAAAAGCGAAACAGCAAAAGAGAGGAACAGTGTGACATTACAATGTCAAAAATGATGTCCGCTCCAAGAATTGGAGGCTTTTTGAAATCTATAGAACTATACAGCGAAACATGCACTCATACTGTTACAAAGTCTGCCGGCCGTTGTGGCCGAGCGGTTCTAGGCGCTACAGTCTGGAACCGCGCGACCGCTACGGTCGCAGATTCGAATCCTGCCTCGGGCATGAATGTGTGTGATGTGCTTAGGTTAGTTAGGTTTAAGTAGTTCTACGTTCTAGGGAACTGATGACCACAGATGTTAAGTCCCATAGTGCTCAGAGCCATTTGAACCATTTTTTGAGGCGACTGATGACCTCAGAAGTTAAGTCCCATAGTGCTCAGAGCCATTTTTTTTGTGACAAAGTCAGGAGTGCAGTTGGCTTTGATGCGCAACAACGTGCCAATCTGAGGCAACAAGAACAGTCTTGGTTTAGTCTTTAGACTCTGTTGACCTATTGCCCAACGCCAGAGGCGTTCTGGGAGGTTTACCACATTCATCTAGTTGAATGCTGGCACGGGTTGCGCTTTACTCAAACAACCAAAAATGTTCCCTTCATTATACATTTAGTTCGCGTTTAAGTATACCAGTCAGCATTAAAAAACTGAAGACATGAACATAACCAATAAACAAACAGAATAATTTTGATGGTATCAAAGTTATATAAGAGGTTTTTAAACATTATATCTTGTTTTCTCACTTTGAAGAGTATAAATGAATGGCATTTCTTGGTGGTAATTTTTCTTGACGTCCAGCTAGATTTCTCCTGTCGTTCTGAATCCTTTATTTTTAACAACATGACATTGCTGGTACAGGAATTTCTTGTGAATATTTTCTATGTTTTTTGCCATCTCCTTGGACACACATAATTTAACTATTATAGGTTGTAACTTCAGTTCCTCAGTACAAAAAGGTGGCATTTATAATATAAAAATTTAAATGCTTACTAATTAAATATGCTTATCTTTTAGATATGAAAGTAATTTACCTTCAAAAATACTTTAAGTGGAACCCTATAAATCTTTTAAGATCAATGAATACTAAGTCCAGTGTACTTTTTGTCAATCTTAGTGCTTGGGAAACGATACGTCTACATATTCACCGAATCAGCTGTATCAAAATCTTGCACATTTTTGATAAATTTTTGCTGACACCCATGCTTAACTCGTTTTTCAATATGAGCTTTCGGAATTTCATTAGTAAGATGATCCACTTTTTTTGCAGCGTCTCCGACCGCTGTTTTTTCACTCTGTCTCTTAGAGAGAGTGTATCTCTTAGAGACAGGAAAGAAAATGAATGCGTTAGATTGGGGGAGTAGTTATGACTGAAGTGGAGGCAACTGGGACCTCTAGCCAGGCGAATGGATATTAGTCACAGCAGGTTAGTACTTTGACGGATTGATAGAGGCAAGCAAAGACGAAGACGACAGCCGTAACGAAGATGTGTACAGGACATGAGAACACATGGAAGAGCAAAATGGATGTGCACAGTTGGAGACCTTAAGGCATGGAGAAGTGTGGAGAAAGCCTTTATCCAGCAGTGGGTGGCAAATGGCTAATGATGACGATGGTGGTGATGACTGTGATGACGATGACGGCGACAATGATAATGATGACGACGACGGCGATGAGGATGACGATAATAATGGTGATCAAATCAACTACAGTAGGAAGTTGATGCCGCTACCAGATGTCATTGAGTACTCTGATCCTTCCGAGCTCTAATCACCAAATATTTTAGTGTCACTTACGAAAAAGGTAACTGTGTAACGTTTGTGCACTTCTCTGCAGTTTTCTGACTTGTAGCAGCCAGAACATGTAGCAATATGATGTCTATATTTATGTTATTCTTTCCCAGCACTTTCACTAGTCTAACAAAATTTAGTGGAAATTCCTGCAAAAACATCAGTTTTATCTAGAAGTTTATATTTTAAATATTATCCGCCTCATCTTCCTGCTGTTTACAAACCCACAGTACCACAAAAGCTCTTTACTCGTAACGTACCAGTTTTCTCCGTCGAGGTCATCACAGCTACGTAGCGTGGTGCCGGCGCTCACAAAAACGGCATGTAATACACCTCGCTCGCCGGTTTTTATTTATTTTCAGAACGCAGGCATCCGGCAAGCTTTTCGCTAGAAGACGAAGCCATTAGTACAGCACACGGAGAGGTGAATACGGAAGACTGTTGCAAGATGAAAGAGTCCGTGCCATTAGTCTCACAGAAAATCCAGCTCCCTTACAGAACCTTCAATCATCTATTTGAAAAGAATGTAGAAATTACCAGACCGTTTGATTTTAAATTGGACAGATATTGTTAAACGTTAAAATGTGGAAATCGTCAAGATCTTCTGTTTTGGAACTTTTTGGGCTATATATGGCCCAAATAACAACCTCAATTTTTTGTGCGTGGATTCTACTTGTTCCATCGGCCTTCCCGCAGCGATAACACCGTTTCTAGTCAGATCATCTAAGTTAAGCGCTGTTTTGGCGGGGTAACCTCCGGTTCTGCCGAGCCCTGTTGACAATCGGGATGCGCTCAGCCCTTGTGAGGCCAATTACGCAGCTACTTGACTGAGAAGTAGAGGCTCCGGTCACGAAAATAGACAACGGCCGAGAGAGGGGTGTGCTAACGACATGCCCCTACATATACGCATCCAGTGACGCCTATAGGCCGAGGAGGACACCGTGGTCTCGGTACCGTTGGGCCTTCCAAGATCTGTTCAGACGGAATGTCCTACGGGCCCGGGTTCCATTCACGGCTAGGCAGGGGGTTTTCTCTGCTTAGGGTTCAAATGGTTCTGAGTGCTATGGGACTTAACATCTCAGGTCATCAGTCCCCTAGAACGTAGAACTACTTAAACCTAACTAACCTAAGGACATCACACACATCCATGCCCGAGGCAGGATTCGAACCTGCGACCGTGGCGGTCGCGCGGTTCCAGACTGAAGCGCCCAGAACCGCTCGCCCACACTGGCCGGCCTCTGTTCAGGGACTGAGCGTTGTGCTGCCTTCATCATTTCATCCCAATCCGGCGCGCAGGTCGCCCAATGTGCGTCGAATGTAATAAGGTCTGCACCAAGGAGGCCGGATCTGCCCCGCAAGGGGCCTCCCGGCCAATGACGCCAAACGCTCATTTCATTTTTTCAGACGGAACTATTCTAGCTTAAATCGAAATGAGATCATGATTGGGAAGCAAATTATAAAATAATATAGTTTGGCTAATCACGAAAATTTGACGATTGGCATCACATTTCAATCGATGCATGTTGATTGAAATACCTTCAGTATAAGCATACGTGACCCATCACAGTACTAGAAAAAAAAATTAAAAAAATCTGTAACGTTAAAAACAGTTAAAAATCAGACTAAATGTTCTCCGACTTAAATGTTCTTTACTAAACATTAAATTCATGGTAGCTTTAAGCCATTTCTGTTTCAGATTGTTGTATTTAAACACGTAGAATAAATAGTCTACGTCTCATTCCGACAATTAACGTTTGCAAGTCGTTTTAATAATGCGAAATCTCTCAGCAAGATCCACCCTGGGCGCCTTCTTAAGTTCGATTCGCTAGCAAGGTTTCTTCTTATTTATTAACAACTTCCGTTGCCCTGGAGTAGCGTCCTTTTTTCCCGACAAGTGGCCAACACGTTTGCCAAAAATGTACACTCTAAAAGGTTTCCAGCGTAATATTATCTATCTTCTGACCCTTCCATAATCTGTAAAACTCCCTTAGGGTCGTAAATTTTCTGGTCCTTAGGCAGAGCTGTAGCTTGTCCATGGTGTACAGTTGCTGACTCTGCAGACCAAACCAGAGAGAGACCAGACCCACAACTAAAATGGCGCACGCAGAGGCGATTGAGGCGTCAACCTCGTGTGAGATGAATTTTTCCTGTCTTTCGACCCACCTACGAATAGATCCTCTGAGGTAAACGTAAGAGTATGCTTTCAAATAGACTGATTATAAAACTTGATGTGGCTGAAAACTGATTCGCTTTGAAAGTAACTTGTAGTCTAGGCTTAACGTTTTTATTCGCCATTCCATGTAGTGCATTTATGCGTCGTTGTGATATATTGGTTTGAACGATTTACTTGCCAATGCAGTCCTGGTATTATGCCTCTTGTAGAAGATATGCTGATAAGCCTAAACATTCTGGCCACTGCTGACCGCGAGATTAAATGCCTCCTGGTGGCTATGCAGGATACGTTACTCAGTACGGAAGGTATACGAGGTATGGCTGTCACACAGTCAAGTACGCATACACCAAAGATGAGTGACCAATAGCTATGAAGCCTTCTTCGTTGAATACGGCATCTCAGGTGTCTGTAGGCAAACAATGTGGCCGTGGCCTTCGTTTGTGTAAGAACTGTTATTTCATTCTGTTGGAATAAAGCAACAACTTGTCGCGAAGTTTCACCTGAAACTTGGAAAGATGGCTATTTAAATCTGCCTGTTACTGAAAGGAATGTATAAATATGACGAAGACGTTTTATCACGTACGAGAGCATTCCCAAGATGGCCGAGAAGACGCTGAAGATGACCCACACACGCGACGCCCTTCCACATAAAAAATGGGCGATAATCTCGAAAAAGTAGGGGATCTGATTCGATCCGACCGTCGATTGATTATTCAACCGATTTCTGAAACTGTAGGAATTGACAAAGAAAGCGTAAGGCAAATTTTACATAACCGGTTTAACATGAGTTAAGTGTGTGCGGAACTGATGACGAAAATTCTTACGATCAAAAAAAAAAAGCTCTTCAAAATATTTGTACTGACATTTTGAATACAATTGAAAACTATCCTAATTTCAGGGAAAGAGCGAGAACGTGTGACGAATCCTGGTTTTTCATATATGATCGAGAAACTAAGCGCCGATCCATGCACTGGCAGGGTCCAACTTCACCGACAACGAAAAAAGCTGCCATGAGTATGTCAAGCTTTAAGGCGGCTACACGAGTAGAGGGGGCTGTGTGGAAGGGACTGAACGGTTTTTTTAGGTTAGAGGGTCGCAGGAAACTACAGGAAGGGCGTCCGTCTAAAATGGGCCAGGTAAAACACAGTAAGGTAGTTGTAGAAACGATCGGTATTGTAGTTGTAAATTGTCGTAGCTGTGTTGGGGAAGAACCAGAGCTCCAAGCCCTAATAGAAAGCACTAAATCTCAAATAGTTCTAGGTACAGAAAGCTGGCTAAAGCCGGAAATAAGTTCAGCTGAAATTTTTTCACACAATCTAATAGTGGTCAAAAAGGATAAATTAAATACACTTGGAGGTGGAGTATTTATTGCTGTCAGAAGTAGTTTAACTTGTAATGAAATTATATAATCGGTGTTGACTTCAATCTACCCTCGATATCCTGGAAAGATTATACGTTTAAAGCAGACGGCAGGCATAAAATGACCTTCGAAATTGTACTGAATGCTTTCTAAGAAAATTATTTTGAACAGTTAGTTCATGAACCCACTCAAAGCGTAAATGGTTGCGAAAGCATACTTGACCTCTTAGCAACAAATAATCCTGGACAAATAGGGAGTATCGTGACGAGTACAGGGATTAGCGACCACAAGGCAGTTGCTGCTAGGCTGAATACCATAATACCTACATCCATCAAAAAGAAACGCAAAGTATATCTATTTAAAAAATCTGATAAAAATGCTCTTAACGCCTTTTTAAGAGACAGTCTTCAATCCTTCCCATCTGATCACGTAAGCGTAGAAAACATGTGGAATGATTTAGAAGAGATAGTATCGACGGCAATTGAGAGATATATACCACGTAAATTAATAAGTGACGGTGCTGATCCACCATGGTACACAAAACGGGTCGGATCGCTGTTGCAGATTTAAAAGAACGCAAAATCCCCAAGATTCGCAAAGTTTTGCAGAAGTTCAAAATATAGCGCGTACTTCAAAGCGAGATGCTTTTAATAATTCCCACAACAAAATTCTGCCTCGGGATCTGGCAGAATACCCAGAGACTCTGGTCATACATAAAGCACACCAGTGGCAAGACACAATCAATACCTTCACTGCGCGATAACAACGGTGAAGTCACTGATGACAGTGCTACTAAAGCAGAGTTATTAAACACGGTTTTCCGAAACTCATTCACCAAAGAAGACAAAGTAAATATTCCTGAATTTCAATCAAGAACAACTTCCAAAATGAGAAATATAGAAGTAGATATCCTCGGTGTCGCAAAGCAGCTTAAATCACTTAATAAAGGCAAGGCTTCTGGTCCAGATTGTATACCAGTCACGTTCCTCTCAGTGTATGCTGATACAATAGCTCCATATTTAGCGATTATATACAACCGCTCGCTCATAGAAAGATCCGTACCTACAGACTAGAAAATGGCTCAAGTCACACCAATACTCCAAAAGATAATCCGTTGTATTACAGGCCAATATCACTAACATCGATTCGAACATTATGAAGTACCTCGAAGAAAACTATTTATTGACACATAGTCAGCACGGTTTCATAAAATGTCGTTCTTGCGAAACACTCTTTATACTCATGAGATAATGAGTGCTATCGTCAGGGGATGTCAAATTGATTGCCTATATTTAGATTTCCAGAAGGTTGTGGATACCGTTCCTTACAAACAACTGTGTGCCTGTGGAATATCGCCTCATTTGTGCGACTGGATTCGTGATTTCGTGTCAGAAAGGTCACAGTTGGTAGTAACAGACGGGAAGTCACCGAGTAAAACAGAAGTAATATCCGACGTTCCCCAAGGAAGTGTTATAGGCCCTATATTGTTCCTGATCTATATTAACAATATAGGAGATAATCTGAGTAGCCGTCTTAGATTGTTTGCAGATGATGCTGTTATTTACAGTCTTGTAAAGTCATCAGATAACCAAAACGAATTGCAAAATGATTTAGATAAGATATCTGTATCGTCTAAAAAGTGGCAATTGACCTTGAATAAAGAAAAGTGTGAAGTAATTCACATGAGTACTAAAATAAATTCGCTAAATTTCGATTACGCGATAAGTCTCACAAATCTGAAGGCTGTAAATTCAACTAAATACTTAGGGATTAGAGTTACAAATAACCTAAATTGGAATGATCACATAGAAAATGTTGTGGTTAGAGCAAACCGAAGACTGCGATTCACTGGCAAAACACTCAGAAGGTGCATCAAGTCTACTAAAGAGACTGCTTACACTACGCTTGCCCGCCCTATTCTGGAGTAATACTGTGCGGTGTGGGATCTGCATCAGATGGGACTGACGGATGACATCAAGAAGTTCTAAGAAGGGCAACTCGTTTTGTATTATCGTGAAATAGGGGAGATAGTGCCACAGATATGATACGTGAATTGGGAGCGGCAATCATTAAAACAAAGGCGTTTTCGTTGCGACGGGATCTTCTCATGAAATTTCAATCACCAGTTTTCTCTTCCAATTGCGAAAACATTATGTTGCCACGCACCTACACAGGGAGAAATGATCGTCAAGATAAAATAAAAGAAATCAGAATTCGCACAGAAAACTTTAAGTGCTCGTTTTTCCCGCGCGCCGTTCGAGAGTGGGGCGGTACAGACAGCTTGTAAGTGGTTCATTGAACCCTCTGCCAGGCACTTAATTGTGAATAGCAGAGTAATCACGTAGATGTAGATGAAAGCAACGATGACTGTTTTTTCCGATATTAATGGAATTTTGTATCTTCACTGGCTTCCTGAAGGTCAGACTATTAGTCAACGTTACTACCTTTACTTTCTTGCGCAACTCCGTAAGAAAATAAGAAAAAAATTACCCGAAATGTGAAATTACAAGTCGTGGGTTCTGCATCAAAACAACGCACTGGCTCATACCGCATTGTCTGTTGAGAGGTTTCTAGATAAGTACAGCATCCCAGCATTAGTCCACCGACCTTTTCCGCCTCACCTATCACTGTGTGATTTTTACCTGAGCCTCAAGGTCTAATCTGCATTACACTTGAGTGATAAAAGTCATGGGATAGCGATAATATCGTGTACTGGGGGTGTATTGGAGGTGCTGTCATTTGTACTCAGTTGATTCATCTGAAATTATGTCCGACGTGATTATGGCCGCATGATGGGAATTAACAGACTTTGCACGCGGAATGGTACTTGGAGCTAGAGGCATAGGTCATTCCACTTCGGAAATAGTGAGGGAATTCAATATTCCGAGATCTTGTGGTGGCTGTTTTTGCATGGAATGGACTTGGTCCTCTGCACAAACTGAAGCGAACTTTGAGTGGAGATGATTACGTTTGGCTACTTACCCTCAGACGTCAAGAAGAATATAATAAATCCGATCCCAAAAATGTAGGTGTTGACAGGTATGAAAATTAAAGCTACGGCTGCAAAATACTAATGCGAATTCTTTACAGACGAATGGAAAAACTAGTAAAAGGCGTCCTCTGGGAAGATCAGTTTGGATTCCGTAGAAATGCTGGAACACGTGAGGCAATACTGACCCTACGACTTATCTTAGAAGAAAGATTAAGAAAAGGCAAACCTACGTTTCTAGCATTTGTATACTTAGAGAAAGCTTTTGACAATGTTAACTCGTATACTTCCTTTCAAATTCAAATACAGGGAGCGAAAGGCTATTTATAATTTGTACAGAAACCAGATGGCAGTTATAAGAGTCGAGGGGCATGAAAGGGAAGAAATGGTTAGAAAGGAAGTGAGAGAGGGTTGTAGCTTATCCCCGATGTTATTCAATGTGTATATTGAGCAAACAGTAACGGAAACAAAAGAAAAATTTGGAGTAGGAATTAAAATCCATGGAGAAGAAATAAAAACTTTGAGGTTTGCGGGCTACATTATAATTCTGTCAGAGACAGAAAAGGACCTGGATGAGCAGATTAACGGAATGGACAGGTCTTGAAAGGAGGATATAAGATGAACACGCACAAAAGCAAAACGAGGATAATGGAATGTAGTCGAATTAAATCAGGTGATACTGAAGGAATTAGGTTATGAAATGAGACACTCAAAGCAGTAGATGAATTTTCCTATTGGGGGAGCAATATTACTGATGATTTCAGAAGTGTAGTAAATATAAAATGTAGACTGGCTATCGCAGGGAAAGCGTTTCTGAAGAAGAGGAGTTTGTTAACATCGAGTATAGATTTAAGTGTGAGGAAAACTTTTCTGAAAGTATTTTTATGGAGTGTAGCCATGTATGGAAGTGAAATATGGACGATAAATGGAGTAGACAATAAGAGAATAGAAGCTTTCGAAACGTGATGCTACAGAGGAGTGCTGAAGGTTAAATGGGTAGATCATATAACTAATGAGGAGATACTGAATAGAATTGGGAAGAAGAGTAATTTGTGGCACAACTTAAATAGAAGAAGGGATCTGTTGGTAGGACACATTCCGAGGCATCAAAGGATCGTCAATTTAGTACTGGAGGGCAGCGTGTAGAAGAAGACCAAGAGATGAATACACTAAGCAGATTCAGAAGGGTGTAGGTTGCAGAGGGTAATCGGAGATGAAGAAGCTTGTACAGTATAGAGTAACATGGAGAGCTGCATCAAACCAGTTCTGGGCTGAAGACCACAACAACACTTGGAGACGATTTGCAGCCACTCATGAACTCCATGATCCCAAACAACGATGTCATATCAACAGACCACAATTATTCGCATTTGGTTTTCAGATATGTTCTGGACAGTTAGCGCGAATGACTTGGCCACCCAGATCGTCCTACATGAATCCCATCGAACCTTTATGGAAGATAATCGAGAGGTTAGTTCGTGCAGAACATCTTGCACTGGTAACACTTTCGCAATTATGGTTGGCTATAGAGGCAGCATGGCTCAATATTTCTGCTGGGGACTTCCAACGACTTGTTGAGTCCATGCCTCGTCGAGCCGCTGCACAACACCTGACAAAAGAAGGTCCCACACGATATTAGGATGCATCTCATGACTTTTGTCACCTCAGTGTAAAAGGAACTAGTTTTCAGTCCGTTGGAGCAGTGAAAGAAAAATGGGTACACGTAATCAAGGAGTTCATGTTGTTGGGATAGAGGAGGGGAGTATATTGAGGGTGGCAATAACTAAATACGTATGTTTTTCAAAATAAATGTTTTACAGTAATTCTTCTTTTGCTTGTGCCGTTTTTCCCGCGGATACGCTGGGTCGTCATGGTTAATCGGATGTGGCAATGTTAGTTGAAGGGGTGGTCTGATGCCCTTCCTGCCGCCACCCCATAACCCCCGGGTAGGAATTAGTGTACCCCAACTGTCTGCGACTAGTGTAATCCATGGAATAGTGCGAAAGTGTTCAGAGGTCTGATAGCCGTGTAACTGAGGCGGAACGTGGGGACCAACCCGGTATTCACCTAGTCAGATGTGGAAAACCGCCCAAAAACCACATCCAGGCTGGCCGCCACACCGGCCATCGTCGTTAATCTGCCGGGCGGATTCGATACCGGACCAGCGCGCCTACCCGAGTCCAGGAAGCAGCGCGATAGCGCGCTCGGCTAACCTGGTGAGTAAAATGTATCACAGCAATAGTACCGTTATTTTATAGCCACACCTAGTATAAGCGAAGCAGATATGAACGAGGAATCATTCTAGCGGCTACACGGGCCACAAATATGGAAATTCTCTGACAAAGGGAACCTGGGAACGAGCTTTTCGAAAACGTTGAAGTTGGTCGACCACGTTCTGCTGTCATGAGCATCTGTGGAAATTGGTTGAGGACGGGGAAACTACGACTATGCGACAAAGTGTTGGATGTCCACGCCTCGTCACAGGACGAGGTCAGAGGCTTCATCACTTTGCAAAAAGTGACACAGGTTGTAGGGGCAGTATTATGCTGCGGGGGATACTCAGTGGGTCTTACATGGGACGTGTGGTAGTAGTCGAAGGCAACATGACTGCTGTGTACTATGTGAACGTTATTGCGGACCACATGCATTCTTCATTCTTGATGTCTTCTCCAGTGCTGATGGCATCTTCCAGCTGGGTAATTATCCGCATTATAAGGCCAATATCGTGTTATAGTGATTTGAATAGCCTGACATGAACTCTTGCTGATTTACTGGTTACCAATTTCTCCTGATCTGACACACCTGTGAGGTGATATCGGGTGCAGATGGTGTCGGGCGCCAGCTCTGTGCCAACAAACCACCGGACTGTAATTTACAAGGAACAGTATGACTATATATCTATAAAGGATTTACCGAATCCCTGACTCGCAGAATCGTTGCTGTATTACTCTGCAATTCCGACCAACAAGCTATTAAGCTCGTCGTCATAATGTTTTGGCTCATAAGCTTAGAGCATTGCGTTACCCTAATGTGTATATACAGCGTGATTCCCTACCGAATCGGTTTATACAACCCGCACTGAGTGTGTATCAGGAACGGTATCTAGACAGACGATAGCCAAGTAATCGGTATAAATTCCCTTTGAGAACTGTGGTAGACTGTTAGCAAACGGAATCATATTGTAAAAAATGCAAGGGAGGACTGGATATGAGTTATACAGTATTTTTGGACCAAGGCGTACCTTACTTCTGCCATACTCATCCAAGTGCCTCCGATTATTCGTTGTGTAGTTAGCGTCATAGTCATACAAGTTTTGGATATCTCCGTAAGCTTTTTTTCCGTTTATAGTACTTAATATTTTGTAAATAGTACAGAAAGTTGCTTTATGAACTGAGTTTGACCATCGAAAACAACGTAGTTGACAGGCGATATCAAAATAGGAAATGTGGATGTAAAAACCTTCCAGTATATAACCTCTAACCCATTTACAAAAGATTAAGAACTATAAACAGAATATAAACTTAAGGAGACATCAAAAACCTGTATGACTACATTGATAGTTACACAAAGGAAGATTTGAGACACTTGGATTAGAGTGCCAAAAGTAAGGTATATCTTGGTCCAAAAATACTGTGTAGCTCATGTCCAATTCTCAGTTGCGTTTTTACAGTATGAATCCGTTTGCCAACAGTATCCTAAATCTCTGAGAGGGAGAACTTATACCGATTACGTGGCTATCGCCTGTTCGGATGCCGTTCCTGATACAGAAGTAGTGCAGATCTCATAAAACGAATCGGTAGAAGCAACGGAATCACCTTGTATATATTTTAATAGGAAGGTGACAATAGAGCCACGGTAAGTGGTTGTAGAACACACCGGCAAATACTGAATGTACACATGTATTATTGTTACTCTAAGTTAAGTGAGTACATAAAACTCACATGAGTGCAAGGGAATCAGAGAAAAAAAGAACGCCTGAAAATACACGATGACAATATCCGTGTCACAGTATTAAAATACGTGAGCATGGTATCACATGTAAATTTTTCAGAGAAAGATGGGGGCTGAGGTTAACCCAGCCCATAAATATGGAGGTCAAGTTATTTGTTCTTTCAGTCTAAAGGAATGAAGTTCCAATAAAAATTTAAACTTTACAGAAGCGTCGTGAGGCTGCTATATTGCAATGACCATGAATCATTCTATTTCAGCAGAAGAGACAGCTTTGTGCTTGATACTTGCGACTCCTTAGCCGTCTGCTTTTGTGTCTGGTGTGAGATGCGTACACGAAAAGACCCCAGACATTAATTGTCCAAGCGCTCTTTCCATTTAGAGCTTATAGTGTAAATGAACGGCACAGATAACGTAACTTACCGCGCTACATTCGTCTCAAAGAACTTAGTGCACCTGCGTTACAGCGATCAAGCTGCCACAAACTCAGAGAAGAAGAAACTCATTGTGCCTCACATTATGCATGATCTGGGGGGTGGGGGGCGTGTTAGAAAAAGGAAAGTTAGGATAAACTCTATTCATCTGTCCATACATTCGATGACTACAGCCTTATACAGTGAAACGCCAAAAAAACTGGTATAGACATGCGTATTCAAATACAGAGATATGTAAACAGGCAGAATACGGCGTTGCGATTGTTAACGCCTGTAAAAGACAAGTGTCTGGGGCAGTTGTTAGAGTGGTTACTGCTGCTACAATGGCAGGTTATCAAGATTTGAGTTTGAACGTGGTGTTATAGTCGGCGAACGAGCGATGGGACACAGTTTCTTCCAGGTAGTGAGGAAATGCGGATTCTCCCGTACGATCATTTCACGAGTGTACCGTGAATGTCTGCAATCTGGTAAAACATCAAATCTCTGATAGCGCAGCGCCCGGAAAAAGATCCTGCAAGAATGGAACCAACAACGACTGAAGAGAATCGTTCAACATGACGGAAGTGCAACTCTTCCACAAATTGCTGCAGATTTGAATGCTGGGCTATCAACAAGTGTCAGTGTGCGAACCATTCAACGAAACATCATCGACATAGGCTTTCGGAGCCGAAGGGCTACACGCGTACCCTAGATGACTGCATGACACAAAGCTTTACGCCTCTCCTGGGTCCGTCAACACTGATATTGGACTGTTGATGACTGGAAACATGTTGCCTGGTCAGACGAGTCTCGTTGCAAATTTTATCGAGCGAATGGACGTGTACAGGTATGGAGACAACCTCACAAATCCACAGACGGTGCATTTCAGCCGAGGACTGTTGAAGCTGGTGGAGGCTCTGTAATGGTGTGGGGCGCATGCAACTGGACTGATATGGGATCCCTGATAGTCTAAATACGACTCTGACAGGTGACACGTACGAAAGCATCCTGTCTGATCACCTCCATCCATTCATGTTCATTGTGCGTCCCGACGGACTTGGGCAATTCCAGCAGGACAAATACATCCAACACGTCTCGAATTACTGCAGAGTGGCTCTAGGAACACTCTCCTGAGTTTAAACACTTCAGCAGGCCACAAAACTCCCAATACATGAACATTATTGAACATATCTGGAATGCCATGCTACGTGCTGCTCAGAAGAGATCTCCACCACATCGTAAACTTACGGATGTATAGACAACCATGCAGGAGTCATGGAGTCACTTCGCTCCAGGACTACTTCAGACGTTCGTCGAGTCTATGCCACGCCGTGCTGCGGCGCTTCAGCGTGCTCGCGGGGTCCCTACACGATATTACGTAGGTGTACCAGTTTCTTTGGCTCTTCAGTGCATGAAATAATAAACTGGTGTAGACACAAAAATATAAATTAAAAAGAATAAGCGAGACTCGATGCAGCGATTTCGGATCCTGAACGCTAACCACATGATCAGGCCCATCTCGTGCTCATGGTCGCAGCGCACCAGTACGTCACTGAAAATAAATCTTCTCTTGCGATTTTCTCGAAACTGCCTAAATTGTACGCGTTACTGCTTTCACGTTATGTTGTCCTAATGGACTGTTAAAATTGTGCGAAGTTTGAAGTAAGTCCATGATACGAACGTCGTGGTTTTCCCTTGTGAATGTGGAACACCGAACGATTTCCTTGAACTAAACAAAAATATCGAAACCTACGTGTTCTACTTTAAAGCCCTTAATTTGTAAGTACCATAACAAACAAACTCATTTCTTAAATGAAGAGAAAAATCCTTCATCTGAAAAGAGAAGGCTCACTCTAAAATTGGCCTCGCAGCAGGTTCAAATGGTTCAAATGGCTCTGAGCACTATGGGACTTAACATCTGAGGTCATCAGTCCTCTAGAACTTAGAACTACTTAAACCTAACTAACCTAAGGACATCACACACATCCGTGCCCTAGGCAGAATTCGAACATATCGCGCGGTTCCGGGCTGAAGCGCCTAGAACCGCGCAGCAGGTGTTTTAGCTTGTGTTGGTACAGAAGTAGTGACGAGGCAGGAAATGAGCGGCTGTTTGTAGCCGCGCAGCTGCTAATTCCAGCGCAGCCTGCACGTTACATAAAGCAGTAAACAGCGGGTAGCATAGGCGGGAGGGAGGAAGGGTGGGGGCGCGTGTGCACCTAGGCGTGGCGGTCCATCCAGGCCAGTGGCGGCTCCGCGCAGTTGCTGCCTGCATCGCTGGTAGCCGCTGACCAGTGGTCCACACGCCAACGCCGAGAACGGTCCACGTCATGCAAGAGTAATTTCAGAAGTTCAAGGGCCACAAAAAAAAATCACGACATAAATAGAAGGAGAGTTTCATTGTTGTCGGTTCTGACGATTGATCACTGTTCGAAGAAGGAACATGTGTTCAAGCGACGTATCTCAGCCAACCTCGCTTTGCTAATCACTTGGCCTTCTTTGGCACTGGTGTCGATAAATTTTACTAATGAATGAAGAAACTTAATAAATCAATGGATATGGTATTCTGTAACTTACAAATACTCAAAGCTTATTACGTTAACCCTTACAGTACCAAAGTACAAAACGTGCAATACCAAGGGGTGAGTGAGGGTCCTTTGTGCCCACCAAAAAAAGATTATAATTCAAAGGTCTTTAATTTTTAAAGAAATTTATTAACAAAATATGCATAAAGAGCAACTGATGCACAATAAAGGTCAAAAAACTGTACATTTCTTTTAGCAGTTTACAAAAACTCGTTTAGTATTTTTCACTTTTTTCATCATTTAATTTTATTTAGTCTTATTTTCTTGAGCAGCGTCTCTTTACATAAGTGTCTCTTATAGTCGCTCCAGATCTTTGCTGCTTTGTTCACTTTATTGTACCTCACTGCTTTTGTCTGGCTTTAAGAACGATACAAATGAGGTCTTCCCCTTCCTCCTTCAGTTTCCTTCGCAGCGAATTTCTGCATGATATTCTGCCCGAGAACACCTTCTATGGCTGAAACGACACAGTTCTGGAATCCTCTAATAGTCGTAGTCCTTTCTTCATCATAAGGTTTCGTGAGCTGTAGTCCCAGTTCTTCAAGAAAAAGCCGTTCTTATTAGATTTTGTCTTATTGCCCTCTGGGAAGATGAGCGCTACTATGTCCACAAGAGTATAGAAAATACACTATTGGGCATTAAAATTGCTACACCAAGAAGAAATGCAAATGATAAAAGGGCATTCATTGGACAAATGCTAGAACTGACATGTAATTACATTACCAGGCAATATGGGTGCATAGATCCTGAGAAATCAGTACCCAGAACAACCACCTCTGGCCGTAAAACGGCCTTGATACGCCTGGGCATTGAGACAAACAGAGCTTGGATAGCGTGTACAGGTATAGCTGCCCATGCAGCTTCAACACGATACCACAGTTCATCAAGAGTAGTGACTGGCGTATTGCGACGAGCCAGTTGCTCGGCCACCATTGACCAGACGTTTTCAGTTGGTGAGAGATCTGGAGAATGTGCTGGCCAGGGCAGCAGTCTAACATTTTCTGTATCCAGAAAGGCCCGTACACGACCTGCAATGTGCGGTCGTACATTATCCTGCTGAAATGTAGGGTTTCGCAGGGACCGAATGAAGGGTAGAGCCACGGGTCGTAACACATCTGAAATGTAACGTCCACTGTTGAAAGTGCCATCAATGCGAACAAGACATGACCGAGACACCCCATACCATCACACCGGGTTATATGCCAGTATGGCGATGACGAATACACGCTACCCATGTGCGTTCACCGCGATATCGCCAAACACTGATGCGAAAATCATGATGCTGTAAACAGAACCTGGATTCATCCAAAGAAATGACGTTTGGCCATTCGTGCACCCAGGTTCGCCGTTAAGTACACCATCACAGGCGCGTCAAGGGTAACCGCAGCCATGGTCTCAGAGCTAATAGTCTATGCTGCTGCAAACGTCGTCGAACTGTTCGTGAAGATGGTTGTTGTCTTGCAAACGTCCCCATCTGTTGACTCAGGGATCGAGACGTGGTTTCACGATCCTTTACAGCCATGTGGATAAGATGCCTGTCATCTCGACTGCTTGAAATACGAGGCCGTTGGGATCCAGCACGGCGTTCCGTATTACCTTCCTGAACCCACCGATTCCATATTCTGCTAACAGTCATTGGATTTCGACCAACGCGAGCAGCATTGTCGCGATACGATAAACCGCAATCGCGGTAGGCTACAACCCGACCTTACTCGAGGCATCCCAAAAATGTTTCACCAGGCAACACCGGTCAACTGCTGTTTGTGTATGAGAAATCGGTTGGAAACTTTCCTCATATCAGCACGTTGTAGGTGTCGCCACCGGCGCCAACGCTGTGTGAATGCTCTGAAAAGCTAATCATTTGCATATCACAGCATCTTCTTCCTGTCGGTTAAATTTCGCGTCTGTAGCCACGTCATCTTCGTGGTGTAGCAAGTTTAAAGGCCAGGAGTGTAGACAGCGGCCACCTTCTTGTAGACCTGTTAGTTGAAAATATCCTCACCATTTGATCGACTGTGTCAACATCACGCTTCATCTCATTATAATGTATATTTATGACTGTTATTTATGACTGTTTTCTTCTTAGCGTCATTACGTGAACCAACTGCAGCGCCATAATATTAAGTCAACAGCAACAGGTTTTTTCCGGTGGGTTTTCCGGGAGATATAAGAAATAATTGTGATTATGATATTTCCAGTACTAGCATCGCTGAAAGCAAATTTAGTGGCATATAATTCTTTTTTTTCAGAGATGTCTTTCAGTTCTTGAAATATATGCTTCCTATTAGCTTGTAATGTTCCCCCAAAAGATAGCTTCTGATTCCTCCACAATTCTTCGGCCAAATCAGCTGAAGTGTAATATCTGTGTGTGGTGCCATTGCGCCCTGAATTATGTGTAGGAATTATGAATATTATGTATAGCTGCAGCTGAATTTAATTGTTGTGGACCCTAATTTTTCTTCCTTCATATGGCACCCTGTTGAGAACATATCTAGTTTTAGAGTCTTTGAGCATTCGTATAAATATACCGTACTTCCATGTTTTTCCTTCTTGAAGATCTTGAAGGTGTACATGCCACGGAACAATGACAACATTTCATCAATAACAGTATGCTTCCCGCCAGAATAATATCTTGTCCGCAATTCATTCATTTCATCAAATAATTCTCGTATTGCAGCAAACTTCTCATGTTCCCTTAGCTCATTCTGCGTCTCTCTGTCATCAGATATTTCTATTTTAGTAAGCTCAATAAGAAGGAACAAGAAACAATCAGAAACCAGAGAAAAAGGAATCATTGTCGTTACCCACACAGAGAAATTCCATGCCCAGAGGGCCTACACTACCGAATAGTTAAAATTTATGGAATAAGACACTCGCTGGCAAGTCACTACTACTACCAATGGGGTAGACTTTGTAACGACGTCATTAGACATATCAACAGATTAAGTTATGCTGAAAAAATTTACATATTTATAAAATCAGGTAGAGGAAATAATAAAAACAACAAATATTTTTATCAGAATTTTTAAATATGAGATACTACTCTAAATGACGATGTTTCCAAAAGGGGGGCACAAAGTACCCCTCCCCCGCTTGCTGCTGTAAGGGTTAATATGCTGGGTGAACCAAAATTCGTCGACTCTGAGGGCTCAGCATGATTCTTTGCATACAAAAAGCACAAAAGCGTCTGTAGCAGAATTTCATCCTGTGCATGTTTTCGACAGAAAAACGGACGTTGAAGCAAGGCAAGCTGGCAACACTTTGATCACATTTCCGATAAATCTCTTCATTCTACACCTACATCCATGCTCCGCAAGCCACCTGACGGTGTGTGGCGGAGGGTACCTTGAGTACCTCTATCGGTTCTCCCTTCTATTCCAGTCTCGTATTGTTCGTGGAAAGAAGGATTATCGGCATGCTTCTGTGTGGGCTGTAATCTCTCTGATTTTATCCTCGTGGTCTCTTCGCGAGATATACGTAGGAGGGAGCAATATACTGCTTGACTCTTCGATGAAGGTATGTTCTCGAAACTTCAACAAAAGCCCATACCGAGCTACTGAGCGTCTCTCCTGCAGAGTCTTCCACTGGAGTTTATCTATCATCTCCGTAACGCTTTCGCGATTACTAAATGATCCTGTAAGGAAGCGCCCTGCTCTTCGTTGGATCTTCTCTATCTCTTCTATCAACCCTATCTGGTACGGGTCCCACACTGCTGAGCAGTATTCAAGCAGTGGGCGAACAAGCGTACTGTAACCTACTTCCTTTGTTTTCAGATTTCATTTCCTTAGGATTCTTCCTATGAATCTCAGTCTGGCATCTGCTTTACCGACGATCAACTTTATGTGATCGTTCCATTTTAAATCACTCCTAATGCGTACTCCCAGATAATTTATGGAATTAACTGCTTCCAGTTGCTGACCTGCTATACTGTAGCTAAATTATAAGGGATCTTTCTTTCTATGTATTCGCAGCACATTACACTTGTCTACATTGAGATTCAATTGCCATTCCCTGCACCATGCGTCAATTCGCTGCAGATCCTCCTGCATTTCAGTACAATTTTCCATTGTTACAACCTCTCGATATACCACAGCACCATCCGCAAAAAGCCTCAGTGAACTTCTGATGTCATCCACAAGGTCATTTATGTATATTTTGAATAGCAACGGTCCTACGACACTCCCCTGCGGCACACCTTAAGTCACTCATACTTCGGAAGACTTCTCTCCATTGAGAATGACATGCTGCGTTCTGTTATCAGTGTTAGAACACCCACTGTATTCGCCTGACCTAGCACCATATGACTTTTATCTATTCCCCAAGATCAGATCCGCATTAAAATGAACAAAATTTCAGTCCGCTGAAGCAGTAAAAGAAAAAGCGGCTCACGTTATCAAGGATTTCACGGAGGAAGACTTCCAGCTCTGTCTCCATCAATGGAAAATTCGCATGGATCACTGTAGGGATAGACGAGGGAAATGTATTGAGTGTAACAATAACTAATATATATGTTTCTGAAATAAAATGTTTTATACCATTAGTCCCGTCATTTTTTGCCTCGCCTCGTATGTTAATCGTCTCCCGATTGATAAGTTTCGTAATTGTTTCTGTCCTATGACAGGTAATTTATTTTTAAGCGATTCTTATTCTTCATAAATATTTTCGACGTGTTTGACCAATATCTGTTACTTTCAACGCTTTTAAAACTGTTGTTGTAGGACATGATCATTTGAGAAACAAGTATGAGTTAATGTGACAGCTATCTTCTCACAGTCGTATTCTAACTTGTCCTATATGTACTTTTGTTTTTTATCACAAGTCGAAGGCATTTGCTGATAACATTCACATAATTGTTCAGCCCGGCCGGACTGCGGCGCTCATTAGCAAGCCCTCCCACCCCCCACCCGTTGGAGGTTCGAGTGTGTGTGTGTGTGTGTGTTGTCCCTAGCGCAAGTTAGTTTAAGTTAGATTAAGTAGTGTGTAGGCCTAGGGACCGATGACCTCAGCATTTTGGTCCCATCGCAACTTACCACAAAAAAATTAACACGCCACTTGCGAATCTCGAGGAGGCGTGCCGATGAATTAACTTCAAGGTCGATGTGCTGGATAGCTTGGATGAAGTTTTTAGGCGGTTTCCCACAGCTCACTAGGTTAACAACAGGCTGGTGCACGCATCCCGCTTCAGATAAACGATTCACAAACAATTAGAAAATGTTCTCGCTCTTTCACATGGTATAACTCTAGATGCAGACCGACACCATACACCAAGTCCGTCCTGGGGAGGGGGAAGGGGCGGGAAAGAGGTTGGCCGCGAAGGGGTGGGGGTGGGGGACTGCGACAGGAAGAATAGTAATGCAATTCTTCAGTTATATGGCTGTGGTAATCAGAGTATGATTTTTTTTTCATAAAGTTGGCAACGGCGACGTCTTTCACACCTATAAATCATCAATCACTTGTTAAAATCATACGTTACATAATGACGCTTCTAATTTGTTTTACTTTCGTTACTGCAATACCTACAGCAAACAAATGTACTTCAGCCTTTCTACCATCGATGCTAAGTGATAAGTCATGTGTACTTCCGCACGTTGTAAATACAAAGCATAACAATTTAAACGTGAACGATGTCAGTAATGCTTCAGTAAATTTCGTGTGTGTGCGCACAGTGGTTCGTGTTCCAACTATAAAGGCACTTACGAGCTTATCACGGTCTCGTAAGTATAAAATAAAAATTAGATGGCTAAGTCCGCAGCCTACATGCATATTTCTAAGCGCTTCGCACATATTTCTGGCTAGTCTTACGAGCCCCGGCATTGCTTCGCTTGCAACTACTAACACCGCTGTTTATTGTAGGTAATGAAATGAGAAAGTAAGGAAGATATTTTCAATGTCCTATCGTTCTTCGTTAGCAGTGGTCAGAGATTCTTTTTCTTCGTTATCATTTCTCACCATATTGGCGGGGATCGCTACACTCTGTTTCCAGTTGTCGTGAGCAGAGAGAAAGCCAGTAATTTGCAAGTTGTATTCTTTTCTATTACATTAGTGTTCGTCCTTGGAGACAATTGTCTTCTACCTCTAAGGCCCTTCTTTTCTTCACTGTCGTCTTTTCTACTCTTAGTACGTTCACACATAGGTCACAGACCATCACAGAGGCATTCCTCAACTTCTGATGACAGAAACGTCGCTACATTGCCCACACATTCTTCATTAGTAACCGATCACTACGTGTAAGATCAGTTACTCAGGAAGTATCTGTCTTACAATGAGGTACCTTGTCGATTCCTGTTTTCCCGGCCACCGTTTGGCTCCCAAGAAGTCAGCAGGTTGCACACGAGTGTGCAAATCTTAAGAACGAAAGTAACTTTCGCATTGTGTGTCACCGCCAAGTAACATACGTCGATGAAACTTGGACCGTACATAGAAAAAACTGCACTACTGGCCATCAAAATTGCTACACCAAGAAGAAATGCAGATGATAAACGGGTATTCATTGGACAAATATATTATACTAGAACTGGCATGTGATTACATTTTCACGAAATTTGGGTGCATAGATCCTGAGAAATCAGTACCCAGAACAACCACCTCTGGCCGTAACAACGGCCTTAATACGCCTGGGCATTGAGTCAAACAGAGCTTGGATAACGTGTAGAGGTACAGCTGCCCATGCAGCTTCAACACGATACCACAGTTCATCAAGGGTAGTGACTGGCGTATTGTGACGAGCCAGTTGCTCGGCCACCACTGACCAGACATTTTCAATTGAGGACAGATCTGGAGAATGTGCTGGCCAAGGCAGCAGTCAAAAATGTAAGGTTTCGCACGGATCGAATGAAGGGTAGAGCCACTGGTCGTAACACATCTAAAATGTAACGCCCACTGTTCAAAGTGCCGTCAATGCGAACAAGAGGTGACCGAGACGTGTAACCAATGGCACCCCATACCATCACGCCGGGCGATACGCCAGTCTGGCGATGACGAATTGACGTGTCCAATGTGCGTTCACCGCGATGGCGCCAAACACGGCTGCGACCATCATGATGCTGTTAACAGAGCCTGGATTCATCCGAAAAAATGACGTTTTGCCATTCGTGCACCCAGGTTCGTCATTGAGTACACCATCGTAGGCGCTCCTGTCTGTGATACAGCGTCAAGGGTAACCGCAGCCATGATCTCCGAGATCATAGTCCATGATGCTGCAAACGTCGTCGAACTGTTCGTGCAGATGGTTATTGTCTTGCAAAAGTCCCCATCTGTTGACTCAGGGATCGACACGTGGCTGCACGATCCGTTACAGCCATGCGAATAAGATGCCTGTCATCTCGACTGCTAGTGATACGAGGCCGTTGGGCTCCAGCACGGCGTTTCGTATTACCCTCCTGAACCCACCGATTCCATATTCCGCTAACAGTAATTGGATCTCGACCAACGCGAGCAGCAATGCCGCGATACGATAAACCGCAATCGCGATAGGCTACAATCCGACCTTTATCAAAGTCAGACACGTGATGGTACGCATTTCTCCTCTTACACGACGGATTACAACAACGTTTCACCGGGCAACGCCGGTCAACTGCTGTTTGTGTATGAGCAATCGGTTGGAAACTTTCCTCATGTCAGCATGTTGTAGGTGTCACCACCAGAACCAACATTGTGTGAATGCTCTGAAAAGCTAATCATTTGCATATCACAGCATCTTCTTCCAGTCGGTTAAATTTCGCGTCTGCAGTACATCATCTGCGTGGTGTAGCAATTCTAATAGCCAGTAGTGTAGTTCTAAGTCTAGGGGACTGATGACCTCAGACGTTAAGTCCCATAGTACTTAGAGCCATTTGAACCATTTAATCCTCGAAAATTCTGAAACATATGCCGAACGTCTCAATTTTTGGTGTCTTCTTGTTGGGTGTGTGTTCATAATGTCGGAAGCGAGTCGCGGTAAGTCAGTATTCAAGATGGGGGGAGAAGCTAAAACATTATTTAAGAATTATATGACTGCGTGGTGATTGTTCTTTTGGACATGTTCGAAAGAATAGACACCACGCATTCATATAATTAATTCACCTCGATGCACTACGAACCCACCGTATTCACTGGAGATGCACAATTACGTTCGACCTCCTGTGGGAATCTCAAAGAATCGACCATGGAGGACACAGACGGGGACTGCAGATATGTGGAGCTCAGTGGGAGTGTGGGATGCCTGGGAGACGTACCGTGATAGTGAGCATAATTACGATAAACACTGTGTATGAATGGTGCAGTTGTTCACACACTTCCCTACTAAGCGGGAGCTCTCAGGTTTGGGTCCCGGTCAAGCATGTATTTTCACTTTTCGCCGCTGATTCAGCATGAAGTCCTGATGCAGCTGACGTCTTCCTTTCCTTTCCCTTCCTCCCCCCCCCCCCCCTCCTCCCACCTTCAATTTACAAACTAATTAGGGAGCTGAGTGTTTTCGAAAGGTATAATTCGGGCTTACGATGAGTTGTCCCTTTCGTTCCTCGGCTGATGCCGACCTCTTCGCTTACCGTATCCAAACTTTGATTACCTTCAGCAGTGAGCTCAGAAATTCGTTTCGGGGCTTTCAAGTACTCTATCATTTCTGAAGTGAATACACACTTTCGTTTGTAATTGCTAGCAGAGCCAAAAGTCGGCACATTTGGCGTCGCTCGTAAGCCTTACGCGGGATGGGTCACGACACAAAAATGAAGACATCTTCGAAAATGGGGACATCCGATACCACAAGGCGAAAGGGTGAGCGGAGACGTCGGCATTGACAGCACACCCGCGCCTGTTAACAAGCGCACATGGGGTGAGCCTGAATGGAAGAATTTAGCGGCTTATAAAGACTGAGCCTGCTATATATCCCGGTCCACATTTTCTCTTAATTTTCACAATTCCAGCGTCTGACCCGCCGGCGTAATTGCCAGTCAAATAATATCTGAGTAATGGCAGATACCGAAGGGTCAACGCAAGTCAGATGCGCAAATCGCATGGGACAGAAACCCTGATGTCAAGCGTCCCTAAATGACCTTGCGGACTCTAAGACCTCCACGTCGTGATTCAGAAAGCGTCACCTCACTTTCCACACAGCAATCAAGTTCCTCGTCGACCTCTTCTACTTGGCATAACGGTAATTCTAGGTGGATCGCATTCGGAAGGATGACGGTTCAAACCCGCATCCGGCCATCCTGATTTAAGTTTTCCATGATTTCCCTAAATCTCTTCCGGAAAATGCCGCGATGGTTCCTCTGACAAGGCACGGCCGACTTCCTTCTCCTTCCTTCCACAATCCGATGAGAACGATGAGCTCGCTGTCTGATCTGTTCCCCCAAATCAATCCAACCCCAATTTTTCCTACGTGGAGAAGACGATTGTACAGCAAAAATACTAGTACAATATTTACGTCGTCGAGTGTGTCATTTGTGGATTTCGTAAGCACAGACAGCAAAATCAGACACTGCACTTGTCACTATCGTTGGGGTAAAAAGGAACACGCCTGAAATTCATTCGTGTGTGAGGCACGTCCAGCCACTCATAGCTAAAACAATTTTAGTGTTCTGTTATTTTACTTAATATGTGGTCCACGCGTTACAACATGCACTATTTACGACACTTAACGAGTTTTTCGCATGATTCAGCAAATTTCGGCATTGTTGACCATTTTATCATGACTACCTCAGAATCTCTTAGAAATTACGTGATGCGTCAAGTCCCAACCGTAGATAATAAACCCGCCTCGGATAATTCCAGCTGTTGTTCAGAAAAATATGACCTATTGGTCGGATGAAATAGTATTCTGAATAATTCCCAAATTATTCTCCAAGCTATAAGTTAATGCTATTAAATTCCTAAAAATTAGTAAAAGATCAGTAGCCATGCGTAAAAAATTACTTTGAGTTATCTGTAGCAAACAATGGAACTCAGACAGCTATACACAGTACCACGTTAGGGGACCTGGGTTCGAAACAAAAGTAATCTCTTAAAATTCAGTCGTATCCGTTGAAAATCAGGTTAGTTATGTTTACAAAGACAACAAAAATTATATAGAGAAAGCTTTATGTTGGATTTACTGCGAGGAAATTATTTACTAAACATTACTGAAAACCTTACGATGTTTTTGGGATCATACCACTTTCAAGTACATACATAGCACCTGTTTCTCATTCAACAATTTTTCCAAGTCTTAATAGTTAGTACCAACTTTCAGTCAAATTACAATAAAAAAACTACAGGAGAATCTACAGAAAAGTATTGTTAGCTGCTGCAAAAATTACAAATTGTGAGATAATGTTGCACACAGAAAACAAAAGCAAAGCAGCCTGGAATGTTATAAAACGGGAGGCTGGAAACGTTGAACAGAATCATTTGAAATCACAAATTAAAAACGAAGATTGTCAAATAAGCCATCCGAAAGAAGCGTTAAAATTTGTGAATGTGTACTTCAACAACATTCTAAGAAATTATAACAGAAATTTCCAGACATTTATGTCTTACCCACCCAGAACCAATCACCAAACAGAGAGAGGGGGTGGGACAACTCATACGTCAATAAAAAAAATCCTAGCTTGTGTTCTTAAAGATTTTGCAGGTACCATAAAAGCTACATTAACAAAAATAATCAATAAATCATTCGAATCTCGCATTTCTCCGAGTACATAAAGCAAGCAATTGTAATACCCTTACTTAAAAACGATAATGCGGAAAATGTATAAAGCTGCAGACCAATCTCTTCAATGTCCATCATTTCCAAAATTATTGAAAAACTAATGAAAAATAGATTAATGAAGTAATTAAATAAATTTAACTTTTTTGGTAATGAACAACATGGTTTCAGGCCCAGAAAAGGTACAGAATCAGCTGTTGCACAGTTCACAAAAATCAATTTTGAGGCACTGGAAAAAGGTGTTCACGTGGATGGAAGTTTCCTGGACTTGTCAAAGGCGTTCGACACTGCTGACCATGGAATGTTATTAGATAAATTAGAGCTACTAGGAATAATAAGTGTGGCTAAACAGTGGTTTAAGCCATGCTTAGAAAACCGGGTGCAACGAACTTAGACTTCACATACGTCAAAAAGATTTCTAGTAAAATACCTATCAGATTTAAAATATATCAATATAAGTGTCCCACAGGGAAGTGTATCAGGGCCAATCCTTTTTCTCATTTATGTTAATGATTTGCCACAAAGTGTCGGATGTGGAGAAAAAATACTGTTCGCTTATGACAGCAATATAGTGATCACAGCTAAAAGTAGAACAGAGTTGATAGAAAAGGCTAATGCAACTAAAGTAACTCTAAAAGCAAAGAAAACTAACTCTATGCTCTTCCGCATGAATAAAATACACAATGATACTAGATTAAAAATAAATGATGACGTATTAGAAAGTGTAACGGACACTAAATTCTTGGGTTGGAATGCAGACTATCAATTCAGATGGACAGAATATGTCAAAGCTTTGGCAAAGTGACTACCCACTGCATGTTATGCTTTGCGAATACTTGCAGCAGTCTGCAGTATTTCACGCCTCAGAGTGAGTTATTTTGGTTATATACATTTAATCCTAAGTTATGGAATCATGTTTTGGGGAACAAGTGCTGGGAACATTCAGACTACCTTCAAGTCACTGGAAATGGCTGGGTATATAATAACAAGTAGTAGCAATAGGGCCCATTGTACGGGTTTACTCAAGAAGCTAGAAATTTTAACTGTCCCATGTGAATTCATATTCCAGACTATAATGTACATGAGAAAGAATATTCATCTGTATAATAGAAACAGCTCACTTCATGAGCATGGAACTAGATCCAGTGACTACTTATACATAAATAGGAAAAAAAGTAAAAAACGCAGAACAGTATGTTATATAATGGCCTAGAAGTGTACTACAATATATTTATTATGCAAAAGCTGTTGCGGTGTAAATGAATATTTATATAATTTATAGATAGGCACTTAATATTCATGGTTACTCTATATAGTAAGCTCCACTATGTGGCATAATTATAAATGTTGTAAGTGGATTATAAGAACCGTAAAAATTGTAAGGATCCATGTACGTTTTATTTAATAAAAAACATTGCACCAACAGTAGTCGACACACATATAATTTGCGTTATTCTACAGATGAATAAATATATCAGTCTATCTATTTACCTCTAAGATGAATGCATCGTCGGACTATACATTTTGAGATTTAGAAATTGACTGCCTCATTAGACTTTTAAGTAGGAGCCATGCTGCAAATCTCATTGTCCATTGTGTTTGGAAAAGGCGGGAACCAATCATAAATTAGCGAAGATTCCAGATCTTCCCTCGTACATCGGTGATTTAGGGTACACAAGGGAACACAAGTTGTTGATATTCTCTCACAATTGTATTTCATCCCAAATACCTTCTGAATTTCTAAGGGTGTATTCCAGTCAACATTGTCAAAGCTTCTTCTAAATCACCAAATCCTATAAATGTGGGTTTGGCTTTCTTCAACTTATCTTCTAAGATAAGTTATACAGTCAGTACCGCTTCAAGTGTCCCCATTTTTCTACGGAACTTGTTACGTTGCAGCTTTATTTCGTTCCCTAGTTTTTCAACCACGATGGGAAGTAATGTCTTCTTCTTTAAAATGAAATGAATTTACGTAAATTTAATGCAGCCAGAAGACCAATGAAAAATAGACAGTTCGTATAAGTATTCAGTATCAAAAAACAATTGAGAACGGCCCGTTCTTCTGGATTTCTTGCCGAGAATTGGATTCACACTTAAGGTTCAGAAAGTGAGTAATGTAAAATAAGCGACAGATACGCCTACATACTTATCATTGACGATTTATTACATACATTGACCTAGGTGGTGCGTCACAAGAACTCTGACGAACAACGCTATCCACGAGGCGTCTACTGTTCTTTTATAATATCCCAAAAATGTTTTTATTATTGCTGTTACAGATTTTCGACATTACAATTAAAAATAATTACATCAAACTGAATTCGCTCGCGTACATTATAGTTCCAAATTCAATAGTTTTAGACATGCAGTTCAGCTAGATTACAATGCTATCGTACAGGTTCACATTAAACATTTAAATCAAACAATTAGTTTCCTAGTTTTCTTTATTACATAAAGACGCAAACACACTCAATGTACTTAAATATGTACAGTTTATATTGATAAGATTCTTTTATTAATATGTGCCACAGTTCTGTTATTTTCCACAGAAGTTCCGTTTATCACTTTCTTTACATCTTTCAGGCTGCATTGTTATGGGAATGCATTTGTTTTAGGCACTGACAGTAGCAAATCACGCTATTTCATGGGTTTACACCAATAAACGAAAATTAAATAACACTGCATTATATGATTTTATTATTCAATAATCAAACCAGAATATCTTAATTTCAGACTTTCCAACCAGCTGACATGTTCCAAAGGTTTGGTGTATTGCTGTTTAAAAATTATACACATTTTATATCATTCACAAGGTATAGATTAATGGTGCAAATATTGCATTTATATTATAATTATAGTGTTAAACGGAATCTGGGTGACTGCATGCCCCAAATGAATTAAAAGTTGTTTGGTTGGTGCAGTAAACCTCCTAAAATGGTATGTTACGTATCAAACTCAAACTGACAAAACTCGTCCACTAGGAATACTGAGTGGCATCTCCTTTAAATGTGGATGAAAGTAATCTTGTGCCTGTAACAAAGAGAGGGAATCCGATAGTATCCGATAACTATATTGGTGAAATTCTGGATCCAATCACATCGTTTAAATATTACAGTAAATAATAAGATGTGATACTCAAATAGACGACTTTATAAAATGAGTGGTATAGAGGGCGAATGAAAAATTGATTTCTTGCAAGGCTTCTACAAAAGTTCGGTTCATCTGACTGGTATATTGCTCTAGCGTCTAGAGCGCATATAGAATGAATTCAGAGACACGCTGCTATGAGCGTAACAGCCCATAGGAATGTCTGACAGAAATGCGCGGAGAATAGACTCGTAAATTGCAGTCTTTGAAAAAAGACGACGCAGTTCTCCTGAAACCCAGTTTGGAAAATTTAGAGAGAACGTATTATTCTTTCTCTTTCACACAACTTGAGCTCATGATGAGAGAGCAGAGAGATGAGGGCGATTACGGAGGCTTATACATATTCTTTCACCGTTCCATACCCAAGTGATACACTGTATAAAATGAAACACCTACCTCCGTCGTTTTGATGTTCTTTGTTACATTGCAGTGCAATAAAATAACATCAGTACGACGGCTATAGGTGCTTCATTTTATTACGTAAGTGAACGATGTCCCTCAGGCTATCAGTCACAAGGATGGTCATACAAAAACGAAACAAAATGGATAATACTAGTACAAAATACTGTCTGCTATGTATCGAAGATTAGCTGGTGGACTGTGTGTGCAAATGTAGATGTGATCAGTTTCTATAAAATTTTAATTTTTAGAATCACAGATTACTCATTCAAGGTGCTATGGGTCAGGGGCAGACCGGTACTGTTACAGACGGAACAGGAGCACAACCGTCAAATCCTGCAGACCGGGACAGAACCACGCCCAGAGATGCTTTTCGGGAGGACAAATGAGACACCAGAGGTGTCAGTAGGAATTTAGATAGCATCAGAATTAGAGCCGACAGAGAAGGGAGACCTCCAAAGCGAGGAACTAGAAAAGAAAAAAAAAAAAAAACGACATGACACCGCGTGTGAGGAAAACAAGGAACAAAGGTGAGCAAGAGGAGCAAAAGAAAGAATATGTCCACGAGCAGAAAAGACTTTAAGGATTAAAGGATAGATACAGACCTGACTGAATGAATAGTGGAGAATCAGCTGCAGGAAACGGCCGTGTACTGTATATCCGTGCACCCCTGGTGACGGTACAGAGAGGCACTTGCGTAACTGGTATTTTGAATATCACAGAAGAAGAAGGCATACTGGAATGTCCCAATTCAATAGGAGAAGGCGAGGAATGTCACATACATAGATTATAAAATTAAGCTTCGTCAACAGAGATTCACTTCAAACAAGCATAATTACATTAAAACAGAACATTTTGAAGAGTTAAAAAAATGTAGCTTTCTGACGCAATGAAAGCAACGAAATCTCGTTGGATCAAAAGTAAGGTCCTCGAATCAGATTCTCGAGACAAAAAACATTTTAAAGCAAACTCACTAATGATTTCCTTACCAGACGTATTAATATTTATGTATTTATTTTATACATCTAGCTCCGTGGGACCAAATTGAGGAGCAAGTCTTCAAGGTCTTGGAACGTGTCAGAACATGAAATCGCAATTTAAAAGTAATAACAGATAAAATAAAATGTTTATTAACCCAAGAAAAGACAAGCCATAAGTTTATGTAAACGTTATCAACAATATGCTACAGGAATCAGCTTAATTTTTCAACGAACTCCTCGACAGAATAGAAAGAATGACCCATAAGAAAACTCTTCAGTTTCGATTTCAAAGCGTGTAGATTACTGCTAAGACTTTTGAAGTCTTGTAGTAGCTTATTGAAAGTGGATGCATCAGTATACTGCAGGCCTTTCTGCACAAGAGTCAAACAAGTGCGATCCAAATGCAGACTGGGTTTCTGCCTAGTATTAACGAAGTGAAAGCTGCTAATTCTTTGGACTAAGCTGATATTGTTAACAATAAACGACAGTAAGGAATATATATATTGAGAGGCCAATGCCTGAATACCCGGACTAATGAACGGGAGTCGACAAGAGGTTCGCGAACTTACACCACTTGTAACCCGAACTGCCCGTTCTGAGCCAAAAATATTCTTCAACAATGGGAATAGTTACCCCAAAATATAATACCATACGTCATAAGCGAATGAAAATAAGCAAAGTAGACTACTCTTCGTGTCGAATTATCACTTATTTCGCATACCGTTCGAATAGTAAAAATGGCAGCATTAAATCTCTGAACAAGATCTAGAAAAAATAGGTATCCCACGACAGTTCAATATATATCTGAACACCTAGAAATTTGAACTGTTCTCTTTCACTTATCATATTCCCATTCTGTGAAATTAAAATGTTGGATTTTTTTTATTGTGAGTTACAAACTGAAAAAAACTGAGTCTTACCGTGATTTAGCGTTATTTTGTTTTATAAAAGCTATGAACTTGTGTGGTGAACTGCAGTATTTTAAATAGTGCCAATGTTGCACTCAACATCCTTTACTACCAAGCTAGTGTTATCAGACAGAAATATTTTAGAACCACCTGCAATACTAGACGGCGTATCATGTATATAAATAAGGAACAAATGGTTGAAATGGCTCTGAGCACTATGGCTCTGAGCTCAGATGTTGTCCCATAGTGTTCAGAGCCACTTAACTTCTGAGGTCATCATTCCCCTAGAACTTAGAACTAATTAAACCTAACTAACCTAAGGACATCACACATATCCATGCCCGAAGAACGATTCGACCCTGCGACCGTAGCGGTCGCGCGGTTCCAGACTGTAGTGCCTAGAACCGCTCGGCCACCCCGGCTAGCTAAATTAGGAACAGGAGAGGGGCATCCCCCATTTGATCGTGTCCCACTCAGACCCCACGTCAAAGCCATTCTCAACACTGTGGATAATGACCTTTTGCTGTCTGTTGTGAAAGTAAGAGGTGAACCAATTGTGAGCTACTTCCTGTATTCCATAATGGTCCAACTTTTGGAGCAATATTTTGTGATCAGCACAATCATACGCCTTAGTTAAAATAAAAAAGATGCCTAGTGTTCGAAACCTTTTGTTTAATCCATCCGGCACCTCACAGAGAAAAGAGAATATAGCATTTTCAGTTGATAAACCACTTTGCAAATTGAACTTTATATCTGACAGAAAATTAAATAAAATAAAATGATCAATTATCCTTACATACACCGCCTTTTCAATAACCTTAGCAAACACTGATGGCATATAAATAGGCCTAAAATTGTCTACATTATCCCTTTCTCCCTTTTTATAAAACGGTTTTACTACTGAGTACTTTAATCGTTCAGGAACTTGACCATTCTTAAAGAAAAAATTACAAATAAGGCTAAGTACAGGGCCAACATGTGCACTTCACATGCCTGAAGTTACATGAACTGCTTTAATCTTTTCGAGTGTACTGTTATGAACTTCTTATTCCTTAATTGGAGTACTTCATTTGGTCACGAATCCTTACAACGCGAAGAGGTCCTCTCCATGAGTTTGTTTGTTTCTTTGACAGCCCCCTTCTCACACTTTCTTCATTTACTACCTTGGCTCCTGCCTTAAATTCATTGAGATTTGGAGTGCAATCATAATACTCCTTATTTTTCTCTTTGCATTCATTATTAAAGTTCTTTGCCTTCTGATGCATCTGGTGCATCCCTTCCTTTAGTTCCATTACATAAGCATCGTAATTGTATTGCACTTTGGCCAGATCCCGTCGTAGGATCCCGGTATGTTGCATATTCTCACGAAAAATTACAGTGAACCCAGTTGATAAATGCAGTGTGGTGTTGTATACAACAGTGGTAAAATGCATCCATTTATCCCAAATTTTATCTTTCGTTGCCACATAATGGCGCAGATATTCTGTTAATTTTTGATGTTCCGAGTACTCCAGTCATTTGCGTATGGTAGCACAACATTGAATCTTCTCGGTCTTCAGTACACGACAAACATTCTTTAGCATGTTACTAAGGAAGTTGGTTCCTTGGCCACTCGGTAACACTCATAGTATCCCATAACTGCAAATTATTCTCTGTACGAAGCCTCACGCTACTGTGTCAGCACCATGCGCTACAGTCTCTGCTACAACGAATTTCGTGAGGGCGACCTGAAACGTTAAGCTGTATCTGTTCCCTTTCTCTTCTTTCTGAAGCAGTCACAATGAGCGAATACATGGTTAGATATTTCGATCAGCGTTAAGGGCATCTTCACCTTATTCTGATTAATATTGTTCATCTGACAACTCTCACAACTTCGAATGTACTCTCATATGTCTTTCTTCTGCCTCTCTATTATCTATACCTTTTAATGCTACATATGTGCGAATAATTTCTTGGCGTCCATCTTATGGTAAATCGTGAAATCGTTTCACAATAGCTCGCTTCTCCTTTTCACTAATTACTGGTTGCTAGGGGGCATGTACTTCCTCGCCAGTTTCTACCGCATTCCTCATGACTGAATAGGGGTCTTCCGGTATCTGAGCCAATCAGTATGCTACTGTGTTTTGCGATCCCTTTTGTGGATTATCTTGACTATGGATATGCGCCAACCATTCCAAGGTTTTGTGATCAATACATACAATGAATTTTCTTCCGTACACCTAAGGTCAGTAGTACTTTACTGCCCACACTGTGGCTAAGAGCTCTCGCTCGATCGTACTATACCACCTCTTGCGCGGATCAGCGGTCTGGATAGGAAGGCTACTAACAAATCCAGTCCTAGAAATTGTGCAATTTGCCGTGAGGTCTTATGGGACCAAACTGCTGAGGTCATCGGTCCCTCTGCCTACACACAACTTAATCTAACTTAAACTAACTTGCGCTAGGGACAACACACACACACATGCCCGAGGGAGGACTCGAAGTTCAGTCGAAATCCAGTCCTGATTCTCCTTGACTCAGTAAGGTACCGATCGACAGCTTGCTAGCGATTGTTGTAATTATGAACTGCTCCATCAACTCAGGATACTGTAAGATCGGTGAGCTAACTATTTTCTCTTTCAATACCTGGGAAATCGATCACTCCTAGTTTGCTCCTTTCTTCCGTAAGTCGTGTAAAGGTTTCGCTATTCGGCTCCCACTGAAGTCTTTGATAAAACGACGACAAAACGACACGATTACTAAAGAGCTCTTCAACTGATTCGTGTAACTGAGTCTTCGACACTTTTTTTTACCACGCTCACCTTCTGTTTTAATCCTTCTGTCATAATTATGTGCTCCAAGTAAGTTACCTTCTTATCAACCTGCAGTTTTAAATTGTGTAATCAGAACCTGTCAAACGGTTCTCTAAGTCTGGAACTACGCTCTTCGAACGTAGCTCATCTGAATATACAAACACCTTGTGACCCTTAAGCCCTATTAATACTGCATTCATCAGCCTTTGAAATGTGGCTCTGCTATCTATTATTCCCATCGATATCCTTTGTATTCGTAATGCCCTTTGAAGTAGAAAAAGGTGTTGCTCTCTACCATCCTTATTCAACAGTATCTGGTAGTAACCGTTTGCACAGTCTAAAGAGGTGAATGGTCTTAGCTTTTCCTAAGTTATCTAAAGTCTCATCAATACTAGGTAGAGGAAATACAGTGCTAATGTAGACGTCATTTAATCTCCAGCAGTCCACAAATGTTCATTAATAACGGGAAATCCCACCCACTTGTGCTCGGCGTGTTGATATCCTTTCTTAACGTCGCGCGAATCACATTTCGGAGGGCCTCCTTTTGCGCTTCTGATAGTCAATACAGACGGATATTTGTACTGTACCTTGCGCCTCTGTTTTCAACTTAATTTTATGCTTCACCGTCTTAGTATACGCTTACCTATCTCCGGACAGGTGAAATACATCATGATATCAATAAGCAATTCAATAACTGAAGTCTTATCTTCTTTGTTTAAGTGATCCACTCGCAACATTTCCTTTAGTCTGCTATTCCAATACCTTGTCTCTTGGTCCACTGAAGCAAAATTACTAAGGGGCGTTCGTCGCCTTCTCCTGTGTCAGGTAATGCTTCTGTCTGTACTTTGGGGCATACCAGTATGACATCTTCTTCTGAGGTATTCAAAATACTCGTGACGCAAGTGCCTCTCTGCACGGTCACCAAGGCTGCAGGCAAATACACGCTCATTTGCAACTGCTACTTCTCCACTATTTCTTCAGTCAGATCTGTGTTCTTTATTTTAGTCCATAATTTTTTTTTCTTCTTGTGGAGCTATTCGCATAACGCCACGCATACTCTTTTTCCCTTCATCCGTTGCTCATCTTCCTTGTTTCTCTTAATGCGGCGTCTTACTGGTTTTTATCCGTCCTGGTTCCTCGCTTTGGAGGTCTCTCATCTCTCTCGGATCTAAGTACGATCCCAACTGAATCCCTACTGGTACCTCTGGTGTCGCATTTGCCCTCTCGAAACCTTTGTCTCGGCGCCGTTCTCTACCGGTCTGCAAGATTCGATGGTTCGCCTCCTGTCCCATCTGTAACCGTACTAGTCGGCCCTTGACCCATAGCGCCTTCGTTGCGTAATCTATGATTACACTTAAACTCTCGCGGAATTCTCTGCCTAAAATTCCTTCGCGCTGGCCGTCTAGCTCGTCCTTCATTATCTTAAACGTGTGTTCCACACACACATCTTCATCTATCCTCAGTGTTAACATCGGGGCTCCGCGCGTCTCTTTCACTTCTTTAGTGGACCCTTTAGGTTATCCGTCAGAATTATTGCCCACTCTTCAATGCACAAGATTTATTATTATGGCCATCCGCAACTGAGAGGCACGATAATAATGTTCAGATTTTCTATATCATCGCTAATAACGTAAGTTTGCTTGCTTGTACATCACCGGCACCTCCGTCGCACCGCGCTTCATACCTCCGGCGTGGCCCTCTGCACAGCCGTGGTTGGCGCTCCTACTGCATGACAGCCGACCGCATGTTATTTATGTATTACCAAATAATATAATTTCATACATATGAAACGAGATTTTAAAATCGTGTTTAAATAAATCTTAGTACAACTGAAGCGAATCTCTCTAAATTAATTATCGTCAGTGCTGATTCCTTTGTTAAGCTCGCCTGAACGACACTATGTACAGGGTGTTCCCGTTGAAAACTTCTGGGACTTGTAAAGAGGAGTGAGTGCACAATATTTTGAATAGGAATCCATATCCGGGACCGTCAACCGACAATGCTACAGAGCGTCAAAGTTACAGGCGCCGGCTCCTGTAAATGTATGTGTATAGAGGATGATTCCGTGATGATGTTACAGTCTTTATACGACGATGGAGAAGGGTAAATGTGTCAATTTGAGGTGAGGGTCCCTGGTTCGAAACCGAATGAGTCCAGAGTTACAAGCGAAAATCGTTTTGATACTTCTGACTGTGGAATACTGTTCCGCTACTGTTATTGCTAAGAATGTAGGGTATGCATAATGTTGATTTATAAAAAACATAGATCATAGAATAAGATTTTCACTCTGCAGCGGAGCGTGCGCTGATATGAAACTTTCTGGTAGATTAAAACGTCAACCGACAATGCTACAGAGCGTCAAAGTTACAGGCGCCGGCTCCTGTAAATGTATGTGTATAGAGGATGATTCCGTGATGATGTTACAGTCTTTATACGACGATGGAGAAGGGTAAATGTGTCAATTTGAGGTGAGGGTCCCTCGTTCGAAACCGAACGAGTCCAGAGTTACAAGCGAAAATCGTTTTGATACTTCTGACAGTGGAATACTGTTCCGCTACTGTTATTGCTAAGAATGTAGGGTATGCATAATGTTGATTTATAAAAAACATAGATCATAGAATAAGATTTTCACTCTGCAGCGGAGCGTGCGCTGATATGAAACTTCCTGGTAGATTAAAACGTCAACCGACAATGCTACAGAGCGTCAAAGTTACAGGCACCGGCTCCTGTAAATGTATGTGTATAGAGGATGATTCCGTGATGATGTTACAGTCTTTATACGAAGATGGAGAAGGGTAAATGTGTCAACTTGAGGTGAGGGTCCCTCGTTCGAAACCGAACGAGTCCAGAGTTACAAGCGAAAATCGTTTTGATACTTCTGACAGTGGAATACTGTTCCGCTACTGTTATTGCTAAGAATGTAGGGTATGCATAATGTTGAGTTATAAAAACATATATCATAGAATAAGATTTTCACTCTGCAGCGGAGCGTGCGCTGATATGAAACTTCCTGGTAGATTAAAACGGTGTACCGGACCGTGATTGTTCGTTGCATTTGTTCGGGGCGGACGTCCCGTGACACCTGTTGAAGTTCATTGTTGGTTCATTCACGCAGTTTTTTTATTACAGAGAGCAGCTAACCCTCAGATCGAACACGCTGAGCCACCGTGCCGGCACCATCTGAGCACTACTCACGCCCCGTCCTCACAGCCTCACTTCCGCCAGTACCTCGTCTCCAACTTACCCAACTTTGCAGAAACTCTCCTGCGAACCTAGCAGAACTGGCGCTCCTGAAAGAAAGGATATTGTGGAGACATGGCTTAGCCACAGCCTGGGGGATGTTTCCAGAGTGATATTTTCACTCTGCATCGGAGTGTGCACTGTTATGAAACTTCCTGGCAGATTAAAACTGTGTGCCGGACCGAGACTCGAACTCGGGACCTCTGCCTTTCGCGGGCAAATGCTCTACCAACTGAGCTACCCAAGTTTCGTATCAGCACACACTCAGCTGCAGAGTGAAAATCTCGTTCTGGAAACATCCCCCAGGCTGTGGCTAAGCCATGTCTCCGCAATATCCTTTCTTTCAGGAGTGCTAGTTCTGATAGGTTCGTAGGAGAGTTTCTGTAAAGTTTGGAAAGTAGGAGACGAGGTTCTGGCAGAAGTGAAGCTGTGAGGACGGGACGTGAGTCGTGCTTGGGTAGCTCACTTGGTAGAGCACTTGCCCGCAAAAGGCAAAGGTTCCGTGTTCGAGTCTTGGCCCGGCACACAGTTTTAATCTGTCAGGAAGTTTCAATCTAGATTATGCTTACTAGATTCTCCAATCAGTTATCAGGACAAATGGCCACCTCCACGTAAAACTTTGTTAAGGTTCGGGTATACGTTGTAATGTATGGTGCTGCAGATCACGAACCATGAAAGTGGAAGTTTCTGTTGCTTTAATCGAACCTTTAGGTTAAAATACTCGTCACAGTATATGTGACATGTAGCCATAGGTACAAGTAGACAAGTTTACGACAGAAATCAATATCCCTAGCCGAGATGTACGTACAAGAATGCTTTGCAAGTTCTTCCTAGTACACAAAGTTAACTGGGTTTAATACTCGTTCACACAGTATCTGCTGAAGGCTCGTTCATCCCAGGCTGCTGTCTTCACTGTAGCTCTCGAATTCTGCCGAACACTCACTTGCTTGGGGTTCGAGGGACTCTGCATAAGGCGTTTGAGGCTTTTAACAAATTCGAGGGTTGGAACTTTAATATTGGCAAATGTTTACGTACAACTTACACAAAATAGCTAAATGTCTCTAAGTTTTACTGTCTTTCAGGGTAGTCACCAGAATTGTGTATAACTAGTTGTCAGTGATGTGGAACTTGTAGGATATCTTTAGCAGCGCCAGTTGTGTTGATAGTTCGACAGGAGCGGTCTATTTTCCGAATCTCTATAACAGTTCTGAAACGAATGCCAAAAAGTGCTTCCTTCATCTTAGGAATCAAGTTGAAATCACAAGGGCTTAAGTCCTGGGACTGTGGTGGATTGCAGGCTGTGTTCCAAAAATGAACAGCTTAGAGAAAGAAGCGGCGACACTTTCTGCAGAATCCGCCCATCATTTTGTAGGACAATGCCCGGTCTCGTGTGTCACCAACTGGCGACTGATTTGGCCGATCGATGGGGCCTGATTTCTGAGATGAAGGATCCGCTTTATGGCATTCGTTTCAGAACTCTTACAGAGATTCGTCAGGCAGTTGACCGCTCCACTCGATGTATCAAGACATCTGGTGCTGCTAAATGTGTCCTACGACTTCCAAATTGCTAGTAAGGGGTAATACACTGTGCTGGTGACTACTCTGAAGGACAAGAAACTTTGAAAGATATGTCTGCTTTGTGTAAGTTGTAAATAAATATTTGCCATTATTAAAGTTCCAACCCTCGTATGTGATACGAGACTGCTTCGCTTTTTATTGCAATCAGTGAGCGTAAAATCAGCGAATTCTCAATTCATATGATCTCTTAATGGACTGACAAAAGCTACTTGCACTGTATGCCTCTATCTACGTTACAAGGTTTACAGATAATACTCACACTTAGATGATTTTTCTCTTTTTTTCTAGTAACCATTCATGATTCGGTCATTAGACCATGTCACTGACCTTTTTCTACGGTTAACATTTACATTTTTAAATCCACTTTTTAGCGATTTTAGTTGCGTAATTTCACTTAGTATTTCAATTAGTAATAATATGAAGTTGAAATTTCGATGGCAGTGTTTGCGAAGGTTGGTATAAAGGATGACTAAAACTTTAACTGCAGATATTGCAGAAACGGAAAGTTCTATTGCTGTGCAGATTTCGCAGAATGGACTGGTAATCAGGGGCTCGTATTGTTAGCCAATAAACACACTGTAATAATACTTTGAAAGTGCATTTTTTGACAAACATACACTTTTTAAATGGAGCAATGATTATTGAGGTTAACAAACTAAAAGTGGGGTAAATCAGAATGTCAGTGGTGTTTGCTGCACGAGTCTACTGCGAGTCGTTTAACTTATACTGCATTTTGAAAAAGTTTCCACACTGACAACTTGTTTGCGTCATTCAATCTACGTAGTTGCTAGGTACGATGTCGTTGTTTGCTTACAGAGTGCTTGTGTTTTCCTTGAGTGCACTGCGACTTGCAAGTCAGTTAATGTGCGGTAGTCTAAGCAGTAGGTCGTGAGTGGACGATGAGATTTACCAATCCAGAAAAAGCCGACATGCTCATAGTGTATGGAGAGTGTACAAAGAATGCAGTTCGTTCCTGTACGGTGTATGCGGCAAGATGTCCCTATAGTCGACAACCATCTCGGCAGTTATTTATCAACCTCTTCAACCACTAACGTGAAGGTAGTACTGGAAAAAAATCAAGAAGACTGACGAGCCTCAAACCTCACTTTTTAAACAGCCACTTTCATTTGAAAATTCCGATTGTGCCATTGAGAAACAATAGGAGCACTTTTATCAAAATATCAGTTCGCTGCTATACCAACATAATGGTACAGTACTGTTGGAGACATCACCGAAACGCACAGCAGACATTTCATCGCAGAAAAAACTAGATTAATTCTTGAAGGAGAAGAGAGAAAGCAAGTGCATGCTATGAACGCATTTCCTATGTAACAATGAGGCATTATCATGTTTATATTTCAATAAAATCTCTATTAATATTGGAAAATTGAATTATTTTTCATTCCAGATAGATATCATTGCGAATTTTCTAGTTTATAACGATGCCACATTGTCATGAAACTATTGTTCTTGTTGTTGTTGTTGTTGTTGTTGTGGTCTTCAGTCCTGAGACTGGTTTGATGCAGCTCTCCATGCTACTCTATCCTGTGCAAGCTTCTTCAGCTCCCAGTGCTTACTGCAACCTGCATCCTTCTGAATCTGTTGAGTGTATTCATCTCTTGGTCTCCCTCTACGATTTTTACCCTCCACGCTGCCCTCCAATGCTAAATTTGTGATCCATTGATGCCTCAGAACATGTCCTACCAACCGGTCCCTTCTTCTTGTCAAGTTGTGCCACAAACTCCTCTTCTCCCCAATTCTATTCAATACCTCCTCATTAGTTACTTGATCTATCCATCTTATCTTCAGCATTCTTCTGTAGCACCACATTTCGAAAGCTTCTATTCTCTTCTTGTCCAAACTGTTTATCGTCCATGTTTCACTTCCATATATGGCTACACTCCAGACAAATACTTTCAGAAACGACTTCCTGACACTTCAATCTATACTCGATGTTAACAAATTTCTCTTCTTCAGAAACGCATTTCTTGCCATTGCCAGTCTAATTTTATATCCTCTCTACTTCGACCATCATCAGTTATTTTGCTCCCCAAGTAGCAAAACTCCTTTACTACTTTAAGTGACTCATTTCCTAATCTAATTCCCTCAGCATCACCCGTCTTAATTCAACTTCATTCCATTATCTTCGTTTTACTTTTGGTGATGTTCATCTTATATCCTCCTTTCAAGACACTGTCCATTCCGTTCAACTGTTCTTCCAAGTCCTTTGCTGTCTCTGACAGAATTACAATGTCTTCGGCGAACCTCAAAGTTTTTATTTCTTCTGCATGGATTTTAATATCTACTCCGAGTGTGTGTAGGGGCTTATGGGCGCTCAACGTCGAGGTCATCAGCGCCCAATACCTACTCCGAATTTTTCTTTTGTTTCCTTTACTGCTTGCTCAATATACCGAGCGAATAACATCGGGGAGAGGCTACAACCCTTTCTCACTCCCTTCCCAACCACTGCTTCCTTTTCATGCCCCTCGACTCTTATAACTGCTACCTGGTTTCTGTACAAATTGTAAACAGCCTTTCGCTCCCTGTATTTTACCTCTGCCACCTTTTGAATTTGAAAGAGAGTATTCCAGTCATCATTGTCAATAGCTTTCTCTAAGTCTATAAATGCTAGAAACATAGGTTTGCCTTTCCTTAATCTTTCTTCTAAGATAAGTCGTAGAGTCAGCATTGCCTCACGTGTTCCAATATTTCTACGGAATCCAAACTGATCTTCCCCGAGGTCGGCTTCTACCAGTTTTTCCATTCGTCTGTAAAGAATTCGCGTTAGTATTTTGCAGTTGTGACTTATTAAACTGATAGTTCGGTAATTTTCACACCTGTCAACAACTACTTTCTTTGGGATTGGAATTATTATATTCTTCTTGAAGTCTGATGGTATTTCACCTGTCTCGTACACGTTGCTCACCAGATTGTAGAGTTTTGTCAGGATTGGCTCTCCCAAGGCCGTCAGTAGTTCTAATGCAATGTTGTGTACTCCCGAGGCCTTGTTTCGACTCAGGTCTTTCAGTGCTCTGTCAAACTCTTCACGCAGTATCATATCTCGCATTTCATCTTCACCTACATCCTGTTCCATTTCCATAATGTTGTCCTCAAGTACATCGCCCTTGTATAGACCCTCCATATACTCCTTCCACCTTTCTGCTTTCCCTTCTTTGCTTAGAACTGGGTTTCCATCTGAGCTCTTGATATTCATACAAGTGGTTCTCTTTTCTCCAAAGGTCTCTGTACGAGACAGATAAAAACTGGGATCAGACATGGATTGAGTGCCTAAAAACCCGTGGGGCTGTTGGTTAACACAGATTTATGAAAAACATTTTCGTCGTTGTCGTGAAGCAACGCGCCTCGGCAGTGCCGGACGTACCAGACGGGCAGGTGGCTACGCGTGGGCAAGGCTGTCCCGCTGGACCTCGTGGGCTCACCCTTGACCTTAGCAGGTGGCTCTGGCCGAGTGTCGTCGGCGGCCGGGCCGGTCGCTCTACCGCGAAGCCGGTGCGCCTGCGTCATAAACTAACACTGCATGCACGCCAGCCAGAAATCCCCACAATTAAACGTGCACGCTGTTTAATTTACGGTACTGGCTATAGGTTTCCCCAACAGCTAGTAGAGAAAGTTCATTCCTTACTGATGAATTTTCCACGCGTATGAAGAGATCATAAAGATTTAATAACCACTCTCAAAAATCAAGCTGTGACCGTGATTATTGGTTGTGATCTTAATCCTTGTCTACACATTCAAGCGTCAGTGCGACACAGCTTCCCCAACGGTGGATGGCGTGATGTAGATAAATTACTGAATCTACTAATTAAAATAACTGAAGATAATAAAATTAAACCCAATATAGATTCATATGAAATAGTTTGAACAACAAAACATAAAGAACCTAATAAAGAATAATATCTGTTTGATGATCAAACAGCAACTCTTACAGTATAGACTTCTAATCTACTACAACCTAATGATGATGGTGTCGTGTGACGAGGGCCTCCCGTCGGGTAGACCGCTCGCCTGGTGCAATTCTTTCAATTTGACGCCACTTCGGCGGTTTGCCCGTCGATAGGGATGAAATGATGGTGATTAGGACAACACAACACCCAGTCCCTTAGTGGAGAAAATCTCCGACCCAGCCGGTAATCGAACCCAGACCCTTAGGATTGACAGTCTGTCGCGCTGACCACTCAGCTACCGGTGGCGGACACTACAACGTAATAGAACTGCATAACAAAAAGAAAACGTGTAAGTTAAACAATGAAAAATAATTCATACACCTAAAGAAATCATTAACTTAAAATTATAATGTGAATAAATCGGTAAAATAAGACTGGATCATTGCTTGCAAACTAATTTAATTGCATCTCTTAGATAAAAGTGACCTGGCTCACGTCAGTCTGTACTCATATCGCGTAGGAATTTAAAGGTCGAACAGACGTAATTACTGGGTTCCTGCTCCCAAAATTTTTCTAAATCCATCGTCGAGGTAGCAGCCTGATTTGTCGATGTGAACTCTCAAAAGCAATTATGGTTCAAATGGCTCTGAGCACTATGGAACTTAAATGCTGTGGTCATCAGTCCCCTAGAACTTAGAACTGCTTAAACCCCACTAACCTAAGGACGATCACACACATACATGCCCGAGGCAGGATTCGAACCTGCGACCGTATCGGTCGCGCGGTTCCAGACAGTAGCGCCTAGAACCGCTCGGCCACTCCGGCCGGCGATCAGCAAAAGGCTACATAAAAATATAATCTCAAGTTCTATAGGGTCTTCTCGTCCTAAAGACAAATTTATGCCTTTTGAATCTGCACTGCAGCAGTGTAAGAAATGTTCCACCTGGAAAATCTCCTCTTCGTCATTCTACATGTACATCTATATTCCGCAAGCCACCGTAAGGGGTGTGGTGGTGGGTATTTTGTGTACCACTGTCACCGTTTGCGTGAACAACAATTGCTGATAAGCCTTCGTGTGGGCTCAAAGATCTCTAACTGTGTTTTGATGATCTTCTCACGAGATATACGTAAAAGCAAGCAATACACTGGTTGACTCTTCTATGAACACACGCTCTCGGAAATTCAACAGTAAATCACAAATTGGTGCAGAGCGTCTCGTTTGTAGTGTCTCCAGAGGGGTTTACTGAGCATTTTCATGACGCTTTAATGCATATTAAATGAACCTGTAACGAAATACCCCGCTCTTCTTTGGATCTTCTCAATTTCCTCTATCAGTCCTATATGGTACAGATCACATAATATTACGGAATACTAAACTATTGGAAACTAGTATTTTGTAAGATACTTCCTTTGTTAATGGACTGCATTTCCTGAGGATTTTTCCAATGAATCTCAGTCTGGCGTCTCCCTTACTTGCGATTAATTGTTTGTAACCATTATATTTCATATCGCTCTGCACGCATACTTCTAGATATTTTACAGAAATAAATTCTGCCATTAATTGTTCTGCATTTGTGTAATCTGTTATATACATATGCCATAACATATGTGTGTATGTCTGGGATCTCCTCCAAAATCCCTTTATTGATTTCTGACAAATCTGGCACAGATAGAGCATACCTCATGAGTATCAGTACTGAGGGATTTATAACCTCCTAGCTCTAACTGAAACGGAGGCCCAGGCAAAAACGTGTTTTTTGAGCTTCAGACATATATGCTACCCTGAAAAACAGGCGTGTTGTGTGGGAACAATGTCAGCATGCCAAATCACCTACTTTGCAGGGCAGCCTACATGTCAAGGGCAAGAAATGGTTTACCAGGTCCTGACATGTATGTTACCCTGTATGACAGATGTGTTGTACTACAGTAGCATAGGTCTGCTTTACTGTGCTATATCGTAGGGTCTACATGTGCTGATGAGTATGACTCGAGACAGGTTGAGATGAATAGAGGAGGGGATGGACAGAGCTAGGAGAATGACGAAATGGCCAGAGAGATGGGAGGAGCAGGAAATGCATGAGGCGGGCGGAAGTTGTAGGAAGGTAACGGACAGGTGGAAAAGAGGAGGTGGAGGTGGGAAGGGCAAGGAGGTTAGAGGGTATGGTCATAGGGAGGGAAGTAATATATGGTCAGAGAAAGAGGGGATGAAGGAAGTGAACGAAGAAAGTGAACGAAGAGAGAGTGGAGATGAGGAAATAGCGGTGGGAGGATGAGGTGGACAGACAGAGGGTGGAAGTGGCGAACTCTGAGAGGGGGAGGAAGACGTGTGTTCAGTATTTGTGACGAATGCGCATGTGGGTGAACTCAAGCAGAAAAGGCTAGTTATACAGTAAAAAGTTCTGATTACTGTGTATTCGCAGTACGTTACTACATTTATGTCCAGGGTCAGTTGCCACTCCCTGCACCGAGTGTCGATCCTCTGTAGATCTACCTGCAGCGCCGTGACATCCCTTTATACACTGTATACAACAGTATCGTCCGCGAAAAGGATTACGGTACTTCTGACTTTATCCATCTACACTATGTGATCAAAAGTATCCGGACACCCCCAAAAACATTCGTATTTCATATTAAGGGCGTTGCGCTGCCACCTACTGCCAGGTACTCCATATCAGCGACATCTGTAGTCATTAGAATTCGTGAGACAGCAGAATGGGGTGCTCTGTGGTACTCACGGACTTCAAAAGTGGTCAGGTGATTGGGTGTCACTTGTGTCATACGTCTGAACGCAAGATTTTCACATTCCTAAACATCCCTAGGTCAGCTGTTCCCGATGTGATGGTGAAGTGGAAGCGTGAAGGGACAAGACAGCACAAAAGCGTACAGGCCGACATGTCTGTTAACTGACAGAGACTGACAACAGTTGAAGAGGGTCGTAATGTGTAAAAGGCAGACATCTATCCAGACCATCACACAGGAATTCCAAACTGCATTAGGATCCACTGCAAATACTATGACAGTTAGGGGGGAGGTGAGAAAACTTGGTTTCCGTGGTTGAGCGGCTGCTCATAAGCCACACATCACACTGGTCAATGGCAAACGACGCCTCGCTTGGTGTAAGGACCGTAAACATTGGACGACTGAACAGTGGACAAACGTTGTGTGGAGTGACGAATCGCGGTACACAATGTGGCGATCCGATGGCAGGGTGTGGGTATGGTGAATGACCTGTGAACGTCCTCTTCCCTCGCGTGTAGTGCCAACAGTAAAATTCGAAGGAGGTGGAGTTTGATGTGATCATGTTTTTCATGGAGGGGGCTTGCACCCCTTGTGGTTTTGTGTGGAACTAGCTCAGCACAGGCTTAAATTGATATTTTAAGCACCTTTTGCTTCCCACTGTTGAAGAGCAATTCGGGGATGGCGATTGCATCTTTCAATACGATAGAGCACCTGTTCATAATGCACGGCCTTTGGCGGAGTGCTTCCACAACAATAGCATCCCTATAATGGACTGTCCTGCACAGGGTCATGACCTGAATCTTACAGAACACCTTTGAAATGTTTTGGAACGTCGACTTGGTGCCAGGCCTCACCGACCGACATCGATACCTCGCCTCAATGCTACACTCGGAGAAGAATTGCTTGCTATTCCCCAAGAAAGCTTCCAGTACATGACTGAACGTATGCCTGTGAGAGTGGAAGCTATCATAAAGGCTAAGGGTGGGCCAACACCATACTGAATTCCAGCATTACCGATGGAGGGCGCCTTGAACTTGTAAGCCATTTTCAGCCAGGTGTCCCGATACTTTCGATCACATCGTTTATGTCCGCCTAAAGACACAAGAACTTGCGTTTGACGACTCGTAATGGTTTCTTCATCAGAAGAAAGCTTAACAAGTCACTGGGAGCTATGTTAGAAGAATATAGGTTGTTGAGCAAATGTCGATTGCCCAAAGACGCAGCATTTGTAACTACACTCCTGGAAATGGAAAAAAGAACACATTGACACCGGTGTGTCAGACCCACCATACTTGCTCCGGACACTGCGAGAGGGCTGTACAAGCAATGATCACACGCACGGCACAGCGGACACACCAGGAACCGCGGTGTTGGCCGTCGAATGGCGCTAGCTGCGCAGCATTTGCGCAACGCCGCCGTCAGTGTCAGCCAGTTTGCCGTGGCATACGGAGCTCCATCGCAGTCTTTAACACTGGTAGCATGCCGCGACAGCGTGGACGTGAACCGTATGTGCAGTTGACGGACTTTGAGCAAGGGGGTATAGTGGGCATGCGGAAGGCCGGGTGGACGTACCGCCGAATTGCTCAACACGTGGGGCGTGAGGTCTCCACAGTACATCGATGTTGTCGCCAGTGGTCGGCGGAAGGTGCACGTGCCCGTCGACCTGGGACCGGACCGCAGCGACGCACGGATGCACGCCAAGACCGTAGGATCCAACGCAGTGCCGTAGGGGACCGCACCGCCACTTCCCAGCAAATTAGGGACACTGTTGCTCCTGGGGTATCGGCGAGGACCATTCGCAACCGTCTCCATGAAGCTGGGTTACGGTCCCGCACACCGTTAGGCCGTCTTCCGCTCACGCCCCAACATCGTGCAGCCCGCCGCCAGTGGTGTCGCGACAGGCGTGAATGGAGGGACGAATGGAGACGTGTCGTCTTCAGCGATGAGAGTCGCTTCTGCCTTGGTGCCAATAAAGGTCGTATGCGTGTTTGGCGCCGTGCAGGTGAGCGCCACAATCAGGACTGCATACGACCGAGGCACACAGGGCCAACACCCGGCATCATGGTGTGGGGAGCGATCTCCTACACTGGCTGTACACCTCTGGTGATCGTCGAGGGGACACTGAATAGTGCACGGTACATCCAAACCGTCATCGAACCCATCGTTCTACCATTCCTAGACCGGCAAGGGAACTTGCTGTTCCAACAGGACAATGCACATCCGCATGTATCCCGTGCCACCCAACGTGCTCTAGAAGGTGTAAGTCAACTACCCTGGCCAGCAAGATCTCCGGATCTGTCCCCCATTGAGCATGTTTGGGACTGGATGAAGCGTCGTCTCACGCGGTCTGCACGTCCAGCACGAACGCTGGTCCAACTGAGGCGCCAGGTGGAAATGGCATGGCAAGCCGTTCCACAGGACTACATCCAGCATCTCTACGATCGTCTCCATGGGAGAATAGCAGCCTGCATTGCTGCGAAAGGTGGATATACAGTGTACTAGTGCCGACATTGTGCATGCTCTGTTGCCTGTGTCTATGTGCCTGTGGTTCTGTCAGTGTGATCATGTGATGTATCTGACCCCAGGAATGTGTCAATAAAGTTTCCCCTTCCTGGGACAATGAATTCACAGTGTTCTTATTTCAATTTCCAGGAGTGTATGACTTCCTCAGAACGAGCTGGGAAGGTGGAGTGGGGCAAAAATACCCTTGTACAGCTTCTCGCGATGCTCTGTAACCTCATCAAGAGATTTCGGTAATATGTAGCTGTGGCTATTCTTCCTTACCAGCAGAAAGTATTAGCACCTACCGTGTCACGAAACACACCCAGCATGCGTTGTTCGACTGTAGATGGGCTTCATCCTTTTCCGGCGAGTCGCCGAAGTGTAACACCTGAGGCAAAGGTCGCTGCATTTTGATGTACGTGTTATATCGGAGAATGCAGGACCTAATATGGACTTTCGTAGTTTGGTATCGTCTCCACACATTGGACTTCATAGTCTGTTTTACAACAGGAGGCACTCGCTCATGTCCGGTTTCACGGGAATACAATATATCAAACTTTTTGATTAGGGTGATGTGAGTAAGACTTAGCGCTCCACTGGATTCCTTCCTCACCTGTAAAGGGCCCCTAGTCCTCCTATAGACACGCCACCTGCATGTAAGTGGATGAGCATTGATGAATCCTGTACATCTTCCAGAGCAGACAGTATGCACTGGAGAGGCATTTCCCCCACACACCCATTGAAAGCAGATTCTAATTTCTTGGCAGCAGTCAGAGTGATTTCTGTCTACTTACGATCACCAACTAACTCATCCCGTGTCTGAGAACAGCATTCACAGTGCTACTTTCTTTCGACTGGTAAAATGTTCATTTTAATACTGAATTATTAACTTTAAGTTAGCGGCGCTAATACTGTGTCAATTTCAGGATCTGATATGCTACATGCATTATATATTCACTTTAAGATCTGGAGCTACAATGCCCAAGAAAGTGGTCTGTCTAAATAACGAGAGACAAATCCACAGTACAGATTTCTCGAAGATAACTTTGTTTCTGGAATTTTTGTCGAGGTTATGTTCACTAAAAAAAACTCGTGCAACAGTGTCTAAAAGCGTGTTAATCTGCGCCAAATGTCGATAACATTCATTACTGCCGTTATGGGAAACTAAATTGAGCTCGATATGGCAGTTGTAGCATGCCCGAAGCATAATATTGAAACCTAAAAGTAAACTCCGTCCTCATGTCGGTAGCGACGGATCGCCGTGTCATCCTCTACCAAAGGCGTAATAGGATGCTGTATGGAGGGGCGTGGAGTCAGCAGACTGCCGTCCCATCCATTGTCAGTCTTCAGTCTCGTGACCTCGTGCCGCTATTACTCTGTCGAGTAGGCCCTCCATTCGCCTCACGAGGCTAAGTGCACCCCTTTCCAGCCGCCCCCCCTCCAAATCAAGGCCAAATCCCTGGCAGTAGTGGGAATGGAACCTGGGAACCACCCTGCCTCGCCCCCCCCCCCCCCCTCCCCCGCAGTCAGATTCACGAACCACTCAGTTACGGGGGCTGAAGGGAACGCAGGGGATGAACTCCAAAGAGCTAAGTTTACGTCGCGATCGTAAAACTCCAAACACTTATTAGAAGAAGCAAGCCAATGAGCAAAGAAAGGGAAATATTGCACCTGTCACCTAAGATTCAACACTGCAATAAGGGGAAAAGATCTAATGAACAAGAGCACTTTTCGACACGGGTTTCGTCGGCAAGCGTGAGAAATGGTCATCAAACTCCAATGGTTAGCGCTACATGCGACACATTGTGTGCATCGCAGAGATTTATGAATATAATCAGTTTGGATGTTAGGCAGAGTCACTACGAAACACTAAAACAACTAAAATGTAGACGTTTCGACCGACTTTGCAGGGATCTGCCTTCAGGGCAGTTAGTCGCCTTGAACAGGACCGCTACAAAGTCGATCAACTTGTCGGAATTTTAGTTGTTTTAGCGTTTCATAATGAAGCGACCTAACACCCAAAATGATTTTATTCAGACAATGGCCGTGGGAACCGACGAACTTAAATAGCAGAAATGTTTACAGTCGAAATTCCGAAGACGTTCGTTGCAAGAAGAGTCATGTAACATATTACTTTGTCCCACTTTCACCTCAAGTAATGACGACAACGGGAAATTAATACATATTCGAGTTCATACGGAGACTTCCCGACGTACTTCTTCCCTGAACTACTCACGAATGGAACATATCATGGGAGGGGGACGGTGGTACCAGATGTGCAGAAGTACCGTCATGGCTGCAATGTACAAAATGCGGAATTTACAAAAATAATGGCTACTGCTTGATAGCTCTTTTTAAGTAAACTTAGGGGTCGTCCGACTAAAGACTCTTTGATCTTAAAATTGACCGACCATGAAAACAAAGACCGATAGAAGAATGCAACGCCGGCCGTTGTGGCCGAGCGGTTCTAGGCGCTTCAGTCTCTAACCGCGCTGCTGCTACGGTCGCAGGTTAGAATCCTGCTTCGGGCATGGATGTGTGTGCTGTCCTTAGGTTAGTTAGGTCTAAGTAGTTCTAAGTCTAGGGGAATGATGACCTCAGATGTTAAGTCCCATAGTGCTTAGAGCCATTTGAATCATTTGAAGAATGCAATAAACGACACGTTTATTGTGAAAGCTGTAAGAATTTTATGAAGACGTTTCGAAATAGTATTTATAAAAGCTGATAACAAGTGCGCTGTAATCGCAACAGTATTCCGAAGCCCAGAGTGATCAATTCCGCCACTGCAACGTGACAGAAGTAACGAAGGAAGAGTTTGAAATTATGTAATCCATTGAACAAGCTTGTTTCTGGTACTGGAATATCACAGGTCATAACACATCATCACTGCTACAAGACCCAGTTTTCAAACACGATTTACTGTTCCTAAGAGGAACCGGTACGAAAATCATTCACAAACTCTTCGCCAAATTCGAATGCAGAGGCAGCCTGAATGATGATCCAGAGGCTAACTTCAGTTATTCCTGAAGATGTCGCCATGGTTTCTGGACATATTCAGCATCATCCGAGGAAATCTGTTCGAAGAACTGCAGCAAAAACTGGTTTGAAGCGTTCCAGGGCGCATACAATAGTGAGAATCAGTCTACACATGTTTCCTTTCAAAAGCCAATGTCACCACCTGAATGTGCCCTGCTGTTTGACAAAATGCTGACTTTTCGGATCAGATTCTCACAGTAACTGAAAATGGTTGACGGATGAAGCGCACTTCCACCTGAATGGATTTGCGAAATAAAAAAATCTGTCGGCCTTGGGATTCCGAGTATCGACACGATAGCGAGTGGTTGAAACAAGATGGGAACTGGCCACATCGCAAGGAGTAGGTGTTTCTCCTTCTTGATGAACACGTACATCTTGCTGAGAGACCATGAAGATAAAACTAAAGAGATGCGAACCCACACGGGGGCTTATCAGAAATCCTTCTGGAACAAGAAAAGGGGAAAGTGGCACTTGTACCCTCCGCCGTGCACCGTAACGTGGCTTGTGTAGTATAGATGTCGATGTAGATACTAAGGGAATAAAGCCTTTGCGTTGGATAAATTCAAATATGACGGCGAAAGCATGGAATGGCCTCCACATTCACCTGATCTGATTACTTTTTGGGGCACATTGAAAGACACCTACCGGAGCCATTCCACTTCGCTGTACGAGTTTGAAAAGTCGATGTTTATGGCAACTGAATCCATTTCCTATAACCCTAGAATTAATTATTACGATTGTCAATTCTTATTTGTTGCTTGAAAAGCGCAGGAAGGTCATAAGCGCTTCCATCTAGTCAGTACATTCCTACCTTAAGTGACTGATTGATGTACTTATGATTGCCATGAAGAAACTCCTTGTCAGATTTAATGAAGAAAATGACACGAATCAGGGAGATAAAATTAGGAAATTACTTGATGAGCTCGAGCAAGGGGAAAATGACTCGACAAGTGAAGGTGAACCCGATAACGTTGAAGAGGATGATATTGACCCTACAGATGGCCAGAGTGACAAATTAAAATCGTTGGTGCAGACCCTCCAAATTCTGGCGAAAAAGGATACGACCCTCTGTTGCGATCAAGAAAGAGTCCCAGGATTGTTTCTTCATCTTCCTCGTCATCACTGTCACCCATCATTTCAAATTCCCGTAAATGTGTTTCTTCATTTATCGATGGTAAGGACTACATCATTCTGCCTCGAAAGATCTCTCTGCAGGGTAAGGATGGACGTCGCTGGTCATCTGTAGCTCCTAAAAAAAAAGACAGCTCGTACACCTCAAAGAAATATTATTCATCATCGTCAGTCCCCTATCAATGGCGGTAGGAATGCCGCTACGCCGTTAGAAATATTGTCTTTATTTTTCACAGATGACATGTTACAGTTGATAGTAAATCACACGAACGAGGAGGTAATGAGGAAAAGATCAGATTATCAAAATTCAACGATCACTCAGAAGTAAAAGCTTTAATTGGTACCCTGATCTTGACACCAACTTTGAAGAATAACCATTTATCAGCTGGTGAATTATTTGACAGTAATTTATGTGGCCCTAGATATAGAGCAAACAATGAGTTCCGAGCAATTTGAGTTTTTAATTTCTTGTTTGAGGTTTGAAGATAAGTTGACTCGTGAGGAACGAAAGCAATCCGATCCATTTGCAGGTATCAGGGAATTATGAGATGAATTTGCTATAAATTTCCGTAACTATTACAATGGACGAACAACTACTTGCTTTTCGTGGTAGATGTCCGTTTCGTATGTTCATATTAAGCAAGCGCACTAAATATGGGATTAAAATTGTCATGGCGTGTGACGCAGGAACAAAATAAATGGTTGATGCTTCCCCTTATCTCGGCAAAGGCACAGATACAAACGCTGTGCCACTTGTAAAATACTACGTGAAGGAGCTCTCAAAAACAGTGAGAGGATCTAACCGAAACGTTACAGTTGATAACTGGTTCACATCTATTAAGTTAGCCGACGATCTGCTACAGGAGAAACTCACTCTCGTTGTACTTTGAGACACAATAAGCCAGAAATACCTACAGAACTACTTATAACCAAGAAGAGAGAGATAGGAACATAAAGGTTCATCTTCGACAAGGAAATGACTCTTGTCTCATATAAACCTAAGGCAAATGAAATAGTCCTTCTGTTATCGACGATGCACGACCAAGCTGAAATAGATGAAGTAACTAAGAAACCTAAGGTGATTGCCGGCCGGTGTGGCCGTGCGGTTCTAGGCGCTTCAGTCTGGAACCGTGTGACCGCTACGGTCGCAGGTTCGAATCCTGCCTCGGGCATGGATGTGTGTGATGCCCTTAGGTTAGTTAGGTTTAAGTAGTTCTAAGTTCTAGGGGACTGATGACCACAGATGTTAAGTCGCATAGTGCTCAGAGCCATTTGAACCTAAAATGATTCACTGGTACAACGACACAAAAGGCAACATTTCTTGCAGCCGGAAGACTAATCGCTGGCCTTTGTGCGTCTTTTATGAAATTTTGAACATTATGTATGTTAATATGTGGGTAATCTACGTTCACAACACCACCTGTGAAAAGGAGAATGTCCTAAAGGGGAAACATTTCCTAATACGACTAAATGAAGAGCTACTCTCGCCATGGATGCAAAGCAGGCTACACATACCAAGAATATCAAATGACCTGCACCTCACAATACAGTCTGTCCTTGGAATCGAACCCCATCGCAAGAACATTGGTGGAAATGCTGGAATATCATCTGCCCCGAGGAGAACTATCTGCCACATATGTCTGTCAAGAAAGAGAAGAACGACAACAACGTTTTGTGCTGTTTCTTGTCAGGCATTTTCCAAAGAGTATCGAGCGCATTTATGCTTTAATTGTTCGAAATAAATGTTCTCATTGTTGTCAAAAACTATTGTTTCTGTGATTGTAACTGTGGTCTGTATTGCTTATTAGTGATAATAAATAACAAAATGTGTTACCAAATTTTGCTTAATTTTTGTTATGTCGTAAAAATTACGAACGTTTGTAATATTAGATAACTGAAAAACGTTTGTGTTCTAGGGTTTGGTACTGTAAGACATGACAGTAAATTTCATTGTTCGTTTGCGGCACCTCTCTAGCGCAAGTGGTGGAGATTTTGAAAAGATTGTGATGGGATTGCAAACACTGCTTGCAGAGGATGTCTATTCATTTATGCTGATAGGATCTTTTTCACTACTATTTCGAAACGTCTGCATAAAATTGTTGCAGCTTTAACCATAAACATAACGTTTCTGGCGTTCATCTATCGATTGTTTCAAGCTATTTTATTTTAAAACCAGGAAGTCCTCTTTTGGGCACTGTATCTTTTGATGAGTCTTCCAGATTAATCTTTCATATAGTCATCCTCTCTATTTGCGAGTATCAAATATGTGTTAGTGATAATCAGTTTTGCAAACAATCGAATTCGTGAATATCGAAGTCACTTACACGGAGGGATAAGTGTCTTTATTGTTTATTTTAGAGCTTATAGTAACATTGCTCTAACACATTTTTTTCTGTTTCACTCTCTGACGCAACTATGTCATGAGTCTGATAACATACAAGGAAGTAGCAGTGCATTTAAAATTGAGATTTTCTGTTGTTTTATTTGGTTAGATAACACACCACCTGGAAGTTCATGCCTCTCTCGAAGGTGAAATGCTTCGCTAAGACAGCTGTTTAATCATCTCTGCGTTACACTACGGTGCGTTTAGACGAAGTACAGTGGTGTCCACTTCTACGTAAATCAGGTTTACTTTTGTCACATACCTTAACGTAGATTCACAGAACATTGTAGTAGATGTCGATGCCCTGGTGAAGATGTTCAGTCGCTTTCTTGCATCCAGCGTAAGGAAGAGAGAGTCAGCTAGCCTTGGAAATCTCAAAAGGTCAGCAGGTTTAACGTCCTCAACGGACGGGAAACCCATCTTCAAACTAACCGTCTTCTCGCGTCATTTCGTGCCAACACAACCGAAAAGTATTACTACACAGCACCTACGAATCTCACAGCTTCCGCAACCGGAATGTACATGCGTGTGCCTTCTATAAAGGTCACATCAAGAAAATGCCTTGGTTTTAGACTGTGCCGCATCCGTTTTTGTGTCATTGTTTTAAGGAAGATTGCGTATTTAAACATCAGAAACAGAGCTTTACGTTACACGCTATAGATTAAGTCTGTTGAGTCCTGTACTGCTTTTAATGATTAAATTACGGCAGTAGTCACTCGTTTGTTACGGAACAGACTAGCGAAAAGTCTTTCGGTGGCAAGTCACCAACCAAGAGTATCTTTGTTCACACCTGCCCGTAGAAATTACTGCATCAGGAAGAGTAGCAATTAAAGCAATTTCACGTAGTGTGAGTTTAAAGTATAGCAGGAAGAATACACGATTAAATTTGTAACTGATTTGGAAGTACCCCGAGCGGGAAATTTGATACACAGAGTGGCCACCTCTGGCAGCAGTAGTACATCCAACCTAGCTGGAAGTCAACTTGAACGAAGATTGGGTAACAGGTACGGTTAGTCATTTCACGCTGCTTCATCTCTATTGGCCGAATGCACCAACCTCGTTCGAAAGGAAGATAACTGAGGTCCCATGATCAAGGTTAAAAGCAAAGTCTCTGCGGTACACCGATGTTAATTTAAACTCCGCTCGAGCAGACCACGAAGGCCGAACGGTACCGACTGGCCGTCAGTCCACAGGTGTCACTGGATGCGGATATGGAGGGGCATGTGGTCAAACACCGCTCTCCCGGCCGTATGTCAGTTTACGAGACCAGAACCGCTACTTCTCAATCAAGCAGCTCCTCAGTTTGCCTCACAAGGGCTCAGTACACCTCGCTTGCCAACAGCGCTCGGCAGAGTGAATGGTCACCCATCCAAGTGCTGGCCAAGCCCGACAGTGCTTAACTTCGGTGATCTGAAGGGGAACCGGTGTTACCAATGCGCAAGGCCGTTGGCACCAAGGTCAATTGCCAGCCAGCAAATCGTCGTCAACCAGCAATGCATTTGACGGCGATTAACTGCGCGTATTGCAATGGAAGGTGCCCTGAAGATGCATAGACGTTAATAGAGAAACGAATTTGCATCCGGTCGCATTTATACATAAGTTTCCTAGACAATCGCTGGTGGGTGACGTCATTGGTATGTGTTCTCACTTTCGTCAACAAGCAGAAGTGTGTTTATATTTCTCTACTAGTCTGTTCGTTTATGTTTGGGGAAATGGAAAGGAAAAGGAGAACATCAGATTATGAGATGGATATACTTCTCTAATTGGCCTGTGCAATTGCATCAGTTTTTGAAAATAAAAGAACTTACAGCTTCAGTATAAAAAGAGAAATTTTCAATGTCTCGTTTTGGTCATCATTTATTTCGTTTTTTTTTTTTTTCGTTCAGTTCGAATACCTACGTCATTTAAATATAAAATTCATCAAATATATGCTAATTAACACATTTAATCTCCACTTTTACGAAAAATAAACGTCTTTATATTTCTGACTGTATACTGCACGCAAAAATCCAGTTTTTATTGCAAACAAAAATTCTTAATTACCAATCATTTATAAAAGTCTGTTAATCAACAGCCGGCCGCGGTGGTCTCGCGGTTCTAGGCGCGCAGTCACGAACCTTGCGACTGCAAGGGTCGCAGGTTCGAATCCTGTCTCGGGCATGGATGTGTGTGATGTCCTTAGGTTAGTTAGGTTTAAGTAGTTCTAAGTTCTAGGGGACTAATGACCACAGCAGTTGTCCCATAGTGCTCAGAGCCATTTGAACCATTTTTTTGTTAATCAACATTGCATGATTACAAAACTAACAATTTAAGTTTTCTATCTTTTTGTAATTTACACTTCACATAAATGCTCATAGAACACGCACCTTTGTTTAAAAGCTTGAATCCACCTGAAATGGAACCCATGCCCCAAGCAGACAGCAAGCATGCTACTGCAGAGCCAAACTGTTAGCCGAAAACAATGTTCCATGTTTTAATGGGTGTGGATTCAGTTTTCTCAAGAATTTTTGATAGTTGTAACAAACTGGTTTGGAAGAGGTATATTGAAGTTCTCAACTCTACATACCAAAAATATAAAAGATTATAAAAATCCGATTGTCATGCGAGCTCCCTATTAGACAAAAACAAGCAGTGTGGTCACATGTGGAGGCACAGTTTAATTCTACTCCTGCTAAGTCTGATTCATAAATTGATAAACTTTCTGGGTTCATCTTACAAATAGGGTATGGTATCCGATGCCTTGGGTCTGTCTCAGTACACCAAAACGCACCACTATCTTAATACAGTATGCGTATGGGACTCTGGTCATATCGAGAAAACGGGGTGAGCCACGATCAAACGTAACCACACTCGATTCCCTCGTTTAACTTTGATCAAGGTCAGTGCGCCAGAATTTTGCGGAGAACAGGGTTCAATGCCGACTTCACCATAGTTAACTTTTAATCAAGATTGGTGCACTCAGCAGTATGCCACATTTCATCAGTCACAGTGACTGAAAAATGTTGGCGTGGCAGCCGCTACGACAGCACAATAAATGAACACCCACTGTATCTAGGGAGGTCAGGACGGTACAGGCGTCATCATCTTGAAAGCTTATGTCACGAAGACCTCGAAAATAACGCACAGTCACCTGCATTAACACACCACAAATGTGACAAATGGTGTCTAAATTAGCGGCTATGCAGCCCCTGGTGAACATGTGTCTCTGATGGCACCCATGCTAGCATGTTAGGTGCAGGGCCGGCATCATTATGAAGAAGGCGACCTGGCAACCTTTGTTCCCCTAGGAGCCTCCACCAAACATAGGCTCGTCCACCGTGATGCTGTACACAGAAATGGAATTCGTCTGAAAAGTTGATGTGGCGGCACTCTAGTGTCCAGTGTTGTCTGCATCATTGTCAGCGCTCCTGCTGATGGTATGTGAGCTTCAGATGTCGTCACGCCTTCCAGATTTGGAAACTTCTCTTGTGTGCAAACAAGTCCATTTCCTGACTGCAGGCACGTAACATGGCTCTGCAATCCTGCATAACAGAGTGAACAACATGTCTGTCCTCTCAGGAGCTAGTCATGTGGGGCTAATAACGCAGGCGTTGAGTACAGTGTTGTGTACAACTTCATACACAATGGTAAGGAGAGGTGAGCTACAAAGTGTTGCAACAGCTGTTATCATAGGAAAGGTGGACGGCACTATAAATGATTAGTGAACAAGATTAAAAAGCAAATAGAAGATTTACTTAACTTAGATTTAACGTCATGGAAGATGAAGAACTGCTAATAGCTCTTCAGATATGGATTTTAGAGCCCCTGGTTACTAGACTTTTTAGCTTCAAATGATCGTTCCTGTCATGTCCCTGAAAACTGACCACTCCTCCTGGAACATCCTGTATTTCTGTTTATCCACGTATATGATTTTAGGAGAGTGGTACCAGACCTATGGACCACCCTGTTAAAATAGTCTATTCAGTTACTGAAAAAAGGACTAGCGACAATACAGTCTTCCCCACACGTTCTTGATATTATGTTGTTGCTTGTAGGTAATATAGACAAAACAAGAAAGAACTATCCAGCGAACATGGGCTCTAAAATGCATACCTTAAAAGCCGTTAGCACTTATTCAGTACAAGAGATCTGTTTCACAGTAGCGAAAATCAACACATAGTCATAGCTCTTAAGGTACGCATTTTAGAGCCTATTTTTACTTTTTTCTTGTTTTGCTCCATACCACTACATCTCAAAATATGAAAAGCAAAGAGCTTGCAGTAGAGGAGATTTGTTTCACAGTATCTAAGATGAGGAAGTGCTCATAGCTCTTACGCTATGCATTTTAGAGCTCATGGCTATCAGACTTTTTTGCTTCGAATGATGGTTCCTGTCACATCCGCGAATATTGACCAATCCTCCTTGGACATCATGTATAAGGCCAAAAAATATGACATCGGAGAGAGGTAAACTTTGCGAGGCTATGTTACCAACATAGCGGCCGTTTTGGAGACCGCCGTCTTGTAGATGCAACTCGTAACATTCAAATGGAAAGAAGTTCATGTCACATATACCGTGAACGGTTGAGCCAAGTATTAAAAGACGGTGATGTTGGGAAAGCGGACACCCGTAGGATTATCGAATAAAGGACAATGTTTAGTAGGCAAAATTTATATGTATTCCAGAGTACGGAGCATATGGGTCCCGTCAAGAGGTGCCGCACATGCCACCAATCCTCTGGAGGAGTCATAGTGACTAAGTGGACCAAAATCCAAAAAACAGGATACGAGCGCGGAGGATAGGTGCGTACTGTCGGTCTGAGGGTTAAGAGCAGAGAGCAAGCAACTTCTTCAAATTCTTGTCGCTTTCCCTGGAACCACAAATGACATCTTTCCCACGCTTCCTATTGGACGCGGCAGGCACCACTCGCAAAGTGTGCCCTGCCAGCAGTTGGTAACTGGTGCAAATCACTTCTGGCCAGAAACATACACTGGTTCTGGCACGTAAAGCATGAGAACAGCGCCGTGAACAGACGATAGTTCTGAACGTGAAAGAAAAATTTTAATTTTCAATAAATTGACGACAAATCGCTCCCGGGAATTCCCCCAAACAGGTAGCGGCCTGTACAGACATATCACAAAGATGGAAAATTACATGATATAAACAATGGAGTTCTTCATGAAACCAGGGCGTCAATCATTTTCGAGTTACGTTGCATTTCGTAGACAGCAAGGAAAATGCTGCAGATGACACACCTTGTCTACAGGATGTGCTCGTATTTTTTTTATTTATTTAATTTATTGGCTAGCTAGCGAAATGTCAGTTACGACGATACAGACTTGAGGACAACAAGTCACCCATTTTCGGAGCCGGCCTGGAATCGAACCCGGCCCTCTTCGATTAGCATATCCGCCGCTCTATTAAGGCGGACATTGTAAGGGTGTCATTATCTTCTGCACCCATTCCTCATAAAGTTTAACCAAAAGATGTACCAAAATTCTCATTAGTGATGTACGGCTCACCCTAGTTTCCTGCAAAATACGGCGCGTACTGTATCATCTGTGCTCTCATTAAACAATGCCTGAACAGCGATTGACATTGTTTCATCGTAGCCATTCTGGATTGTCCAGCTCTCGGTTTGTCTGCGACAGATGTGTCACCACCACATTCAGGTAATGGGTGGTGTGAGGTAACGGGCGAATTGTGTCGCCCTGAAAATATTCTAAGTTTGCGTGGCCGCAGGGCCCCGGCAGCGAAAACGTGGTGGCGAACGTTAGCCGGACGAGAGGGGTAGCCCCAGCGCGTGGTCCAGCCGCGTGGCTGGGAATTCCGCTGTGACGTGGACGGTGCTTTGTGTCGATGAAAGATACCTGTAGGCCGAGAGTGCTAAAGATGGTGGACTTCGTGAAACCACCATGGCAGACGTTTCAAAGTTCGTACAGAAATTAATAGTAGCCAGATGAACTATGATACCTCAAAAAGAAACATGTACATTACTATTATTTGCACGACGATTCTGATGGTGTAACCAGATTTTCAATATCTTTATTAGTTTAAAGTTTAGTATCTGACGGTAAATTATACAAGTAACATCCAGCAACCAATTTCCAAAATATAAATGCATCATCCGATTTTGTCGATCGCCGTGTCATTAGAAAGCTACACTACTGGAAATTGAAATAAGAACACCGTGAATTCATTGTTCCAGGAAGGGGAAACTTTATTGACACATTCCTGGGGTCAGATACATCACATGATCACACTGACAAGAACCACAGGCACATAGACACAGGCAACAGAGCATGCAGAATGTCGGCACTAGTACAGTGTATATCCACCTTTCGCAGCAATGCAGGCTGCTATTCTCCCATGGAGACGATCGTAGAGATGCTGGATGTAGTCCTGTGGAACGGCTTGCCATGCCATTTCCACCTGGCGCCTCAGTTGGACCAGCGTTCGTGCTGGACGTGCAGACCGCGTGAGACGACGCTTCATCCAGTCCCAAACATGCTCAATGGGGGACAGATCCGGAGATCTTGCTGGCCAGGGTAGTTGACTTACTCCTTCTAGAGCACGTTGGGTGGCACGGGATACATGCGGACGTGCATTGTCCTGTTGGAACAGCAAGTCCCTTGCCGGTCTAGTAATGGTAGAACGATGGGTGCGATGACGGTTTGGATGTACCGTGCACTATTCAGTGTCCCCTCGACGATCACCAGAGGTGTACGGCCAGTGTAGGAGATCGCTCCCCACACCATGATGCCGGGTGTTGGCCCTGTGTGCCTCGGTCGTATGCAGTCCTGATTGTGGCGCTCACCTGCACGGCGCCAAACACGCATACGACCATCATTGGCACCAAGGCAGAAGCGACTCTCATCGCTCAAGACGACACGTCTCCATTCGTCCCTCCATTCACGCCTGTCGCGACACCACTGGAGGCGGGCTGCATGATGTTGGGGCGTGAGCGGAAGACGGCCTAACGGTGTGCGGGACCGTAGCCCAGCTTCATGGAGACGGTTGCGAATGGTCCTCGCCGATACCCCAGGAGTAACAGTGTCCCTAATTTGCTGGGAAGTGGCGGTGCGGTCCCCTACGGCACTGCGTAGGATCCTACGGTCTTGGCGTGCATCCGTGCGTCGCTGCGATCCGGTCCCAGGTCGACGGGCACGTGCACCTTCCACCGACCACTAGCGACAACATCGATGTACTGTGGAGACCTCACGCCCCACGTGTTGAGCAATTCGGCGGTACATCCACCCGGCCTCCCGCATGCCCACTATACGCCCTCGCTCCAAGTCCGTCAACTGCACATACGGTTCACGTCCACGCTGTCGCGGCATGCTACCAGTGTTAAAGACTGCGATGGAGCTCCGTATGCCACGGCAAACTGGCTGACACTGACGGCGGCGCTGCACAAATGCTGCGCAGCTAGCGCCATTCGACGGCCAACACCGCAGTTCCTGGTCTGTCCGCTGAGCCGTGATCATTGCTTGTACAGCCCTCTCGCAGTGTCCGGAGCAAGTATGGTGGGTCTGACACACCGGTGTCAATGTGTTCTTTTTTCCATTTCCAGGAGTGTATTAGTGTAAACCTAAACTGTATGAATTATTGGCATGTAACTAGAATAGTACATGAGTTATTGGAGGTCAAAGTGGCCGATTACTATCCATCGCGTCAGGCCATAAGTACTCCACAGTTACACGAAAACACGGTAGCAGCATGTTTATGAATATATTTATTCATCTATGTCTTTGTTTATATCCGATATATATACTATTCACGAAGAAATTGGTTAAATATTTATTGTATTTTAGAAAGCAAAGAAAAATTAGGCTACTGGACTACCTTTTGTTGCTATTCCTATTATATATGTTTATTTAACTTGTTTATTTATTTAATAATATGTGTTAGAGCGTGTTTATGGTCCAGCCGTAGGAATATTTATTTAATTTCAAGTTATTTAAACGTAAATCCAGTATTTCAAATATGTTTCATTATGATTGTGAGTGCGCGTTGGCTTGAAGACAGGAGGGAGCGCTCTAGCCAACCACAGCGATCGTTACACAAAGGACGCGTGGAGAGACTGTATGGAAGTCGGGAGGAGCATCGTTTCCAGAGAGGACACGGGGGCAGTGCTGAGCAGTACGGCACAGCACACGAAGTGCTGGACGGCGCGACGGACGTACAGTCGCGAGAGGGACTTGGGAGAGTGTGGTGCAGTTTGCGAGTGGTCGTGGCAGATGGAAATACTTCGGAGTGCCGACTTGTGCACTTGTGAGATTTCCGTGAAGACACAGAGTGCGTTTAGAAGTGAATATTTCGCGAGCTGTGTTGTTGTTCATAACTAATTACAGGGTGTTTCAAAAATGACCGGTATATTTGAAACGGCAATACAAACTAAACGAGCAGCGATAGAAATACACTATTTGTTGCAATATGCTTGGGACAACAGTACATTTTCAGGCAGACAAACTTTCGAAATTACTGTAGTTACAATTGTCAACAACAGATGGCACTGCAATCTGGGAAAGTCTATAGTACGATATTTTCCACACATCCATCATGCGTAGCAATAATATGGCGTAGTCTCTGAATGAAATTACCTGAAACCTTTGACAACGTGTCTGGCGGAATGGCTTCACATGCAGATGAGATGTACTGCTTCAGCTGTTCAATTGTTTCTGGATTCTGGCGGTACACCTGGTCTTTCAAGTGTCCCCACAGAAAGAAGTCACGGGGGTTCATGTCTGGCGAATAGGGAGGCCAATCCACGCCGCCTCCTGTATGTTTCGGATAGCCCAAAGCAATCACACGATCATCAGAAATATTCTTTCAGGAAATTAAAGATGTCGGCCGTGCGATGTGGAAGGGCTCCATCTTGCATAAACCACGGGGTGTTCGCAGTGTCGTCTAAGGCAGTTTGTACCGCCACAAATTCACGAAGAATGTCCAGATAGCATGATGAGGTAATCGTTTCGGATCTGAAAAATGGACTAATGATTCCTTTGGAAGAAATGGCGGCCCAGACCAGTACTTTTTGAGAATGCAGGGACGATGGGGCTGCAACATGGGGCTTTTCGGTTCCCCATATGCGCCAGTTCTGTTTATTGACGAAGCCGTCCAGGTAAAAATAAGTTTCGTCAGTAAACCAAATGCTGCCCACATGCATATCGCCGTCATCAATCCTGTGCACTATATCGTTAGCGAATGTCTCTCATGCAGCAATGGTAGCGGCGCTGAGGGGTTGCCGCGTTTGAATTTTGTATGGATACAGGTGTAAACTCTGGCGCATGAGACGATACGTGGACGTTGGCGTCATTTGGACCGCAGCTGCAACATGGCGAACGGAAACCCGAGGCCGCTGTTGGATCACCTGCTGCACTAGCTGCGCGTTGCCCTCTGTGGTTGCCGTACGCGGTCGCCCTACCTTTCCAGCACGTTCATCCGTCACGTTCGCAGTCCATTGAAATTTTTCAAACAGATCCTTTATTGTATCGGTTTTTGGTCCTTTGGTTACATTAAACCTCCGTTGAAAACTTCGTCTTGTTGCAACAACACTGTGTTCTAGGCGGTGGAATTCCAACACCAGAAAAATCCTCTGTTCTAAGCAATAAACCATGTTGTCCACAGCACACTTGCACGTTGTGAACAGCACACGCTTACAGCAGAAAGACGACGTACAGAATGGAGCACCCACAGACTGCGTTGTCTTCTACATCTTTCACATCACTTGCAGCTCCATCTGTTGTTGAAAATTGTAACTACTGTAATTTCGAAAGTTTGTCCGCCTGAAAATGTACTGTTGTCCCAAGCATATTGCAACAAACTGTGTATTTCTATCGCTGCTCGTTTAGTTTTTATTGCCGTTTCAAATATACCGGTCATTTTTGAAACACCCTGTATGTGCTGCAGGAATCTATTGTTTCCCTGTTATTCTACTTACATTTTGTTCAATTGCTGGACCATCGACACCAATAAGTGTTTTGCAGAAGTATACCGCATTCTCAAAAGTACCTCTACTATCGTACTCATCATTTGAAGTCGTTAAGAAAGTACCAGCAGATTTTATTTAATTGCAGTCTTTCATTTATAAATTTATACGTTACTTCCATAAATCGCAATTGCAGGGTGATAGAAACCTTCGACCATTCGATTCATGTTTGTATTCTTATCGTATACTGTTGACTCAGCAGTATTTGGCGTGTAGTGCGGCAACTACGTATCCAGTCCGTAGACAAGGAAACCAGCCAAAACTTTTTATATTACAACATTGAGTCTGTGGGTGCGTAGTTGAGGGCCATCACACCAACATACTCATTTCATTCTACTGTTTTGGAAAGCAAGCAGTGGTCTGTCTGGGTGGGATTTGTTGAGTGACTCTGCAATAACTGGATATCAGGACGATCTCAGTGCGTTCTGTTTGTGTTAACGCCATCAGCTTTTATGTAGCCTGTAAAGAGGAAATATCACGCGTAGATCGAGAATGAATGAAGCTATGCTCAAATGAAAGGCACTATTAGAAGCCACTATTGTTTTTCTCCAGTGATTTTCTGTATGTTTGATATGTCGCTTCACCCCCTTTCCATTTGAAAATCACGGCTTGCGTCCATGATGGCGGCTTGCAGAATAGGCAATATGTTGATAACATAGCCCCTCTTTCTCATCTCATGCCGCTTGACTTTAAATTTCTGTTTACTGATCTACTCTCGTTTTAGAAGGATTGCTCCATAGTTATTGACCACTGTGTACTCAGTTTTTAGTGTCTTTTGAGATTTTTTATGAGGATTTTTACTTCACGAATAACAGAATTTTTACAGTAATCATTTGACCTATTACTATGTTGGTAGGTACAAAATGGCAAAGGATTAAAAAGGAACACAGCCGTATGATAAAAGCTAGTAAAGATTTGGAAGGAAAACATGCGCTTAAACAAGTCGACAAAATTATAAACACTAGGTTTTGAGGATCGTTCAACGATTACTTGATGGGCTACTGCACACTCTCCACAGTGTAATTTGGTTATGTTTTTGCCATGTTTCATGTTATAGTAGTGAACTCTGTGGACGGTGAACACTGTGAAGATCCACGGAAAACTCTGAGACGATGTTATCAGCACTCGTCACAGTTTGAAATGGGCGTCATTCTGAACCTGCCTGTGGCTGGATGGTCGAGTTCTACAAATATCTAGGCATCTGTAACGTTCGGATTGGACAGTTCTCCCATGCTCGACTGAATGGGAAAATGAGGCAAACCACACGCATCTTCAAGGTTTTGGTAGAGCAAGTCCGTCCACACCAAGAGAAAAACACTGCTTTGTGAGGCAACCACATTGTTGTATTATCCTCATATATGCGCCTTTCATTTGGACACAATTAATGGGCTCTCTGTAACACTGTCGTTGTGACAGCGAAGGGAGAGGTCATACTCTGCCAATGCTTTGAAGAGACACGCCGGTGTGTCCTACTGTCATGATGTGGGGAGTCATTGGTGGTAGCTTCAAGTCACACATGTCACTGATCGAGCGAATTCCTACTGCAAAACAGTACATCACAGGCATCCCGAATATTTATCTGATATCTGGTAATGTCTTCGAACGGAGCACGGCATAAGTGGCTGAAAAAACATTTTTTAATCGATTCTTGAGTATTGATCATTTTGGTACAGTATAAGAGATCGAGAAGGTCGAATGAATTTAGGATCGTTTCGTCACGGGAGCGTTTAGTAGGCACGATGGCGTTGCGGAGGTGCTCAACAAAATGGTTCAAATGGCTCTGAGCACTATGGGACTTAACATCTGAGGTCATTAGTCCCCTAGAACTTAGAACTACTTAAACCAAACTAACCTAAGGACTTCACACACATCCATACCCGAGGCAGGATTCGAACATGCGGCCGTAGCGGTCGCGCAGTTCCAGACTGAAGCAACTAGAACCGCTCGGCCACACAGGCCGGCGGTGCTCAACAGACTCCAGCGGTAAACGTTACAAGAAAAGTATTGTGCACCACGGAGAGGTGACTGTTGAAATTCTAGGAGGGTGCGTTCCTTGATGAGTCGCGCAACATATTACTTCCTCCCACATGCTTCTCAGGAAATGACCACAACGGGAAAATCAGAGAAACTAGAGGTTTATTGACAAGCTTTCTTCCCGCACTTCATTCGTGAATGGAACAGGAAACGTAGAGTATAGAAGAGGTTTTATGGCTAAGGAGGTGGGGGGGGGGGGGGGGGAAGGAGGGGGGGGGGGGGAAGGAGGGGGGGGGGGCGGAGAAATTGATACCTGAATATGAGAAGTATTCTCCAACACATTCACACACAATAAGGTGAAATGTGCAGAACAGTGTACACCCTCGGCCAGTAAGGTACCTCATTACGTCCCCAAAACCTGTGTCACTCCAACTCGATGTTAATATGCCAATATCTAGAGTGTTGAGGGCCATTGACACTGAACTGACAATAGTCATGTGATAACGATATGCACGTATACAGATGGCGGTAGAATCGCGTACTAAAGGTACAAAAGGGCAGTGCGCTCGCGGAGCTGTCATTTGTACTCAGGCGAATCATGTAAAAAGCTTTACGACGTAATTATGGCCGCACAACGAGAATTAACGCACTTTGAACTCGGTGTGTTAGTTGAACGTAGACACATAGGACATTCAGTTTCGGAAATCGCTAGGGAATTCAATACTCCGAGGTCAATAGTGTGCCTAGTGTGCCGAGAATACCAAATTTGAGGCATTACCTCTCACACGGGCAACGCAGTCGGGACGGCCGTCACTTAACGAACGAGAGCAGCGACAATTGCGTAGAGTTGTAATTCCCAACAGACAAGCAACACTGCACGACATAACCGCAGAAATCAATGTGGAACGTACGAAGATCGTATTCGTTAGGACATTGGAGCGACGTTTGACGTTAATGGTCTGCGACAGCTGACGACCGACGAGAATGGCTTTGGTAACAGCAGGACATCGGCTGCATCGCCTCTCCTGGGCTGGACCAAATCGGTTGGACCACAGACGACCCTAGACGACTGTAAAACCAAGGCGTGGTTAGATCAGTCCCGATTTCAGTTGGTAAGAGTCGACGGTAGGGTTCGAATGTGGTTCAGATCCCACAAAGACATGGCGCCAAGTTGTCAACAAGGCAATGTGCAAGCTGGTAGTGGTCCCACAATGGTGTGATCTGTGTTTACATAAAATGGACTAGGTCCTCTTGTCCAACTGAAGTGATCATTGACTGAAAATGGTTATGTTCGGCTACTTGGAGGTCATTTGCAGCCATTCATGGACTTCATGTTCACGAACAACGATGGAATTTTTATGGATGACAATGCGCCATGTCACCGGTCACAGTTTTTCGCAATCGATTTCAAGAACATTTTTGACTATTCGAGTGAATGATTTGACCACCCACATCGCCCGACATGAACCTCATTGAATATTTATGAGACGTAATCGAAAGATCAGTTCGTGGACAAAATCCTCCACGGCAAACACTTACGCAATTATGGACTGCTATAGAGGCAGCGTAGCTCAATAATTCTGCAGAACACTTCCAACGACTTGTTGAGTCCATGCCACGTCGGGTTGCTGCACTACACCGGGCAAAAGAGGTCCGACACGATCCCATGACTTTTGTTGTCTCGTTGTATAACAGCGATGGGCCAGTTTCCCTCGGGAGATAATCCATCGTCCGACCATATGACGCTCTTCTCAACACAATCAGTACACGCATCTAGCCTCAAAGTAGTGCAGCAGTGCAACACATCGTCCGTATGACACCCTTCCCAGCATGATCCATACCTACATCTACGCTCGGGCTCGAGGGGTGCAACATCCTGCTGACCAGGAATCAGCAGTGCAGACGAGGACAAAGTATTCGATTCTGGGTTGAGGGGGCGGGGAGGGGGGGGGGGATGAAGCAGGGGCTCATAGTTTCTACCCCTCCCCCCTCCCTCAAATATAACTTCCCTTTACTCCCAATAGCAACGTGGCACAGATGTTTGGAATTTCAGTAACGATAACTATAAATTATATAAAATGTTTTGGTATAACAATAATTACTTTACTTCAGTGCTTAGTACAATACTTTGACATAACTTACAAACCATTGGAATTCGGAAAAACAAGTCATTTGAGAAGCAATCGTCCGAAAATTTGGAAAGTTGTTGTGCCAACCATTTCATTTATAAACTTTGTAAACGTCGTAATTTACTCCTCAATCAAGGTGTGCACTCATGATTATCAGTATCTCTTAGGACTGTGACTGTGAAGAGATGTCTACGGACAGTGGTTACGCGGGCACCTAAATGACAGGAATGCTGTTTCTGTCAAGCCTTTTCCACCAACATTCGGGAAGTCAATCTTTTACGTTTATTTTTTTCTTAGTTGATAGTCACCGAGTGAGATGGCACAGTGTTTAGCACACTGGGCTCGCATTCGGGAGGATGACAGTTCAATCCCAATTCCGGCCATCCTGATTTAGGTTTTTCGTGATTTCCCTAAATAGCTTCAGGCAAATGCCGGGATGGTTCCTTTAAAAGAGCACGGCCGACTTCCTTCCCCATTCTTTCCTAATCCGATGGGACCGATGACATTGCTGTTTGTTCTGCTCCCACATCAACCATCTAATCATTAGTTGGTAGTCTTTCCTATTCTGTCTTTCCTTAGTCAACATCCTGTAGTTTGAGGGCCATATCTTTGGACTCAAGGGCCGTGCCTGAATTTTAGCGGGAGCAGGTAGTACGAGCGGCCTGTGAATGGGCGACTTTTCCTTGCCGGGATGTTGCCTACAGGCGGTTGGCCCGCAAGCAAATCAACGTGGGCAAGCCCTTAGGCAAACAGCTGAAAAGTATCCTCTGCTAAACACAGCTTGCAATGTCTAGAGATTCTTGACATTTCCGACACAGTTATCATGCTACTTGATCCTCCGAAAGTTACCTGACAAACTGAAAATCGATATAAGTGAAATTAGACTGCCTGACAAAAAAAGTGAAGCATTCAGAAGGGGAGGAGGAAACCAAATAGAACTGCACCGGTTGAGTGGGTATGCGTTATTGTTTCTCTGGTTACAATTTGGGGTCAAGTGGCAGTATGAGCTTCTTACCAAATCATGTTGTGTTCCATCCGACCTCGGTGCATGCACTTAATCGGTTGAATATGGCGTCATAAAGACGTTGTATCCCCTCCTGAGGGAAACTGCCTGACAACTGTTGTAAGTGGTCCTCGATATCCCGGACTCTGGCACTAGGACAGAACTGACTTCAGAGCTGGTCACACACATATTCTAGTGGGGACAGCTCTGGGGAATTTTGCTGGCCATGGGACTACCTCAACATCATGCACACATTTCATGGAGGCACTATGATACTATGAGAGCGGAGGATGTCCATGACGTATCGTTTGTGCCATCTTATTTTCTTCAATTACTACGATGGTAACCTGAAATAATACATGACGGCTCCCCACTCCATGACGCCAAGAGTAACCCCACTGTATCTCTCGAAAATATTAGATAATAAGATGTTTCCCCAGATCGTTGCCACACGCGCCGACGATGGTCATCTGGTCGCTAAACACAATGCGACGCCATTCATCAGGAGTCCATTCTTCCTTTTCCTGGTGACAGCACCACTCCAAACGTAATGATCTGTATACTGGTGTTAACGGCAGCGTACACGTGGGACGCTAATTCCCTAGTCCCACAGCTGCTGGTCCCTGACCATTAGATGCATGATGACACATAACGGTGCAGGGAGTCTATTACATGTTCTCGGATGACAGGCGCAGGCACGAAGGCGTTACGACGTGACTGGTACATAGTACGACGATCCTCCCTTGTGGTAGTCAGACAGGGTCTACCAGAATCTTGATGAAGAGTGAGCCTGTCCTCACATTCCGATGCAGTCCAATATCGGACCACTGTCACATCCAAAATTCTGGATATTGCACGATTCGACCAGCTGGTCAGATGGAGAGTTACAATGAGACCCATTTAAAACTCTGTCAGGCGCTGATAACTCAGTCTCTCATGAGTACGCGACATCTCCAAATTACTCAACCAGCTAGTCAAATGGAGAGTCACAATGATACCCATTTAAAACTCTGTCAGGCGGTGATAACCCAGTCTCCCTCGAGTACACGTCATCTCTATGTTATTCACAGTGATCACTCAACACCTGATGCTGTTCACTCCACCTGTATACCCTTGTATCAACAGTAATGGACTCTGGTGCCAATCTACCAGTCACACACAATTGCAAGTCTAATTGTTTATGTATCAGCCGATAATGCGTGCGTGTACGAAGTTATATTGACATCTGACCATGTCTCAGGGTGCCTGACATTTTTTACCAGGCAGTGTATATATGCAGTCACTGAAATATTCTCGGAGGAGGGGGGGATATAACATGTCCAGCCTGCCCTCCCCCCTTGGAACCGCGTCTACAACAGCGTAGTGACACTGCCAACTTCCTTCTTCATTTAACTTGACTTTGGAATCTGTGTAATGAAACCACATCAGCTCTCAGTGGATGAAACTTCATTTCACTTGCTTCGCTCTTTCTGGGTGATAAGTGTTTTTTTCTCAGTGAATGTAATTGTGAGGAACGCTAGTGTACATCGGTAGCAACTGAGAAACTGTGTGGGCTGCTGAGTGAGTGTGACCTGCGGTCGGCACAGCGCGCTTTACGCAGGGCCGGCGCCAGCGGCCTCAGTGACCTCGACTCCTCCAGGAAGCGCCGGCTGTCCTTGGCTGCGGACCGTTGTGCAAGGAAGCGGCGCCGAACGACCACCACCCGCAATTCTGCGGTTGCGCTACACGCGCGCCATGCCCAGATACGTATTATCAGCCTCACGATCACCCTTCTCTTTCGTTGTTTCAAACCGATGAAAGGGAAGAGGGAAGATTAGTGCTACCGTCCTGTTGACGGCGACATCTTAAGAGATGGAGCACACATCTCGAATTGGGGAAAAATAGGATGGGGGACGGTCGAATCCACTTCAAACGAACCATCCCGGCATTTGCCTTAAACTATTTATGGAAAACTTAAATATATACATTTTACAAGCTGCGACGGACTCACAAATAAAAACAGTCAACCATGAAATGTAGAATTTATTTATTTAATTCTAGTTACTTCGTATGGAGAGCATTATATATATACTTTCTTTTGTTGTGCTATTTCTGTCAACCTTCTTTTTGATTATCTCTTCTTTGTTTCATAATGTTCTTGCTGAGTACCCGGCGTTGTATGGGTGTGTATTTACTCCATTCTTCTATTAGAACATCTTCTTCGTTCCCCCTCTCTCTCCAACTCCCATTTTATCTCCTCTCTGTCCATATCCTCCACTCCCTCCTGTCTGTCCGTCTCCTCCTACACTCCATCTGTATCAAGCTGCTCCTCGTCCCTCTGACCATCTGTTTCTTCCCCACGTGTCTATCTCCTCCTCCCTCCTCTAATTCCATCTCCTTCTGTCCCTCTCTCTATCTCCTGCTCGCTCCTCTCTTTGTCCAGCTCTTCCACCCTTTCTCTGTCCATTTCCTCCTCCCCCTCTGTCGATTCATCTCCTCCTCACTTCTCTCTCTGCCTCTCTCTTCCTTCCCCTGTCTCTGTCGATCTCGTCCTCCTTCCTTTCTCTTTTCATCTCCTCCTTTCCTCTCTCTCTGTCCATTTCCCCTTCCCTATCTCTGTCCATCTCCTCCTCCTCGTCCTCCTATCTGTGCCTATCTCCTCCTTATCCTTCGCTGTCCGTCAGTCTCCTTCTCCCTGCCTCCCTTCCCTCGTCATTCAGTGTCATCACGCTCACCCCAATAGAAGACTGGTGGTTCTTACCCCTAAAATATTCCTTTCCAGATTATGACTAATATTTGTACCAAACATGATAGAAATCGTTCCAAAGATTTATGAAGAGCTTTTTAACTGTGGTTTTACCCTCATACGCACATATCATACATACACCACAGGCCATTAAAATTGCTACACCAAGAAGAAATGCAGATGATTAACGGGTATTCATTGGACAAATATATTATACTAGAACTGACATGTGATTACATTTTCACGCAATTTGGGTGCATAGATCCTGAGAAATCAACCACCTCTGGCCGTAATAACGGCCTTGATACCCCTGGGCATGGAGTCAAACAGAGCTTGGATGGTGTGTACAGGTACAGCTGCCCATGCAGCTTCAGCACGGTACCACAGTTCATCAAGAGTAGTGACTGACGTATTGTGAAGAGCCAGTTGCTCGGCCGCCGTTGACCAGGCGTTTTCAGTTGGTAAGAGATCTGGAGAATGTGCTGGCCAGAGCAGCTGTCGAACATTTTCTGTATCCAGAAAGGCCCGTAAAGGACCTGCAACATACGGTCGTGCATTACCCTGCTGAATTGTAGGGTTTCGCAGGGATCGAATGAAGGGTAGAGCCACGGGTCGTAACACATCTGAAATGTAACGTCCACTGTTCAGAGTGCCGTCAATGCGAACAAGAGGTGACGGAGACATGTAACCGATGGCACCCCATACCATCACGCCGGGTGATACGCCAGTATGGCGATGACGAATACACGCTTCCAATGTGCGTTCACCGCGATGTCGTCAAACTCGGATGCGACCATCATGATGCTGTAAACAGAACCTGGATTCATCCAAAGAAATGACGTTTGGCCATTCGTGCACCCAGGTTCGCCGTTAAGTACACCATCACAGGCGCGTCAAGGGTAACCGCAGCCATGGTCTCAGAGCTGATAGTCTATGCTGCTGCAAACATCGTCGAACTGTTCGTGCAGATGGTTTTTGTCTTGCAAACGTCCCCATCTGCTGACTCGGAGATCGAGACGTGGCTGCACGATCCGTTACAGCCATGCGGATAAGACGCCTGTTATCTCGACTGCTAGTTATACGAGGCCGTTGGGATACAGCACGGCGTTCCGTATTACCCTCCTGAACCCACAGATTCCATATTCTACTAACAGTCATTGGATCTCGACCAACGCGATCAGCAATGTCGCGATACGATAAACCACAATCGCGATAGGCTACAATCCGACCTTTATCAAAGTCGGAAACGTGATGGTACGTATTTCTCCCCCTTACACGAGGCATCACAACAACGTTTCACCATGCAACGCCGGTCAACTGCTGTTTGTGTATGAGATATCGGTTGGAAACTTGCCTCATGCCAGCACGTTGTAGGTGTCGCCACCGGCGCCAACCTTATTTGAATGCTCTGAAAAGCTAGTCATTCATATATCAAAGCATCTTCTTCCTGTCAGTTAAATTTCGTGTCTGTAGCATGTCATCTTCCGGATGTAGAAATTTTAATGGCCAGTAGTGTATTTCATATATATTTAACATGTTTCAGAGTTATTTGTACACATACTGTATTTCACCTACGTATCTACGGAATTCCTCCTAGCGGTTTCATTTTCACACAGCTGAATGTTTATAGCGTCGTATCTCCTGAACTATGTGCTGTACAATGAAATAATTTTTCAGGTACGTCATGTGTTTATATTTGGCTACTGCCTGCCAAATGTGTTTCCGAATAGAGCTCGTAGTAACGGAAGAATAAATGAAAACGTCACGCATGACACGGCAGGTTTTCACGCATCCCTCTATGCGAAATCGTATCTCCTGAACTGTTAGTTGTACAGTGAGTTATTTTTGTAGGTATATTCAGTGGTAGACGTGAATACCGTGTGCGCAAATTATTGCGTATATATTTCATAGCAATGAAGTGATAAATTTAAACGTCTTTCATGATGCGATAGTTTTTCACGCATCTTCGTATTTATGACGTCATATCTTCCGATCTAAGTTTCGCAAAAAAAAAAAAAAAAAAAAAAAAAAAATGGTTCAAATGGCTCTGAGCAGTATGGACTTAATGTCTGAATTCATCATTCCTCTAGAACTTAGAACTACTTACACCTAACTAACCTAAGGACATCACACACATCCATGGCCGAGGCAGTATTCGAACCTGCAACCGTAGCGGTCGCGCGATTCCAGACTGAAGCGCCTAGAACCACTCGGCCACATGGCTGGTCTAAGTGTTGGACAATGACGTAAATTTTCTGGTACATTCATTGATATATGCGAATACTGTCTCCCAAATGCGTCACGAATATTGTCATTAGAAAATATGTGATAAATTAAAACGTCATGCCTGGTGCGACAGTCTCACTAGATTAGCAGCAAAAGTGCAGTAAGCTATAAACTTCTTTCTTCCTATCATTTCCTGGGGCCGTCGGCGGGACGCAGTTTCACAAATGCTTGTTGCAAGTTTCTAACTGTTCTCATTCTCAAATACTGTAAACTATGGGCATTCGCGCATCGTGAAATGCACTGCTTTTTTACGAGCATCCCCCCTTTGACTGGTGAGTGGTTTTACCCCACAATGATTCCTTCAAGACATGCGTATGAAGTTCGGTTTAAATCAGTCCAGTGGTTTAGGAGGAGATGTGGAACATGGATACAAATATACATAAGTATACACGTACATTCATTTTTGTAATTCGTATGGATTACGTTTGCTGTCGGATCTTACTACGTAATGGCGACAATTGTGTGTAACCCTTTTCTTGGCTCGACGTATCACGAGATAACGACGGCCTCTCTGGCGGTTGCGTTCCTCCCGTCACTACTTGCCTTCACCAAAAGGAAGGCTGAAAGGTGAAAGCAGTATATAAGAGTTTATATGAGGGCAACAAACTGGAGGACCATGTTGTAGAAAGAGAGGAAGAAGTAGGTGAAGATGAAATGGAACATGTGATACTGTTCGAAGAAACTGACAGAGCATTGAGAGACGTAAGTGGAAACAAGGGCGCTGCAATAGATGACATCTCTCAGATTTATTGAGGTCCTTGGGAGAACCAGCCATGACAGAATTATTCCACCTGGTATGCAAGATAGATGAGACAAGCAAATTACCTACAGTCTCCAGAAAATGTAATAATTTCAGTTGCAAAGAAGATAGGTACTGACAGGTGTGAATGCCACCAAACAGTGAGTTACGTTGCAAAATTTTGACACAAATTATTTACAGAAAAATGGAAAAAAATGATAGAAGCCGACCTCGGGGAAGATGAGTTTGAGTTTCAGAAAATGCAGGGACATGCGAGGCAATACTGACCCTACGACATATACACACATCAAAAAAAGTTTGCCAGCCGCGGTGGTCTAGTGGTTCTAGACAGTTAGAAACTTGCAACAAGCATTTGTGAAACTGCGTCCCGCCGACGGCCCCAGGAAATGATAGGAAGAAAGAAGTTTATAGCTTACTGCACTTTTGCTGCTAATCTAGTGAGACTGTCGCACCAGGCATGACGTTTTAATTTATCACATATTTTCTAATGACAATATTCGTGACGCATTTGGGAGACAGTATTCGCATATATCAATGAATGTACCAGAAAATTTACGTCATTGTCCAACACTTAGACCAGCCATGTGGCCGAGTGGTTCTAGGCGCTTCAGTCCGGAACCGCGGGACTGCTACGGTCGCAGGTTCGAATCCTGCCTCGGGCATGGATGTGTGTGATGTCCTTAGGTTAGTTAGGTTTAAGTAATTCTAAGTTATAGGGGACTGATGACCACAGATGTTAAGTCCCATAGCGCTCAGAGCCATTTGAACCATTTTTTTGAAAAAAAGTTTCGCATCACCCCACTTCTCAGAACCCCTGAAGACAGACGTTGACTGTGGATATGCTATCACAGACACAATCCCTATGACTGTTCATAGATGTCACTAAAGCCCCCCAAAGATGTAAACAACCATGCATGAGCAACGCCTATTAAACGGAGGGGTCCGACAGCCGCTCATTTCCAGTCATTCCACCAGGAAGGAGGTACACGGCTCGTGTTATCTGTAATTCAACCATGCCTAGACGGTCAATACCGCGGTTCGATCGCGTCTGCATTTTTACCTTGTGGCAGGAAGGGCTCTCAACAAGGGGAGTGTCCAGGCGACTCAGAGTGAACCAAAGAGATGTTGTTTGGACATGGAGAGACAGAAACTGTCGATGACATGCCTCGCTCAGGCCGCTCACGGGCTACTACTGCAGTGGATGACCGCTACCTATGGCTCGGAGGAACCCTGATAGCAACGTCACCATGTTGAATAATGCTTTTCGTGCAGCCACACGACATCGTGTTACGACTCAAACTGTGCGCAGTAGGCTGCATGATGCGTAACTTCACTCCCAACGTCCATGGCGAAGACCACCTTTGCAACTACGACACCATGCAATACGGTACAGATGGGCCCAACAACATGCCGAATGGACCACTCAGGATTGGCATCACGTTCTCTTCGCCAATGAGTGTCGCATATGCCTTCAGCCAGACAATCGTCGGAGACGTGTTTGGAGGCAACCCGGTCAGGCTGAACGCCTTAGATACACTGTCCAGCGAATGTGCAGCAAGATGGAGGTTCCCTGCTGTTTTGGGTGGCATTATGTAGGGCCAACGTACGCCGCTGGTGGTCATGGAAGACGCACTAACGGCTGTACGATACGTGAATGTCATCCTCCGACCGACAGCGCAACCATGTCGGCAGCATATTGGCGAAGCATTCGTCTTCATGGGCGACATTTTGCGCTCCCACCGTGCACGTCTTGTGAATGACTTCCTTCAGGATATCGACATCGCTCGACTAGAGTGGCCAGCATGTTCTCCAGACATGAACCCTATTGAACGTGCCTGGAATAGATTGAAAAGGGCTGTTTATTGACGACGTGACCCACCAACTACTCTGAGGGATCTACGCCGAATCACCGCTAAGGAGTGGGAGAATCTAGACCAATAGCGCCTTGATGAACTTGTGGATAGTATGCCACGACGAATATTGGCATGCACCAATGCAAGAGCACGTGCTACTGGGTATTAGAGGTACCAGTGTGTACAACAAACTGAACCACCACCTCTGAAGGTCTCGCTGTATGGTGGTACAACATGCAATGTGTGGTTTTCATGAGCAATAAAAAGGGGGAAAATTATGTTTATGTTGATCTCTGTTCCAATTTCATACACAAGTTCCGGAACTCTCGGAACCGAGGTGATGCAAAACTTTTTTTGTTGTGTGTATTATCTACTCAAAAGTATCCGGGGAAACATATGTTATGCAGAATTGACTATTAGACAACACAAGAAACTGACCAGCCAGGATAAAAGGAGGAGGGGAGAATTGTCTTGTCAGTGGAGAAGCAGTAACAGCAGGATGGGTCAGTTATGGGAGCTCAGTGGCTTTGAACGTCAACTAGTCACTGGATGTCACTGTGAAGTGGAAACACGAAGGACCATAGTTAGCCCAAGATCAGGGAGAGCTCATATACTGAAGGACAGGGGCCGTCTGCCATTACAGAGGCAGTTGTAAAAACAACATGAAATCAAGGGAAGGAATCACGCGGGAGCTCCATTTCGCACTCCCAAACTACAAGCAGAATGTGTAACTCCTTGCACCGGTGTAGCTGACCTGGGAGAGAAACCAATATGTTTGTATCAATCTCCTTCCCCCTCCCCTCCCCCTTCATAGGTGAAGACGAAGACTAGGGGTGGGGGGACACACCCTCCCACCAGCTTCACACTGCAGTACACATAGACCCCCTTCTCTGTACTTCTTAAGTGGTTCAAACCTTACTGTGTGTTTGCATGTCCTTGGTCAAGAAGCTCACCAGAGATGGCATCATATCAATCTCACATGCGGAAGCACTTTCTGGGTCACGTCTTGTGTGCTCTTGTTCTGAGACCAGATGATTTTTCTGTAAACCACGTCAGCCATTGTCACTGATGCTGTCTATCATCCCCTATTATAATTCTGTGCTTATCTCTTGTGTGTGAAGATAATATTACTCTCTTTGGTGTCATCATGCTCTGGTAGTAAGTCACTACTTAATGGAAAGTTAATTTCAAATGAAAACATCAGCTTGGCTGGGGTTGTCTTGCCTGCTTTGTGGAAAGTGGTGTTGAATGCCAGACCAACCAGTTCATAAAGCTATCCCATCTCTTTTGTGACCCAGAATGATAGATTATTCGAGTGGACTTTAAGTTCCTATTTATGTGTTCAGCAAAAAGGGGGGGGGGGGGGGGGGAATAAGGCATGATTGTTACATGTGATCATACCATTTTTAAAGCAGAACACCCAGAACTCCCATGAGGTGAGCACAGGTGCATTATTACTAACCAACATTCTCATTAGACCAAAACTCACAAAACTTGGTGACAGATGTTAATGCTCAAGGTACTTGTGATCCCTTTGCTTGGAATAAGCCACATGAAATTTGTAAATAGGTCCACGATTACCAATGCAAATAAATTGCTGTCTTTAGTAGATGGAAGAGGGCCTAAATAGTTAATGAACAACATGTCCAGAGGTCAAAACTCCCTGGTGAAATGGAACACACCATTCTGTTGTTAATATCCGGTTTCTTCTGATTGCATTCCAAGCAGCAGTTTCTATATTTCAGCACTCGTACCATGTTAGGTGCTATTTGATTTTCATTATTGTTTTTTGGCACACTAAATGCCCACCACACAGTGATTGACGGAAATAACTAAAGATGCGTACCACCAAACTCTTGGGGAGGAAGATCTTCAGTTTTCCATCATACCTATTTTAGTAACATAACATGTCCTTTTCGAGCAAATAACCACTCACTGCGCATCATTTCTCCAACTCCTTTTGAATACTACCTGACTCAATCATCCTTTTGTTGCTTCTCCTTAAGATCATAAAACAAGGATGGAATCTTGATCAGGGCAGTGCTGGCAACTTGGGAATCCAGCACCTCTACTCCATTCACACATGTTGATGCCTCCTGCCTATGTCCCACCATCTCTTTCCCTTACTGACTGAATATCTGGCAAAGCATATCATCCACTTGATTTTGATACCCTGTTATAAACACCAAATCAAACTGGGAAGTCAAAATACATACTGCCAAATGTACCTGTTTTATACCGCCAGGCTAAGACACCACTTGAAGCCTGATTATCTGTTTCTAGCTTAAACTTATTGTGCTCTTGAACCTCTCTGACATAAGTAACACTGCCAGAGCTCCCAGCTTGTACACAGAATAGTGAACTTTGGGTCCAAACAGGGCCAGCACTCACCTTCTTGTTTCTGGAGTAAGACACTGATGCCTAAATTGGGGGCATTGATTTGGAGCACAAAAGTTGGATTGAAATTGGAGAGTCAAAACATTGGGGCATTACTGAGTTTGCATTTCAGGGAATCAAAAGCAGCTTGTTGGGAATCACCCTACCTAAACTTTTCACCTTTCTGCTACCTCTGGTTGAGTGGAGCTGCTAACTGAGCAAAGTTGGCCACAAATTACGTAAAGAAGTTCAATATCCTGACAAACTGTTCTATGTCCTTTTTGTTCTGGGGTTCTGTGAATTTATAAATAGTGGCAGTCCTAGACCGATGAGTTATGACCCCTCTTACAGACACAACATGCCCCAAGTGTTCCAGATGCTCCTTAAAAATTGCACTGTGGATGACCCTGTCATCAAAATAATTCTCCAAGCATTCGAATTTCATGTCTTCCATCATCTCCCAATAATATCACTCGCCATTTGTCTCATAAAAAAGTGACTAATGGCATATATGCTTTACTGCACTCAAAGAATTGGAAGTATCACAACCAATTAATATCTGTGATAAGAAAACCACACATTAATTTTTATTTTAGGTTCATTTATTAAGCCACTAGATTCATTCTAATGAATATCTTCAGATGACAGAGTGTAAAATGTATCATTGGTATGATGTAAAATACTTAATTGGTGAATAAAGCACTGAAAGGCACATGTTGGAATATGACAAGTACAATATTCCACTTTGATTGCTGTGCTTGGTACGTGACATATTCCAACATGTGCCTTTCAATATTTTATTGGGTGATTAAGCATTTTAAATCATGATACTGGAACTTTTCTGCCACTTTATCCCCTGAGCATATGTGCTTAATATGTGATGCATGCATGTGCCAACTTGCTCCTCTTTCCCTTACCAGTACTTCACTGATATTATCTCAGCAATTAATCTCTACTGAAGTGAATTACAGTCAATAGAAATGAATTTTTTGTCTTATTATATATTGGTAATATACTTTTTCTGTTGTTGTATAATACGAGGGTTATTCAGAAAGTAAGGAACAATCAGTCACGAAATGGAAACCATAGTGAAATCCAATGAAGTTTCACACAGGTCTGTTGGGCAGTGTCTCAAGTAGGCCTGTTGGTCACATTACATTGTTATTTTTAGTTCTGAAGACACAGGTATCACATGAAGCTACCTCGAACAATAGTGTCTCCCACCAAATATCAGGGTCTGGTGAGAAATTTTGCCTGAAGCTATGCAGCCAATGTTACATAAATGTTGTGTGTTTTCTTCTTCAAGACAATTCTCAGTTGCATTCTGCAGGGGCAATGAAGATGCTCCTGCATCATTTTCAATTGCAAATGGTTGATTATCCACAATACAGACTGTAATTGTCTCCCTCTGAGTTTCATCTCTGCTTGCATGAACTGCTGGCTATGAAGACAACCTTTTGGAACAGACAATGAGCTGTAGGCCAGTGTACAGAATTGGCAGAAAGCACTGACGGGTGCCTTCTATAACAAGGGTATTGGAAAGTTGGTACAACACTATGACAAACGTGTAAGTCAGATCAGTGACTATGGAGATAAGTAGCTAGAAGTTGCAGCTAACTGTTGCAAATAAAACAGTTTTTTTTTTCACTGTGGTTTCCATTTTGCAACCTATCATTCCTTACTTTCCGAATAGCCCTTGTAATATGAAGTGCAAGTAAATTAAAAGCTATGTAAAAAGCATACTATCCTTTACATGATTTATGTTAACTGTTATATGGCATAGTTTAGTACAATTTTAAAATGATAAACTGAAGTGTGCTTAATTAGTACTAACTAATTTCCTTTTAGTTTTACAAACCAGCTTGCAAACCATGTGTATTTGAGGTACAATTGTCAATGGGCATTGCAGTAAAATAAAAATATTTTCATATGTTCCTTTTGGAATACCATCTTGGAATTTGGCACACACATTAACAAATAGTGGATGACTAATATATTCAAAACAAAAAAAATACAATTTAGAAATTTTCAGAATTTAAAAAATTTGACCATGTACAGGCAACACATATTTTAAGGCTTATAATAATCTGAATGGAACACTGTAAATTTCACATCTGTACATCAGATACTTTTTGATATATGGGCATTTTAAGGTTTCAAAATGTGGCAAAAGATGCACAATTTTGTAAATTTTAAAAATTAATAACTCGAAAATGAAATGTCCAAAAATTTTTTAATTTCTTATAATACTGTATTTTGAAGGATAGACTAAAATGACCAAAAATTACAAAATTCTAAATCATAAATGTTGAAATTTATTTTTAATGACTGATTTCATATGGATTGACTCATCAGTAAAAAACCTTTTTTTTTTTTTTTTTTTTATACAGTTGTTGCTGTGGTCTTTATTTCGAACACTGGTTTTATGCAGCTCGCCATGCTACTCTATCTCGTGCAAGCCTCTTCATCTCCAAGCAACTACTGCAACCTACATCCTGCTGAATCTGCTTAGTGTATTCATCTCTTGGTCTCATTCGACGAGTTTTGCCCTGCACGCTTCCCTCCAGTACTAAACTGATGATCCCTTGATGCCTCAGAATGTATGCTACCAACTGATCCCTTCTTCTAGTCAAGTTGTGCCACAAATTCCTCTTCTACCCAGTTCGGTTCATTACCTCCTCATTAGTTACGTGATATACCCATCTAATCTTCAATATTCTTCTGTAGCACCACATTTCAAAAGCTTCTATTCTCTTCCTGTCTTAACTGTTTATCATCTGTGTTTCACTTCCACATATGGCTAGACTCCGTACAAATACTTTCAGAAAAGACTTCCTAAAAATTAAATCTATACTCAGTGGTACCAAATTTCTTTTCTTCAGAAATACTTTTCTTGCCATTGCAAGTCTACATTTTATATCCTTTCTTCTTCAATTATCATCAGTTATTTTGCTACCCAAATATCAAAACTCATCTACTGCTTTAAGTGTCTCATTTCCTAATGTAATTCCCTCATCATCACCTGATTTAATTTGATTGCATTCCATTACCTTCATTTTGCTTTTTTGGAGTTGATCTTGTATCTTCCTTTTAAGACATTGTCGATTTTGTTCCACTGCTCTTCCAAGTCCTTTGCCATCTCTGACAGAAATATAATGTTATCAGCAAACCTCATGGTTTTTATTTCTTCTCCCTGGATTTTCATTCCTACTCCAAATTTTTCTTTTGGTTCCTTTAGTGCTTGCTCAGTATACAGCCTGAACAACACCATAGATGAGCCACAACCCTGTCACTCCCTTCTCAATCACTGCCTCTCTTCCATGCCCCTCAACTTTTATAAATGCCATCTGGTTTCTGAACAAATTGTAAATAGTCATTCACTTCCTGAATTTTACCCCTGCCACCTTAAACCTTCTCCTGCTTTACAATGTCAACAAAGTTGATGAATATGACAAGTCAGGTGGCATGAGAATTCAAACACCTATGTAAGTCTGAAGGCGACCAGATTTTTAGCTGAAATTAGTAGTGTCCAAATAGAGAAGATTTCATGTGCTATCTTGACTTCATGGGTTTTTAATCCCTAATATAATAAAACAAATTTGCAAGAGATCACATATCTCCTGGCTGAAAAGTCAACAAACTTGATAAATGTGTCAACTCAGGCAGCAGGAGAATTTAAACAACTATGTTAGGTCTAAAGATGGCTAGATTGTTAGCAGAAACTAGTAATCAATCCAAATAAAGAATATTTTGGATGCACTCTTAACGGGTTTTTAATCCTTAACGTAAAAAATAAATTACAACAGCTTGTGTATCTCCTGGTCGACAATGTCAAAATACTTCAAAAACAAAAGTTGTGAAGATTTTTGTCATCATCACACTGTATGAAGCTTTATCTGCACTGCAGCTCATATAGGAATGTGAACTACATATCATTTCCATGTTCACCAATAACACCTGTCTCATATTTTATCAAAAAAGTGGCTCTGAGCACTATGGGACTAAACTTCTCAGGTCATCAGTCCCCTAGAACTTAGAACTACTTAAACCTAACTAACCTAAGGACACACATCCATGCCCGAGGTAGGATTCGAACCTGCAACCGTAGCGGTCATGCGGTTTCAGACTGTAGCGCCTAGAACTGCTCGGCCACTCCGGCCGGCCATATTTTATCTCTGTCCCTAACTTGGGTGACATTTCCCAGACACAACTAATTCATTCAATAGTTCTGTCAACTGTTGGCACACTTACACTACCAACAAAGTAATGACATCAGCTTCTCCACAGTTTTTCACACACCTTACTCAGGCTCTCCCCCATCAATCACTGAGTGAGGTGGTGCTTTGCTGAAGGGCATTTGGGAGGAACAAGGGTCAAATCCCCATCAGTTGTCCACCTTGAACCTTTCCTACCCCTTTGTCATTTAATCTGAGCATATGCTCTGTTCCTAATAATCTTGTTTTTAATAGGACATCAAACCTTAATTCTCCTTACTTTCCCAAGTCAATTGCTGACCTATATAACCAGAAAGCTTCTCAGCTCAAAGTTTCATTCTCAATATATCAGATTGAACTGTTCTCCACATACTTTCCTTGTTTCTGTTCACACTGCCAACGAGATGTCGATGTCACCTGAGTGGTAGTGTTTCCCAGCAATGATATAGTCAAAAAAATATTCTTGGCCATTTATTTCCTTACTATTAAACTGTGTATTGCAATAAATAACAGATAAACTGATTTCTCTGTATCCTCTTACATGAAAGTATGTACCCCCTGAAGAAGAAAATTTCATTCTTAAAGATGCAAACTCCTCTTGATCTTTGAAGCTGTTGTAAGGTCACTTAATAAATCATATTCCTCCCAAACTAAAACGACATATATTTTTTGGTAGTTTCAAACATATGCTTTACAGCTTTGTACACAATAGAGGGAATGGATTATGAAACTGCTGGCCCCTTTTTTGTAGAAATTTCCATTTGAATGAGTATAACAAGACAGAAGCAATGGTTTGCCTGTGATTTGAGGGTTTTGAGTGGCTAGAGTTTGGAGCTGACAATATAAATCACCATCTTCCCATATTTCTTTCTCTGATGTTGATCAGGCATGAATTCCAAACACATTATTGTGTCACTGTTTTTAAGAATCAAGTCTCATTTGCCTGAAAATGTAGAGAAAGCCACAGCTTTCAAAATCTTCATAGATCCAAGTTTGCAATCATCACCTTTGAATTAAAAATTAGTTTCAGGAAGCTTTACAGATTAATAACATACATGTGGATCAAAGACATAACAAAAGAGACTCAGAGTTTCATTCTGCTCATTTCAGTTTTTGTGTCAAACCTGGATGCAATCTGCTCGAGATGCCTATGCCATGCAGCAACCAGCTGTGACACATCTGCTGGATGCTCACGTGGCTACTGTGGACCCTTCTACATATCACGAGTATACTGGGCAGCAGCTGGAAAAATAGTGCTACCAGAGGATGAACCAGAACGTGATGGAGGTAATGTTCAACACCAATGGACCATAACTGAATGCAGGCCACAAGAGATTTCAGCTTTTATGCATCTGTTCACAACTAACTTTGGAATATCAAATGTATTCTCATGCAACAGCAGATAATCTATGGTAACAGACATCAATTCTACCCATAAATACTATTATTAGGTTTATTATATGATCTAAGCTTTTGAACTTTAGAAAGTGTCCTCACATGTGATATTCTGCAAAAGTAATTAAAATTTCAAATATGTTTCATAAATCCCACAAAATATTTTTTTTATTCTTAGAAATCTATGTTAACAACATATTAATATAAATGAGCTATAGGCAATATACATAATAAACATTAAATACAAATGCATTGTGTGGAGTTTGTGAAATCATTTGGTGACACACTGTGTTCTTGTATTGGCAGCATGATAAAAAATTTATTCCTGTATACTGATACTTATAAATGTTTTGAGTCATTTTAGATGTTGCAGCTGGTATATTGATCATCTGCCTGTGACATGTGTATTGCTTACATATAGACTGTTGTTGTTTATTCTCCTGCAGCTTCTCCTTGGTATGCAACAACCAAGTACTGGGTGATCAACAAGTCAGTACAAATTTGAAAACTTAATAAACCACGGAATAATGTAGATAGAGACGTAAAAATTGACACACATGCTTGGAATGACATGGGGTTTTATTAGAACCACCCCATATTGCTATATGCACGAAAGATCTCTTGCGCGCGTCGTTTGGTGATGATCGTGTGCTCAGCCGCCACTTTCATCATGTTTGGCCTCCCAGGTCCCCAGACCGCAGGCCGTGCGATTATTAGCTTGGGGTTACCTGAAGTCGCAAGTGTATTGTGATCTACCGACATCTCTAGGGATGCTGAAAGACAACATCCAATGCCAATTCCTCACCATAACTCCGGACATGCATTACAGTGCTTTCCACAACATTATTCCTTGACTACAGCTATTGCTGAGGACTTTCCTGTAAAGAATATCATCTTTCTTTGTCTTACTTTGTTATACTAATTACTGCTATTCTAATCAAATGACGTGCCATATGTCAGACATTTTTTGAACTTTTGTATTTTTTTGGTTCTAATAAAACCCCATGTCATTCCAAGCATGTGTGTCAATTTGTACCTCTCTGTCTACATTATTCCATGATTTATTCAGTTTTCAAATTTATACTAACTTTTTGATTACCTGGTATATGGAGAGATGTAGCAGTCAGTGCTTCCAGTTCTTTTTTTTTATATGGTCTACAAATGCATGGTTTCTCATTGCAGAGAAGCATGTGACTGCCTTTCCTTGCCAAATAAAATTATTTTTGATTCCAGTGAAATATCCCAAAACACTACTCTATATTTAGAGACTGCACAAGAATTAGTATAAAGAGTTATTCAATAATTTGTTACTTACACAAGTCCTAAGTTTAGCTGGAAAATAACGAATTTTGTACATATACAGTCTGTTATTTTTCCATATTAGTTTCAGATGTAGATAAATACCAAGAGATGTAGCAAAAGGTATTACTGGCAACACTGCACAGACCAAAAAAAATATTTCCTTTTTCAGATCGCAGTTTTTTACTCTGAACCATATATTAGATATTCAGAGGAGTGGAGTTAATTGTATCAAAAGGGAACTGCACTTGATATAACTACAAGAATGTTTACAGACTGCTAGCCAGTAAGTACTGGCCAGCCATCTATAAACATTCAGGTACTAAATTTCAGTACTGTCAACACACACATATAAAAGTACATACACTATTTTAGCTTTCAGAACTATTGGCTGGTGAAGGTCAAAAATTAAGGCTAGGTCACTCAGATCCCAAGATGAAAAGGGCCCACCAGTTGTGGAGACAAGATGCTGAGAGGCATGGAACAGGTGGAGGAAGGGGTGCATAAGAGAGAGTAGATCAATTATAGTACATTGATGAATACCGTGCCTACTGCAGTGCAGATAAAGTGAGAAGTAAAAATGTGGGTTAAGAGGAAGAGAAATGTTAAGTGCTATTAAGAACAGGATGGAAAGAGAGATCGAGTGATAACAAAAATGTAAAAGCAAAAATTAAATAGACAAAATAAATTTTTAAATATGAAAGCTGATAATGGAAAAAGAGAGGGGGAAATATGTTAAAAGATGCCAAGTCCTGGAATATGATGGGTGCAAAAAAAAATAGTATTAGTTGGAACAATCCAAATGATCTATGTGGTATAGCTGACACTGCAGTCCTTTGAGAACTGACTTTGAGTCATATTAAAGAATGTGTATTAAGCAGTTGGGTACTCAGTGGCCTAAAAGTGAACAGTTCTTGTTGAGTTTGTCAATGGGCATAGAAGAATTGTCCACCTTGGAGACACACAGAAGCGAGTTTCTGAAAACATGATATATTATGTGCAGTATTCTGTGCTTCAACTGTGAGTCCAAATGTATGTCAGAAACAGAGCATCCAATTTTCTGCAATATACATGAAACAAATGTGTAATTTTCATTAAGTGTGTGTTGTGTTTTTCCTCTTCCCATAGTTTTATTGAAAATGATCACAACAAAATCAGCTAAAGGAGTCCTATGAAACATTTGAGTTCATAGTCATCAGATGAGTGATGGAGAGACAGACAGACAGACAGAGAGAGAGAGAGAGAGAGAGAGAGAGAGTTTGGGTCATATTTGTGCTTAATGTTGAGGCTATGAGAATTTTCATCAAGTATGGAAATGTGTGATATCTAGGAGTTAGCACATGCTTGATTTCTAGAAGCTCACAGCACAATTATTAATATACATGCAGAATTTGTGTGAAGTTAATTGTCAAAGGTGGACCAAACATGTCACTCAGATGCTTTTAGAGACTGCCTGTGTCACAAGCTGTACTAGCATAGTAGTTCAGAAAGAACTTACAGAATTTCATGACCAATTATCCTGACACTATTGTAACAAGGAGAGGCTTCAGCTTGCCAGCTATATGATGAGATCAAAACTAGCACTTAAGGCAGGGAATCCTGTGACATTATTGTGAGTGTCTTGTCTGAAAATTAAGTCATACAGGTAGAGAACCAACAAGTGAGAGCAACATCGTAGACCTCCTACCAACAAACCTGAACTCTTTGAATCAGTTAACATAGAGGAGGGCATCATTAATCACTATGTTGTAATAGCACTAGTAACTATGATTGTTATGAGAACTGTCAACAGCATACAACACCATCAAATTTTCAGTGCATAGTAGCACAGTTCACATCATCAAACCTTCACTGCAAACAGCATCATATTCATGTCTATCTGTTTTCTATTTTCATATTAATACTTCAATGTAATTTATACATATGTTATTTCCATAACCATGGAATCACCATAATATAAAAAAATTAAATTTTAGAATCTTGTCCGCACTTGGACAATTTTCTATAGTCATCCCTGATCATTAATGGAATTCTAAAATGTAAAAAAAAGCAAAACAAATTGACTTCATCAGCTAAAATATTATTCATGCACTCTCCCTCAGGAGTTTTCCTATAGTAACCATGCTATCAATTTCATCAGCAGTAAAAACTCCAGTATCTTTTATTAAAATTCAGTTTCTAACCATAAAAGTAAGTTGCTACTTTTCTCAAAACCAAAGCAAGAACAAAATTTTTGAAATAATGCAGTAAATGTAACCAAAATAGTTTATTTTGTCTAATAACTCTTAATACCCATTGTTTGTTCATGTTTTATTTCTGTAGCCTCACTTGATATATACTACCATATCCCATGTATTTCCAAGTCAAGATGACTTCATTATTCTTAACTGCCTGTCACTAGCAAAAAAAAACATTGTATGTGTTTGCCTATTCTTCCTTTCTAATTTTACAATCGATAATAATATTTTACATGGAAGAATAAATATAAATATCTTTGAGGGGTTTGTATTCATACAAGCAATTTCTACATCATAGCATTTACTTACATAATTATGTAAAATAGTTCTCAACTTCTTCTAGATAAGCTTAAGTATTGTGGTGAGTGGGACATTGCACAAATGGTTTGATAAATATCTAACTCAAAGAATGCAGAAGGTTGAAATCAACATTACAGATAGTCTGCAAAAATTAGAAGAGTCCTCTAACTGGGGAGGAATCAAGAACCACATCCCCCTGGGTTCAGTCTTGGGTCCTTTATTGTTCTTAATATATGTTAACGACTTGTCACTCTATATTCATGAAGATGCAAAGCTAGTTCATTTTAAGTACGGTAATTACACCTAACAAAAAAAGCAGCTGAGGAAATGGTAAATAATGCCTTTCAGAAAATTATTAAGTGGTTCTCTGCAAATGGACTCTCGCTAATTTTGAGAATACACAGTATATACAAATCTGACGAGTAAGTGGCATAATGCCATGGATAAATATAGGCTCGGAAACACATCCGCCATCTCCAGCTGAGATTCTATGTGTGTGTGTGTGTGTGTGTGTGTGTGTGTGTGTGTGTGTGTGTGTGTGTGTGTGTGTGTGTGTGTTTTACTGGCAACTCCTTCTAGTCAATAGATGAATTTTTAGATATGAAGCAATATAGCTGAAAATATATATATGGAAACTTATGTTAAACTACACTTTCCACATCATTGTGAAATGTTGTAGTCATTATCCATGGAACAAGTAATAACGTAATATACTAGAAGGTTTCAATAGGTACTAGACTATTTTGCATGGTACACTCCTGTTGCATGTGGTAATCCACAACTTCTTGCAACCTGTTAGTCAGGAAATATAAGACCCCCACCAATACATACATAATGGGAAGACCAATCACTTAACAAGGAATCTGAACATCAAATTGTTTGCATTTTTCACATAATCTATAATTTTTCAGATGTAGAAAATATAATAGGTATTAATAAAATCATAGTGCTGATTAACAACAAAGTTGCAGAACTTTCCAATATTGATTCAGAATCAAATCAATTAGTTGCAATAAGAATTTGAGCCATATAAATACATTTCTACGAAAGATAAGGTGTTTTTAAAAACTCAGCAATGATTTATGTGGTTCACTAATATGAAGTTAGTGACCCGTAGCTTCACAAAGTACTAAATTTCTCAAGTTGATTTTGTACTCTGTTTCTCACCTCTATCATATATAGTATATTTTCATCTACTTTGCAGCTTACCAGGACTGCACACTTGACTACAACTGTGCCAAAAGTGTTGTTGAAAATTACATGGCCAGATACGGCAAGGTAAGTTAACTCCTCGCACTTACTGTTTAGTGATTGATGTAGTTTGAAAAATAATGTAATCGGAAAATTTTCCAGCTCCTAGGTAATGACAATACAATAGAGGCTGACATTTCTCCAGTACCTACAATTTGTATTGCACAGTCCGTCATAATTATACCAAGCTATTGTTTCGGATTGTTAATAGCTGCTGTAAGAATGTCTCTATGCACTCAACTTCAGCTGATATAGCTTTTCTTTCATTTTGAAATAGAAAAGCACACTGCATGAAAATAACTTTACAGGGCCTTCTTATTTATTGTGAAACATATTCCATAGATCCATTATTGCCTGATAGCGTGTCAATATCAAATGAGTCAAGATATTAAATTCATTATTATATTCATGTCATTGATCTTCACATGAAAAGGTTAATATACACATTAATAACCAAAAATACAATCAATAACACTAATTAACAATCACATACAGAGATAAAAAATACAAACTTCACATATTATCTCAACATAGAGTTTGAGGTATAGAATATAAAGACTGACTGTATAAAGGTGATTAGAAATACCTATGAACAAAGCACATACAATCAGTGCTACTCAATAAATTGCTCATTATTCATAAATATATATGAAGTATGTGAAGCACTGTTTTGAGTGTGTTATTTAATTTGTGTTCATTTTTTCTGTTAATATTATTATTTCAGTCTATACTTTACTAAGGGACTATAAATTCAATAGAAATATAAAGTATGTCCAGAAATCAGGAATTATCACTTAGATGCAAATAACTTAAATTTGTGGAAAATATTTTATGGGAAATGGGGGATGATGATAAGGTGTATATAAAGCACCCAGTGCATTGAAGGATAACTAACATGCACTGTGTAGCACAAATCCATGAAAATGTTGAATGTGGCAAGTTTATAATAATGGAGAGATGAGCACATAGATAGAATCCACAGTTACAACAACTGCAGTATATGAAGATAAATAACTACTCAGAGGATGGGAGGACAGGAAAAAAATATTGCAACCTTAGGCTTTAGACCTAGAGAGAGAGAGAGAGAGAGAGAGGTAATCCTGTCTGTTAAATTTTCATGGCTCAACCACTGAACAAGATTTGATGACATGAAGTTAAGCTTGAACCCTGAGGGAAAAAATAGACTACATGCCTTTGAAAATGTGTAGTACAAGATATTTATTGATTTGAATAATAATATGTGAATTACAGAAAAGTATTTGCCCTTTGGTTTTTGAACTTAATCATATTCTGTCATCTGGGGTTACTTTGCTTCACTTTTTATAGATTTTAAAAGAAATTAGGTTCAAAACAGTGATTCTTTAATGCTTTTATTTTCAGGTTTATTTGATTAGTAAATATACCTTTGCAAAGTAATGTGTATTTATTTATCTTAAAATAACGTTTTATTTCTATTTTTAATTTTTTTTAAATGGAGAAAAGTTTCCCCTGCCCTGGTAATACTTTGCACCAGATATCTAAATTAAAAATAAGGATTACAGAGGTTTTGATCAGTGTTTGACTTCAAGAATGAAGGAAATTAGCACTTGCGTATGCACTAACAAATTTTATTATCAAAATTGTTTACAATTTAAAGATTTAACACAAAACATACTCTCAGTTGTGAGCTATTACCACCAACATCGAAGCTCTAGTGTAACTGTAGTACATTGGCTTATCTGTATTGGAGGCTGAATGGTGCCAATCATTTCATCACCATCATACGTCATTTCATCTTCGACACTGGCCACTTCGATGATTTCTTAGGCTTTTGCCTTGAATTTATTGAAGCCCCATCATCACTTAAATCAGTAATTCATCCAGGAAAATATCTCCCTTCATATTTGAAGATCATATCCTCGTGTACAGTGCACACAACTTCATCAAATTCTAAACTACTCTTCTTCAGCTATTTACTAACTTGGCATAATCTGCTTCACATGTTACACATGATGCTGCTCTGATCATCTTCAAAAGAATCTCTTGGAGGGATAGGTTGAGAATATTCTTCTGGGCTACTTGCTTGATTTTTGTGACTTCTTCTCTGTTTCTTTATAACCTTCTGCATCTCTGTCAAACTTTTACTGGGAGTAACTCTAATTTTACTTCTCCCTCTGTTCTCTTATGGTGGAAGGCTTCAATGAAAGAGTTCTTTACTGCATCCTTGTCAGCTGTCCTTGAATAAAGATGGAGAATTTCAACAACATTGATTGGATGTATGCTGCACATTCTGAAACTTGCAATTAGGTTTCTGCCTAATATAACTGTTAGTCCTCTTAACAGAAATGGTAAATGCTACTTCTGGAAGAAATTTTTTGAAACCAAGCTTGCTGCTTTTCCACTCTGTAAGAATCTGTCTCCAGGTTGATTTTATGGGCTCAGTGACAAAAGCATCCAATGGCTGTGCAATGTGGGTACTGTTCACTGGCAGACAGATGAATGATACATCATTCTCACTACAGAGTCCCACAACATAGGTTGTCAAACATGAGAATAAATCATCACAGATTACTACTTTCTTTCCTTCCAGGTTTCCCAATTTCAGTAGCATCAGCCTGGTGAACAACTGTCAAACCATCCACTAGGGAAAATTGGGTAAAAATAGCCACTGGGCCCATTCTCTGTCCATCTAGACTGCAAACAAATGAAGGCAAGATTTCTCCCTTGTCACTTCCAGCAAACATTACTGATATGTTGCTCTTGGAGGAATTACAAATGTGTATTGACTATTTTGAATCTCTTTTTGCAAAAGTTTTCTTTTTCCTAGAATTATCAATGAGATTGGTTTCATCAAAGTACCAGTTACTGCTTGCTGGCATATCTTTCAGTTCAACATGCTAATGTTCAGTGTATTCTCTGCACATCAACAGCATCTCTACTCACTTTAACATTGGTTGCAAAGTGTACATGAAGTTCAGGGTAGTGTTGGGTGACACTCAAGACACTTGGCCTGGAATCTATTAACCTTACATTCCTGTCTGGCAATGTATGACTTTACTAGCATTTGAAGTTCAATGGGAGTGACAGGAACCAAAATTCACTCAGTTACGAAACATCTATAACAGGCTGTGATTCTTCTTCATTAGTAAAAATCTGTGGGAACACTGAACATGAATTAACTTCTTCCTTTAACTTCAGTTTATTAATTAAGTTTCTTCTGTGATATCTCCTTCCCCCTAATGGCTTGTAGGCATTTCTCCAGATTTCTGGGCTGTAATCACAGTACTGCCTACTTCAAACAGTTCTCTTGAACTTCCGTATCTTTTCACCAATCTTCTCTTGTACTTCTGTATATTTTCAACGATCTGAAACAGATAACAAACATTATTCACTGCCAAGAGCACATTATGGTGGTAAACTAACTTAGAAATATTTGTAGGTGTGTAAGATATGCACACTGGGGATATTTTCTCCACTTTTGTTGTGGTACAAAGTTTCATGAACTAAGACATTTTATAACATACACAAGTAAACATACAGTGACACATACAACATTCCAATAAATGAAAATCTACAATACTCTTCAGCAGCTACACATTCTGAGTAATTAAAGTAATGGTGACTAACCTTCACAGTGACCAGTTTTCCTTATGACAAAAAAAAAAACAAAAACACTTTCCCAGCTTAATTTGTTACACAGTTGACCATGTCTTTACTTACGTGTGTGTGAAAAATTCAAAAGGGCCAACAATCAAACAGGCAAGCAAGGTTGAAACCTAAAAGTGATGCAGTTCATATAAAAAGTAGTTCACAGATATACAACATGGAGTGTGTGAACCAACAAATCTCTCTCTCCTCTTTTTCTTTTTTTTTAAAAAAAGGTTGATGTATGGTTGACCCTAAAGAGCAAAGTAATCCCAAATGACAATATGTGAAATTGCTTTTATTGGTTGCTAAGTTCTATGTAATATGATTCAACATAATGAATACAATGCTTATACTGTCTGCGACATAGTTAATCCATACTTTCATACTAACATTATAAATTCAAGAATAGCTCTGTCCATTAAGTTTTCATGACTAAACTGCCAAACTGATTTTAATGAAATTTCGTGCAGTGGTAGCTTGTACCCTGGGGAAGAACATAGGCTACTTTAGGGGGAAAAAAGAAAAAAAAATTGACACCATGAGAGGGTGAAGTAGGGAATGGAACATTTTTTTGCATTAGTGAAGATAAATTATATTTAAAAAATTATTAAATATGTTGCATAATGTACACATTGTATAATTTATAGTTACTTCAATAGCATGGTGAATAGATGCAAACTCCTGCCCACACCCAAGACCCCCTCCCCCCCCTCCCCCCCCCCCACCCCCCCCCCCCACCTGCCCCACCCCCACACACACACACACACCATTCGACAGCAGCACTCTGGGTGCCATCAGTTATGCATTGTAGCAGTTAGGTGGAGGACATGGTGGGTGGGCAAGGGGGCACAACACAAGCTACGGTTACCCAAATAGGCAGACACATGAGGACAGCTGGGATTATTGTGCATGCAGTAGGTTAGTTACTCACTATCACTCATCATAATAAAACTACTGATATGCAAGCCACAGCTGCGGGTAACAGCTAGTCATTTATATCTGCTCTTGATTAAGGTAGTATTATGGCAATTTGATATTACTGATTAAGCATGGTTTACATGCACTCACTCATAACATTACATATGTTATATACAAGCCTGAATATAATGGTACTAGGGGCCCAGCAAATGAATGGCTTCATTCAGTTCTCACTAACTGCAAGAAAATAGCAAACATAAGATATGTAGATGTAAAAATACAAATAGTCTCAGAACACTTGTCACAGGAACACTCCATCAACATGGAGTACCTCAAGTGTCAGTAATGGGACCTTTTCTATTCCTGGTTTATGTGAATGACCTGAACATACTTGATGATTGACATAAAACAGGTTGCTTCTCCCACAACATTATTAGTAATGCACCTAAAAATGACAATGCCCAACAAGTAGTAAACTGTTTCAAGCCACCTCAGTAAATAGTTTAAATAAATCTGTTCACATTACAAAACAAGAAAACAGTATCAATAAATTTCCACGGCTTTCAAAATAATTTCTTGTATCAAAATTAAAATTCTCTCAAGAAAACAATAAAATTATGAGACAGAATTTAAGGCCACTATCTAATTTCAGGAGGAATATAGGTATTGCCCATAGACACATATAAAAATACATACATGCATAACTAATAGTTCCTTCCTAGATGGAGGAATGGATTCAGAAAGGTTAAAAAGGAAGGTCAGGTCACTCAGACCCCAGGATGGGAGGGACCCACCTGTTAAAATTCATCTTGCATTACACTGATGTCACCATAAAATCAACCTATTGGGAATAAAGAAAGAAGAAAATTTCTTAACATTTGGATACAAACTAATCTATATTGGGACAACATACAGACTATACCAATTCCAAGCTGAGTACAGGCTGTTAGCTTTCAAAGACCCTAGAGAAATGTACAAACAATCAGTCACTAATTAGTGCTTACTATGCATATTTTAATGTGCATCTAAAATATGGTCTTGTATTCTGGGGAAATTCTTCAGCAGCCCTGGGTAATTATGGACAATCCAAAAACTGCTAAGTCTTCTACCAATGAGTTCTCACTGTGCTCAAGAACCAACCATGGTTCTTGTTCTCATTTCTTGTTTCTCACTTCTTGGTTCTCAATTCTAAGTTCTGATTTTTTGGGTTTTATTTCTTAGTTTTCACTTCTCATTTTTCAGTTCTTGATCATGTATTCATTTGTCTTGACATAAACAAGACCAGAGTTCTTAGATTTGTATTTGTATTTATTTGTACTCACTGCCTTTTACTACATTATTGCATTTTTGGTTATTCAAATTAGAAATTTGAACTGAAATATATATCAAAAGAGCATATTGTATTTTTAACAGTAATAACATAGAATTATGGGACAAAATATTCCATTAACTTTGAAAAATGATTGTGGAAATACAAGTGGGTAAAATATTTTGCTACCACACTGTGATGAAAATAATGAAGTTGTGTAAGAACTATATGGGACACTGAATAATCTGAATACTGCACCTAGAAAGTCTAACATACATCCTCCTTTTAACTGTACAATGGGGCAGGGGAGCAGTGGCGGGGGGGGGGGGGGGGGGGGGGGGGGAATTTTGGAGTGGATGAGTGGATTACTTTAAGGAAAAAGAGGTAGTGGGGCTGACATACTTGTCAAAGTTCTCAATTTTAAACATGTATTTGTTTCCTTTTTGTTCTTAAGAACACAGTTCTCAATACCTTGATGTTATCAATGCTGCCTTTCAAAATCCAAAAAGAGAGCCATTAGGTTTAAAAAGTTAGGTAAATCATTGTTTAAAACAATAAAAGTGCTTTCATTACCATGTGTGCACGGGCACACTAGTGTAGGTTTTTAAAAAGTAACTGGCAATAATAATAACATCAGATAAAATTGTGACACACGTAATCATAATACCAGATTAAAAGGAAATTATTTGTAATCTCAATTAATAAAAGTTTGTGATAGATTGGCACATGCTATATATGTATAAAATCAAGCAGCATGTTGTCAGAGAATCGAAAATGTATGGTAAATACAAATATATTTGAAAGATATAGTAGAGCATATGTACACTACTATTGCTGCAATTCAGGGAGTGAGGACATGAACTTCAATACATATAATTTTTAACACAGAGGCCTACATATAAACATGATTATTTTTCTTTGTAAACACTAGATATAAGTCCAGTCCAACATCATCTTGAACATTGTATGGTATATGATCAAAGAGCTAAATAAATAAAAACTATAGATCTAAGTAATGATAACTGCTACTATTCTGACTCTGAACATAATAAGAAACATGGTTGTAAGGAAACAACAACTACTTACGTGACCATGGCATGACAGCATAACAGAGACAGTTTAGCACAGTTTCTTGATACAGGGTATTTCAAAAAAGACCGGTATATTTGAAACAGCAATACAAACTAAACGAGCAGCGATAGAAATACACCCTTTGTTCCAATATGCTTGGGACAACAGTACATTTTCAGGCAGACAAACTTTCGAAATTGTAAACAACAGATGGTGCTGCGGTCTGGGAAACTCTATAGTACGATATTTTCCACATATCCACCATGCGTAGCAATAATATGGCGTAATCTCTGAATGAAATTACCCGAAACCTTTGACAACGTGTCTGGCGGAATGGCTGCACATGCAGATGAGATGTACTGCTTCAGCTGTTCAATTGTTTCTGGATTCTGGCGGTACACCTGGTCTTTCAAGTGTCCCCACAGAAAGAAGTCACAGGGGTTCATGTCTGGCGAATAGGGAGGCCAATCCACGCCGCCTCCTGTATGTTTCGGATAGCCCAAAGCAATCACACAATCATCGAAATATTCATTCAGGAAATTAAAGATGTCGGCCGTGCGATGTGGCTGGGCACCATCTTGCATAAACCACGAGGTGTTCGCAGTGTCGTCTAAGGCAGTTTGTACCGCCACAAATTCACGAAGAATGTCCAGATAGCGTGATGCAGTAATCGTTTCAGATCTGAAAAATAGGCCAATGATTCCTTTGGAAGAAATGGCGGCCCAGACCAGTACTTTTTGAAGATGCAGGGACGATGGGACTGCAACATGGGGCTTTTCGAGTTCCCCATATGCGCCAGTTCTGTTTATTGATGAAGCCGTCCAGGTAAAAATAAGCTTCGTCAGTAAACCAAATGCCCATAAGCATATCGCCGTCATCAATCCTGTGCACTATATCGTTAGCGAATGTCTCTCGTGCAGCAATGGTAGCGGCGCTGACGGGTTGCCATGTTTGAATTTTGTATGGATAGAGGCATGAGACAATACGTGGACGTTGGCGTCATTTGGACCGCAGCTGCAACACAGCGAACGAAAACCCGAGGCTGCTGTTGGATCACCTGCTGCACTAGCTGTGCGTTGCCCTCTGTGGTTGCCGTACGCGGTCGCCCTACCTTTCCAGCACGTTCATCTGTCATGTTCCCAGTCCGTTGAAATTTTTCAAACAGATCCTTTATTGTATCTCTTTTTGGTCCTTTGGTTACATTAAACCTCCGTTGAAAACTTCGTCTTGTTGCAACAACACTGTGTTCTAGGCGGTGGAATTCCAACACCAGAAAAATCCTCTGTTCTAAGGAATAAACCATGTTGTCCACAGCACACTTGCACGTTGTGAACAGCACACGCTTACAGCAGAAAGACGACATACAGAATGGCTCACCCACAGACTGTGTTGTCTTCTATATCTTTCACATCACTTGCAGCGCCATCTGTTGTTGAAAATTGTAACTACTCTAAATTCGAAAGTTTGTGCGCCTGAAAATGTACTGTTGTCCCAAGCATATTGCAACAAACGGTGTATTTCTATCGCTGCTCGTTTAGTTTTTATTGCCGTTTCAAATATACCGGTCATTTTTGAAACACCCTGTGTATACAAGATTTGTTGATGCGTACAGGCCGACAGGTACAGACTTGTTGATGGGAACAAACTGGTGAGAAGTACAGACCTGGTCAGAGCTGATGCACAGACATATCAAGAGCATTTTTCCCACTATAGGTGACTCATGTGCTGTACCATGAGTGGCAACATCTGGTGGAGGCCTAGAGTTCCTGAACAGTGTGCTGCTTGAATTTCATGATGTGTGCTGCAGTAAAGGCTGCTAACATGTAGTAACGGTTACTACACTCCTGCTTCCCTGGGGGAAGAGCGACCTGCTGCCCAATCTTCCACGATATACTGACGGGTGATACTTCCTTAGGAGGAGTAGCCACTACGTGCCATAAAATGGGGAGTCACAGTGTCTGTTGGGTGTGTAAGAAGTGCCAGCAGGAGATAGCAACGCCAATGACTGTAAAGGAGCTGCCCATGTCAGTGTTTGTGAGATTCCTGCATTGGTGCAGGAAACACCAGCATAGGGTAAGAGGCACATGCGAAGGTGCAGGAGGCACCTGTGGCTGGTAGGAGGTACACACATAGGTGCAGCAGGCATCCACAACAGAGTAGGCGCACCCCACATCAGTGCTGAAGATGCCTGAAGGCAACCACCTCAGTGCTGGAGGCACTTGGAGCAAGATAGAAGGCACACACTTTTGTTCTATATGTGCCTGGAGACCCCTACATAGGTACTGGAGGTGCCAGCAGATGTAAGACGTGCACACATCATTGCAGGAGACGCCCACATAGGTACAAGCGGCGCCTAGAGGTGCTTGTGTTGGTACAGAAGCTGTTGAGAGTCCAAACTGAACTGCTTTCCAAAAATTCACTGTACAATGGAGGCCTTCGACAAGAAAAGCATGTGGCAGTGCTGTACGAGTCACGTCTACTGCAGTACATGGACAACAAATAGCAAAAGGAAAAAAGGCAGGCGGCATCAAACGACCAACAACCAAAAGTGTCTACGAAAGGTTCAACAAAGAGAATAAGGATTCTGTCCAGAGGTAGCACTGGTGCTAGCTAAGGGAGAAAAAACATTGTTGAGTACTGAAGGGAGACTGTGTCATGCCTTGACCCAGAACAGGAAATTGCTCTGAAAGTTGAGGAGTGAAAACAGCTACTCTGGTGTCAATATGCAACTCTCTCATGTTGCAGGAAGCAAGAAGAGCAAGGCAGAAGTGCCTCCAGGCTTGTTGTTTTCAATGGAGTTGCCCATTGCGGCCAGGTTTCCTGACTGGGATTGCAGTGGCTTCTTCTTCATCTAGTGGGCTTGTTGCTACATGCCAATGTGTTCAACGAACAGCAACAGTGCAGCCACCCCCCCCCCCCTTCCCACTGATTGGAAAGAGCAGAAAACAGTGTTCAGAACCAATGACACAGACACTGATGTGATGGATTGCTACACAAGGAAAAAGGTGATACAAGACATGGGTGCACAAATGATGTGAAGAAAACAACAGACAACGCATGATGGCATACGAATGTGAAGCCGGGCCCAAAAAAGGGGGCTTATTGACACAAGGAGGAGGTAGGTCTAGAAATGGTGGCCAACGAACAGAACAGGGGAGCCATTCCCGAAAGGGAAACCAGCAAACAGAACAACAGAACAATGGGTCGAGGGAGGCTGGATCTGAAAAGGAGGCCAGCTAACAGAACGACTGAAATAAGGAGAAAGAAGGCATGACAAAAACAAAGTGTTATAAGTGTCTACGTCCATCACCCAAATTTTTGACTAAAAGGAGGCACAGCATTCAGAAGTTTGCCAACCCCAAAAAGTAGTGAAGTGGATTGCACAGCCATGGTCAGAGGTTTGCCAAGCTGCAGCAGAATCATTGGGTGGCAGAACCCTGTGACAGTACACTGTGAGATAGCAGAGCTTGGACTGTCACTGTGGCCAAGAAGTGGTTTCAGGTTACTAGAAGAAGGTGCCATGCTACAGTAGTGATGAAAACAGTCATAAACGTGACACATGAACCTTCCATAGCAAAGCATATGAAAGTTTGACTTATCTCCACTTGCACTATACAGAAGACACGGAGAGGGAGAACAAGCGCAAGAATGAACACACATGAGAAACAGACTCATTGCCACTTGTGTTCTGCCTCCAAACACAATAAGAAATACGGCGATGAGAAACCAACAAACTACTTATTTCGTCATGGTTTGACAGCATAAGGTAGATAGTTCAATACAGTTTCTTGAAACGTATGAGATTTATTGACACGTACAGACTGACACATGGATACAGGCTTGTTAACTGGCACAGACTAGTAACACGCACGGATTACTGGCTGGATCATGGACATATAAAGAGCAGTTTGACCACTGATGGCAGCTGGCTCTTAGCTGCAGGTGACTGAGGTGTCCAGAACCGTCTTTAACCTATTGGCGGCCCTGGGCACATTAGGATAATGCGGCCCCTATGACCTTGACAGAGCACTATTTTGTTAGAATAGACAAAGAAAGTAGGTAAGCGAGGTTCTAGATAATATAATCCACAAAAGTAACTCTTTTAGCATTCACAGGTTAGTGCTTAAAAATCTATGTTGATTGAAGAGGTACCTTCAAGATTTGACAATGTTGAAATCGTTAATCACTTCTTCAGAATCTATATTTTTGAGCATATCACATTCTATGGACATCAACGATAAACTGGTTAATCTCTCTGGAAGCATCGTACTTCTTAATTCATTTTTTATTCTTTTCAATTTGGAGTAGGAGCTTTCTGCACTGCACTTGGTTACCATCATGTTAAAAAAGATTCTCCATGTGATTTCTACATTTGGAATGTGGCTTCAATTTTGTTTTCTTTCAAAAGGTGATATTTTTCCGTTGTGCTAATTGTTCCCTACTTTTACTATGAATAATTTTCAAGTGCTCTGTTAAAACCAGACAATCCGATTCCAATTCTTGCTCGTTAACGTCTTCATAATGAATTTCAGCAAATACTTTGCAACTTGGCCTCAGCTCTTCGGAAAAATAAACCATAACGTTGACTAATGTTCTCTTAGAAACTTAATCTCTGTTTTAGATGAACCCTCAGGGTATCAGTTATGGGAAGACAGGTTTTTTTCTTTGAATTTCTCTTTTCCATTCAGTTGGACTGACCGTGCAGAACCATCAAAAAATCTCTGGCGTGAGCTTCTACATTTCTTGTTCGAGATAGGTCGTTGTAATCAGATTCTGGGTTTCTTTATTTGTCGGACGATTCGAAGCCATCAAATTTATCCCTGTGGTTCATCATAAAATCATCAAGTGAAGCAAACAAATTAGTTGCAATGTGCAGTATTAATGTTTCTTTCTAAAGAAAATTACTTGTTTTGTCTATTTTTCTAATATAGAACTCTAAATTTCCGTTATTATAATAAATTCTAGCTTTCCCATTTTTATGGACAAACTAAGGGCTTTGTCTGTAGTTTCTCTTGCCTGTTCAGTGTTCTGTATCTTCTGCGATGGACATCAAAGTTTTTATAATTTTTAATGACCTATTTGCAAGGCGCTTACCACATCAGCTCGAGCTGACTATCTGGTTTGTGAAAGACTTCTAACAACTTTTTTGAATCTAAATGTTCTGTCGATATTTTCCATTGGAGAGTAGAGCTCGACTGTCTGAACCATTTCAAAAAAGTTTGTTGCCTCTGATAACACACACCCAACAGCTTGGACACCCACCAAGTTTAATACATGGTACAAAGGTGACAAATTCACATTTCCCCGTAATAATTGCTAATAGACCAGTAGAGTTCCCTGACATGTTTGAAGCACTGTTATAACTTTGTCCTCGACAATTTTCATTGGAATATCATGATTCTCTAAAAAATTCAAGATGGTTTCCGCTATACTCATATTTATGTTTTTAATAGATATTAATTTCAGGAACCTTTCAACAGGAACATGTCTTTTACGTATCGAATTATAAAAGTTAGCTGCTCAATGTGACACACATCCACCACACTGTCAATGCTAATGGAAAAATAGTTTGCTAATTTAACTTCATTTATAACTTTTTAGGACTCGTTTTCCCATTACATCAATAAACTCATTACAGATATTCGCTGATAAATAAGAAGTGTTACGTTTTCCAGGATTCCTAAATTTTTATAAGTGATTTTCAAGAAATGGACCGAATTCAGTCAATAATTCCAAACACTCAAATAATTCCCATTGTTGAGAGATCCTAGGATTTCATTGTTAGCACAGAATGGACGCCCTTTCGATACCAAAAATTTTACAACAGCTACAATCCTTTTAAGTACATTTTTCCAGTAATTCACTTCTTTTTAATGCTGAGATAATAAGCTTATATCTATTCTACCAATTGCTTTATTTTATGCCAGATACGACATCACAGACTGCCTATGTGCTACCAATTGCTTTACTTCGTGCCAGATAAGTCATCACAGACTGCCTATATGCTGGGCTGTTTTTCATGTGTTAAAATTACGTGATTAATGTGCTCCCAATCATTACATCTACGCGAAGGGCATAGATGTACATCAGAAGGGATAAATAATCACTATGAAAAAAATACAGAATTTGTGGTAGGCTAGTACAAGAACAATGTTCTTTCGACGCTTTCATTGTTCTCTAATTTCCGAATAAATAATGCTTTGTTGAAATACCTATTACTAATTTATTATCTTCTTTGTAGATTCTGGATGCCTCACAAAAGTCAGAATCTTTATTTTGAAAATATACACATCCCTTACGAATCAAAATTTCACGATTTCTTTCTGCAAAATTTTCATGAAAATAATCAGCGGGATCGTGTGATATTTATTCTGAGATGGAAAACTGTTATTCAACTGAGGCAGTTGTCGGTGTTGGTGAAGTCACCGAAGTTGTTGCACTTTCATCATAGGAGCAGTCGCTTTTCTGATTCAATCTCTTTTCCTAAATTGGTGGAACTCTGAAACTGGTGTAGAACATGAACATGCAGAAATTCCCGCAATTTGTGATTGACACCACTCATCATGTGATTAGTACTTACAGAAGTTGCTGCGGTAGCAGTAGCACAATATGCTCTTAATTTTGGTTACTTTTCAGTTACTTCCTTCTGATGTACAGCTCTTTTCCTTTTTGCAGATCCACTAGGATACGACCGTTTCGACATTTTATATTATAAAGCAGAATTAATCAAAGAATACCTTATAGCAGTCAGTAACGACTACAATCAAAACAAAGACAAATACAGGGGAATTCCCAATCGTCGAGTCGGTTTATTTAAGTCGGTCGGTCAAGTTTACTTTTAAGTCGCTATTCGCTCGGTACACTCGGTGCAGAACTGTGCATTGTGCTAAGCTAATAAGCAAGTCAGCCATCATCGTTCGATTTTTTCGAAATAAATTTGTTTTTCAGTGATAAATATCGGTTATCGTTTGGTAATCTGACATTAATGAGGGGGCTCCTATCGATCGCGGGGCCTTGGGCATGTGCCCAGAGCTTCCAATCGGAAAGAGGGGCATGGAGGTGTCACACCATGATCGGGGACCTCTAGTGTGGGTCTGGGGCATGCCGAATGCTGTGCTAACCCAAACTGTGTAGTGTGCACCGCAGTCATGGCAGTTAAGGAGTAGTAACACATGAATTACTACAGCTACACTACGGTATACCCTAATTTCACTTTAGGCTACTTCTGTTAAGTATGCTAACAAATCATGATCTGTGCTAATCTACTTACATTGATAATCACACGAATCATTTCTAGAGTATGACACTTATACAAATACAGGAATATCATTGTAATCAATTAACTTCTTTTGCTGTTCAGAGTTATTTAGAGTTGGTTTACTCCAAATGGCATTTCCAGTTTTTGTCGTTGCACTGTTTCGTCTGATTTAATTTGCCTGCTGTGGTAAATCTAATCGACTTTTGTTACTTTATGAGACTGGGCTGAAACAAGATTGAGTATTCTTGCACAGCTGTACATACATTCTGCAGACTGACTGCTAGCTTGTTACTATGTCTGTGAACTGGCAGCTGGATCACTTACTTCTGAAACTTTGGATCCAATAAGTTCATCTGCTAAATTTCTACAAATATTTCAGTGTAGTTATTTTCACCAAGAATGTTCAGAACATAAGATTCTTCTTCAGTTGAAGCAGTTTCCGACAGAGATGAAGTGAGCTGCATTTCACTGAGTTGTACGGCATATCAGAGTTGTGTTGATGATTTCTGCGCATTTTTTTTTTTCACTATCACTGTCACTTGGGATAATGCTCAGTAAGACAGAAATGTCATTAGGGTCCAGTTTTCTTCCAACTCATTTCCCCTCTATACAGGGTGAAGAGATATTCGCGCACTCGGGCTCCAAAGCGTGACTCCTTACATGCCAGTGATAAAAAAAATGTCTCTCACAAAATTTCGTCTGCTAAGTACATCCAGCAGGAAAAGGACGTTAAAGAGTGGCAATCTGGCAACACTGTAACCTCATGTATGGTAACTACCTCTGTCAGTACATGTTACTTGTGTTGTACAGTTGGCGCACTCGATAGAGTTTTGGCTTACTGTGTGAGGGAGGTCAATGGTTGAATCCAGGTTTGAGGCATATGTTTTTAAATTGGTACACTTAGTCAGGTGGTACGGTACCTGGCATCTTAATCGTCAACAACGACTGCAGCGGGTCCTCTAGAAAACATTTGCACTTACATACTACAAATGTAGAAATAGAATATTGGTCAGCTTTTAAAGAAGCCCTTTCCATGTTGTGGGCATGAATGTATTCACACCACTTCAGTTAATAGATACGAAACCTGTTTTCTTTGTATCCTTTTCCAATGGTATCATAAATTAGTACCAAGTATTGTACTTGCCTTGTTCACATCCATCACACTTTGTTAGGGCTTTACATTACAAGTAGGACTAACAATGTGCTTTGCGAATACTGTGAATGGTCCCAGCAAGACCAGGAAGCCAACTTCATGAACACCATAATATGGCCGGATGAAGCAGCATTCAATCTTGATGGCGTCTACAATATGCACAATGTCCACCATTGGTGTGAGGTTAACCTGTACGTCACCTGTCATCGTGGATATCAAGTTCGAATTGGTATCAACATCTGAGCCGGAGTATTTTGTTTGGGCCCCTACATATTGCCTGACTGGTTGACTGCACGAAAGTATCATGCATTCCTCTCAAACTACCTGCCTGATGCAGTGGAAGATGTCCCACTACATGTTTGGCAGAGGATATGGTTCCAACATCATGGTACGCCGCCACGCTCTGGAATTAATGTGCGGCAATATTTGGATAGAACATTTCCAGGGAAATGGCTTGGACGTGGAGGTCTAGTTGTATGACCACCACGTTCACCTGACCTAAATTCCCTGGATTTCTTCCTGTGGGGACACCTGAAGGAGCACGTGTACTCTACTCCACCAAAGAGTATGGAAGAATTGCTAGTAATTAGCGAGTTCGTGCTGCTCTTTTTACTGTGGATGCAGATTTTCTGTGAAGGGCCCAGAGCTGTATGGTCCAGCAGGTTTCACAGCATTTGGACGTACAGGGAGGACGCTTTGAGCATCTGTTGTTCTGAGAACAAAGTATTCTGTTGTGAAGGTCAGGCAGTCATTAATTTGAACATTATTACTGTCACTGCTAGCTAATGGGCGACATCTGAGCGCCCATACTACATGTAGTATAAAGGATAAGTACTGTGCTACCATCTTTAGTATCGCGAAACTGATATTGCTTTTGTAGTTATTCCGTCCCATGACAGGTCAGTTGTTTCAACTGTCTATTTCTTATTTGTCTAACTACATATTTGTTATGCCCAGCATTACAAAATGTTGTAAATTTAAGATACATGTGACCTAAGAAACGGTGTATATTACAGGGTGAATTGTCGCAAAGAGATTAGCAAACAACAAAAAAAAAAAAAAAAGAATTGCGCCCCAACCCAGCGTCGACCTCCTGCTGACCTGTGCTGACAGAGGTCGTTACCATACATCTGGTTACAGAGTTGCCAGACTGCCGCTCTTTAACGCCCATTTTCTGCCAGATGTATTCCCCAGGTGAAATTTTGTGAAAGACATTTTTTTGTCGCTGGCATGTAAGGAGTCGCGCAGCGAAGTCCGAGTGCGCGATGCACCCTGTATAATGAACCGACATCTATAAGCAAGATGATAAAATCATTGTAGAATGTTCGATATTATTATTTATTGGCTTTCTCTGACTACTAAAACTGTTCTATACTAAAGGAAATTGTATAAAATAATCGCCAGAATCATATGTTAAACAAACATACTGTTACAAAAAAATGAAAAGAAAATAATTAGCCACATGAAACATAAATGCACAGTCATTGTCAGTTCCTATCTCTTCATATATGATGATTCATTTGCGATCACATGAGGATTCATAAATTAATCACTTATATTAGACCATAATTTCATAAATAAACCTCATAATATACAAACGTACAAATAAACACACGACAAAATCCAATACATTGCCAAAAAGATAACAAAAATGGTCGAAAGAAAATAATTAATCACCCCATTTCGTTTTCGAATACCCGCTCGGGAAGAGATAAAAAGCATCACAAAGAGATCAATTGTGGCAAGATCGTACATGATTCGCAAGAGGCACTATCACAGCTCCCAGTTATCGTTGCCAACTTTCCTCCCGTCCGGGTTAAAGTTTAACCCGATGATCCATACATGAATCGTTCATATTGTAGTCAACATCTATAAATAAGCTGTTTAATGTAACGATATGTAAGCCTTTCCCATTCCCTCCTGATTTTCGGGTATAATAGTTTATGTTTACAAATCGCTTGTGAGTCCCAGATTCGAATATTCTCGCATGTGTGGGAGGTATTTCAGTACACATTCTTCCAGCACTCTGTATGCGACTGATACGGGAGGAAAGGGTAAAGTACCCTTTACCACGTACAGCTACTACCATAGCCAACATCACAGTGGGCTATGCTAGTAGTGTAAGTGCGGCGAACGACACCTGAGAACCCACGCCAAATAATCATCTGCTCTTGGTATCCTTCGACAGCCGCATAAACAGCGAATTTCAATGTTTTTCATTTCGTTCAACGTCTTACATCGTGGCACCAAAGAATAACAATTCATATTTTTAATGAAGTACACTCCAAAGTAAAAGAATTAATTTTTAGCTATGAGATCATTAAATACGCATATTTAAATATATATAGGTACCCACATTTACCCTTAAGTTTTATAATTTTTTTCGCAAAACTGGAAGACCGCTACCAACTGTCGAAATATACAAGATGTGCATAAAAGCCAATATTCACGTGACGTATTTGAGTATTTACTTACCCGTGTTTCGTTGTAATGAGCCAAAATAGCATTTATGAAGCCTTGATATCACAACAGTTAAATTAATATAGGTACACATGCTGATAATTTATGACTGTCGCTTGTCTAATTGCTTGAGCTATTTTTAGCACACCAAAGATAGTATGTTGTGAAGATCGTAGGAGTGACGTATTGTTGTGTATGTGTAAAGTGTAATGATACGTATAGTGTAAGGTGTTTGTTTATAAATATTACAGGACTGCAACGGTGACGGAGTAACGAACTGTGATGATTATGCGATGATTCACTACAACGGTGCAGCAAATTGTGAGCGGCCGGTGGAGGGCAGTAAATTCTATGACCGATACCTCACATGTCGGCCTCCAGCAGCAGATGGTAAAATTAAAACGTTATAGTGATTTGAAACAGTTTGCAACTGCTTCTTCTGCTCTGTATATTTTATGTTCTGTGCTTCGCATTTAATGATTTCGGAGCTGAAGAATTTGGACTAACCACGTCTGTTTCTTAGAAGAGGGGGGCGGGGCTCAATAAGAAAAACTTTCCAAATGTGATGTCGTAAGAGTAGTTTTACAGTTTCAAAGTTGTTTACAGAAATAGAGAAACTTGGTAGGAGTGCTTACTTGGGAAGAAAGTTGAGAACTCATAAACTGCTAGTATTCCTAAATTTGTGGGTGCCACTAATTTCCATGGAAAACTACTGAAGTGAAGGTTCCAAAACTTTTTCTCACAATTTTCAAGAAACAGTTTTGATAGCAAAGGAAAAGTGAGAACTGCATTATTGCACATGAGGCAGCATCGTAAACATGATTTTCTCTTGTTTTGACTGTTCGTTCTATAGTGTGACAATCTAATAGTAGTGTTGTATTTAAGCGTATCTTTACAGTTCCTCCATATAGTGGCTGCTGTACTTTCTGATCACAATTTTGAGGTTTGGTGTCCAATCTAGCATCCCATAATTTCATTGACAACGTCTTTCTCGTGTGATTCAAATTATTAAAGCTAATGTCCTTAATTTATTAATTCAGTAGTTCACCAATGTCTGACAAATAGTTGACAACACCTAAATTGCTCATGCTGAATGTTTGTATATCTGGATCAGAATAACAAAACAGCTGACAGCTATTTATGCACACGTCAGCTGCCATAGCAACAACTAATCAGATCTAGAGTTTGGTTTAACATTCTTCCCTTAGCATAGTTTTCATATTGTTTTGCTACCCTGGCTGCCAGTCAACAAATCAGTTGTGGTCTGTAGCATAATTATTGTGTTGTGATTTGCTATAATTTTCTTTGTTTCTCTGTTCAGTTAGTTTCTTTTACGAAATACATGAAGCTAACTGAGAAATTGCTTAGGAAAGAGTAAAGCCTATTAAGATGCTGCAAAGTGAATTCACTGGTGAGCATTACAGATCTGCACAGCTGTTGCTTGTGTGAAAATGCCAAACTGACATTCTCCTTATCATACTCAGCTGGGGCATTCCATTTCAAGGGAACCGGGAGTCCCCACTCGACCATCTCCAAATCTAATGAAATTTGGCGTGGAGGTTCTATACGGTCTTTGGTGGCTACATACCAAATTTCAGTTCAGTATCTTCAGTGGTTGAATTCTTAGGGGATTTTAAAGGAAGGCTACTCACCTCCACATCATGTACGAGGGTGCAAATGTGCCAAATTTGCTAGGTTTTTTTAAAATTTCTAGCAAACATCTGGTCATTTGCTGTAATATATACAGACAACTTTTTATACTGAATGACACCGTGGCAAAAATTAGGGATTTTGTTGTACCTAAATATAGATACAAGCCTCTGAAATGGCTAAAAAAATCTGTCAAACCATTCTGAGAGCCATGGTCTGACCGACCACTGCTACTTTTCATGTAACCAATCACACTAAAACTTCAGAGGGTTATTCATATCTGTTATGTCTATATATCAACCAAATTTAACTAACATTGGATGCCCAGATGAAAAGATATGCATCTACAAAGTTGGCCAAAATTTTCTAGTTGCAAATTTTTGAGTGTTTTTTTTTTTTGGGGGGGGGGGGGAGGAAGGGAGCAGCAATATCTTAACTGTGTCTTCTTCAATGCCATTTTTTCTTTCTACAGCTGGAAAAAGCATGCTTTAAGCTTTCAAAAAAATATTGGTTAATTCCTGGATCTTTCAGTTTGACGAGTAAGAAAACGTTTCAAAACTTATTATTTTAGCACTTCGAGAAGGTTCAAAAGTCAAATATTTTGCTTATTAAGTTCCATACTTAATTATTTTTATTCAGGTGTATAAGTCAGTTTCAAATATTGATTTAACACAAGAAGTAAAAACAAGTACAGTACAAAACACAGCAATTTGCAGAACAAAAATACTGGAGAGTCAGTTCCATTTTTGTTTAAGCATTTCTACAATTTTGTCAATGACAGATTGTGGATAACTGTATTGTCTTCTTGGTTATGCTGCTGCTGCTGCTGATGATGATGATGGGGCTTCTGAAGTCATGAAGATACATTGCTCAGGAATTCAGCTGGTATCTTTAGTAGACGGCTAGTGGAAGGAACGTGCATGACCGTGTGGGTGCATAAAGCTGATAAGGATGTCTTGTTGTTCAAGTGAAACTTCACACATGTCCAATCCAGCAAAAATTGCCATACATACAAGTGCTGATTATAAAGTTGGAATTGAGACTGCTGGAATTTCTTCATCTGCTTTGAAGGTGTCAACTATGAATGCTGTAGCATCATTGGAAACTCTTCTTACTCTGAGCTGATTACAATTAATTGTTTTTCTCTTGTTCCAGATACTGTATGTCCCATGGTAAAACTTGTTTCTTGATCTGGGTGGAAATTTTCAATTTCTTCTTTTGGTACATAAAAAAGCTTTACGCCTGGAATACTATCGTCACAGAATTTGAATAAATCATATGAAGTCAATATTTTGTTACCTAAGGCCCTCTGTAGACTAGCACAGGCTGCAAGTCCTTTTGCTGTTCCCCCAATGTCATCATAAGGCAATTTACTGTGGCTTGTTCCAAAAAAAAAAAAAAAAAAAAAAAAAAAAAAAAAAAAAAAAAAAAAAAAAAAAAATTTCCATTTGGCAGTGATACCAAGATCCTTTTCATGCAGGCATAAATTGATGAAATTTTTGAAGTTCTTATATTGGGCAGCTGAATCAACACTAAAGTAATAAATATTCTTAATGTTTTCAGTCATGGACAGCAATGGTATTATGACAGAACAGTCACTGATCATTGTTGTTGTTGTTGTTGTTGTCTTCAGTCCTGAGACTGGTGTGATGCAGCTCTCCATGCTACTCTATCCTGTGCATCTGAATCCTTCTGAATCTGCTTAGTGTACTCATCTCTCGGTCTCCCTCTACGATTTTTACCCTCCACGCTGCCCTCCAATGCTAAATTTGTGATCCCTTGATGCCTCAAAACATGTCCTACCAACCGATCCCTTCTTCTAGTCAAGTTGTGCCACAAACTTCTCTTCTCCCCAATCCTATTCAATACCTCCTCATTAGTTACGTGATCTATCCACCTTATCTTCAGTATTCTTCTGTAGCACCACATTTCGAAAGCTTCTATTCTCTTCTTGTCCAAACTAGTTATCGTCCATGTTTCACTTCCATACATGGCTACACTCCAAACAAATACTTTCAGAAACGACTTCCTGATACATAAATCTATATTCGATGTTAACAAATTTCTCTTCTTCAGAAATGCTTTCCTTGCCATTGCCAGTCTACATTTTATATCCTCTCTACTTCGACCATCATCAGTTATTTTACTTCCTAAATAGCAAAACTCCTTTACTACTTTAAGTGTCTCATTTCCTAATCTAATTCCCTCAGCATCACCCGATTTAATTTGACTACATTCCATTATCCTCGTTTTGCTTTTGTTAATGTTCATCTTATATCCTCCTTTCAAGACACTGTCCATTCCGTTCAACTGCTCTTCCAAGTCCTTTGCCGTCTCTGACAGAATTACAATGTCATCGGCGAACCTCAAAGTTTTTACTTCGTCTCCATGAATTTTAATACCTACTCCAAATTTTTGTTTTGTTTCCTTTACTGCTTGCTCAATATACAGATTGAATAACATCGGGGAGAGGCTACAACCCTGTCTCACTCCTTTCCCAACCACTGCTTCCCTTTCATGCCCCTCGACTCTTATGACTGCCATCTGGTTTCTGTACAAATTATAAATAGCCTTTCGCTCCCAGTATTTTACCCCTGCCACCTTTAGAATTTGAAAAAGAGTATTCCAGTCAACATTGTCAAAAGCTTTCTCTAAGTCTACAAATGCTAGAAACGTAGGTTTGCCTTTTCTTAATCTTTCTTCTAAGATAAGTCGTAAGGTCAGTATTGCCTCACGTGTTCCAACATTTCGACGGGATCCAAACTGATCCTCCCCGAGGTCTGCATCTACCAGTTTTTCCATTCGTCTGTAAAGAATTCGCGTTAGTATTTTGCAGCCGTGGCTTATTAAACTGATAGTTCGGTAATTTTCACATCTGTCAGCACCTGCTTTCTTTGGGATTGGAATTATTATATTCTTCTTGAAGTCTGAGGGTATTTCGCCTGTCTCATACATCTTGCTCACCAGCTGGTAGAGTTTTGTCATGACTGGCTCTCCCAAGGCCGTTAGTAGTTCTAATGGAATGTTGTCTACTCCCGGGGCCTTGTTTCGACTGATCATACGAATGCTTATACTCTGACATTCTTTGCCATTGAAATAGACATGATGTGGATGAAACGTGGCCTGACTATTCTCCCAATGGAATCCTTGCACAGTATCCTGAATGACAAATGAATAATTCTCAGCAAACTCTGTTAATATAATTCATTCATTTTCTGCTAGATTTCTTTTTACCTGCATAAGGTGTAAATTTTGATGTTCTGACACAAAGTGATGCCTTCATAACTGGTAATTTTAAAAATCAGTGCCTCCATGAAATCGTCAACAGTTCTCCAAGGTGTCTGCCAGCATGGACCCATTGCTTGTATTCCATTGTTTCTTCATGGTCATAGTCTTTAAAAGTGTCTCCAAGAAAAGCCTATAGTCACATTTTTCCTGGACATTCCTCATAACGTTGGAGCATACAATTTTTTGATTCTGAAATGCATACAGTTTTTTTCATTAATTCCTTGTAGTCACCTTGAATGGATGTTGCTGAAGCCAACATTAATTTGACATTTTGGTGAACTGCACATATACATACTGAATGTGATCCAGAAGCACCAGCTGTACTACATCATTTCGGCCTGAGATCACAAAATTTTGAGAAGCTTAGTTCATTTCCATATTGCTTACAATAAGCTATGGGCATTTCTTTAAGGCTACAAAGTAGTAGGCGTGAATGTTTCTCTATTTATTCTTGCTGCAACAGAATCCTTTTTGCCTAGGCATAAATGAGAAAACTCATCATCTTCAAAGAGAGTGAGGAAATTTTGTTTTATTTCATGTATGAGTTTTGTACCCCTTATTGGTGCGCAGGTGTTGCCAAAACCTCATCTTGCTTCTTTAGTTTCCTAGCCTTCGTCACTATCTTAGTTGAAACAGCAAATTCCTTAGCCATTTTTCCAGTAGTGCAGCTATTTGGGATCAGTGACAAAAATTGAACTTAAATGCTACTGCTTGAAGTCTGAATTTTAATCTTAAGTTGTTCAGTTAAGATGTCCATACCTTTACATTTATGGCACTCTTCGATTTGTATCTGAGCAATAACTACTTGGCTCACCCCAGCAGCTGTGGCAATTACCTTAGTAATCCTGCCTTGGGCTTTCAGACCTTTGCACTTTATGTATCCCATTGAATCGCTTTCACTGACCTGTTGAAGCTTTGTTAGTGATCCTCCATGTGATGATAATGAACTGTTAGCAATAAAGCGAGCATCAACAACACCCATGTCTTCAATGGATGGTGATTCTTGCTTATCCTGGCGGGATGATTCTTTTTGGGCATTTCATGTCTACAGTTGGTACAAATTTTCTGACATCTATCAGACATTGCAATGTTAACTGGTGTTCAAGCCTTCTTAGTTATATGTTTTTCTTTACCAAATGGGCTGCAGAAATTCTACAGAAATTGAATTTTTTGTTGTCAACAAGGCATTGTGGTTTGAACAAGTTTGGGCATCTTCAGTAAAACCAAGCTCAGACCTACACTGAAGAAGCTGCTTGTCAATTGGTGACATTTCCTTAACTGATTGTAGTTCCCTTCTGCCATGATAGAATGGTGATGACTTAAGACAATATTCAGTGTTGTGTTTTACATAAAATGTATAAATTGGACCATCAAAACATATTGTTTTAATGCTTACCTTCAGCTACTGATTATTCAAACACTCAGTACTCAACATTAAGACTATACAGTGTCAACATCAAAGATTACACTGCACAAAAGACTGGAACCATTAAAATTGCCAATAATGGAAGCAGCAATTGAAAGTGGTGATTCAGCAATGTATATCACTGCTGTGAGGATAGAGCCGTAAAAAAACTATTGCTGCTTTAAAATATCAGTAGAAACTGGGTGGCAATGCATTGTAAGGTTAAACCCTTCTAAAGCAACATCGCATTCCATTATGTTCTCCTAGATTTTATAATCCACAGGGCACTTTCTGAGGTTTTATTATATTTATATTCTACACTTTACATAGTGTAAAAATACTTCTTATTAGCATAGTTACTTTCCCTAAACCACAGGAAAATCTTATTCTGTTAAAAGACACTACAATTACACGTTTTTTGATTTACAACTTCAGATTGTATTAATTTTTGCATTTATCAGTAATCCATTTTTCCTACTTTTGATAGGTATTCTTACTCATAAATATGCAAGATCGAGAAATTAAACAATATAGTTTTGAAAGCTTGAAGGATGCTCTATCCAGCTGTGGCAAGAAAAAAAAAAAAGGATTGAAGAAGACACAGTTGAGACATTGCCCCCCAAAAATACCCTAAAATTTGCAAGTAGAAGATTTTGGCCAACTTTGCAGATGCATATCTTTTCATCTGGCATCCAGTGCTGATTAAATTTGATTGATATGTAGACATCATAGGTAGGAATAGCCCTCTGAAGTTTTGGCGTGATTGGCTCATACAAAAAGTAGCAGTGGTCGGTCACAATAACGCGACAAATTTTTTAGCCACTTTAGAGGCTTGTACCTATATTTAGGTGCAGCTAAATCCCTAATTTTTTCCATGGTGTGATTAAGCATAAAAAGTTGTCTAAGTATACTAAAGCAAATGACCAAATGTTTGCTCGAACTTTTAAAAAAGCCTAGCAAATTTGGCACATTTGCAACTTTGTACATGTTGGGGAGGTGAGTAACCTCTCTTTGAAATCCTCTAAGAATTCAACCACTTAAGATACTGGTCTGAAATTTGGTATATAACCAATGAAGACCATATAGAACCTTCAGACCAAATTTAATTAGATTTGGAGATGGTCAAGTGGGGACACTTTGGTCCCTTTGACGTGGAATGACCCAGCTATGAATAATCAACATCATCATCATTGATTGGCCCAGTCTGATCCATTACATACTTAAATAGTGTATTGAATATATAACAAGTTGAAATTGAGAGAAAGAGAGAACAAATACAAATTACAGTCATAAATTACAAGTAGTACACAGCACAATTAAAATGGTAGAAATTATTACAGATTCAGTTCACAAAAGCTGTCATGATTTTTTTCCAAGAATTCTTTTATTGAGTAAAACTAATGTAATGTCAGTCATGTTTAAAGGTATTTTTATAACACTGCCCTTTAAATCACTAGGTAGGCTGTTGAATAATTTAACTCTTATCTTTGTTTCTGATTTAATATTGTTCTAGGCTGAGACTCATGGATATTACTGATATTTTTATTTTGTAACTATGGATATGTTGTTATGATCCAGTTGTAAAATTTGCATAGCTTTTCCCCCATTTAAAAAATTTAAAAATGCATCTGATGAAGGACTTGGAGCAACTTTCATCTCATTGACCTCCTGCATGTGTCACCTTGTCCTTTTTCTTAATGTCTATATTTCTTCAGGGAATCAAGAATTTCCAAAATAGAGAGAAAAGAAAAAGGGAAACCAAGTAGTCTGAAAGCCAAAGATTCAATAATTTATTTTTCAATTTGTGTGTCTGTGGCAGCATAGCTCCAGCTATCCTAGTTGCAGCAGCTGGTAAGTAAATGCTCCTCTCCCACCAGAAATACCATTAACATTTGTAATTTTTTTCCATCACAGTAAGGTAAACAAGAGCTTTCATTGTTATTTTCTTGCCAACTCCAGTAATACAGTGAAAAAACTATAGACATAATTCTTAGGAAATTCTGAATTTTAGCTCAGTGTCCACATTTGTCAGTATACTTTCAAAATGTTTGCAGTTATGGTGAAGAAGGTAAATAAGTTATTACGCCAGTTTCCTTCGTAAATACTATATCTTAGAGAATGCATTTGACAATGTTGACTGGAATACTCTCTTTCAAATTCTGAAGGTGGCAGGGGTCAAATACAGGGAGTGAAAGACTATTTACAATTTGTACAGAAAACAGATGGCAGTTATAAGAGTCGAGGGACATGAAAGGGAAGCAGTGGTTGGGAAGGGAGTGAGACAGGGTTGTAGCCTCTCCCCGATGCCATTCAATCTGCATATTGAGCATGCAGTAAAGGAAACAAAAGAAAAGTTCGGAATAGGTATTAAAATCCATGGAGAACAAATAAAAACTTTGAGGTTCACCGATGGCATTATAATTCTGTCAGAGACAGCGATGGACTTGCAAGAGCAGTTGAACGGAATGGACAGTGTCTTGAAAGGAAGGTATAAGATGAACATCAACAAAAGCAAAATGTGGATAATGGAATGTAGTCGAATTAAGTCAGGTGATGCTGAGGGAATTAGATTAGGAAATGAGACACTTACGGTAGTAAAGGAGTTTTGCTATTTGTGGAGCAAAATAACTGATGATGGTCGAAGTAGAGAGGAAATAAAATGTAGACTGGCAATGGCAAGGAAAGCATTTCTAAAGAAGAGAAATTTGTTAACATCGAGTATTGATTTAAGTGTCAGTAAGTCTTTTCTGAAAGTATTTGTATGGAAGTGAAACATGGATGATAAATAGTTTAGACTAGAAGAGAATAGAAGCTTTCGAAATGCGGTGCTAGAGAAGAATGCTGAAGATTAGATGGGTAGATCAGATAACTAATGAGGAGGTATTGAATAGAATTGGGGAGAAAAGGAGTTTGTGGCATAACTTGACTAGAAGGAGGGATCAGTTGGTAGAACATGTTCTGAGGCATCAATGGATCACCAGTTTAGTACTGGAGGGCAGGGTGGAGGGTAAAAATCGTAGAGGGAGACCAAGAGATGAATACACTAAGCAGATTCAGAAGGATGTAGGCTGCGGTAGGTACTGGGAGATGAAGAAGCTTGCACAGGATAAAGTAGCATGGAGAGCTGCATCAAACCAGTCTCAGGACTGAAGACCATAACAGCAACATAACAATTAATGATGTTTCAATTTGTTGTTGTGAAATGAAAACTATCACTATAACAACACAACAACATCAGAAAGTGAGTTGTGTGGCTAAGCTACTTATTAACTTATTATGACTATATTTGGGTAACAGAAAATTGATTTCCTGCTATAACCAAATTAAATTCCAGTTCAGTTAAACAAAATATGAACAGGAAATGATTTTAGCTTGCATGTCTTCTCTGCAATATTGTGATGATTGTCAGCTTAATCTTTGTTTTTCACACAAAATTTATAGCGAAAGAACATCATTTAGCTGAGTAGTTTTAACTCTTGTGAGCAACTGTCTGAGTAACACTTTTTAAGGTCCCCCTGTGGTTCCAAACCTCTGTAAAAGTTTCTCTGCTTAGCTACGAGTCTGTAGAAAGTGCTGTAGTTGATCTACAATATAACTGGTCATACCTTCCCAATGGAGACTGAGCAAGTTAAATCTTTCCACTATTACCTCAGTGAATTGGTGTGTGTTGGAATTCTTTCTACTTGTTTTCTGTGATTCTCTTGTTTATGTTATCTCTCAAAGCACTTCTTGTAGCACATTGGATTCCTTAGAAGATGTAACCAGGCAACCTATCACTATAAGTGGAATGCTGGTAGCTAATACACTTGAAGTATGTCCCTGGACCCCATTAGAGTGCATTTGTTAGTGAACATTGTAAAACAGTCACAATTAAATAGTCTGAAACACTTCATCTAAAAAAAAATTAATTAAACTCAAGAGCATGATAAAACGGACTCGCTTTAGTCGCTGACCGGTGTGCTTGGTGCGCAGCTGAAATCACTTACATACTTCATAAAACTTCATAGCTATTCATATGTTGTTGGCAGTTTAACAATATACATTTGTTCACTGTTTTAACTGGTTTCCTGCAGTTTTAGTAGTTTAGTAGCATTGCTGTATTAAAGCTATGATGACATGTAAGTGCCCATAAGTATTTGTTATGCCAAAAGTGGTCATTGGTAGCTAATATTTAACAAATTCTGAATCTCACACCTGAATGTATGTGGTTCCCCTGCATATTGATCACCAAGGAAGATTCATTCTCATGGCTCAAGTACATGTTCTGAATCCAGTGGTTCACTATTGCACCATATGTTTCACCCGTTACCTACCCAGTGTGGGAAACAGTGTCTCACTTGCTGCTGTTGCATTTTCCAGTGCTGCTTAAGAGAGTGAATTACTTCTGCTAGCTGCAAAATCCCAAATAAATAAATAAAGTAAAATTTAGAAAATAAAATGCTATCCAAAATAAGATTTAACTCACAACTCGCTTGAAAAACTTGTAGAGAAAATTCAGATAATTGAAATTTTATGATGTATAAATTAATTACGTTCTATTTGAATAATTTTAATGGTTTCATTTGACTAAAGAGGTTGTGAATTCATGGTAGCATCCATAGCTGAGAGGTGTGCTTAAATGGCTGCCATGTGCAGGACCCTGGTACTGCCAAAAAGTTTCCATGTTGGGATGGCTGATATGGTGTGCAATCTGCCTATTGATGCCAATTGAGGAGCTACTTGACTGAATAGTAGTGGTTCAATGATCTGGAAAATCAGGAAAATGGCCAGGAGTGCACTGTGCTGACCACATACCCCTCCATATTGCATCTGCATCACACTGTGAGGCAGAGGATGATTCATTGGACAGTTGACATCCCATAAGCCTTCAAGCCCTGGATGAGGAGCTCGTTTCTTGGTTATAATTGTGATACACAATTGAGCATGATATTTCTGTTTGCTTTACAGAATGTCTAATACCACATTAATACAAAACAATGTATTTTAAAAATAAGCACATCTAGACTTCAGTTTATGTGTCCAGTATAAGTTTATATCTTGTGCCAACAAGTCTTCTATTTACATTTCTGGTTCTTTCTCCATGAATATGCCTAATTTTGAGCAAGCAATAAAGGAAATAAAAGAAAAATTTGGTGTAGTTATTAAAGTCCAGGGAGAAGAAATGAAAACTTTGAAGTTTGCCGAAGACATTGTAATTCTGTCAGAGACAGCAAAGGACTTGGAAGAACAGTTGAACGGAATGGACAGTGTCTTGAAAGCAGGATATAAGATGAACAATAACAAAAGCAAAATGATGATAATGAAATGTAATCTAATTAAATCGGGTGATGCTGAAAGAATTAGGTTAGGAAATGAGACACTTGAAGTAGTAGACGAGTTTTGCTATTTGCGTAGCAAAATAATTGATTATGGTCGAAGTAGAGGAGATATAAAGTGTAGAATGGCGTTGGCAACAAAAAGTGTTTCTGAAGAAGAGAAATTTGTTAACATCGAGAACAGATGTAAGTGTCAGGAAGTCCTTTCTGAAAGTATTTGTATGGAGTGCAGCCATGTATGGAAGTGGCACATGGACAAAAAACAGTTTAGACAAGAAGAAATGAAAGCTTTTGAAATGTGGTGCTACAGAATAATGCTGAAGTTTAGACGGGTAGATCATGTAACTAATGAGGAGGAACTGAATATAATTGGGGAGAAGAGGAACTTGTGGCACAACTTGACTGGGAGAAGGATCCATTGGTAGGACACGTTCTGAGGCATCAAGCGATCATCAGTTTTGTATTGGAGGAAAGTGCGGAGGGTAAAAATCATAGAGGGGTACGAAGGCTTGAATACACTAAACAGATTCAGAAGGATGTAGGTTGTGGTAGTTATTGGAGATAAAGAGACTTGCACAGGACAGAGAAGCATGAAGAGTTGCATCAAAGCAGTCTTTGGACTGAAGACCTCAACAACAACAAGCCTAATTTGGCATGGGTGTGTGTGATGATGTGAGACATATACACTCCTGGAAATGGAAAAAAGAACACATTGACACCGGTGTGTCAGACCCACCATACTTGCTCCGGACACTGCGAGAGGGCTGTACAAGCAATGATCACATGCACGGCACAGCGGACACACCAGGAACCGCGGTGTTGGCCGTCGAATGGCGCTAGCTGCGCAGCATTTGTGCACCGCCACCGTCAGTGTCAGCCAGTTTGCCACGGCGTACGGAGCTCCATCGCAGTCTTTAACACTGGTAGCATGCCGCGACAGCGTGGACGTGAACCGTATGTGCAGTTGACGGACTTTGAGCGAGGGCGTATAGTGGGCATGCGGGAGGCTGGGTGGACGTACCGCCAAATTGTTCAACACGTGGGTCGTGAGGTCTCCACAGTACATCGATGTTGTCGCCAGTGGTCGGCGGAAGGTGCACGTGCCCGTCGACCTGGGACCGGACCGCAACGACGCACGGATGCATGCCAAGACCGTAGGATCCTACGCAGTGCCGTAGGGGACCGCACCGCCACTTCCCAGCAAATTAGGTACACTGTTGCTCCTGGGGTATCGGCGAGGACCATTCGCAACCGTCTCCATGAAGCTGGGCTACGGTCCCGCACACCGTTAGGCCGTCTTCCGCTCACGCCCCAACATCGTGCAGCCCACCTCCAGTGGTGTCGCGACAGGCGTGAATGGAAGGATGAATGGAGACGTGTCGTCTTCAGCGATGAGAGTCGCTTCTGCCTTGGTGCCAATGATGGTCGTATGCGTGTTTGGCGCCGTGCAGGTGAGCGCCACAATCAGGACTGCATACGACCGAGGCACACAGGGCCAACACCCGGCATCATGGTGTGGGGAGTGATCTCCTACACTGGCCGTACACCTCTGGTGATCGTCGAAGGGACACTGAATAGTGCACGGTACATCCAAACCGTCATCGAACCCATCGTTCTACCATTCCTAGACCGGCAAGGGAACTTGCTGTTCCAACAGGACAATGCACGTCTGCATGTATCCCATGGCACCCAACGTGCTCTAGAAGGTGTAAGTCAACTACCCTGGCCAGCAAGATCTCCGGATCTGTCCCACATTGAGCATGTTTGGGACTGGATGAAGCGTCGTCTCACGCGGTCTGCACGTCCAGCACGAACGCTGGTCCAACTGAGGCGCCAGGTGGAAATGGCATGGCAAGCCATTCCACAGGACTACATCCAGCATCTCTACGATCGTCTCCATGGGAGAATAGCAGCCTGCATTGCTGCGAAAGGTGGATATACACTGTACAAGTGCCGACATTGTGCATGCTCTGTTGCCTGTGTCTATGTGCCTGTGGTTCTGTCAGTGTGATCATGTGATGTATCTGACCCCATGAATGTGTCAATACAGTTTCCCCTTCCTGGGACAATGAATTCACGGTGTTCTTATTTCAATTTTCAGGAGTGTATTTATCAGAGGCTGAAAGACAATGAAGGTAAAGAATGAAACGGACATCCATATACTCCTATTGTTTTATAATTAAGTATCAATACAAAGGCTATCTTACTCATTTCCATGATCCACATTGTTTTGGGAATTGTTGCATTAATATTCTGCATATTTTATTCACTAGTCTATGTTATGTTGGGTATGTGACTCAAGTCTGAAGTAGTCTAACAAGACATTCTTCTAGATGCCTTTCATCTTCTAGAATGAAAACTTCATTCATATTTCAGCTAGCAGTTGCAAGGAATGCAGTCTGCTTTATATCACATAACATATCACATTACATATTGAAAGTTTCATCATTGACTTCTGTGGTCTGACAGGCTATGGTCCTGCTGGTCTGTATGTTCCACAGGATATTTTTCCTGAACCTACTTAGACATCTTCAGATGCCTGGCATCCCTCCAAAAACTTATGTTTGTAAAAGACACTGTTTAAGAAACATGGAACATCTAAAGGTGCATAGTGGAACTTCTGGTGAAACCTTTTCTTTTTTGCTTTTTCATCAGTCTTTTGACTGGTTTGATGCAATTCTCCACAGATTTCTCTCTTTTTACCATGCCCTTCATTTTAACATAGTACCAGTGTCCATAGTTACTTGTTGCACATGTTCCAGTCACTCTTCCACTTCAGTATTTGCTCTTTATGTCTCCTTCTGGTACCATGGAAGCTACTCACATGACATATCTTGTCCACTTACTATTCAACATAATTCTGTAACACAGCATCTGAAACTCTAAAGTTCCTTCTTTCAATATTATGCTCTAGATGTTTAAACATATAATTTTTTTCCTCAAATTAAAGCTTGTGTTTGATACTAGCACACTTCTTTTGGTGAGGCATGCTCTCTTTGCTTGTGTTTGTGTCCTTTTTTGTATTCTCCAAATGTGATGCATAGTTAGACTGCAGCCTGTAAGTTTATTATGGCTTTTATATAAAGTGAAATATTCCTTCATTGCCATTTGCAAGCCACTAAGTAACTCTTATTTGTTTAGTTATTTATATATTTATTGGAATGCCCCCCATGAACCACAGACCTTGCCACTTGTGGGAAGACTTACTTGCCTCAGCGATACAGGTAGCCATACCGTAGGTGCAACCACAATGGAGGGCTATCTGTTGAGAAGCCAGACAAACATGTGGTTCCTGAAGAGGGGCAGCAACCTTTTCAGTAGTTGCAGGCACAACAGTTTGGCCTTATAACATTAACTAAAAGGCCTTCCTGAGCTGGTACTGCAAACAGCTGGAAGCAAGGGGGTAAAATATCCCGGAGGTAAAATAGTTGCCCATTCGGATCTCCGGGCAGGGACTACTCAGGAGGATGTTGTTATCAGGAGAAAGAAAACTGGTGTTCTACAGATCAGAGCATGAAATGTCAGATCCGTTAATTGGGTAGGTAGGCTAGAAAATTTAAAAAGGGGAATGGATAGGTTGAAGTTAGATATAATGGGAATTCGTGAATTATGGTGGCAGGAGGAACAAGACTTCTTGTCGGATGAATACAGGGCTATAAATACAAAATCAAATATGGGTAATGCAGGAGTAGATTTAATAATAAATAAAAAATAGGTATGCGGGTAAGCTACCAAAAACAGCATAGTGAATGCATTGTTGTTGCCAAGATAGATATGAAACCCCCGCCTACCACAGTAGCACAAGTTTATATGCCAACTAGCTCCACAGATGAAGAGATTGATGAAATGTATGATGAGATAAAAGAAATTATTCAGATAGTGAAGGGAGACGAAAATGTAATAGTCATGAGTGACTGGAATTCGGTGGTAGGAAAAGGAAGATAAGGAAACGTAGTAGGTGAATATGGAATGAGGATAAGGAATGAAAGAGGAAGCCGCCTGCTAGAATTTTGCACAGAGCATAACTTAATCGTAACTAACACTTGGTTCAAGAATCATAAAAGAAGGTTATATACATGGAAGAAGCCTGGATATGCCGGAGGGTATCAGATAGATTATATAATGGTAAGACAGAGATTTAGGAACCAGATTTTAAATTGTAAGACATTTCGAGGGGCAGATGTGTACTCTGTTGGTTACAAACTCTAGATTAAAACGGATAAACTGCGAAAAGGTGGGTATTTAAGGAGATGTGATCTGGATAAACTGATAGAACCAGAGATTGTAGATAGTTTCAGGGAGAGCATTAGGGAACGATTGACAAGAAAAGGGGAAATAAATACAGTAGAAGAAGAATGGGTAGCTTTGAAAAATGAAATAGTAAAGGCAGCAGAGGATCAAGTAGGTAAAAAGACAAGGGCTAATATAAATGCTTGGGTATCAGAGGAGATATGGAATTTAAATGATGAAAGGAGAAAATACAAAAATTCAGTAAATAAAGCAGGCAAAACGAATACAAACGTCTCAAAAATGAGATTAACAGGAAGTCCAAAATGGCTAAGCAGGGATGGCTAGTGGACAAATGTAAGGATGTAGAGGTGTATATCACTAGGGTAAGATAGATACTGTTTACAGGAAAATTAAAAAGAGCTTTAGAGAGAAAAGAACCACTTGTATGAATATCAAGATCTCATATGGAGAACCAGTTCTAAGCAAAGAAGGGAAAGCAGAAAGGTGGAAGGAGTATATAGAGGGCCTATATAAGGGTGATGTACTTGAGGGTGATATTATGGAAATGGAAGAGAATGTAGTTGAAGATAAAATGGGAGATACAATACTGCGTGAAGAAATTGACAGAGGACCTAAGTCAAAACAAGGCCCCAGGAGTAGGCAACATTCCATTAGAAATAATAATAGGCTTGGGAGAGCCTGCCCTGACAAAACTCTACCATCTGGTGAGCAAGATGTACGAGACAGGTGAAATACCCTCAAATTTCGAGAAGAATATAATAATTCTAATCCCAAAGAAAGCAGGTGTTGACAGGTGTGAAAATTACTGAACTATTAGTTTAATAAGTCACGGCTGCAAAATACTAATATGAATTCTCTACAGTCGAATGGAAAAACTGGTAGAAGCCGACCTTGGGCAAGATCAGTTTGGATTCCGTAGAAATGTTGGAACATGTGAGGCAATACTGACCCTATGACTTATCTTAGAAGATAGATTAAGGAATGTCAAACCTACCTTTCTAGCATTTGTAGCTTTTGACAACATTGAGTGGAATACTCTCTTTCAAATTCTGAAGGTGGCAGGGGTCAAATACAGGGAGTGAATGGCTATTTACAATTTGTACATAGCCAGATGGCAGTTGTAAGTTGAGGGGCATGAAAGGGAAGCAGTGGTTGGGAAGAGACTAGAACAGGGTTGTAGCTTGTCCCCAATGTTATTCAATCTTGGTATTGGGCAAGCAGTAAAGGAAACAAAAGAAAAATTTGTAGTGAAAATTAAAATCCATGGAGAGGAGATAAAAACTTTGAGGTTTGCCGATGACATTGTAATTCTGTCAGAGACAGCAAAGGACCTGGAAAATCAGTTGAATGGAATGGACATTGTCTTCAAAGGAGACTATAAGATGAACATCAATAAAAGCAAAATGAGAATGACGGAATGTAGTCATATTAAATTGGGTGATGCTGAGGGAATTAGATTAGGAAATGAGACACTTAAAGTAGTAACGGAGTTTTGCTATTTGGGGAGCAAAATAATTGATGATGGACGAAGTAGAGAGGATATAAAATGTAGACTGGCAATGGCAAGGAAAATGTTTTGAAGAAGATAAATTTGTTAACATGAAGTATAGATTTAAGTATTAGGAAGTCATTTCTGAAAGTATATGGTGTGTAGCCACGTATGAAAGTGAAACAAGGAAGATAACTAGTTTAGACAAGAAGAGAATAGAAGCTTCCAAAAAGTGGTGCTATGAATAATGCTGAAGATTAGATGGGTAGATCATGTAATATCAGTGAGTCACTGTTGGACTCAGCCAACTTATATAAATAACTGGGTATAACAGTTTGTTGTGTTATCAAATGGAATGATCATATTGGCTTAGTTGTTGGTAAAGCAGGTGGGAGATCTTGGTTTATTGGCAGAATACTGGGGAAGTGCAATCAGTCTACAAAGGAGATCACTTAGAAATCACTTATGCGACCAGTTCTAGAATATTGTTCAAGTGTGTTGGAACCTAACCAAATAGGATTAACGGAGTATATTGAATATCAGCAGAGTAGGTCAGTACGAATGGTCGCAGATTTATTTGAATTGTGGGGAAGTGTCACAGAAATACTGAAAAACTGAACTGGCAGACCCTTGAAGATAGACGCACACTATCCCGAGAAAATGTACTAACAGAGTTTCAAGAACCAGCTTTAAATGATGACTGTAGGAATATACTGTAAACTCCTGTGTGTCACACTCATAGTTATCAGAGAATAATATTAAAATAATTACAGCACACACAGAGGAATTCAAACAATAATTCTTCTCGCACTCCGTATGTGAATGGAATGGGAAGAAACCCTAATAATTGGTACAGTGGGACATGCCTTCTGCCATGCACTTCACTACAGATGTAGATGTAGAAATATGTTTTTTTCAAATGACTTTTAGCTCTGTTTTGTCTCCTTATTTCTGTAGTTCTGTGATTGTTTCTTTGGCACTATCCAGTGAGTCTGGAATTAATGCCAGGTCATATGCAAAAGCTGGATGATCTCTGGTGATTTTATTTCAGTTTCTTTGTAGCTGAACATCCTTGGCACAGATGGATTTTTGCCATTCTCTCACTACCTTCTCAAATGTGCAGTTAAAAAATGATGTTGATAAACCATCTCCCAGTTTTATTCCTGATTCTGATTCAAGAGGTTTTGACAGTTCTCCCTTAATTGTGTAATTCTTTGAAATAGTTCGCAAGTATTCTGCAGTTGTTGATACTATTATGTACAGTTTCTATGTTTTTGGGCCCTTAAACTATAAATTAGATGGTGTGTACTTCTTTGAATTATTTTTGAATGTTTTATAAAAGTTTCTTGTGTTGTTCTGCCTAAAATGTGATTCAATTAATGTTAGTTGATCTTTTGTGTGTTGTAGTCTGGTCTTCTGAGACTTTTCAATGCATATTTCCTTGCTTCTGGTAAATGTTAATGTTCTCATTATTTCTATTTGTATTCCATATATTCCAAGCTCATTGTCTCTTTATAATTAACTCATCACAGTCATGCCCTGCACTTGGGGCTGGCAGAGTAGGCTTACTCTCTTCATTAATTCACACTTCTTATGTGTGACTTAACTTAAGAATCTTGCCTTCTTTCATTCTGTAAAACAAATGAAGTAATGGCAATTTCTTTCACATACATATGAAATTAAATTGGCATACTAATATGTACATGTGAATATCTCTTGTAACATAATGTTGATAAACCATCTCCTAGTCTTATTCCTGATTTTGTTTCCAAAGGTTTTGACAGTTCCCCCTCAGTTGTGTAGTTCTTTGAAATAGTCCGCAAGCATTCTGCAGTTCCTGATGCTGTTATATACAGTTTCTATATTTTTGGATCCATAAAATGTAAATTAGAAGGTGTGTAGTTCTTTAAACTATTTTTGAATGTTTTAGAACAGTTTCTTTTGTAGTTCTCTTTAAAGTGTGATTCAATTGATGTTAGTTGATCTTTTGTATGTTGTTGTCTGATCTTTTGAGACATTTCAATACATATTTCCTTGCTTCTGGTTAGTGTTTTTTTTTTTTTTTGTGAATTAACCATTTAGGATCACACTACAGTTTCATTTCTTCTTTATCTGAAGTTTCCTCTTTTATCTGAAGTTTCTCCAGCACTCCTTCATATGGACACTGTGCTGTTGCTTCTGTTCATCCCTCCAGGCTCTTCGATTCTTCTTATTTGTTTCAACTTGAAATCCTTCCAAATTTTGAATCGTGGCCTGAAATGTACCCCAATTTAACATCTGAACTTTGTGAATGTTGAACCTTTACAGATCTTTATGAGCTTCCTTAATCCATATTGTTGTTGTCTTCTTTTTCCACAGGTAGTCGAATATCCTTTTGGTTAGTCTGGTTTTGTCCATTCTGTACAGGTGTCCTAGAAATGATAACCTCCACTTTTTCGTGGTCTCCGAGATTTTCTCCACTTTTTTTTTGTAGATTTCATAGTTGCTCCTAAGTTTCCAGGCAGTTTCAACCTCTGTTGGATCCATGATTTTCAGTAATATTTTTCTTTCTAGTATCTCCAGCTTTTCCAACTTGTAATTCATTGAGAGACATTTGCTGGCATACAGGCATTCTGTTTTTACCACTGCATTGTAGTTCTTTATTTTGCTATTCAAGAGATGCACTTTTTGTTATAAATGTTTTTAGTTCATCCATCAGCTGTCTCCATTTTTGAGATCCGGTCCTCCACAGCAGCTTTCCCCAGTCCTTTCTCTTGTATGGCTTCACTGAGGTATTTGAATTTTTTTACCCTTTCAATCCATCCAATCTCTGTTTCAAGGAATTGTTGTCCATGTTTGTCACTTTTCATGAATTTGGTCCTCTCTTTCGAGATCCTAAGTCTTGCTTGGACAGCGATTTTTTCTAGTAAGTTGATCTGTATGGCCACTGTTTCTAAGTTCCCTGAAAGTATTCCAAAATCATCAATAAAAGCCAAGCAGTGGACTTTGATTCCTCCCAATTTTCTTCCTAGACAGATTGGGCTAATCCTTTGATTTTAAAGTTCGGAATCCCAAATTCTCACAATCTTCGCCAGGACACAGTTAAATAGTATTGGTGATAATCCATCGCCCTCGCACACCCGTCTTGATTCCAAATGGTTGGGACAGTTCTCCCATAAACTTCAATTTGGAAGTTGTGCCTTTTATGGTTTCTCTGATAGTGTTTGCCTGTTTGTTTTTTACCCCCAGTTCTCTGATGATCCTATCAAGCGTCTCACTATCCACCGAGTCAAAGGCTTTTTTGAAGTCAATGAAAAATACCACTATATTTACGCCATTCAGCATTCTGTGTCGGATTATTGATTTCAAATAAAAATTTGTTGGGCACAGGATGGCCTTTCCGAAACCCACACTGGTATTCTCCAAGTTGTTTACCTAGGATTCCTTCTTTTCTGTTCAGCAGTATCTCTTAGATGATTTTGTAAGTGACTGGAGGTAGTAACACACCTCTGTAGAGGTTTACATCTTGTTTGTCACCTTTCTTATGAAGGGGGTGGATCAGTGTCATTTCCAGTCATGTGGCAGTTTTTCTTTCTCCCATATTTGTTGGAAGATTCGGTGTATGCCTTCTACAATTTCCAATACTTCCCATTTCAGCATTTCTGCTGATATTGAGTCTTTTCTGCTGGCCTTGCTGTTTTTGAGACTTTTTAGGGCTTCCTTTATTTCTTCTTTTGCTGGTGGCATATGATCTTCTATGTTCTCAGGAGGAGCCAGAAGTTCCAGTTTGGTGGTTAGAGGTGGGCAGTTGAGCAGCTTCTTGAAGTATCTGGCTAATACATTGCAATTTTCTTGATTTGGCAATCCAATTTTGTCCTGTTTATTTTTTAAGCTTTCACTTGCGAGCTGCTATCCTTTGAGCTTGTCTTTGAAAGTTTGAAAGAAATCTCTGCTATTATTTTTTGTGAAAAACTATCCTGGAGATTTTGTAATTCTGCATTCTCAAATGATCGTTTGACTCTGCAGAATATTCTTGATGTTTCTGTTCTTTGTTTGCTGAATTGCTCCCAGTGTTCCATATTTTCTGATCTTTCCCATCTGTCATATTATTTTTATTTGCGCTCCATATACTCCAAGCTCATTGCCTCTGTATATTTAACTCATCACAATCCTGCCCTGCACTCGGGACTGGCATAGAAGGCTTACTCACTTTATTAATTCAGATTTCTTATGTGTGACAGAACTCAAGAATCCTTCCTTCTTTCATTCTGTGAAACAAATGAAGTAATGACGATTTCTATCACATACATGTGAAATTAAATTGGCATAACTAATAAGTACATGTAGATATCCCTTATTTTGCAGTGACATTTTAGTTTTGGGCCAGTTAGTCAGTTGCAGTTTTTGTAACTGTCCGCCACAGATCAGCTTTTTCTCTTATTGCAGAGTTCTCCTTCTGTTCTCTTTCTAAACAATTCTGTAGCTATGTACCAGATTTATTTTTGTTTCGGTGTTCCTATAATTCCTTCACATTGTTCCCATACTAATTTGTCAATCACTGTATTTGTCCTGTTGGTTTTTCTTTTTCTTTTTTGTTTTAAATTAGGTGTGTAACACTCACTCATAGGATGCATGTACTTTCTTTCAGAATACGTTTATTTAGTTTTTAAATCACACATTCTTATTCCATAAGTACTAAGAGGAAGAGTTATTTGTCACCGTTACATTATGTATTAAATGAAACATAATGTTGTTTTCATTTTATGTTTCAGATACCTTAGATGTGGTACCTCCAATCAGGTAATACATCACTGAAATTTCTATGACAAAGCAGTCACCTGAATCATCTGTTGTTTCTGTTCGTATTTAGTATTTTTGTTCACACTTAATTTATTAAATTAATTTCAATAAATAATTTTGGTTTTGTTATTGACTCTTTTTCCATTCACACATGAAAACCTAATTTCCATTCAAGCTGTGATGGGTAAGTTCATCAGAATCCTTTTCTTCAGTGAAGTTGTTTCATCAGTGCAGTACAAGGTAAAGTTTGGTTAGTAATTAAAGATCTATAAGTATTTGAGTACCTATTGAGTTCATTGTTTCTGAGAGAGATTATTTTATTTTATGTTATGATTCAGAATGAATTCTGTAGTCACAGTATATTTAAACTGGTCATCTTATTATGCAGAAGTAACTGGAAAACCAAGTTCTCATAGTACTTCAGGTCAACTTGTTTAGTATTAAATATGAAGGAAACAGTGACAATTCCCAATTGTTTAAAAATACAGATATATTTTTGGAATGAGTGTGCAAAAACATTTAAAAAATTTTGACAACACATAGTACTTCATGTTCATCTTTTTAGTAACTATTTAGTTATTTTTTGGGAAATTAGCATTAATGTTAAACAATTATAGCATCCTCATGTGATCTATTCCCCACATTGCATCAATTTTCTACACACACATATCCTATAAAACACAGCTGTGTGCTTGCAGATCAAGTGCAGAAAGAGCTGCCTAATAGAAATTTCCACCAGTGAAGAACTGTGTGAGTTGATGACTGTCGGCACCACGAGGTTTTGACCTAAAGGAAAATATAGTAACTCTTACCTGCAAGAGAAGGCACTGCGCTAGATGAGAAGAGACTGTACAGAATTTGTTGAAACAGTTGTTAGTATTAAAGTATATAGATTATATATTTTCTGCAGTGAGGAAACTTTAGGTGGTACCAGGGACCCAAAATTTCAGTAGTATAACTAGAAATTTATGTGCAGTAAAGTAACATATGCTATGTAGTTTAGGCCACAAAGCCATGGTATATATAAAGACTCTAACATACAGGAAAAAGCCAGTTGATTGAGTGCCTTCTAACCTAACCTAACCATGGATGTTCACCTGTGAATGCTAATTATATTGTTTAATTGATTGTTATGAACACATTTATAATTAGATAGTGTTTTTATAGGCACATTGGACTTCATTATGATTGATTGGTCACTGTTCACAAACACCAGCTCTGATAATGCCTTCACCAAAACAGTAGCACAAAAGGTACACGCATTGTTTAATCCGAGCACTGCTTGTAAATTTTTCAAATTAGTGTTCTCACTGCAATATTATACCGCAAGTTAATTGTCATCACACTGCACATGTGTTAATTCACTGTCTGTTAAACCCTCAGTAAAAGGAAAAAAATTGAAAAAAAAAAAACATTTATGATGGCTAGCTCTCTTTTCATCCACTAATCAGAAGATGATGAACAAATTCATCCACTTACATGAAGCATAATTGTAAAAAAGTACCACCTAATCTTAGATATTGAAAACTTGTTGAGAATTATTAGACTACAGAGACATTTTTGTGAAACTGATTTACAGATAGCTTTGTTGTTGAAGAGAGAGCGCAACTCTTTGTGGAAAATGGAATAGTTTGGTATTTCAGGTGACTGGAATGTTGTCAGACATCATAAGGTCCTTTGGTGTGACAGACGATCCCAGGACTGGCAAGATACACAGATTTGGTCAAAACCAAACCTTGGGTGCCTGCTGCATGTGATGGTCCATCTAAAAGGCTGTGCAGGCATTGAGGTTGATACAGGCTGTTGAGTAAACAGTGTACTGATGTTACAATACATATGCCTACTATGAGTATGCTCTAGTCTTTTATTATTCTTGATGTCATCTCTACAAACTTAAAATTCTTTTTGCCATTAAACAAATATTTTCTTGAGACAAAAGCTTTATACCATATGTTTCAGATCCTTTTTTTTAAATTATGTAACTATTTTGCCCCCTTTTAAAACATTTTCTTGTGTTTCTTTGTGTCACATGCAATTTCATTAGAACCATGAATGATGGATGACAAGGAAGTTGAGACTTTCTGGCAGGCAGATTAAAACTGTGTATCAGACTAGGGCTTGTACCTGGAACCATTGCCTATTGTAGGCAAGTGCTCTACCAATTGAACTATTCAAGCATGACCCATGACCTGCCCTCATAGTTTAACTTCCTCCAGAAAACCAGTCTCATCTCCCACCTTCCAAACTTCACAGAACTTTTGCTACATACATTGTGGCTCTAACACTCTTGGAAGAAAGTCCTAGATTTGAGTCCTGGTCCAACACATAGTTTTAATTTGCCAGGAAATTTCAGATCAGCACACACTCTGCTGCTGAGTCAAAATTCATTCCATAAACAATTCCCAAGGCTGTGGCAGAACCTTGTCTTTGCTATATCCTTTCTCCCAGGAGGGCTAGTCCCACAGTTTATGCAGGAGAACTGTTGTGAAGTTTGGAAAGTAGAGGAGATGAGATACTGGCAGAAATAGAACTGTGAGGGCAGGTTGTGGATATGCCAGTCAATACAGCACTTTCTCATAAAGGACAGAAATCCTTCAAGTACTGGTCCGGCACACTGTTTGCCAGGAAGTTTCAAATCAGCTCACATGCCGCTGCACAGTGAGAATTGATAATGGATGTGCAGGATGTTATTGCTTTGTGCAAACTCAGCAGAAATTCATGCACTGTGCATTTTCAGAAAACCCTGGATTACATAGTTTCACATGTTACGCATACATGACATACCATACTTTTGTTATTGAACCAAACCCAAAAATAATTAGCCATGAGGGCAGTATTTACAACCAACACTTAAAGAAAGCTGCTGACATATTATATCATTCCAGCAAATTGGAAAATTCTAAATGCTCTTCTCTGGAAGATTCCTGGTATATCCATTTTTATAATAGTTCTACATCAAGAACAACTACAATTTTTCCAGGGCTTAAGCTTGTTGCCACAGAAGCACAAATTTCAGCTTCAGTTATACAGAAGGCTGGTGAGTTTGGTTTGTTCCTAGACACACCTAGATGATGAGATTACCACATATTGTATATCCTGTTGTACATTTTGATAGACAGTTCTGTGCCAAGAATTGGTATTGTGCCTACAGTATCACTAGGTTTTTATTTAGGGAGTTGGAATATTATGTCACACTTTTACTCACATTAAACCACCCAACTAGAAAAGTTCCATGTTTTTTGTATTGCTATTACTTTGTGGTATATGTTGATTCACTCGTAGCTTTTGTCATGATTAGTTCTGGGCTATCATAGACACTTGTATACAGTTTTATGTAAGACTAACACACAAGTGAAACACTAAACAGAAGTTTCATTCATTCGCTCAGACATATTTAGGGACAACTACTTTCCAAAAAAGGCTACAGCTCTTTCTCTTCTATTACTCAACTGCTGTTTTTATGTAACACTTCAAACAAAGCATTTATGTACATTTTCACAGACCATTACCAGCTACCTAAGCATTGACAAAAGTCAAGACATGTTTAATATAAATGACAGAGTTTTTGGAATTTACGTCCCTTAATTGAATTATTCCAATAAATCGTGGGAGAGGTTAATGGGATTTTTAATTTTCATACTTCATTGTGCTGCTTGGCTTTTTAATTCTGTTGACTCTAAAGCTGTTTAATGCTGTTGACTCCACATACGCACATGAGTAGCATACTTTCTAAGCCAACTTTAGTTCTATCATTCCATCTCAGTCCACTGGGTCAGTAATGCTTTTTCGTAACACTATGTGTGCTTATTCTTCCATTGAGTTGTGTAACTGCCTGACTGTGGCTTTGAAACTATAATTTAGATATTGGTGGACTTAATCTCGAGTCAGTACCTGTATTCTAAACTAATAAAATTGTATCTGCATAAAGTTTCAAATTTGGCTTGTCTCTTCATCTTTTTCTACTGTATTCCTAATTATGAGCATAAAAAATAATCTTTATTCTGTCTCTAATAACTTTACTCTCAGTGGTTTGTAATTGATAATGGAAAGAAGAAATCACATTGTTACTTTTATGTTGCAGAATTTATTTTGCTATGGTTATATTTTTAGTACTGACACGATTGCTCAAGTACCTATTTGGAGCTTGATGAGTTTCACACCAATACAAGAGACTGGTGGAAGCTTGTACCCCCCCCCCCCCCTCATCCCTCCACACACACACACACACATACACACACACTTATTCTTTTCTTTCACTATTTGTCTGAGGTGAATACTCTTTCCTGCTAGTGTTCCCCCTTAATTGGCTCATATATAGTGTAAAATAGTTTAGGTTTTGTGACATAATATTCTCGTAAACATCCATTGCTGTCTTGTTTCACATTATTCCTTCTAGCCATTGCTATTTTTCTAGGATGTAAACAGATTTAAGAGCAAACATATATGCTTTTGTTTCATAGGGCACTGCTCCATCGTCTCCTTTTGAAACTGATCATACTGTGCACGCACTTTTTGTCAGCGAATTTTGTAAGGAAGTACAATATTATTAAAAGAAGGAAGCCCAACTTTTCACGTAAGCTGCTGTCAGGAAAGTAGCAATGTGGATTTAGCAAACCACGATTGCAGTCACTATACCTATGTACTGTACTTGGAATCATTGATTCACACTGTAGATGGTGAGGCTCCTTTTCAGATGAGGAAGAGCAGTAGGAGCACCCTGTGACAAGCCAGGAACTGCAACATGGGAATCAACTTTGGCTACTATGGCATCTTTGTATAAGCTATTGTTTGAAAGCTTGAATTGGCAGTAACTCGACACAGAAGACTAGGGACCCAAAATGTTCCATTTGTACTGATTCAAAACTAGGAAACGAAGAAACCAAAATAAAGTCCTTATGCTGTAGAGTTAAATGTAACATATGCTGCAAGACAGCAGTTGTCACTTAACTGCTTGTCCATGTGACAAACTTCTGTCTACCCCTGCCTCACGTTTCTCAATTTTTCCATGCAGAGAAACTGTTTTCTCAAATGCCAGAATTTGACTTTGTAACCCTGCAGCTATTTGCGTCTATTATGTAGCAGTAGTCTAAAGTGTTTCCTCTTATCTTACATTTCATTTTGTGTACCCTTTTTCATTTTATTGCTTACATACTGCAATTCAAATCAGAACTATTAAATAAAACCACTCTAACTCACATGCATTTCCACCATTCACCATTCTCTCTCGTAAGTTCTATAAAGAACTATATGATTGCAAAATATTCAGCATTGTTTGCAAGTTTTTTTAAGAAGTGTCTGTATTGTCACAAGAGCTGATTTCTTTAATTGGTAAGTATTAATGTTGTTTATTTTTATATTGTATTTTCAATCCTAAAATATTTGTCACATATTTGAATGCTACACTACCACAAAAAATCATATACATAAATATATGTCTTACACTATGAGGCATTCGGCATACTACTAGTGTTCTTATAAATACAGTGAACTAACACTGTTGCTAGTGTCATATTAAAATGTATTAACATATTTAAAGGTCTAAACTGGTAAAGAAACAGTTGGGACATCTTTTAAGCACAAAAACATTTACTCTGTCTTGGGCAATAGTTCATTTGGTAAAGATTGGTAAATAGCCTCAAAATTAAAAAAAAATCTCAGAAAATATATCTCACATATTAGTTGTTATCATTTGGTGGCAACAATTTATAATTACTAACATTATTTTGCCTATGTGTGAAGAAGAATAAAAAATTATCTGTGCTTTCATCATAACACACATTTAAAGTTTAGTTGTGTACAGGCTATTCGACCCCAACTGCTTCGGATGCATTCTGTCAGTGAGAGTATAAACGTGTCCATTCCACTAGTAGTTTGTTCCAAGAAGGAAGTGCAAACAGTGACTTGATTTTTTTGGCTTGAAAGGATGAAAATGGCTGAAATTCAATACAGACTTTCAGCACAACACAGGAATAGCGCTCTGACAAGTAAAAGTGTCTATTTGTGGTCTGGACCACCAAAGACAAATAATAATAATAATAATAATAATAATAATAATAATAATAATAATAATTTCCTGCTATCAGCAGGAAAAATTATCCTAACCATTTTTTGGGTTGCAGATGTGCCTATACTGGATAAGTACATTACAAAGGGAACAACTATCAACAAAGAATCTTATAGTGAATTTTTGTAAAACGAAGTTCAAGCTAATAATTCACAGCCAAGTCACTTGCATGGCAATGCCCATCTCCACGCATCTCACTACAGAGTTGAAACCACAAAGCAGTAGAGTTTCAAGCTGCTGGGACACCCTCCCTACAGCCCAGATCTTGCTCCCCCAAGCTTCATTTGTTTGAGCCACTGAAGGATGCTTCACGAAATTGCCCATTTTCCTCAGATGTGGAGGTGCCAAAGGTGGTACAAAAGCAGTTTCACAACCCATTGAGAATCTTCTTGACAGGAATTTGCAAGCTTTTGCACTGCTGGACCAAGAGCAGTGAAAAGGAAGGACAATATGTTTAAAAATATTGTACATGTGAACCATTATTTTTCCAAATACGTTGTAGAGTGGAAAGTAGACATAATTTTTGAGTCTCCCTTCTAAAAAAACCTTGGCTTGCTGCCATACCATTTCTGATTTTTTTCTTCTTTAAGCATTCTTTGTCATTCACCATGGAGATACTAATGTTGTTATAATAGATGCAGAGATGGCCCTAGAGGCTGCAAATGTAATTAAATATCATTTAATGAGCTTGCAACAATAGAAAGTACCCTCTTGACCTAGGTTTTAAGTGACCTGTCCTTCCTTTTTAACATTATCAAAAGTATCCCTCACTCTTCCCTAAGGAAAGAACTCTTAGTTCTGTTTACTATTTCATGTAGATCTACTGGCAGTAATGAAATTTCTGCCCCTTAAGGTATGCACTGCCAACAGTTCTGTCTTATAAGTTTATAGCTGTATCAAGTGAATTTTCCTTTTTATACACAAAAAAAACTTGATCCAACAAGAGATTGAACCACAGACATTTAGATTTGTAGCTGGATCTGAGGCACACCTATATCCAATATAATACTCTCAAAAGCAAACAAACAAATGGAAATCACTGTACTGTCATTTAATGTATGTGCTCTCATTGTTTTGTCATCTAAACACACCACATCTGTGGAATTCAATAAGCCAGAATGATTTGCCCTGCATTGTGCCAAATGGTGAGCATCTCTGGGAACTTAAAGTAGTCCTGGGTGGCTTCCACTTTTGGTGAACCCTGGTATCCTGAGCTGGGGCTGATCAAAAATGGCAACAGAAGTGTGGATTGAGAGAATTAAAATCTTGTGTTTAAGTGCGCAGATCCCTAGGGTGATACATCAATAAAAAAACCTAAACCTCAAGTTGTGCTAAATGTAATGGAGGTGTACTGTTGAAGAAAAGCAGCCCCCCCCCCTTCCTCCTCCTTGCCCCCCCCCCCTGCCCCCCCCCCTCCACCTCCGGACTCTACCATTCCACAGCTGAAATTGGCTTGTCTAAATAAAGCAGGAATCAATTTGAATCATCCTTTATTTCCCTTTGCTGCTTGCGGAAACCTCGTAGTTTGGAATTATTCACATAAAATTGCTCGCATTGTGATAGCTGTACCATGTAAAAACTATAAAACTCAACTAAGAGGCTTTGGACAGTCCACCAAGAGCTTCATCTCGGAAATGCATGCTGAACCATAAATGGATACCTAGTGTGTCTGGAATATTTCTTTGATTGTTAATGAAAGAGAAGTGCTGCTTAAAGAGCTGTCTCCTTTTTATATACAGAAACATCTCTGTTGCATAGTAGGTTGGTGGAGCATCTAAGAAACTGAGCAGAATTAGTGGAGACGGATACTTTCCATCGTGTTACACAAAACCTGATATGAGGGTGGTCCCATAAGTACCCGGCCTGATCGAGAGAGGGCAGTCATTGAAAAATATCTCTGGATTAGAAAGTATATGATCTATGAAGCATATGTTTCAAGTTTGAAGACACCACATTGTTTAGTATTTGTTTAGAGGCCATCAATAGTGAACATTGTGAGTGAACTTGTTTTCTTTTTTTTAAAAAAAAAAAAAAGGCTTCAGTACAACCAATATTAAAGTTGAGCTAGATTTTACTTAGGGAAGAGTCTGCTCCTTCATTGACAACAGTAAAATATTGGGTAACTAAGTTTGAATGAGGCCATACAAGCTGCCAAGATGAGCATCGCAGTGGTCAACCAAATAAGGTGACGACTCCCGAAATGGTGAAGAAAATACACAAAGTGGTACTGGATGACTGTCGACTGGAAGTGCATGAACTAGCAGACATAGTAGGAATTTCAAAAAGTGTGGTTCACTACATATTAGCTGAAAATTTGGACATGAGAAAACTGTGTACAAGGTTTGTGTTGCGTTTGCTCACTCGAGAAAAAACAACGCTGTGAAGATGTTTCAGTTGAGTGTTTAGCAAAGTTTCACAGCAACAGAGCGTTTTCATATATATATAAAAAAAAAAAACATGGATGAAACATGGGTCTACCACTTCACTCCCAAGACAAAAAAACAACGTCCGCAGCTCGTGGTCGCATACTTGCTTCCCAAGCACATGGTTCTGGGTTCGATTCCCGGTGGGGTCAGGATTTTCACCTGCCTTGAGATGACTGGGTGTTTGTGTCGTCCTCATAACTTTATCATCATTCATGAAAGTGGTAAGACTGGACTGAGAAAAGGTTGGGAATTTATACAGACACTGATAACCACGCAGTTGAGCGCCCCACAAACCAAACATATCATGTTTGCTAAAGAACAATCAAAACTATGGACACTATTTGGAGCACCAGCTCCTAAGAAGGCGAAGACCATTTCATCTGCAGACAAGGTCATGGTGTCATTTTTTTGGGATGCACATGGGATAATTTTCATTGACTACCGTGAAAAAGGAAAAACTATCAACGCGAGTTGCATTTGGCCAAGAAGAAAGTGTTGTTTCTTCTGCATAATACACCAGCTCATGAGTCCATTATTGCAGTGGCCAAAATTAATGAATTAAAGTTTAAATTGCTACCTCATGCACCCTATTCACCAAATGTAGCCCCCTTGGAGTATTTGCTGTTCCCAAACTTGAAAAAATGGTTCGGTGGTCAAAGATTTTCAACAAATGAAGACGTGATGTTGGTAGTTAAAAGATATTTTGAGGAGTTAGACAGTCTTCATTATAAAAAGGGTATCGAACTTATTGAACATCGCTGGGAAAAGTGTGTAGAGCTGAAAGGAGATTATGTTGATGAAAAGTAAATACATTTATTTCCTAAATTTTTGTGTTTGCTTTGTTGGGTTGGGTACTTATGAGACCACCCTTGTAGAGAAAGTATCCAAGAATCACACAACTTCACCAATCAGCAAAGGTGATGTAGCATTCAAAGTATGGATGGCAGGGGCAAGGCACTAGTGGTGTGAGAAGTATAATGAAGAATATCAGTGGCAAGCTTCATAAAACAGCCACCCTTGCATTGACATTTCATCATGGATTGTGTTTCAACACATAATGGCTGGTTTCGTATGACATAAGATGAAACCTTACCTCCCAAATCTGATACCCTGTCACAAGTGTCTGCATTATGGACGTACAACCATTACATCCAAAGAACATGACCAGTGGGGGAAATGCAGACAGGCCACACATGCGGCAGGAACCTCCTGTACTGCATCAAGCAACTGTAGTCTTAATTTGAACATCTGTAAATACTATCATATCCATGAAAAGGATCCAATCAGAGACAATTTTTCCATTTTCTGCTCCTAGCAGCCTCATGCCAGTTGCAACCAAAAGTTAAGAGGCTGAAGGTATGGCCAGGAAATACCAGTTTTAAATGTTACAATGAAAATTTGTGAGGCTCTTTTTCAACTATTTGTGTAGTATTGTTAGCATACCTAAATTGGTACTTTAATGACACCATTTTATATTTTGATGAATTGACAAGTTTTCTGGGCCTAATTTTTTTTTCTGAACCTTTAACCTGGCTGTCATACCTGAGTGACCCTGGAAAGAAGGTTTTTAGAAAGCACTTAATATTTTCAAATTGCATAATCATGAGGTGTGGAAAGTAGAAGGAAATGTTTGCTCCCATTTTAATAAATCTTTTGCGGTCCCAGTTGGATAATGGATATATGGTGTATGAGTATGTCAGTCCAGTATATGTAAAAATATTAGTTGCAGCCCACCATGATGATGATGTCCAATTGGGTGATGTGTGACCTTTTGCGCAGAGGTTGGTGAGCTATCGCTGTCCATCAGACAACAACTTCTCTTGGTGCATGAAGAATTTTAAATGTATTTGTATATCAAGATCACCTTAATGTCGTATTGTTGCTTGCGTATCTTTCAAGTACCCAGCTGAGACAATGATACAGAATATACAAGAGTTACAGTTTGCAAATAGTTTTCATCTATCACGAAGTTTCCAAACAGTGCACAAAATGTTGCAGAGTGAATGATTCCTTCTGATTTACAGAATATCTCTCTTTCCAACAGAAAAAATTCTGTATCTTTATGCTGGTCTCCACAGCATGCGATGTAGTTTGAATGAATGATTAATTTGGTCTAGGAACCAAAGAAGCCTACAGGGAATGCAGTGGTGAGACAGTTTGCCAGTTGCCAACAGGCTCTCATTTCACTCATTGTGTCAAAGAGCGATGTAGCTGTGGATTGAGAAATGACTAACAGTGAGGGACATCAAGCTATCAGTAAAACCACCTGTTGCCTTGTGGTACCTCACATATTTCACTCTGATTTGGTTAATATATCCTCGTGCATAATCTGACGGGGACACTGCCTATTAATACAGGGCTGCACAAATCACTATGACCATATTTTAATGGAGTTCAGTGATGGATAACATCTAGCGTGAATCTACTCTCTATCATAGTTGTGGACAAAACAAATGTGAAAACCTCCCCAAATTTTATGTTTTGTCAATACACCAACCTATGCTTTTAGTTTAAAGGTTTTTAGTATTTTTCAGGTGTCTGGCTAATCTTTTTTTAGTGTAATAATTAGCTAGACATTTTACCTTGAATTATTTCATATTTACATCTACAGACACACTGTGCAAACTCCTGTGAAATGAATAGCAGAGGATATTTGGAATGGTACCACATGTTAGTGCTTAGCATTCGAAGTGAAATTTCCCAGAAAACATCAAAAGTTGCTATTTTGTACATCATTACCCTGTTTAATTGCTCCTGCAGCAGGAAAAATTGACTATTCAGTGTAAGGAAAATCCTTGATTATTCATAACTCTCTTTCTGACATAATGCAATCAATATTTGTAAATGGATAATGCCAGACATGAACAGTTTATCGGTGCTGTCAATGGCATCCCTGTAGCAGTATTCCATTCTCATTATGATGCGTGATAAGAGATTGTGTTTTGCATTATTTCTGCAGATATCTGTCATTATATAGTGTTATCACATTCTGTGGTCCACTGTTAGTACTTGATGGTCATTAGGTTATCTAATCTCATTTCTCAGTATACATTAAGTAGTTGCAGCGTGGCATGTCAGACACTGAGTAAAGTTGCAATACAGAAGTTATTGTTTACACTGGTTTAGTTATTTATTGTTATTCAAACTATGTAGATTATGCATACAGCATTGTTGAATATTATATGGAAAAATGATTCCTGTCAAGCAGTTATCGAATTATTGAGATTATCGTTGATTGTCAACAGTTCTCATACGTCTCGCACTACCGTTCATCGAAGTTCAGGTAAGTCATTCATTCTGCATTTCTTGTGGTTAGCATGTCCAGATTTTCAGTTCCATTACGTTTCATTATGTTTCATTTTATTTACTGTCATCCCTGCAGTATTTGTTGTGTGTTTTTGTGTTAAGTGGTTTCATTTTGTATTTTCTGTTAGCAGTAAATAATAAAGTTAATGTCAAACATGGGTAATATATGTTGACTGTTGTGATGCATCAACTACAGCCATCAAAAACAAGATATTAATATTCAGCATGGTATACATATGTATCATTGTATACACAGAAAAGTGGGGGAGGAGGGCAGGTGAGGATAGGGATTATTATTTTTACTGGAAATGTCATTCTTCTACTTAATTGGCCCCATTAAACTAAACTGGTGTGCAAAATTTAATAATGAATGTAACTTTCATGTGATGTGTCACTGTCGTGTACAATCACTTGATGAAATCTTGGACCACACATAGAAAGAACTGTCACATAATAGTACAGAAAGTAACTGTAAGAAATGTGCCATGAGGCAAACAGAAATGACGCTTTTACTCAAAGACAATAATTACATTAAAGGCACTGTGATTCGTGATCATCCTCCGGGCATAAAAAAAGGTAGGACATGGGTCTTATTGGGTGTGTAATCTCCACAGATGGGAATGCATGCTTTTCACATTCTCCTATACTGGTCACAAGGTTGTTAATGAGTTCTTGTTATAGGTTATTCCATTCCTCTTCCAGCCACAATTCTTAACATATCCTTATATTGCGAGAGGTGGAAACATACGGTGCACCCAGGAACTTCATTGAACATGATGGTTTTGGTGGTCCAGGTATTGCAGTGTGGGGTGGCATTGTGTTCCATGGGCTTGCTGACCTCCGAATCTGTGAAAGTGGTACTTTCACCAGTTAACGTTAATGTGACACTGTACTCCTTCCTGACGCGCACCTTTCCACGGGTGCCTTCAGCCCTGACTTTATTTTTGTGAAAGACAATGTGCAACTACATCAAACAGCGCAGGTGGAGGAGGTCTTGTATAGAGAAGAGGTTTGGCACATTGACTGGCCTGCCTGATCTTCCAACTTAAATCTCATCAAGCACATTTGGGGTGCACTGAGAGATGTATAGCAGCACTTCCACATGCACCAACCACCATCCAACAATTGTCAACCACACTGGTGGAGGAGTACAATACCCTTCCACAAGAACTACTTACCAAACCTTGTAGCTGGTAAAGGGAGCATGTTGCAGACTATGCACTGCCATCCGTGGTGATCACACACCCTTTTAAGAACCTTTCTAACCATTTGTAATGTCCAGGGAACCAGTATGAATCGTGCTGATTTCAGTGTAATTATTGCCTTTGAATGAAAGTGGCATTTCTGCTCATCTCAATGTACATTTCTTCCAGTTACCTTCTGTATTATACTGGAGCAGTTCTTTCTATGTCTGGTCCAAGTTTCACTGAGCAATGCCACTTGGCAGAGACACAGCATGCAAAAGTTACTTTCATTCTTAAGTTTTACGGACCAGTATACGTTTGCTGCTCAAAAACAAAAAACCATCTTCGAGGAATCATTTTTTCATCTGATCATACAGAGAAACCTGTTCACTTAGAATGATTCCAGGGTGAGGTCCAGCTTTATAGCGAAGTGTGAGATGTATATGTGCTGTCAAATATGATTCTTTAGGGATAACTTTCAAGTTGAGAAAGGTGATCCATAACCAGAAACTAAAGACTGTTTTATTGGAACTCCCCCATTTCTGCATTTATCATATATTTCTTCTCGTGCCAGTACCAGTATGGAATATTTTATGAGTCACGTTTCACCACTGTAAATTCTCATTCATGTAAGCGGAATCACTTTATGTGCACAGAAAGAAATGCAGAAACCATTATATCTGTTGATAATCAGCTAAGTATGATACGAGAAGGCTTTCTCTTGCAAATTCTGTGATCATTAGAAAATAACAAAAACAAATTAAGCACTTTGATATATCAATGAATTATTTCCTATGCATGATTCGCATTCTGCATCACGCAATCTTCATGGAAATTTCTGAGGCTGTTTCTTGAAAGTGCTTTGCTGAGTAGTTGTTCGTGATCTTAGTCATTTCAGTTGCTCAAGGACTTATTCATAAGCGAGTTTTCATTGTCGAAGAATTAAAAACTTGATAGGTTTAACTAATACAGTTAGCATAGGTTACTATTATTATTATTATTATTATTATTTACATTGGTAGATTTCTTCAGAGCCAAATGTTTAGAGGATAGATAATGTAACAAAGTAGTTTTAAAGGTTCACCACGCATAATCATTCGACGATCATAATAAAGATGCAACATGTTAATTAACAGCAAAATGCGGCAGATGAGATCTCTAACACTGAAGCTTTCCCACATTAGGTACTTGTCACTTTCTCCAGCCCAATGTTTCATTATTTTTTGCTTTCTATAAGGAATAGTTTCTCCAAAATGGAGCTATGGTCACAAATAAACAATAAAATGTATGCTCCACTAGCAATTTTAAACACCAAGGTGAATAAAAGGTGAAATTATTGTACTGAAACCACTCACGATATCCATGTGTTGTAAAGATGTGGCAGAACAGTAACCCAAGTAATATGTTCAATAAATGCTAGCAACAGTTGCCATCGGTGCACATTTGTGGATGAAGAGACTACTACATTACAAAGTATGATCTAAGAATTCATTTTGACATAATGTCAGTTGGAACCAAGCAACTGATATTGCACTGTAAATAAAGCAAAGTATGGTATGGACTTCTGTTTTATTTTTAATATGATTCTTTAATTGATTCACCATATGCCACTGAGCCCATCAAGAATGAGAACCTTCAGGATTTCAAAATGAGTCAAAGAAAACCATAGAAATTTTATCAGCTTATTATGTTAACAGTAAACTTATAACGATGCTGCTTAGTTCTGTTTGTGCTTACATCAGCTAATGCAGCCTACTAAAGTAGTAGGAAAGCCACTGCAGTCAAGAAAGCTGCTGCTTCCTCAGTTGCATTAAGTAGCTGCTGCTTATCTGTACTGCTAGTTTAATATTTGTGATTGTTATGTTACTATGCTCTAAGATGTGGTTAAAGTTAACACTATCTCCCTGGGAAATGCCTGTATCTCAGTACTGTACACAACGTACAAAAGTGCTGAATGATAATGCTCCGCCATATTGTATTGGTGCTTTTATATGTGGATATTTAGAAGATTTATTCTGTCACATGGTGGATATACATGCACTCTTACATGAAGATCTCGTCAGTCACTATGAACTTCCATCACAGAGGACAAACACAGAACTGTGCAGGAGCTACCCACTGATTCAGGTATTTGTCAACAGTGTATGGAATTTTATGAGAGAACTTGTAGAAATACAAGGTTTGAGTAAAGTATATATATTGTGGTAGAAGTGAACTCGTTATAAGACCTACTATGCCACCTAAAGTGATTTAATTGTGAAGAAAATGCCACAATAAATTGAACTATTTCAACTGAAGTAAGCTCAAAAGTATAAAAACTGAACAAAAGTTTAAATAAAATAAAATGCAGTATTTCTTGGTATCCAAAAAGAATTTGACACAGTACCACACCTACACTTATTATCAAAAGTACAATCACGTAGCATATCAAGTGAAATTTGTGACTGGATTGAGGACATTTTGGCAGGGAGGGCACAGCATATTATGTGGGATGGAGAGTCATCATCAGATGTGGAAATAACTTTGTGTGTGCCCCAGGGAAGTATGTTGGGACCGTTGTTGTTCATGTTGTATATTAATGACCTTGCAGACAATATTAACAGTAAAATCAGGCTTTTTGCAGATGATGTAGTTACCTATGATGAAATACTATATAAGAGAAGCTGCATAAATAATTAATCAGCTCTTGATAAGATCTCAACATGGTGCAGAGATCGGCAACTTGGTCTAAACGTTCAGAAATGTAAAATTTTGCTCTTCACAAAACGAAAAAATTTGGAATACTATGGCTATAAATCAGTGCATCACTATTGGAATTGATCAACTCATGCCAATACCTGTGTGTGACTCTTTTTAGGTATATGAATTAGATGATCACAGAGGTTCAGTTGAAGATAAAGTAGATTCATTGGTAGAATACTGTGGAAGTACAATCAGTCTATAAAAGAGATTGCATACAAATCACTCATGTGACCAGTTGTAGACTACTGCTCAAGTGTTTGGGATCCATGCCAGATAGGACTAACATTGGGTATTGGGCATATAAGAGTAGGGGAGCAGAATGGTAACAGGTTTGTTTAATTCATTGGATAGTGCCACAGAGACACTAAAGGAACTGAACTGGCAGACTCGAAAACAGATGTACACTATCCCAAGAAAGTCTGTTAACAAAGTTTCAAGAACTGGCTTTGAATGATAACACTAGGGATATAGTACAACCTCCTACACACTACTCACATAAGGATCGTGAAGATAAGATTAGAATAATTATTGCATGCACAGAGGCATTCAAACAATCATTCTATATGTGTATGGAACTAGAAGAAAGCCTAATAACTGATACAATGGGATGTACCCTCTGCTATGCACCTCACCGTGGTTTGCAGTGTATAGATGTAGATGTAGGTATCAGAAATATGTGAGCTTTGAAAGAATCCATTGGCCAAAAATTTGATGAGCATTGTGACTGCTGGTGTGTGTGACTTTTTGGAGTATCACAATGTGTGTGAATGAACAATGTCAGTACTTACTATTGCAGGTTATCTCTGCCCTACAGTTCAGGAAAAGAATTTTATTGTTGCATTGCAACACAGTTTTCCCCAATATTATATAACAGAGTCCAATAGTGCAGATCTTTCTTACATCAATAGGACAGAATTCCTAAAACATCCTCTTCTTTTGTGTGATATTAGTCCATGTAACTCCCATGAAGCAATAGTTTTACAAGTAGCTATGATCTGTTAATTGCATAAAAAGCTAGTGACTATACATTAACAGATCACACACAAATGATCATCCTCAATAGTTCTTATTGTTCAAGTCAGTATGTGGAAGACATGAGGGATTACTTGGAGGGTATTACACATGTAAACTACAACGTGTTTATAATTAGCTAATCATGTAACAATGAATTTGGTTTCTATGTCTTTGGACCTTCTCTACACAGGATGACTCAAACATTTGGGTCAGATTGAAACAGATGATAATGAATCCACAATCGATTATATTGAAGTAGGGAACCAATGTTCAGAAATGCACTCTGTTGTGTGATGAATATATATTGTATAACGACAGCATAGCTTATAGTAATTATTCAAAGCAACAACTGCCAGTCTCTATGGATGTTTTACAACAGAGCATGCAGTTCTGCCACACTCTTACAAAGATCCCTGGTGTCTATTGTACACTGGAGCAGGCAGTAGATGATAAACAATATACAACCATGCCACCAGACAGACATACTGGACACAACTTAGCTCATAGCACACATGTCATGTGATGACCACATGCATCACAGCAGTGCATTAACCTGTGCCATGTGCCTGGTGCGCATATTTCTAAAAATATCTTCTTCAGCAGGAGAGTGACTTCTTCAACAACCACATCTGGAGTGAGGACAGTCTCCACCCCACCCACTTTGGTGGCAACCAGCAACAATTCTCTCTCTACATATGGGGGGGGGGGGGGGGCGGCATTGTCCAAGATCACGTAATAGGTCCTTATTTGCTGCCTCCCCATTAGACTGATCCATATTCCTGGTGCTCCTGTGGCTCCTGTGAGATGTTATCTGGGATGTGGTTTCAATGCACCAGCACACTTTGATGCTAATGTTGGCAAGTGCCTGAACAACATATATCCTCATCATTGGACTGTAGGGGAGGTCTTGTCCCCTGGACAGTGCAATAACCTCTGGACTTTTTCCTGTTGGATTACGTCAAGATGTTGATGTATGAAACACCCATAGAAAAGGCTGCTTGTCTCCTTGTATAGCAGGCACCAGGGATCTTTGAGAGTGTGCCATTGCCATGAATGCCCTTTGACTGCCAGATGTCACTTTGAACAATCACTGTGATCTGATTCAAATCAAGAACTGCTGCAACATAAGTAACATAAAAGTAGATATCCTCAGTGTAGCAAAGCGGCTTAAACCACTGAATAAGGGCAAATTGTTAGGTCCAGATTGTATAGCAAATAGATTCCTTTCAGAGTGTGCTGACACAATAGCTTCATTCATAACAATCATACACGATTGCTCACTTAATAAAAGATCCATACCTAAAGGCTGGAAAGTTGCATAGATCACACCACTACTCAAGAAAGGAAGTAGGAGTAATCTGACGAATTGCAGACCCATGTCACTAGCATCGATTTGCAATAGGATTCTGGAACATATACTTTGTTTGGCATTACATATTCCTTGAAGAAAATGATTTATTGACAAATAGCATGGGTTCAGGAAATATCATTCTCGTGAAACAACTAACTCTTAATTCTAACAAAGTAACGTGTGCTTTCAACATGGGATCTCAAATTCATTCCATATTTCTAGATTTCCAAAATGCTGTTGATACCATTCCTCACAAGCATCTTCTAATTAAATTATGTGCCTATTGCGTATTGTCTAAGTTGTGCTACTCAATTCATAATTTCCTGTCAGCAATGTCACAGTTAGTAGTAACTGACAGTGTCATCAAGTAAAACAAAAGTGATGTCTGGCAATCCCCAAGGAAGTCATAAAGGCACTCTGCAGTTTCTAATGTATATAAATGATTTAGGAGATAACCTATGCACACATATCAGATTGTTTACAGGTGATGCCGTCATTTTCATCTAGTCATCAAAAGCAATTGCAAAATGATTTAGACAAGATATCTGTATTGTGCAAAAATGGCAATTGATACTAAATAATGAAAAGTGTGAGGTTATTGACTAAGTGTTAAAAGGAATACATAAAACTTTGGTTACATGATAAATCACACAATTCTGAAGGTTTTCAACTCAACTAAATAACCAGGAATTACAATTACAAAAAAATTAAATTGAGATGATCACAAGGGTAATGTGAGAACTTCAAAACAAAGACTATTTGTTATTGGCAAATCACTTCGAAGATGCAAGAGATCAATTAAAGAGGCTGCCTACACCGCACTTGTTCATCCTCTGCTAGAGTATTGCTGTATGGTATGGAATCCTTACCAGGTAGGATTGACAGAAGATATAAAAAAATGAAAGGAAGTCTGCTACTTTCGTATTATCATGAAATTGGGGAAAGAGTGTCTCGGATATGATGAGTGAATTGGAGAAGCAATCATTAAAACCGACATTTTTTGTTGTGGTGAAATTTTTTCATGAAATTTCAGTTTCAAATGTTCCCCTCTGAACGTGAAAATATTTTGTTGACACTCACCTACATAGGGGGAGAATGAGCATGGTAATGAAACGAGAGCAAACGCAGATCACACAGAAAGATATAAGTGTTTGTTTTTCCCACATCCTGTTTGAGAGTGAAATGGTAGACAAATAAGAGTGAAAACAGTTTGATGAACCCCCTGCCAGGCATTTAAGAGTGAATTGCAGAGCAGCTATGCAAGTGTAAACAGATAGTGTGAGCTCAACCCAACCGTCCGCAGGAAAACTGATGCTTACGGTTTTTGGGACACACAAGGTGCTGTACTGGAACATTATGGGAAAAGGGGCACAACAATAAACAGTGTACGTTACAGTGACATGCTTACTGCCAGGTTAAAGCCTGCAATTCAAAGCAAACGCTGGGGATTGCTGTCAAAAGATGTTGTGTTGCACTCCAATGCCCATCTGAATACTGCTGCCCATACTACTGAAATGCTCCAGAAACTCAAATTTGAAGTATTGGATCATTCTCCATATAGTCCCGATTTTGCCCATCTGACAATCACTTGTTTGGTCCACTCAAACAGGCATTAAGGGGTCGTCAATTTGCCTTGGATGAAGCAATGAAGGAAGTGGTGCTTTCCTGTCTCGCAGCTCAACCAAGAACCTTCTTTTATGAGGGCATCAGGAAGCTTGTACAATGATGGACCACATGCACTGAAATGCAAGGAGACTCTGTCAAAAAATGGCATTCTTGTAAGTTTCCTATTTGATTATAATGACATTGTATAACTACTTTGCTGATAATAATTGACTTACCCTCGTAGTTCTTTAGTCTCATGAAGTGAATGAGTGCTGTCATCAGGGGCTATCAAACTGATTCCATATTTTTAGATTTCCAGAAGGTTTTTGACCCATTCCTCACATGTGCCTTCTAAGCAAATTTCGTGCATATGAAGCATCACTTCAGTTGTGTGACCCGATTCATGAGTTCCTGTCAGAAAGGTTACAATTCATGGTAATTGACAAGAAGTCGTCAAGTAAAACAGAAATAATATCTGGCATTCCCCAAGGAAGTGTTATAGACCCACTGTTCTTCCTGATGTACATAAATGATTTAGGAGACAATCTCAGCAGCTTAGATTGTTTTCAGATCCTGCTGCCATTAATTGTCTTGTAAAGTCATCACATGAGTAAAACCAATTGCAACGTGATTTAGATAAGATATCCATATGATGCAAAAAGTGGCAATTGACTGTAATTAATTAATAGTGTGCAGTCATTGACATGAGTACTGAAAGAAAACCACTAAATTTTGGTTCTGCGATAAATCATAGAAATCTAAAGGCTGTAAATTCAACTAAACACTTAGTAATGTAAATGGATATATAAAAAGTCTACTCACTAAGCAGGAGCAGGAGAACACATACACACAAAGCAGTTTAACTATTACAAGCTTTTGGGGTCAGTGACTCCTTCTCTTGACAGATGAAGATGAAGGAAGAGGGATGAAGGAAAACGACTGGTTTTAGGGGAAGGGGTACAATTTAGAAAAGTAACCCAGAATGTAACAGAGGTGTGAGGAAGGACAATGAAAAACAGACAGGTCAGAAAATGAAAGATATAGTAAACTAAAATGGATAGAAGAAGGGATCAGTTAATGTGAAGGTATGCTGAGACGGAAGGAATTAATGCCAGGTGGGTTGAAAGAACCAAGGACATGTTGTAGCGCTAGTTCCCACCTGAAGAGTTCTGAGAAACTGGCATCTAAGGGGAAAATCCATATGGCGCATGTGGTGAAACAGCACTGAAGTCATGACTCCCACGTTGTAGAACATGCTCTGCAACAGGATGTTGTGTGTTGCCAGTAGACCTTCTGCCTATGCATGACATATCGCTTCACAGGTGGCTCTCACTTTGATAGTATGTGTTTTTCCAGTTATGGGGCTGGAATAGGTGGCAATAGGTGGTTGGGCATGTCTTGAAATGGGGATGGTCACGGGGACGTGAGCCTTAGGGTAGGGAGATGGGAGCAGGAGCATAGGGTCTGGGAGGGCAATGAAAAGGTATTCTAGGCGTGGTGGATTAAATCTCAGACCGAATGAATCTCATTTCAGGGCATGATTTTAGGAAGTCAATACCTTTTCAAAGTAGCTGATTAATGCATTCAATACCAGGATAATACTGAGTGACAAGTGGTGTGCTCTGAAGTTATTTTTGGAGGGATCAGCAGAACCAGGATTGGATGTGATTGTCTGCGAAATCTGCTTTTGAACTATACTGTTGGGATAATTACATCTAGTGAATGCTGAGGTGAGAGTGGTGGAGTGTTGCATCTCAACAAATATACTTCCTTTGAATGCCAAGGCTGTATAGAAGTGAATTTTTGACATGGAAAGGATGGGAGCTATCCAAATGTAAGCACTATTGTTTGTTAGTAGGTTTAATTTGGACAGAAGTGTGTAGCTGATAGTTGGTGAGGATGAAATCAACCTCAAGTAAAGTGGCATAGGATTTGGAATAGGACCATGTGAAATTAATTGGGAAAATGTACTTAGAGGTTCTAGGAAATTTAACAGGCCAGACTCACCATGAATCCATATGGCAAAGATGTCATCAATGCATCTAAACCAGACTAGGAGCTGAAGGCTTAGTGGATCCCAGGAAAGTCCCTTCCAAGTGACCGCTGAAAAGATCGGCATAGGAAAGAGCCATCCTGGTTCCCATGACTGTACCCATGATCTGTTTATGTGTCTGCCCCTCAAAGGTATCATATTTGGTAAGTATAAAGCTGATTAAGGTGAGTGAGGAGGACATCATAGGTTTGGAATCAGGTGGGTGTTGACTGAAAAAAATGGTCTGTGGCAGATAGACCAAGTACATGGGGGCTGCTGGTATAGAGGGAGATGGCATCAATGGTGACAAGCAAGGATGGTGGTGGGAGTGGGATGGGGATGGATTTTAGGTGATCTGGGAAATGGTTGGTATCTTTAATATAGGAGGTAAATCTTTGTTCTGTGGATTGCATGTGTTTATCAACTAAGGCAGATATATGTTCAGTGAGTGCTTTTAAGGAAGTGACAGTAGGGTGTCCAGAATGATTGGGTTTGTGTATTTAGGAAGAAAGTAAAATGTGGGAGTGCATGGTTTGGGCAAGGTAAGAAGTTCTATACATTGAGGTGTAAGTCCTTGTGAGGGGCCTGAGGTTTTTAGTTTTTAGGAATGACTGCACGTCAGTTTGAATCACAGGAATGGGATCTTGATGACATATGCTGCATGTAGAGGTCAGACAGATGGCATAGACCTTAACTAACATAGTCCTGTTAGTCAAGGACCACAGTGATAGACCCTTTGTCTGCTGCGAGGATAATGATGGAGTCATCAGCCTTTAGGGAATGTAGTGCCTGGAGTTGTGCAGAGGATAGTTTAGGGTCATGTTGTAGGGCTCTGAGAAAGGGTTGTGAAGCAATGCGGGTCATGAACAATTCTTGGAAGGCTTGTAAGACATGATTTCAAGTTATTTGTGATTGATCAAGTTGTGATTGTGGTCAGAACTGTTCAAAGCAGATTTCAATGTCAGGTTTGCTGATGGGAAGGTTTTGGTATTGGGTTGCAAAGTGATGTTTCCAGTTGACATTGTGTGTAAAGGAAAGCTGATGGAAAGGTTTTGGGATTGGGTTGCAAAGTGATATTTCCAGTTGACATTGTGTGTAAAGGAAAGTTGGTCCCTCACCAAAGCAGCATGATTAAATGCTGGTTTAGGGCAGAAATTGAGATCCATGGTTAATACAGATAATTCAGAAGGAAAGAGCTTTTTAGACGAGATGTTGAGAACAATATACTGTTGTGACCGGTTCTTATGACTGTGAGTTATTACTGGTCTGGGAGGCAATGGTGAAAGCTGTGAGACATTGAGGAGGTTAACTAAGCTCGGTTTGTAGGAGGGGCTGTTTGAGGAGCTGCAGTCGGACAAGAAGGGGAATACCGCTGTCGAGGTAGTTTAGGAGAGGATGACATAGCTTTATGAAGTGAACTCTGGCATGTTGTTTCCGTTTGAAGTTGGTTTGGTGGATGATACCATCCAAGGAAACATGAGGGGCAGATAACTGTAGGTTTTTGTAGAAGGAGAGAAGTCTTGTGGAGTGGAAACTGGCAAATAGGTCATAGATCAGTCAGGTAAGTTCAAGAGATTGCTATATTTGAAACTGTAAAAGAGCCTGGTATAGAGTAGGATTATATCTCGAAACAGGGACTTTCAATGTTAGGCCTTTGGGAGTAACTCCAAGGAACAAGTAGGTTTTGAAAGAGCACATTTTCGAAAAGAACGGATGTAATATGTGGTGAGATTCATCATGGCAAGAGAGGACAGTTTGGAGTGTTGGAAATGGTGGGAGTGGCAGAAATGAGAGGCAGAGAGTGAAAAAAGATAGAAAAACAGAAGAAAAGCAGGGAAAAATTTGGAAAAATCAGAAAAAAATTCACAAAGTTAGTGAGAACAGACAACGGTTAACAAAAGGCAATAAGTGGTTAAGAATTTCTTGCCAGAAGAGTGGTCTATATAAGCAGAAAAATGATTATAAAAGAAAAAAGACCGATTAGGGAAAGTCATGAAAGGAGATAAATTTTAAAAACTGGGCAGATGGAAAGAGAAAGTCACAGCAGATCACATAAACTACTTTGCCTATGAATGAAGTAATGTAGGAGAGAGCAGTAAATGTCGATCAGAGTGGTATAGCGAAAAACAAAAACATGAATAAACAGGGTAACTGGAGGGTAGGGAAGAAAACATACGTGAAATTTGCAAATAAATCGGTGAAAGATGATTGGGAGAAGGCCCTGCAGTGTAGTCAACTGTAGGCAAATTCATAAGTAACAGTGGAATTGTTACTGGTACATGCGAATTCGCAAAGAGCAATGGGCCCATCTACATGTATGGAAACCGGTACTAGAAAAGATGTAGGGGCAAAGTGTTGATTAATCTGGGTGGCAGAGATAAATAAACGATCAGACTACTATCACTAAAGATAGAAAACAGATGTTAGTTTAAACAAGATAGATGACAAACAGGGTTACATAAGAAGGGATGATGGCCACATGGGATAATATAACAACAAAAGTAATCAATTATTGCCAATATAATGTAAGTGGATAGATAAAAAAAAACTAATCACCAAGTGGCTGCAGGAGAACACACACACACAAAAAGGTTTAACTTGTACAAGCTTTCAGAGCCACTGCCTCCTACTTCTGGCAGAAGAGTTGAAGGAGAAGGAAGAGGGGCAAAGGAAAAGAACTGGAGAGGTTTAGGGAAAAGGGTACAGTTCAAAAAGTCACCCAGAACTCCAGGTCAGGGGACACTTATGAGGTGGGATGAGACGGAAAGACTGATTGTTGGGGACTGCACCAGACAAGAGTTAAAATCTGAAAGCTTAAAGGTGGAAGACAGGGTAATACACAAGACAGAGGTTACTACTAAGACATCGTGTATGGTTTAATAAGAATGAAAAGCTAAGTGCATTGTATGGAAAATCTCATATAAAGATGTGAAACAAATACTAACAAAGAGATAGAGGGGCTGGCCAGTACTTACCTCAGCTCAGTACAGCCGATAGATACACAAAAAACAACCTAAAATTTACGTTCCTAGCTTTCAGAATAAATGTTCCTTCATCAGGGAGGAGAGAGGGGAAAGAAAGAGAAGAAGGGAAAGTGGATTTAGTTACTCACAACCCAGGTTATGAAGCAACAGGGAAAGGAAAACAGGGAGGGTAGCAAGGATGGAGGCATGGTTGTCAGAGGGAAGCCAAAGATATTCTATTGTAAGTACTGTGCCAGCTTCAAACCAAAGAGGATGCATACAGAAGTAAAGAGGTATTAGTATAAAGATGTAGGATGAAAAGATGCATGAATGGCTAAAGAGGAAAGGGAAAGAGGAGAAGACTGAAGAGTAAATGGGAGTGAGGTTGTTTAACGTAGGTTCAGTCCAGGGGGATGGCGGGATGAAAGGAGGTGTTGGAGTGCAAGTTTCCATCTCTGCAGTTCAGAGGGACTGGTGTTGGGTGGGAGAAGCCAAATGGCACATATGGTTTAGCAGGTTCCTAGGTCCCTAGAATTATGCTGGAGGGCATGCTCCACTACTGGGTATTGGACATCTCCTAGGCGGACAGTTCGTCTGTGTCCCTTCATGCGCTCAGCCAGTTTAGCTGTTGTCATACCAATGTAAAAGGCTGTGCAGTGCAGCCATGTCAGCTGATAAATGACGTGTAGTTTCACACGTGGCCCTGCCTTGAATTGTGTATGATTTACCAGTAGCGGGGCTGGAGTAGGTGGTTGTGGGGGGATGCATGGGGCAGGTTTTGCAGCAGGGTCGGTTACAGGGGTAGGAACCACTGGGTAGAGAAGGTAGTCTGGGAATATTGTAGGGTTTAACAAGGATGTTACGGAGGTTAGGGGGGCGACGAAAGGCAACTCTGGGTGGTGTGGGTAGAATTTTGTCAAGGGATGATCTCATTTCAGGGGTTTACTTGAGAAAGTCATATCCCTGGCGGAGTAATTTATTGATGTATTCCAGGCCAGGATAATATTGGGTGACAAGGGGGTTGATTCTGTGTGGTCTGAGGGTAGGAACATTGTTGTTGAATGGGGAGGAATGTATTGCTCAGGATATCTGTTTGTGGACAAGGTCTGCAGGATAGTTGCGGGAGAGGAAAGCACTGGTCAGATTATTGGTGTAATTGTTGAGGGATTCATCACTGGAGCAGATACGTTTGCCACAAATACCTAGGCTGTAGGGAAGGGAGCGTTTGATGTGGAATGGATGGCAGCTATCAAAGTGAAGATACTGTTGTTTGTTTGTGGGTTTGATATGGACAGAGGTGTGGATGTGAGCTTCAGCAAGATGAAGGTCAGCATCCAGGAAGGTGGCTTGGATTTTGGAGAAGGACCAGGTGAAACTCAGATTCGAAAAGGAGTTGAGGTTATGGAGAAAATTAAGGAGTGTTTCTTCACCATGAGTCCAGACCACAAAGATGTCATCTGTAAACCTATACCAGGCCAGGGAAAGCAGCTGTTGGGTCTTCAGGAAAGCCTCCTCCATGCGGCCCATGAAGAGGTTGGCATAGGACGGAGCCATCCTTGTTCCCATGGCAGTTCCCCTGATTTGTTTGTAGGTCTGGCCTTCAAAAGTGAAGTAATTATGGGTGAGGGTGAAGTTGGTAAGTGTGATAAGGAATGAGGTTTTTGGAAGATCTTCGGATGGGCATTGGGAGAGGTAGTGCTCAAGGGCAGAGAGACCATGGGTGTGTGGGATGTTTGTGTAAAGGGATGTTTTTTGTGTATCTATCAGCTGTACTGAGCCGAGGTAAGTACTGGCCAACCTCTCTATCTCTTTGTTAGTATAAGTGCATTGTATGTAACAGAGGTGGGAGGAGGGCCGGTGAAAAACAGACAGGTCAGAAAATGAAAGATGTAGAAAACTAAAATTGTGTGAAGAAAGGAATAGTTACTGTGAAGATATTTTCAGACGGAAAGAATCGGCGTAAATTAAGGCCAGGTGAGTGACAAGAACCAAGGTCACGTTGTAGTGCTAATTCCCACCTGCAGAGTTCTGAGAAACTGGTGTCTGGGAGAAGAATCCAGATGGTGCGTGTGGTGAAACAGGCACCAAGGTCGTGAGTATCATATTGTAGAGCATGGTCTGCAACAGAATGTTGTGTGTTGCCTGTATACACATTCTGCCTATGTCCATTCATCCTGACTGATAACTGGGTGGTAGTCATAGCAATGTAAAAGCCTGAACAATCTTTACATAACAGTTGGTATATGACAGATGTATCTCCCTTTGATAGTACATGATTTTCCAGTTACAGGGCTGGAGTTGATAATAGCAGGTGGGTGCATAGAGCAAGTCTTCCAGTGGGGATGGTGACAGAGGTAGGAGCCATAGGTTAATTCCTTCCGTCTCAGCATATCTTCACAGTAACTGCTGCTTTCTTCACTCAGTTTTTTGGTTTTCTACATCTTTCATTTACTGACCTGTCTATTTTTCACCATCCCCCCTCCCACCTCTGTTACATACAATGCACTTAGATTTTCAGTCTTATTAAGCGATGCACAATATTTTAGTACTAATCTCTGTCTTGCATATTACCCCATCTTCCACCTTTAAGCTCTCAGGTTTTCAAATCTCGTCCGGTGTGGTCCCCAACAATCAGACTTCCCTTCTCATCCCGTCCAGTAGGTCTCCCCTGACCTGGGGTTCTGGGTGACTTTTTTGAATGTACCCCTTTACCTAAACCTCTCCAGTTCTTTTCCTTCTCCCCTCTTCCTTCCCCCTCAGCTCTTCTGCCAGAAGTAGGAGGCAGTGGCTGCATGGTGTGCATCAGATGGACTGACAGAGGACACAGAAAAAGTGCAAAGAAGGATAGCTTGTTTTGCATTATCACGAAATAGGGGAGAAAGTGCCACAGGCATGATACATGAATTGTAATGGCAATAATTTAAAAAAAAGAGGAATTTTTAGTTGTGACAAGATCTTTTCATGAAATTTTTATCACCGATTGTCTCCTCTGACTGCAAAAATATTTTTTGGTACCCACCTACATAGAGAGAAATAACCATCAGAATAAAATAAGAAAAACCAGAGTTAACACAGAGTGATTTAATAGCTTGAAGGTGGATGAATAAACCCTCTGCCAAGTGTTTAATTGTGAATTGCAGAGAAATTGTGTAGATGTTAATACTTGCAACACAACCTTTTCTCCCATAATCCTCCTGGAGTCAATCTCACTGTTCCACACCCTCCAAATAATAGCTATTAGCTTCCCATTCCTCTGTCCTGTCATTGTAGTTGCAATGATGGAAAGCAACAAAATTTTAAATTCTGGTGATAATAGAATGCTTCAAACACACACAACAGAGAATACAATTTTGGAAGTGATTAAAGTATCCACGAACAGAGCATAATCAGTCAAGGCTAAATAAAACAGGTCTGATGGCTGAAACAACATATAGCAGTAGAGGTGTTAAAGGTTTCATGGTATAATTACACTGAGGTGACAAAACGCATGGGATTTGCACATATACAGATGGCAGTAGTATTGCATACACAAGAGGGTTCACAAGGTATAAAAGGGTAGTGCATCAGCGGAGCTGTCATTTGTACTCAGGTGATTCTCGTGAAAAGGATTCTGACCTGATTATGAGCTAGCTGCACCACAAGAATTAATAGACGTTGGATGGGGTAGTTGGAGCTAGACATATGGGACATTCCATTTCAGAAGCCAGTAAGGAATAAAATATTCTGAGATTCACAGTGTCAAGAAAGTGACAAGAATACCAAATTTCAGGCTTTACCTCTCACCACGGTAAACACAGCAGCTTATGATCTTCACATAATGACCAAGAGCAGCAGCGTTTGTGTAGAGTTATCAGTGCTAACAGACAAGCAACACTGGAATAACTGCAGAAATCAATGTGGGATATATGACAGTTGTATTGTTAGTACTGTGCAGCAAAATTTGGCATTAATGTACTATGGCAGCAGACGACTGATATGGTTGCCTTTGCTAACAGCATGACGTCACTTGCAGCATCTCTCCTTGGATCACATCCATATCAGTTGGGCCCTAGAAAACTGTAAAACTGTGGCCTAATCAGATGAGTCCCTATTTCAGTTGGTAAGAGCTGATGGTAGGGTTTGAGTGTGGCACAGACCTCACAAAGCCATGGACCCAAGTTTCAACAAGACACTGTATAAGCTCGTGGTAACTCCATAGAAGTTCAGGGTATGTGTACTCGGAATGGACTGGGTCCTCTGGTCCAACTGGACCAATCATTGACTAGAAATGGTTATGTTCAGCTACTTGGAGACTATATGCAGCCATTCATGGACTTCATGTTTGGGACAATGGTGAAATTTTATGGATGACAATGCTCCATGTCACAGGGCCCACAACTGTTCACAGTTGGTTTGGAGACAATTCTGGACAATTTGAGTGAATGAATTTCGCCACCCAGTGTGCCCGACATGGATCCTATTGAATATATATGGGACAATATTGAGAGGGCAGTTCACACACAAAATCCTGCACTGCACACTTTCACAATTGTGAGTTCTGGGAAGATCAGGTATCAGATCTATTTTCTGACCTCTAAAGAAGATAAAGGAGATGTTACACTCTGTTAAGGGCAGTTTCAGTCTCAGGATTCTGAGATTTACAACACCTCCTGTGAGTGCACAAGCAATTACAGTGATCTATCCATCTGCACCATTTATGACCATTGTGCAGAACATCAACAGCATATTAAAAATCAAGAACTGGAGAAACCTGCAGTCACTGACAGGATGACATAGTTACTAACCAATCAAAACCCATCTTTGGGCTATATAAGGCCATCACAGCAGCAGTTCTGACAGTCAGTTGTTCCTGACAAAGACAGTGAAGGAAATCATTGACAGCTTGAGGTCTGACCCTGAATTAATGCAGCAAGAAGTCCAACAATGTTTTATGCAACAGTATTGTCATGAAAGACTTCATTCTCGACACATTAAAAATTAAAACTCTATTCCTAGTCTTATCAGTTCCTCCCTCAGAGAGGAAAGAAAGAGAGAAGGGTTGAGAAAGGGGTGGCAGGTCATTCAGATCCCAGACAGAGGAACCCACCTGTTGTGAAAACGGAAGGAAACAAAGTTGAAGGGGTCAGTGAAGAGGAAGTAGGGCAATAAACACATTATATTGGTAAGCACAGTGCCAGACTCAGTCCAAAGACAACGTGCAACTGTGTGGAACAAAATGTGGATACCCAAAGAGATATGAGAAACCAAAGTAATATCACAATAAAAACTAAAAAGAGGGGGGATGAAACAGAATGAGAAGGGGTGGAGGTAATTGATAAAAGTTAATAAAGGAAATAAAAAATGCAAGGGGGAATCTTATGTTAATGGAGGACAAGTTCAAGTGGGCATCAGGATGCAAGGAAATGTTGGAATGTAAGGTCCAACTATGGAATTCATTGAAGCCAGTATCTGGTAGGGTGATCCAAATAGCCTATGTGGTCCCTTGAGTCTTACTCTCTGCTCTACTCCAACTCTACTCTACTCTAACAAACAGTTCTTTGTCCATTTGTGCTCTCATCGAATATGATTGTGGTTATTCCTGCATAAAATGTCATGCAGCAATCACATGTAAGCTGGAAAACAACATATGTGGTTTCACATGTTGCTGTGACTTTTATGTTTTAGGATTTACCTTTAGTTGGAATGTAGTAAGTGGCAGTGGAAGGGTTTATGGGGTAAGTTTAATAGTGGTAAAAATTGCTTTAGTAAAAATTTTGGAGTAGGAATAATGGTCTGAGAATGTAATCTTGTGTTGACAAATATGTTATGGAAGTTGGGATGATGATAAAAGGCTACAGACGATGCTGTGGAAAGAGAGTCAGGGAAAGAGAAAATGTGATGAGGATAGGATAGCAGGCTGATAGGTGCAGCATAGGGAGGATGTGCTGTGGGAGCAAAAGGAGGAGAGGAGAGGAGAGAAGCAGAGACTGAGAAGGCACAATGCATGTGCTGAGGGGAAAGGAGGGATAGCAGCCATGGGCCATGGGTGAGGCTGGTAAGAGAGTAGGGAAGGGGACAGTGAAAGGTAGAGATCAGAGACTAGGGAAGGATGAGGCCAGTGGAAGGGGGGGGGGGGGGGGAATTGATGACAACAAAAGAATATGTTACAGGGATAGTTCCACTTGCACAATTCAGAAAAGGTGGCGTTGATGGGAAGAATCCATATGGCATTCTTTAACTAGCACATCATGTTGGGCAGCATGCCTGGCAATTAGGTGGTCCAGATGTGTCTTGACCACAGTTTGGTATTAGGTGGTAGTCCAACTGTCACAGGCTGTTCCGTAAAGGCAGGGCCACCTGTGAAAGCAGTTATGTGGTCTGCCAACTTAACTTCAACCACTGTGTGGCACTGTATATGGGCAAGGCCATGAACAAGCACTCTCTCTCTCTCTCTCTCTCTCTCTCTCTCTCTCTCTCTCTCTCTCTCTCTGCATAAATGGCTGCTACCAAACTGTGACCAAGAGGCACATGGCCTACCCAATTACCAAGCATGCCACCAAAGGTGATGTACTTGCATTCAGCAACTGCTTCAAAATCCTTACTTCATGCCCTTTCTTGCTCCCTCATACATGCCTTCTTTCCCCTGTCCTTTACCCTTCTCTGTTTCTCTTCCCTCTCCCCCGAACCTGATGCTACACCTGGCAGCTCACCGTTCTGTTTCCACCACATCCCTGCACACTTCCACATGCAATACTACAGCATCTCCCCTTAGTTCTACCATGCTATCCCTTCCCATGCCTCCCTCACACCTTTTCTGGACCACCAATACCCATCCCAGCCAAAATTGCTAAACTCTGTAGCCGAGCCTCAGTGTCTGGAGATGGTAGTGGTCATGTGTGTTTTAGTTGTGAGTGTACTTTTAAATGTGCCTCTCTGACACTCAATGCTTCCTCTACATAGTCTGTAGCAATCTATCCTAATTCATAAGTTTACTAAATACATTAACCATGAACAATAAAAGGGTGAATTATCGATCACTTCATAAATCAGAGGTCATAGATTATTTTAAACTAGAGATAAAGGCAAGAGAGGTGTAAAGGAAACCTAAATTAAACATTGAACAAAAATCTACAAAAAAAGTATAGTTATTATTGTTAAGATAGAGAGAAGTTGACAAGATAAGTTGAGCTGAGCCATCAGTTTTGTCATGAGGTAAATTTTTTTCCTGAAAGCTGAATAAGAGACTATTAAGTTCAATTTCCTATCATATAGTATGAGATAAGCCTGAGTAACAGCACTCCACAGAAACATGAGCTCCAGTCACAGACCTGCCCAGCACATTCAAAGCAGAGAGCAGTGGGAAGAGGAGGAAAGGTAGGTTGCAGTCAGTGTGTCAGACTGCCAAGAAGACTTTCCTGTATTGCCACATGTTCACCAGTTTGCTCACAATATGAGCTATGTTTACATAAGATTTATATTCTACATATATTAGGCACACTATGCCGTACATGCACTGGGCAAAAAATAGATAAGCCTGATTGCTCAATTCAGGATGGGATTTTATTTACTTTTTCATATTAGTGCTGTGCAAAGTGTTTAATATGTTATTGTACTATTATGTGCTGGAAAAATAAGAAGAAGAAAGGTCTGTTCTATAACACCCAGCTCAAGAACTTAATCCTCAGATCTCAGAATTTACAAGACCTTCTATTTTTAATAAAAAACATTGTATCAAGAACAACATCCTCAATTGCACAGATGTGGTGCTAAAGTGCTTTCAGTATTTTGTGCAGCATGTCTGTTCAAACTATTTTTTTCTGTGATGAAAATTACCAAGCTCCATCATAAGTAGGGTGTAACAGATTTTAACTAGTGTATCTCTAGCATCTGGAGCCACAACAACTTGAAACATTGTTTCATATATCTAAAACATTATACAGTCTAAAAATGCTTCAACTTACAAACAACCTTTAACACTGTTAAATGCCTGTGTGTGAACTGTAGCAAATAACATCTTTATTTGTCACCACATAGCGGAGATGCTGAGTCACAGGTAGGCACAACAAAAAGAATGTCAAAAAATAAGCTTTCGGCCAACAAGGCCTTTGTCAGAAATAGACAACACACACACACACACACACACACACACACAAAGTGCAACTGACACACATGACCATGGTCTGTGGCAGCTGAAGCCACAGTGTAGTGTCACTTCAGCTGCCACAGACTGTGATCATGTGTGTGTGAGAGTTGTACTAGTGTGTGTGTGTGTGTGTGTGTGTGTGTGTGTGTGTGTTTTGTGTATTTTTGACAAAGGCCTTGTGTGTGTGTGTGTGTGTGTGTTTTGTGTATTTTTGACAAAGGCCTTGTTGGCCGAAAGCTTGTTTTGTAACAGTCTTTTTGTTGTGCCTATCTGTGACTCAGGATCTTCACTATATGGTGAGCAGCAACTATCCTTTTCATAATATTGTTATATTCCATCCTTGATTTTCCATTGTTTGATTTTACATTTTTATTTATGATGATCATATTATCATTAAGCAAAGGACTTATTCTGTTAAGAGATATATCTATTTTATTGGCAAAAGAATAAAAAGTTGAGAGTAAATTGATAAAAACCTTGTTACAAAAATGGCTACAATACTCACTTCCCAGAAGTTGTTGAACTGTATTTTGGAAACATCTTTCCTGGTTTCTCAAGTGCCTTGACACTGTTGATATAACCATTGCATTCACACCCATTTCCAATAGTGCAGTGTTGGGGAAAGCTGGTGCATTGGATAGGCATGGCTTTGGTCCTGTGGTGCAAACTCATGTAAGAAGTACATTTCTTGGCCGGGCCTGGTGTAGGAGACCTATTTCTAAAGATGCCTGATTCAGACTTTTGAAATACAGAAGCATAGGTGATATGGATAGTATAATTGGTAACATATTATGTACTGGTAGTAGAGAGATTTTTCTTGCCTGAAGAGATTACACATATGGCAGAAGTAGTGGGAAAGTACATTTTTAGTACAGGCTTTGCTCATATTCAGATCAGAGTCCATATTTAAAAAAATGTGGACAGTGTCCAGAAAAATCTTCATTGGATTTAATTTAGAATGAAAGCTTGCATTGCTCTAGGGAATTTGAACTATCACCTGTCTATATTCTGAAGTGTTAGTCACCAGATGAATGAACAAACTAGTAACCGTGAAATCCCAATTGGCTACTATTAAAAAAAAAAAAAAAAAAAAAAAAAAAACGCTTGTAGGTTGCACATCTTCTTTTAATGTTTTTGACATGTTTCACTCGTGGCTTATTCTGCTGAGGACCTCCTTGTTTCCTATAAGTTCACCTAATTTTCAACATCTTTTTACATCATCACGTCTCGTAAACTCCAATTCTCATGTTTTTTGGTTTTCACTTCCATTCAATGATATGCTTCAAAAGTACATTATCAGAAATTTCTTCTTCAAACTAAGACTGAAGTCTGGTACTGGTAGACTTCTTTTGGTCACAAATGCCCTGTTAGGCTGTACTGATCTAGTTTTTATGGCTTCTTTGTTGTGTACAGCAAGCGTTATTTTGCAACAACAGAATTCCAGCGCATTATATTCCTCAATTACGATGTTAAGTTTATTGCTAATTTCATTTCTGCTAATTCTCAATACTTTCATCTTTCTTCAGTTTACCCTCCATCTGTAGTGTGTTTTTATTAGACTGTTCATACCATTCAATAACATTCAACATCCCTCACTGATATCCTTTCGCCTTGAATTTTAATCCCATCCCTAAACCTTTCTTTTCATTTGTTTCTGTCATTGCTTCTTCAATGTATAGATTGAACAGTAGGAGGAAAAGATTACATCACTGTCTCATACTCTTTCTAATTCAAACACTTCTTGCTTGGTCTTCCATAAACCAGCTGAAATAGATTCACCAACATGAAATTAATGGATTTATGGATTTTGTATTTCTTGCTGTTCTCATAGGAGTAAACTCAGTTCATTACTGAGAGCAATTACAGCTCATTGCAGTTGCAACACACATTTATTCTCAAATAAAATGGGCAGTACAACACACACAATCAGACATTTAGATCCCTCAAAAGGAGGTCGTAGAGAACTATATGCACAACAGTCAGCAGCAGTCATTCCCCATGACTCACGATCCCCAAGTTTAAGTCTCACCTGCTTCCAAGCAGGTGAACACTTGCTGAGTGCGGCCTAATTGGCAAGTGGCCCATTCAAAGCAGTTAAGGAAACAGGATGATCAGCTACAACACAGTCTAATGCAAGGCCTACAGAAGAGCTTCAAGCCTGGGCACAGTGCAATTTCACTGTGTTGGTGCACCAGTGTGCCATCCATGTGGCTATGCATTTCACACAAATGGCTGTGTCATTCTGCAAGATAGAGTTGGTTATCTTCAGTAAAGCTGTGCAAAGTTTATTCACCTTCTCTGTCACACACCACACGAGTGAACAGCATGAAGATTGAGGGCCTGCTCTTCGAGTGCTCTAACATTCACCTCATTTTCTCTTACAGGACTGAAGATCAGATACTAAATAATAGAGTGACTTTAAAAATAAGTTAATTTGTCACATAATGTTGAAGTGGATGATTTTATTGATTGTTGTAAGGCTTAAGGTGGCTGGATTTGATGTGGCAGTGATGCTAATGGTGAAGGTATTGCTTGCTACCTTACCACTGGTGCTGACCTTGGAGGTTGACAAGACAGTATTGGTGAGTCCAGAGGCACAGATGAATCTTTAAGTTGCAGGGAACACTGAAAGTGAAAAATTGTATCTGGAACGATCGTTGCAATAGAAAAAAATTCAACAGATTTCAGTCAGTGACCTCTTAGTCAGTCTCATCGTGGAAATTACTCAATCTTGTGGCAACTGCTTCTAATCCAATTAACCATATGTAGATTGTCCAACAGAGAATGAACTACTTCTTTAGGTGAAATTTCTCAGAATAATTCAATGAATGTGGTTTGCTATTTTTCCATCATCTTCTTATGTATGTCAGTATGTTAGACTATACTCTGTACACTGCATCAAAGGAACAAATGAGTAGGTGATTGTTCCATTGTGGTGTGTGGGACTTCTCCATATAGCTGAAGAAATTTATTCAGATTTTCTTGTAGTTATTCTGACTTTGCACACATGATGCAATCTTTTGTTACCTTTACATTACATTCTGCTTAACCATTTGTTACTAGATGATAGGGTGCAGTGCGTTTGTGAAATTTTATTCCACTTGACTTTAGAAAAGTTTTAAATCATGAGGCTTTAACTGTAATACATGTGTTAGGAACCCCATATGAAGCAAAGATGTTGTCCAGTACTGAAATAGTAGAATTTATTGTGGTGAAGTAACTTGCTCTCATCACCAGCTATTTGCAATGGGATTCAATGATGATGATTAACATCATAACTGGAACTAGTCATTCATAATCAGTATGTATCCACTTCTGTGATCCTTTGGGATAGTGGTCTCAGTATTTTGGAGGAGAATGTGCATATCCTGTGCCCTTCCTCCAAGATTTGGGAACTTGTTCAATAGCAGTGTCAGTACTACACCGGTAATCAAGAGAACAAACAATGTCCAGACTAGCTTTCCATCTGGAGTGCAATGCAATGATGACAAGAAACTTAAACAGTAAGCAGTCAGCTACTAATGTATATGTGCCTTCTGGTGGCATGTGTCTAATGCATGCAAAGTTCTTTCCTGCTTCTAGCAGTGGTATAGTTTCTTCAAATCCGGCTCTGAAGCTACATATTCTGCTCCTACTGGCAGTTGTCCAGTTTGGCACAAAACAAGTTGACCAAATATATCATGAGCTGTTTCTTCTTTAGGTACGTGTGAATAGGTTTTGTTGTTTTTCATAATGGCACTCCAGAGCAATAGTTTTCATTTGTGCTGCACTTTGAATTTGGCACCTAAGTAAAAGTAAGAAAGCTAATCAGCAGAGTTACCCTGCAACTAATGCATAATACAGGTAATAATTTCTCTGACTGTAGAATTTTTGCAGTAAAATTATGGTCAATCATATTTTTATTTGTGTCTAGCTTCTTTATTAAAAAATAAAGTTTGCCATAAATTCAATAAGAAAAACAGTAGAATGTTACATAGTTATGGAATTTTACGTTGCTTGTATTATCCCACCAACAATGTGTGTCCTAATCTGTTTGCTGCATCTTCTGTCATTGTGTGTGAAGATCAGGTAGTACATAAATTCTGCATTCTAATAAAAATAATGCACACAATTCTTCCAATTTTGATTATGATTTAATGAGATCCAAATGCTTTTTCACAAAACTTTTATAGTCGAACAACTGAGACGAACTTCTGGCCTACAGCCTAAACATTCACACTGTGACTAATTGGAACTAATGTTGCCCCAGTGTGAATGCTACCCTCCAAACATATGCGTGAATGAAGCAATTGAAATTTTATAAGGTATCATTGAAATGATAACATGACTGAATATGTAATTAAAAATTGGCCAGGTATGAGTAGGACTGCACTCTAAGGGTTTTCTAATGGTTTGGATGACTTAAAGTGTTGTAGTATGAATGCAAACTTCCACTTCTTTAACGAGACAACTTATTTGAGATGTTCGGCCAAACTTTCCTGCTGGCTGGCCTGCTGGTGCAAACTCTCTTTCACTTCTTCTCCGAAGGTGCAGGATTTTCCTGCTAGGTACAGGAATTTCTTAAGACTCTTTCTGCTTGTATACAAATTCCACACTTCACATAAATAAATATTGTTTTGTAAATCTCTTATGTCTCCAAGCATTAGAAGCAAAATAAGTTACATATGAGAGAAAGTTGGCTTAAAAACCATGTCCATTCTCAACATGAAACAGAATACACATCTTCCCTACACCAAGGCTAAGACAAAAGTTTTTAATGGTTCTTTTCCAACTATTCACGTTGCTATAACAATGGCCAAAACACAACTGGAACAGAGTAGCATAAACACTCCATGGTTCTTCTGTCCACTTTCACTAAACATCCATGGATTGACCGACAAGTACTTGTTGGTGCAGTTCAACTGGCGTGTCTACATTCTGCTTGCGACTCATTTCCACTCTGCACACACAAACATGTGACACACAGTAGGTAGGATTCCACTTTCTGACAGTCATATCTAAAATATCGTGAGTTTGAGACAGTAGAAGGCCGAGTGGTTATAGAATTTACGCAGAAATTCTCGAATCACTATAGTTTCATATGAACTTAATTATGTATATAGACAATTCATCAACTCCAGGAATAAAGAATCTTGACAGTTTTTGTCTGTTATTAACATTGATTTTGGGAAGAGTTTGGTCCTGGGAATTCCAGGACTTTCAAAAATGTTTTAATTTTATAAGAGGCAACCAAAAAGTTTCTGTTTGAGGATGTTGCTGCAGTATATAGACAATGCAACACAACACCAATGAGGGTATACAAGCACCAACATGCAGGGAAGGGATTAGTGTGGCATTCATGCCTTTCTGATGTGCATGCACTGCTTCATGACAGCATATATACCCATAAAGCAAATGTCGCAATGCAGACATCATGCCAACTCAAATGGGACACACTCAAGCACCCACCCAATTGTCCTGGTCTGTCCCCATATGATTATCATGCCTTTGTTCCCTATAAGAGGCCTTGAATGGTTTACAATTCCTGCTGGATGAGGATGTGCAGCAGGCAGTTGTGGACTTCTTCATGCAACAGGACACAGTGTTTTATTACACCCACATCTTCAACCCAGCGTTCAATGGGATGATTGCCTCAATGCCCATAGTGATTTTGCCTGGTTGGCATACCAGTTCTGGATTCTATGTCCTTTGGATGGAAATATTTTGATCACCCCTTATAAATTTGAAGTTGAAACACAAATGACAAAAGAAAGATTTTTTGTGTGATATAATTACAAATTAACAATCTGCTGGTTTTTTTGTTTACTTTTACTGTGAAACCTTGCTTCTTACTAAATTTCACAATTCCAAGTGGATGAGAAGTACCCTACAGGTTTCAATGAGTGATTTTGTTAATATCAAAATATATGACACAAATGGTTGTATGTTTTGACAGCAGTTGTGTTAGAAACTTAAATTTTTTTACATCAACAAGTAAAACTAGACCTTACTGTGTGATACATATTCCGACTCTTCCTGAGAAAAAGAGTTTTTAAAATCAGACAGACAGACAACAAAGTAATCATATAAGGGTTTCATTTTTAACAACTGAGCTATGTAACCCTAAAAATTATGAATTCACAAAAAGTTTGATATGGCATTATACTTGACAAAACAATGGAAAATATCTGACAGAATTACAATTTCCAAACAATATAGCGGAGATCTGAGTCGCGATAGGCACAACAAAAAGATTCACAAAATTAGAGCTTTCGGCCATTAAGGCCTTTTTCAGCAGTGCACACACACACACACACACACACACACACACACACACACACACACACACACACACACACACACGTGCGTAAACAAAACTTGCACACACATCTGCAGTCTCAGAGAGCTGAAACCACACTGCGAACAGCAGCACCAGTGCATGATGGAAGTGGTGACTGGGTGGGGTTAAGGAGGAGGCTGTGGCAGGAAGGGGAAGGGATAGTATGGTGGGAGTGGCGGACAGCGAAGTGTTGCAATTTAGACGGAGGGCAGAAGAAAAGATGCCGAGAGGCGGGGGATAAGTAGCGGAAATGAGAACAATAAAAGAAATTAAAAGACTGGGTGTGGCCGTGAAATGACGGCTGTGTAGTACTGGAATTGGAACAGGGAGGAGGCTGGATGGGTGAGGACAGTGACTAACGAAGGTTGAGGCCAGGAGGGTTATGGGAACGTAGGATGTATTGCAGGGAAAGTTGCGACCTGCGCAATTCGGAAAAGCTGGTGTTGGTGGGAAGGATCCATATGGCACAGGCTGTGAAGGTTGTGAAGCAGTCATTGAGTTGAGGGATATCATGTTTGGCCAAACATGATATCCGTCTTCTCAATGACTGCTTCACAGCAACATTGCTTGCACTTAAGAATAACACAATTGTCAGCAGTTATTAACATTAATGAATAAATTGAGTAATGAGTCTGAGTATTTATGACTGTGACAAAAAATGGATCAATAAGTATATTTGATTAGGAAGTCACAAACTTCAGTTTATGCTTCTTGATCCAGTACATTACAATATATGGAACAGAAGAATTTGTATAGGCCAAACAACTACTGATGTCTGCTCCTCAGTCTACATTTACACCAATACTCCTCAAGCCACCTGATAGTGTGTGGTGGAGGATACTTCTAATACCTCTAACTGAGCCCCTCTTTCCTTCTCCACTTACAAATGGTGCAAGGGAAGAATGATTGCCAGTAAGCCTCAGTATTAGCTCTAATTTCTCAAATTTCCTTGTCAAGGTCATTTTGCAAAATGTATGTGGGAGGAAGTAATATGTTTTCTAACTCTACCTGGAAATTACCCTCTAAAAGCCTGCCTGGCTAGCCACATGGTCTAATGTGCTGCTTCCTGAGTGGGAAGGCATGCCGATCCCCAGCAAAAATCCACCCGGTGAATTAGTGTCGAGGCCCGGTGTACCGACAAGTCTGTGGATGGTTTTTAAGGTGGTTTTCCATCTGCCTCAGTGAATGTGGGCTGGTTCCCCTTATTCCATCTCAGTTACACTATGTCAGCAATTCGTGTGCAAACACTGTGTCCACGTCCACGTACACCGTAATTACTCTGCCACGCAAACATTTGGGATTACACTTGTCTAGTAGGAGACGTTCCCGGGGGGGTCCAATGGGGCCGAACCACACAATAACTCTAGGTTTGGTGTGGGGTGGTGGTGGGGTGGGTGAACTGCTGTGACCTGTTTTGGGGATGTGAACCACTGAGGGCTACGGCGGGACGAAGCCTCTTTGCCGTTTCTAGGTCCGTGGTTCAGTACACAATACACATAATACCGTCTAAAAACTTCAATAGTATACACCTCTCTTGTAGCCTTTGCTACTGGAATTTGTTGAGCGTCTCTGTAACATTCTCACACCAACTAAACAATCCCATAATGAAACATACCATTTTTTACTGGATCCTCTCTATCTCTTCCATCAGTCTCCTGGTAAGGATCTCAGATTCATGAAAAGTACTCAAGAATCAGTTAAACAAGCACCTTGTAAGCCACTTCCTATCTGAATGAATTACATTTCCTTAAGATTCTTCTTATGAATCACAGTCTGTCATCTACTTTTCCTTCTGTTTGTTTTATATAGTCATTCACTTGAAGTAGATGTGGATCTCAGTCTGAGAATACCATTTTTCAGCAATGGTTAATATATAATTGATTAACATTGTTGGGTGTTCTGGGTCATCCTAAAGTTGATGTAATGAAACAGTACACACTCCTATCTTTCTTACATCTGTTGGAAGTGTGGCACCATAAGGCATCAAAACTTGTGGAGAAATCAGCACATTCTTCAGTTTATGTTATCACATTCAAGAAGGTGTTTTCCATGCAAGAGGATCTGTAAGAAATGCTTCTCTCAGTGGGCAGCTCCTAATTGAAACAAAGGGATTGTAGTACATAACTTTGCCTAGGAGTAGCTGTAATTCCTCTTTTGTGGTTGGCTTTAAAATTGCTTCAGTATCCTTGTCTAATTTCTGTATACTATCAAAATATGAATGTTTGAAGTGGTGAAGGTAATTTCTTGCAGCTGAGGTGAAATCCATGTGATTGTTATCTTTCTAATGCCTCATAAAAATTAGCATTATGTTGTTGAATTTATTTGCAAACAGCAACATTTCACTGAAGAAATTCAGTGCTTCAAGAAGACCTTGTAGAACGGTTTTGATACAACATTATCAAATAGCAAATGTCTTTTTTTTATTTCTGCCATACTATGAACTACAAGTTTAGGATGAATAAAACAATGTATTTTTAAAATTGTAGTGCATCCCAAAATTATTTGTCTACTGGTAGGTGAGTAAAGACATCAGTAATACTCACATGGCAAAAGATGTCAGCTGTTTACTACCCAGTTGAACAAATGTTCAGTTTTGGAATTACATTCACTTATGTACTTCAGGGAAAAATAAGTTCACTAGTATGCAAGTTCCCCAGTCATGCTGTCATCACTCAAGGAGACTTCATTGGTCCAATAATCAATTAGGAACATTAAAGTTTTCTGTGTAGTGGACATGGCAAGACATCCTATGAAATCATTATTAAATATATGTTTTCTCTGAAAACTACCTAGAACAGATAGTTCATAAGCCCACTCATGATGTAAATATATTGGATTTAATAGCTAAAAGAAGCCGTGTCTGTTCTAGAATATCCACATTGGAAATGGCATCAGTGTTCTACCAGTGAACTGAAGTCTGCCTCCTGTATTACCTGTGGCTAAAACTATATGATCATTCCATTTCATATCCCTCCAACAAATAGTTACACTCATGTATTTGGACGAGTTGACCAGTTTCAGTTGTGATATTTTGATCTTGTAGTCATTGGATGCTAATTTTTTTTTCATTTTGTGAACTGCACAATTTTAAATTTCTGAACATTTAAAGCAAATTACATATTTCTGTACACCATGCTGAACTCTTATCAAGATCTCACTGAATATATGACCAGATTTTTGAGAAAGTACTTTGTTATAGGTAATGCATCATAAATGCCTGTGTTTTGCAATATCATTGGTAATTCAATTTCTATTTTTGACTACAGCTTTAGGAGAGGGAAAGGGGGGGGGGGGGGGTTACACACACACACACACACACACACACACACACACACACACACACACACAACCTCTCTGTGCACCTACATTGTGCCGGCTGATCACACAATGCCATTGCACTTCAGCAGGTGGACTAGGGTGGGGTGGAGATTTCGCTGGGTGAGGTGGGTAGAGAGAGAAAAAGGCAGGAAGCAGGAAGAGGGGCTGGGGATGGGAAACTAGTGGTTAGGAGGGAGGCAGTATGAGTGCTGGCTAGGAATGTGGGAGTGAGATGTGGCAGGTGCACAAGCTAGGCACATGATGCCTAGGTACCAGGGCCAGTGAGGTGCAGTGCATGACGACAGGTGATGTGGAGAAGTGGACTGGGAGGGGATGAAGAGACAGAGGAATGAGAAAGCTACGATAATGTTGGAAGCAGAAGAAATGAATTAAAATTTGTGCTGTAGCCAAGACACGAATCCGGGTCTTCTTGCTTTCTAGGCAGAAATGCTAACCATTACATCACCACAGCACGATGGTCAACATTGCTGCATGAACTACCTAAGTTGAGTGTCCTCCCTAACACAAACTTCTGTTCATATCTTCTGATTATTTTCCCTTACATTACATCCAACACTGAGGTGCTATTCCAATATTGGAGAGCCCTGGCAATAGTGACAATGTAAGGGAAAATAAGCAGAAGATATGAATGGAAGTTTGTGTTGGGGAGGGCACTTGACTTAGGTAGTTTGTGCAACAATGTTGACCATCATGCTGTGATGGTGTAATGGTTAGCATTTCTGCCTAGCAATCACAGTGTTGTAGTGGCTCAGACATGCCTAGCACACCAGCCATTCTGCATTTAGTGTGATCTTTGTTTACATCCATGAGGCTTCACATAGCGGTTGTATTGAGTACTACAGATTACAATTGTACTTTCTTACTGGAAGGTGACTGTCAAGTTCACGTTCGATGCACAATACACAAGACTAAAAGCACACGAAATTGAACATTTCATGCGCGAAGTGATAAAACTAGATCCCTGGGAGCTGATAGGAATTCACCTATCAATAGTGGCCAGCATCGTATACATAAAACTCCCAGACGAGGCAGCATGCAACAGCCTTATCCATTGATCCACCGAAGGTTACCGCTTTAGCCAGGCCGATGGGAACATAGGTATGGTTTCTGTTGATCATGCTGGTCTCGGAGTGAGAACGGTACATGTATTCGTACTTCTGTTTGAAGTTCCTGTGGACATGGTTATCGCAGCACTTCGACCTTACGGCATGGTCCTTAATCATGCTGCAGAGAAATGGGCCAATTTTGAGACGTATCCTGTACTCAACGGAGTGCATGAAATAAGAATTGAACTTCACAAGCACATACCATCTTATGTGACAATAGGTGGCTGGTGAGCTACTGTTATCTAAGATGGCCAACCAAAAACCTGCTCTGGCTGTGGGCAGGTAGACCATGTCCTGACTGACTGTCTTCAGTGATGGCTAGTACAGTCACCTTGGGACACCCAGCATCCGCCACAGCAGATAATGTTGCTGCCTGTTACATATGTGGAAGCACTACAGAACGACGTGGGCGATGAACATGACAAGCTGTTGCCCATAGAATCTGCAAGTATTGCCCACAATCCCATGTCACTGGCGGCGCATATGGCCTCGTCACACCAACAGCCAAACACCCCACAACAGCTGTGGAGCCATGGTCCTACCACGCTCCAGTCAAACCCACCTTCAGATATGGAAGCGGATCCAAAAGAGGATCGCACTGAACAGGATCCCTCAGCAGATGTGGAAGCTCCACCACGAAAACAGCGGTCAAAGAAATGAAAGAAGCGATGGCTGTCCACAGAAGACGAGCAACACAACCGAGGCAATGGACAAGACAATGGGAATTATCAAGATTCGTTTCCATTGCCAGGCCAGGATGACATCACATCCACAGCATCAGTGCTACAAACTGTAGAGAAGCCACCACATCACCGAGATGCGATAGATACAGATATGCAACAGGATGAGATCCCACCTGCAGATGAATGCTCATCAAGAGTGAGAGTCATCAGTGCATTAGTAGATTGGGCACAAGAAATGGAACAAACTGATGAGATGCATGAGGACGATGTTCAATCATTGGCTCCCACCGATAACGAGTCGGGAGGGAACACTGCGCATGGCAGCCAATGAGGCTGTGTCATGTGGTCCCGGTCCAGGAAGAACACTCCATTGATGACCAATCAGTAGATGCTTGAACTCCCAGCAGTGCACACCTGCTAGATATGATGCGGGCAGCGTTGACATAGTTTTTCTGCAGGAGGTATGAAACGATGTCCCAGTTGAGTTTTACAGTTATGACATCTATCATTGAACAAGTAATGACAGTAGTGGTGGCACAGCCATACTGTTATGAGAAGGAATATAGTGGTGGAGGATGTGGAATACTTACTACCGATCTGTGGTGTTGCCCTGACAATGTCAGTGGCGTCAACGTTCACACAATTCAGCACTTAAATGGTGGCTCTGCATCAAACCAGCTTTATGCAGAACATTCACACGATATGGCCAAGATAAGTCACATTGGCAACGGGTGACTTCTGAATTTTATTTCACTGCTCTATGGTGAGTTGGCGAAACAACCACAATCTGCCGACCATCAGCAGGCTGTCCAGCGTATCAAAGCACAACTGCTGCATCTAACGGCAGTGAAGATGGAAGGAGTTAAAATACATGAGAGGGTGCTCAATGTATTATGCAACAAACAGCCATCATTCCACTACATACTGAGAGAAAGAGGGCAGTGGCGATGTTGGAATGGCTGATGGATTGCGGGCCACATTACAGAAGGATATTGCATGTTCTTTTGCTCACCACTACTGCAGTTTCTATGCAGAGGACCATCTGGACAGAACAGGACTGACAGACGTGTTTCACGAAATGCCAGCAGACGAGCATCCCACTGAAGTTGGTGGCCTTAAGACGGAAATCATTGTAGATGATCTGTACTCTGCCCTAAAGTGTGGTGCATTAAACAAATCCCCTGGATCGGATGGGCTCCCTCTTGAGTTCTACTACACTTTTGCTCCCCTGATGGGACCAACATGGGTACAGATGTACAATGAACTCTTAACACCTACCTCACATCTCCATTCCAAAACCAAGTGGTGTGGTCATAGACCACAAGACTACCAGCCTTTGACATTATTGAATGTAGACTACAAAATCTTGGCACATATCCTCCATGATCGCCTTCAAGCAGCGATAAAGGACAAAATACATTTAGAACAAACGTTTCTAGGTGGGAAGAGCAATATGCACACAGCGCTAGGGGCATACAGGGACGTCATAGCATTGATGTCGGCATGTCGATTACGAGGAGCCATCGTGGCAGTGGATTTCGATCGTGCTTTCGACCGAGTGGATCATGTGTTCCTCCAAGGGGTCATAGAACGGATGGGAATCCTCCTCCAGTTTGTGGACACAATCACGAAGTTGATCAATAGTGCAAACTCAAGAGTCTTGGTGAATTGGTATTAGCTCTTGAACCTGCACTACACAGCCTCCAATGATGATTTGGTGTCCAACTATGGATTGCATCCTTTCAATGCAGTGCATACACCAATCATCATTCTTTTGGTCAAGTGGAATTGCGCTGGAATGGCTCCAGCAATATGGAGCGGTGACGGTTAGTGTCAAGACCCTATGTATGGAAGTGGGCAGAGGGCTGCCACCAGGGATGACAGTGCCCATCACCAGAGTCCCCAAGTGTTTGGGAGTGGTATTCCATGGAAACATATGGTGTACAGTGCTGGATAATTATTGATGGCTATGGTGACATATTTGCACATTGGAACGGCAACATGCACTGCACACCATAGATACATTCCAGTGTGCACATTATGTCAACATCTACTTGGTACTGAAAATAAGTCACTTGGCACATATACTGCCATCGCCCACCATGACCGCGTCAAGACTACAGTCAGCTTTCAGACATTTCGTAAGTGCTGATCTCCTCTTAAAAATCTGCTACAATACCTAGATGCTGCCACCGAGAGGAGGAGGCATTGGACTCATAAATGTGAAGAATGGGTGCATGTGCTATTTCTTAGTACGATGCAATGCTATTGGAGAACTGAACATGTCACCTTAATGGGCACTGCGATCAACGAAGTGACTCCCCATTCACTCTGTCCACCAGTCAATGTAGGACATATCACGGCACCACTCACACACCATCAGGACTTCTTTGTTGATTACAGTTACATTCAGGACAGTTTGCTGGAGACCATGGTGCCCACAACAAAAGAAATACATTGAAGTTTGCTTCAGCAACAAGCTCACAATGTTGCCAAACAGAAGTACCTGGTGATACAGTGGCAGAGAATATGGAGAGCAGTTCATCTTCCCTCTCTCCCTACAAAGGTACATGCATTATGGTATGTAGTGGTGAATGGCAAATTTGCAAACCATCAACAACTGGACTCTATTCATCTCGTCGACATGCCGATACGCCCCCACTGCTCGGTCGTCAACTCCAATGAGATTGGTTTGTTGCACGGCAATCAACTGTTGGCTTCTAATGAGGAAACTGCTGGCCCTCTTACTGTGTGCTGTGCACACGGCAATCAGAGCTGATGACCTACTGTTCCCAGACAAAGTATACTTTCCCACTACCAGTACAAACACTGTAAACTGGATAACGGGGATGGTGACACATTATTTGTATCACACTGATGACAAGAATGTCATAGACTTCTGGCATATACTGCAAGAGTGACATGATATCTTGCAGCGGCTCGTGAAATATAGAACGTGTTTTTCCGATTACTTGGGTTCGTTATTCAAAGACCCTCCAGCTAGCTTGGATGTTCCAGGTATGTGAACTGAAATAAGGAGATAGCTCAATGCTCAGAACTAACATTCGAGCCTGATGTATTCAGGGGACTATACATAGTTTTTTAAGTTAACAAGAAGCCGACCTGGATACACACCAACAGGGCCATTGAAGGGTCCCATTTTCTTTTCTTTCTTTCCCTAGTGAACTCTTTAAATCTAGCTGGGTTAGAGGCCATTTTTTTATATTTGGATGTGTTGAATGGCATTTTTGTATATTGTGTTTAGCACCTATGAAAGACAAAAAAATCAATAGACACAAAAAAAATCTCAATTAAATCCCTTTCATATCTTGGTCCACATTCCCAGGAAAGGGAGGGTGGATTTATGGTGGCCAGGCCTCAAAAAAAAAAGGGGGGGGGGCAAACAAGAAGACCCGTGTTCGAGTCCCGGCTGCAGCACAAATTTTAATTCATTTCTTCTGCTTCAGTCATTATCGTAGATAATGAAGAGACTTGAATGTCTCAGGAAAAGATTTAATTACAAGAACGAGAAATCATTGGCTGGAGGATGTGGGGGCAGTAGGATAGTGGGGATTGAAGACAGGACAATTATGATAGTGGTGTCATGTTGTGAAGTATGTGTTGCAACAATAATTTCCATGTACATAGTTCATAAAAACAAGTACTGCAGGGAAGGATCCGGACTGCACAGGTTGTGAAGTAGTCGTCGAATTCTAGCATGTTGTGCTCAACAGTGTGATGTGCCATGGGGTGGTCAACTACGCTCTTGAACACAATTTGGCAGTGACATTCATTCTGGGAGACAGCAGGTAAGTTGCACAAGATTTGCTATACAACACAGTTGCTTTCACAGGTGACCCTGCTTCTAATTAGATAGGGTAATCTTTTGACAGGACAGAGTAAGATGTTCTGGGGTGCAAGCCTTTTACCTGGATCTTCCACAGAGATATGAATACCGAGGAATGTGTCAGGAGAGGGAGTGGTATAGGGATGGACCACGAATTCATGTAACTTGTCTGGACAACAGAACACTACCTCGGTGTGGTTGAGAAGGATTTTAGATATTGCATTTGCAGGCATGATGGTAGATAATCAAAGCCCTGGCAAAGGAGGTTCAGTTGTTCCAGTCCAGGCTGATAATGGGTACTGAGGATGACTATACTTTGTAGCTGTTTCTTGAAGATGGTGTGAGGATCAGAGGTGTGTGAGGATATGGCTCAGGAAATTTGTTTTGAGACTAGAAGGGGGGGGGGGGAGGGGGGAATGGTAGTACCTGGCTTTGAAGGCACCTGTGAGACCCTCAGTATACTGGGCAAGCAAGGGAATTCTCATTACTGAAGGTACGTTGTCCACAGGTGGCCAGGCTCTTAAGCGAGGTTTTCCTTATGTGGAAGGAGTATCATCTGTCAGAATGCATGTGTTGTTGGTGGTTATTGGGCTTAATGTGGACAGAGATATGGAAGGAACCAGGAGGGACATATAGGTCAGTGTCCAGGAAGGTAACACGAAAGATTTTAATAGGCAGGTGTCATGTGGGTGCCATGTCTGTGATACATATGTACTTATCTACCTTCCCCTCAAATGAGAAGTGGTTGTGTGTGAGGGTATAGTTGGTAAGGCATGTGAGGAAAGATGTAGTGGGGTCTGGAGTTGGAAGACAATGGGAGAGGTAGCATTTGATAGCAGCAAGGCCATCGGCAATAGGTGTGCTGGTGTACATAAAGCTGGCATCCCAGTGATGAGCAGAGAGCCAGATGGTAAAGGGATGGAGATTGTGGAGAGTCAATGGAGGAAGTGGTTATTATCTTTTATGTGAGAGGCTGTGTTTGTGGATTTTGGGGAGCATGTCGTAGATCAGTGCATGTGGTGTTATTGGTGTGAGATGGGAGATGAAACCAGCAGAGGGGTTTTGGGATGGGCATAAGAATTTCAGTAAGGATTGTCAGTTATGCTGAATTTATGGGATAGGATGTCTATAGCAAAGCTTGTAGTGGAAGAATCAGACAGTTGATTGACCTGTACCTCTCTGATGGCTCCATCCACAGTTCTATCCATATTAAACCAACTACCAGGCCACAGTATCTGCATTTTCACAGTTTTCATCCCTTTCACTCACAAAAAAAACCACTAACATACAGCCTTCTCATCCATGGATGACATATATGTCGCAATGAGAATGTTATAGGTGTCTGGAGTGCCTTCACAGACAAGGTACTACCCTCCCGCCCCCTCCCACCCCCCACTGCCTAAACCTAATCCCCATACAGATTTCCTACACACCCCTGACCTCCAATCACCCTCAAAAATCAGCTATCCTCATTATCCACTATCACCCCAAACTGTATCAACTGAACCTCCATCACCAGGGCTTTGATTAGCTATTATCATGCCCACAAATGAGGGGCATCCTATCTAGAATCCTTCCCGACCCCTCTAAAGTGGTATTCTGTCACCCACCCTACCTGCACAACATCCTGGTCTATCTCTATACCAATTTTACTCCCAACCTCATGCCACAGGGTGCATGCCCCTGTGAAAGAACAAGGTGAAAGACCTGCCTGATTCACACATCCAGCATTTTCTACTCTGGTCCTGCCACAGGCTTGTCCGGTCAGAGGCAGGGCCACCTGTGGAAGTAGCCACATCGTATACCAGCTCTGCTGTAAGTACTGCACAGATTTGGATGTGGATATAAAAAGTAAACAACCAATATCTGCCAGAATGAATGGCCACCACTAAACTGTGATCAAGAACAAAGTTGACTACCCAGTGTCACAACTTACTACTGAGCACAATGTACTCAAATTCAATGACTGTGTCTCAACCTGTGCAATCCAGATCCTTCCCTCCAGCACCAGCTTTTCTGAAGTACATGAATGAGAGTTATCTTTGCAACATATCCATCACTCCTGTAATCCTCCTGTCCTTAATCTCAGCTAACCCACTGCCCCCACAGCCTGTACCCAACAGTTTCCCCTTCCTTTGTCCTGCCACACCCTCCCAGTCCATGCCTCCACATCATTGTCATCATGTGCCATACCTCACTAGCTCTGGCAGCCATGTATCACATGCCTGTACTGTGCACCTGCCATGCCTCACTGTCACATTCCTAATCAACAAACCTGCTGCCTCCCCCCTGAGCTGCTAGCTACCCATGCCCAACCCTCTTCCTACTTCCCACTTCTCTCTCCCTGTGCCCACCCTCCTCTTGCCACCTGCCAAACTGCAATCTCACCACCAATACCAATACTTTTGGTATTTGGTGAGTGGTCTCTTTTATAGTTGTAGAATGATTTCTGTACAACTGCACATAAGTGTTGCAAACAACATATTTGTGTCTTTATCAAGGGAGAGAGCATATACCACCCAACAGAAGAAGATGGCAAGAAGTTTTGTGTGTTGATAGCTGCTAATTATACACTGATAGCTGACAGTGTATTTAACTGACAGAACAATGTTTAACAATTGTAGAATCAACAATAATTCAAATTCATACTCTTGGTCCAGTGATAATCGTGTATTATCATTTTCAACATTTATCACTTAAGTGTCATATTTTATATTGCTGATAATCAACTCATTCATCCATTAATTCAAAATAACCATACACATGGAGTACAATATATGAAATACATACAGAATGTCTTGTGAGAGTACTTGGATCTTATGACAGTGAGGGCTAAAAAGTGCCAATGGCCTTGCAGTTGTAACACCGGTTCCCGTCAGATCGCCAAAGTTAAGAGCTGTCGGGTGGGGATGGGTGACCATCCAGTCTGCCAAGCACTGTTGGCAAGTGGGGCACACTCAGCCCTTGTGAGGCAAACTGAGGAGCTACTTGACTGAGAAGTGGCAGCTCCGGTCATGAAAACAGACAATGGGTGGGAGAGCAGTGTGCTGACCACATTCCCCCTCCATATCCACATCCAGTGACACCCTTGGGGCTGAAAGGATGACATGGCAGCCTGTCAATACCACTGAGCCTTCTGAGGCCTTTTTGGATGGAGTTTAGTTTCGTTTAGAGGGCTAGAAAGTACTTGCTACAGAAAATAGTTGGGGGAGAAATGGTGGCATTTGCAATTCATTGGCCACCAAAATCAGTTGTTACTTCCTCACAGAGGCACCAAATATTGCATCCACTGACAAACTTGCAAATACAGATGCAGTAAATTTGAGTGTATGTACCACCAACAGACAATAATTTCAAAAATACAGGTCCAAAGTAGATTGCAAATTTAATTTGTAGTAGAATATTAAAATCTAGTGCTGACTTGATAGGAATTACCCTTAAGCTACATTTGTAGCCACCAATGACTCACCGAGCGAGGTAGCGCAGTGGTTAGACACTGGACTCGCATTCGGGAGGACGACGATTCAATCCCGCGTCCAGCCATCCTGATTTAGGTTTTCCGTGATTTCCCTAAATCGCTCCAGGAAAATGCCGGGGTGGTTCCTCTGAAAGGGCACGGCCGACTTCCTTCCCCATCCTTCCCTAATCTGATGAGACCAATGACCTCACTGTCTGGTCTCCTTCCCCAAAACAACCCCCAACCAATGACTCAGGACATAATATCCGATGGACTTCAATATTCCACTCTTCTGTAAAACTTGACATAAACAAACCACTTCTAATTACTTATTGCCTGTGATCGAATAATGACTCATTTAACTGAGCACAACTTATTATCCTCATCTCAATTTGCCTTTCATCGAGCATTCTGCACAAAGAAAGTGATGCAAAACCTTAGAAATGAAATGCCAGAAGAGCTAAACAAGGAAAGTTATTCAGTTGGTGTACTTTGTGACCTTGGATTGTGTGGATCATAAAATTATAATTCACAAATTTCATTAGTTACTGTTTCTACAAAAATATCTGAATACACAGATTCAAAATTTGTGAAGTTCTGATAGCTACATGGCAAGTAGCAGTGTTGACTGTAAGGTTGTGCGACAAATATTAATGTGCTTTAAAAAGGAATCACTATTTACACACAGGAAAATTTTTTCTTAGACTAGTGAAATCATGTAAGCCATCAAAAGGTGATAAACAGTAGCTATTTAGTATAAGTGATGAAGCAACTGCCTTTTCTAAAAAAGCAGCAGTGTTGTTTCTAATTTACTTGATCAACTTTAGACAACATAAGCATGAAAGCATTAGGCAGCATAGTGATAGTTTATTGCTTAAGGGTGGTGCTCAAAAGGTGTCACCATTTTGTTTTGGAATAAACACTTTACTGTCAAGACAAACTCAAAGGAACATATACTACTAACAAAAACAATCTGTGGAGAGTTGTTCTAACTCACCACATGCTCAGTATGACCACCATGATTACCAATTTCCTTCACAAGAACACTGGTGTTAGTGAGAACCCTATGGCACATGTCTTCCATCATTTTACTGCAAGCTTGAAGAATAAGCCATCGGAGCTTCATTTTGGGAAAACTGTTTTCTGTTGGTACACCCAAAGAAAGAAGTCATATGGGTTGAGGTCTGGTCTGTTTGAATTTCTTCAAAGAAAAAGGTCGAATAAGTCCATGACTGGAAATTGCAACCCACAATGTAGTCTTTGGAGCATAATGTTGTAATTCATGAAGCATTTTTGGATTTTTGGTAGCTCCGTGTATATTTTATTTCTCAACCAGGCCATCCAAATGAAAATTTGCCTGGAGTGAAAACCAAACATTGTTGATAGTTTGTCCCTATCCTCCACTGCTTGTGTTCTGCAGTGAGCTTCTAAGCAGAGGTTATCTTGTACGGATACATCCAGAGGTCATTTATAAGAAAGCATTGAACAGAGTGTCTGGATTGCCAAGTTTCAGTACTGCCTTTCTGCAGGGTTTGCTAGGGCTTCTCTAGAGCAACTTGTACCAGTTCTGTAGCCTCAGGCAAACAAACAGGCTTCAGTTTCTTCTAGATGGATCTTATTGTAGTATAGATTAATTTCTAAGCCAAAATGCATAACACTTCCTGAGTATGCTAAAATTTATTTTTATAGACTTTATGGCCTAATCATCATTCTTTGTCTATCTACAGTGTAATTTAAAACTGAAATGTATGTATATCTGTATGTATAACTGTATATTCATTCAGAAGTCAAGTATGACAACTCATATGTAAGGTAATATGCTAGCTTATCTGTTCCCGTTATTTATGTGATAAGAACAATGTACTTGTGCACTAAACAATAAAGTGTAAAAATTTGACTCATTCTATTTCCAGAGATATATTCTCATATGAATCTACAAAACACGAAATAAATAAAGCCAAGATCACTTCACTTCAGTATTGATCCTTCCCATATAAATCGAGCATACAGCATGTGAATGGTTCACTTGGAAGGGAGCTCATTATGTGTCAAATTCTTGTCAAAACTGCCTTGGACTTACAACATTAAAAAGTAACACAACTGCTGATTTCTGCTGTGTTGTTAGTCGTTCACTGTCAGTCATGTTGCAAGTACTAGTCCTCTAGTGATGGTAACATAAATTATGCATCATCTCATAACTCGTTTGTTTCTCCAAGGACTACTGCTACTGCTGTTGAGATGCTTAGTGAGATATCCAGTGTTACTCAACTTATATACGAAACAAATGGTGTCAAATTTCATGTGCCACCCTGTGCTTTTTATTTGCTAATGTATATCTTGATGTGATCCATAATCCTGAAGGTTCTTTTTCTTGATAGTATCTATGGAATACAATGAATCAATGAGTGATGGAGCACCTACCCATGCTCTGTGATGAGTGACACAGTACCTCTCTCAGACCCAGGATCAATCATGACAGTGCTATAGGATGGTGACCCAGATTATCTAACCTTTCTGCTTCAGACTATTGTTTGCAGATTTCATCAAAGAGTGAAGCCCACAAACCAACATGCAGACAAGCAAGGAATTCATTTTTCAGATTTTTAATGCTTATATTCATTTGTGATTAAGAAGACAGTATCTCCAGAATGAATTTCCACACTGATTTTTAAACTTCCTAGCAGATTAAAATTGTGTGCCAGATTTGGACTTGAAACTGTGACCTTTACCTTTCACAAGAGGTATTGTACCTACTCAGCTATTCAGGTGACTCACAACTGGACCTTGCACCTATCGCTCTACTAGTTATGCATTTCTTGTCTTCCAAACTTCACAGAAGTTATCCTGCATACTTTGCAGGACAAGTGTTCCTGAAGAGAGGACAACTATATTCACAGAACTAAAGCAATGAGGTGATCATGATTCATTCTTGGGTAGTTGACTCAGTAGAGCACTTGCCCACAAAAGGCGTACACTCTAGGTTCAGTTACACATAAAAGGGAAATGTCAGTAACACATAATGAGTAATAGTATTTATATACTATTACTTCCATTTCTAACAATGTTCAATAGCTGTATTTTAGAAACCATTGAAGATGGTTTGTGCGCGCACTCGTGTGTGTGTGTGTGTGTGTGTGTGTGTGTGTGTGTGTGTGTGTGTGTGTGTGTGTGTGAGAGAGAGAGAGAGAGAGAGAGAGAGAGAGAGAGAGAGAGAGAGATATGTATTTTCTAATTTTCATTACATGTTACTATATTTGAATTTCCATTGTTGTAACAACAGTAAACTGTGAAGCACTGATAAATGCAGTAGATGCAGAACACAGATTCTTGACCAGCTTCATTTATCTGCTGTCTCCATTTTAGCTTTTTATGCATCTGAATAGCAAAACATTTTATGATTCATTTATTTATAACATACTAGGGAATGCACAAGACTAGGCTAGATGCATCACGTGGATTGAAACAAATGAGACAACAGTGCATAAAAGAATTTTGGATTATGCATCATATTTGATATCAAGAATGAAACAGTCAATATACTGGAAAATGTCATCAATTATTGTTCATTCTGTTCTTTAGAGATGGGCCAGGAAGAGGAGAATCTGGACAAGGCTGTAATAAAAACAGGAAAAAATTGAAAATAAAATAATTGTATATAGACTGTGAGAAATTTTAAATAAAACAGAATTAAGATATTCATAAATATGAATAACAAAATAACATATCATGTTGGTAAACAAAAGAATTTTAAGTATGTGGGTAGGAGTCATCAATATTATTGCTTATCATCATCAAAGCACCATCGTCATCTTTTCATTTCAGCAGTCTGAGTGTGTTGTCTGTGAGCCTCTTCCAGTTTGTTGTACCCATCTGAAGTTGTTGCCTTAAGGCATTATTAATGTTTGTTCACCTCTAGTAAATGTGTCTGAGGATCTAATTCTTCCAAATAGAGCTAGCTAGTGTTCCTAGTAAGGTTCTTTCAAAATAGTGTCCTGGGATACTATTTAAAAGCATTCTCTACTTATAACCATACCATAGCAATAGGCTCATCTCTGCTATGCTGACTGCATTTCTTCTTCATTTTTCGTTTTATCCATCATAGTTTTTTGACTGCAACTCTGAGGGAATTTTATTGTTTTTCTCTTGCCAGCTGTTGGTTTGTGGAGTCAGTGTCACTGTTTTCACTCATATGTAAAAAATGTGATAAGGTGTACTTTGGTGAGTGTAGTTCCTTCAGATAATAAGAAACTCCTGTCTCACATTTACTGATGAACTGAGTAGTAGTAATTAAATGAAGTTGCATAAGTGTTTGACATCATCCAGTATAGTTATTTCTTCATTTCAATCTTGGTTTTTAATGTTTGTTACTGATCAGTTCCATTTACTGGAATTCTGTTTGCTGAAGGTCAGTTTCATCTGGAGCTTATGCTTTTGATTCTTCCTATGGGGTCCCATTGTCGTCAGAAACTGATGCCTTCATTTAATCATTAGTGCACTGAATAGTGATATCTCTGAACTTTGAAAAGAAATGAGTGAGCCATTAGGCAAACAAAGGTTCATTTCTTATCTGCTTAAAAATTCAAATAAGTGGACTAAAATACCATATAAAAACAAAAGTTTGAGCACAAAACATTTGACAGAAAGTGAAAACATTGTACAACTGGTGCTTTAAAACTAATTTCAAGGTCTTTCTATGAGTGAAGAGACTGAATCAATACCAATAAGAGGAAATGAACATTCAAAACTCACTGTGTTGACAGAATAGTGAAACATCGTCTAAATTTAACAATAGGAAAACCAGCGGCAGTGTGAAGCTGTGCATATCATCCACTGCACATAATAATGAAATGAATGTGAAAGACACTGTTAACAAAAAAGTGCATCACAGAAATTGTGCATATACCCATGTACCAAAGAAAAATAGCAAAATACATGTTCTCACAGATACCCATGGTAAAGGAATCACCGAAATTTTACATAATGCCCACCAAATACTTGATGTAACTGGCATTGTCAAACCAGGAGTGCCTTTATCTGAAATTCTAAAAAAAAACTCTGAAAGCTCTGTATTATCTGAAAGCAAGTGTGCTGTGATAGAAGGCACAAACGGCATCAACTGTAATGAAAGTAGATGGGCAATCAGGGTTTTGGAAGACAGACTGCAAAATAACCCACAAACTACCTTTTTTGTTGTTGCTATTCTGTGGAGTTATGATTTAATAGAAAAATTGTGTGTTAATATTGAAATCAAGAACACTAATAGAAAACTACAAAAAATTTGTACATCCTTTCCCAATGCAACTTTCATACCAGTTGACAGCTCTGTGAGAGAGCACTTTACAAAAGATCATCTGCACCGAAATAGCAAGGGTAAGGATGCCATGTGTTCTGAAATAATGGAAGCCATTCTATCAACAAGTAAAATAAACAGTATCCCAATTCTCATGTCACCAGTGAAAAGTATTGAAAATCCAACCATACCTGTGCAAACAACAGATTATTCAACAGGAACACTACCACAAACTTCAGATTCATCAACAGTGGAATCTCAAAATGTAGCCATCAAACCTACAAGTGCTGTCCCCTTTGCATTCATCAGCAGCAGCGGTAGTAATTTCACCTACTGTTGACCTTCCATCAGTGGCTCAAGACACTTCATCAGTCTTAATACCTCCACAATGTACAGCAATGCAAGACCCTGCTCCACCTAATGTGTCTCCACCATCACCAGCAGTAACAGAGGCAAGCATAAGAAGCACAAGAACCGAGAAATGCACAACTCTTACAGAATTTTTGGTACCCAGCCCCAGTTCCAGGACTAACTTAAGTCAAAAATCTACAGTTACAATGTCTATAATCAGCAATTCCAATTTACAACAATCAGAGCAAAGAGTTTAGAAATGACAAACTTTGTATTTTTCATCAGAATACAGGGTATATTAAAAAGAATCATCCTATTTTTAAAAAAAATCATAACTACTATGTTATTTGAGATATTTATGTGAACAACATCCTGTTGGAAAAAGAGCAAACTATCAAGTTTTACATAGTTCCTGCTAGGTAGCAGTGTGTGCCCACTTCAGTTCTAGTAAAAATGGTGTCGGAACAACAGAAAGCGTGTTGTGTTCTGCGTTTTGTGCAGTGCAGGTCAGTAATAATTGTTCAGAGTGACTTTCATATTAGGTATGGTGCAGATCCCTCTACAGCACAGAGCACTAGTCGATGGCATGAACAGTTACAAGAAACAGATTGTTTGTGTAAAAGCAAACGTCGGGACATCCCCGAATGTATGACACAGATATCGAATACATCTGCCGTAGTTTCACAAGGTGTCCACAGAAGTATCTTTGCCATGCAGCTCGACAGCTCAGCATGCCCCTCCCTCCCCCCCCCCCCCCCCCTCTCCACGCATGTTTAGCTGGATCTGGCATGTGTTGCATTGACATTTACACATGAAACCATACAAAATTCAGCTACTGAAAGCTGTTTGTGAGGGTGACAAACAAACAACATGTAGAGTTCTGTAATTTTCTTTTTGGCAAGATGGAGGATGAAAGGTGTCTTCCATGCTTAGTGTTTAACGACGAGGCAACATTCCATTTAAATGGAAAGGTGAACTGTCATGATGTGAGATTGTGGGGTATGGAACAACCACATGAAGCTGTACAAGATAAGATGGACTGTCCAAAATTTAATGTCTTTTGTGCAATTTCATGGGAAAAGATGTATGGTCCATTTTTCTTTGCTGAGAACACTGTTGCAGGAAGCATATATCTTGATATGCTTGAGAACTTTCTTTTCCCACAGTTTGAGACTGACTGGAATGACTTCATTTACCAACAGGATGGTGCACCGCCATACTGGCATCTGGAAGTGTGGGAATTTTTAAATCAAAGAGCTACTGAATGATGGATCGGTCACACTGGATCAAAAGATTTAGCCATACATTACTGGCCTCCAAGGTCACTGGACCTGACTGTTTGTGGTTATTTCTTGTTGGGGTTTATAAAAGAGTCTGTATTTGCCTCCATTCCAACAATAATGAATAAACTGAGACATTGCATAACAGCAGCTGTGAGAGCTGTAACTCAAGACATGCTTGCTGCAGTGTGGAAACAATTTGAATACCTCATTGACATATCCCATGCAACTCAAGGGGTGCATATTGAAAACCTACAAAGAAGTGTGAAAGAAACTTTTTGAGTTTCCCGTTCATCAAAAAACAAAATTCATTGTATATGTTTATTAGTTTAAGAAATATAGACCCACCAAATTGGATGATTCTTTTTGATACGCTCTGTATATTGTAAACAGTCAAAGCCCTGTCATTCTCAGTTGGGGTACTCCCCAAACTAACATCATATATATATTTACTTATGTTAAGAATGACATGTTGATTTCTTTCTGCTAGGAACTCCAGAATCCAGCCACACATCTGGTCCAGTACTTGGTAAGTTCGTATTTGTTACTAAAGAACAGTATGGAACTGTGACCTTCCTGAAGTCAAGGAATATATTAATCTTGATGCGATTAACTATGGATGTCTCATGGTCCAACAGAGTGAACTGAGTTTTGCAAGATCTCTGTTTGCAGAATCCATATTGGTTTTTATAGATAAGATTACCGTACTCTAAAATCTTCATGATGCATGACAACAATACACGTTCCATAAGCCAACAACAAACTGATGTCAGCGATATTAGCCTATAATTGTGTCTTCGTGTGATATTCCCGGCACGGTCATTTTGCCAGGTGTTTGTGGAGAAGAGTAATCTTCTTTGTATTTTCTCTGACTCCTCTATTAATCATATCTGTTCCAGATACGAATGCTTCACGGGAAGAATGAAATGGAAATGAGCGTTTGGCGTCATTGGCCGAGAGGCCCCTAGCAGGGTAAATCCGGCCGCCTTGGTGCAGGTGTTAATACATATAGGCGACCTGAGCGCCGGATGCGGATGAAATGATGATGAAGACAACACAACACGCAGTGGAGAAAATCTCCGACCAAGCCGGGAATCGAAACCGGTCCTGTAGGGCGGCAATCCGTCACACTGACCACTCAGCTATCGGGGCGGACGCGGGGAGAACGATTGCTGTTAAGCCTCCGTGTGAACTCAAATCTCTCTACTTCTACTTTCATGGTCTTTTCGTAAGATATACGTAGGAGGAAGCAATATATTGATTGACTCTTTTAGGAACGTACATTCACGGAACTATAACCGCACACCAAACCATGATGCAGAATCCCTCTCTAGGAGCGTCTTCCACTAGAGCTGGCTGAGCATCTCCACGACATTACAAATACGACCCGTTTAAAACGATGTGTTGCGTACTATACGCGTGGAAATAACGAATCCAGTCAAAAAGCTCCAATGTTTTGCAAGTTCCTATTTTTTTCCACTAAGTGGAACAGAAACAATGCGTTCCGGAAGTGAAGGAAGACGGCATCTGTCTTTGTGCCACTGTGTACTGCCAACTGAGTCTCACAGACGAAGACAGCAAGCGGAGTTTCACAAGATCCTTTCATTGTGTGCTGCTTTGTAAGGAACAGAAATGAAATCCATGTGGCACGGAACTATTAGGTTGGTGCACAAGTCGCAGCGTTTTTGCGTAAGTTTAATAATCACCACAGCTACAAATAACAGAGACTTTAGTCATGAGTAAGATGCACTCCTTCGCCATTAGTTTTGAGACGAAGAACTCGACGAACCATGTTCGGAGCGTATTTTCATCAGAAAAGGAAGTACTTGGAAAATGAGGACGCACGATTAAGTGAATAAGGTGGTAGCGGAATGACTTCCCATCCAAACTCTTGAATAATATTTGTTGCCAGTCTAGCAGAACCTAGGCGCGCGTCATTGTCGAGTAGCATCACTTCACACAGTCTTCCTGGTCGTTGTTCTTGGACTGCGTCCGCAAGACGTCTCAGTTGTTAACAATAAATGACAGCTGTGATTGTTACATCTCGGGGGAAGCCATTTGAAATGCACCACACTGTCGCTGTTCCACCAGATACACGACATTACCATTTTTGGATACACGCAGGTCTTTGGAAGAGGAGTTTCTGCTTTGTTTGGACTCAAATATTCCTTCTTTTCCTTGCGTTAGCAAAAATACACCATTTCTCGTCACCGGGCGCAGGATAAGAACGATCGGTGTTATTCATTAATCGGTTGATGACAAACAGGGTGAGATGTGAGTCACTAATGTAAATACGATCCTCCTCGAAACGAGGAAACCATTTTCTTGCCGTGCTCTGTCCAATGGCATTTACCCCCGTACACGGCGCAAATGTTTCTGACTGCCTCCGCTGCTGTCTCTATTGAAAACAAACCGAAGAATACGTCGGAAATGTTCTGATTGCTCTACTCCATTTTCTAGCGTCCGCAGCTGCACTCACTATCTCCAAATGATGAAATGGCAGTACATAAACTCAAAGGCAACAGTGAACTACAAATAAAAAATGACAATCAATAAATAAACCCTTAGCAATCGGAACACCAACATGCAAAATAAAAACGCTTCGAACTTAGGCACCAACCTAATATTTTTGGATTAATAAATAAACAGGCAATGTTAACATAAGAACACCTCTGAAGGAGACTCCATCCTGAATGTCTCCCAAAAAGAGACTGTCCGAAGTGTGCCTAAAAACTGGCGCTCTCCGCTTCTGCTGTCGAGATGCCGCCAGAACTGCTGGTAAGCCAATCTAAATAAACGTCTCTAGATTTGGAAATCTTACTTCAAAGATGTTGCACTCACTATCCAACATAGTCTGATCATTTTCAGGAAGTTGCGAGTTCGGATGGACGGTAAGCCACAGTTCTCATATTTTGGGAATAATGTCCAATCGTAGCCTTACTTTCCCGTCTATATCGCACCTGAACAGTATTTTTAATACCGGCGCCAGCGAGGTGTCGACAGTGTACAAATCTGGCCCTAACGGTGGCGTTTTATTCTTCCAATGTTATAAAGCGATCTTATTTTGCTAAGTGCCCGGAGTTACACGCTTCTACAGCATGACGCCTGGACGCCCCGCCCACAATGCGAATGGTAAGTGGCAGTTTGGAGACGCTCTACAAAGTACAATGCGAGCTCGCGGAAGAGCAGATGGCGACTGGTGGACCACGCCAACCCAGGCGCCGCCAGTTGAGGAAAAGTTAATACCCTCAAATAGCGAAATTGCCAACGCTCCTGAAGGGACCTTGATGAAATGGCCCTCGCCTGTGCCAAGGCCTGGGGATGATCAGTACCCCGGACACTGATCTTGCCTCCCTTGCTCCCTGTCCTAATGGCATCCCTTGGCCGTCGCTCTGCACTTCTGCCTTCTAACTACACAAAGATTCAGTACAGCAAGATATATTAAAATTATAAATCCGTAATCGCAGAAATCGTCACGCATGCCCCTTGAGACCAACACCATCAACAGTAGTTCTAGTATACATGCTGGCGTCGCATGCAGAAGATGAAGAAACAGTGAAAGTGTATGAGGATACTGAACGGGTAAATCGGTAAGTAAAGGGAGATGAAAGGCTAATAGTCATGGCACATTGGAATGCGATTGTACCAAAAGGAGTAGAAGAGAGGGTTATGGGGCTTGGTAGTAGGAATGGGAGAGGAGAACGTCTAATTGAGTTCGGCAATAAATTTCGGCTAATAACAACGAATAGTCTGCGTAAGAATCACAAGAGGAGAATGCATACTTGGAAGAGGCCGGGAGATACGGTAAGACATCAGTTACATTACATCATGATCAGGCAGAGATTTCTAAATCGGATACTGTATTGTAACGCTTGCCCAGGAACAGATATAGACTCAGATCGCAATTTAGTCGTGCTGAAGAGTTGGCCGAAGTTTAAAAGACTGCTCAGAAAGTATCAGTGGGCAAAGAAAATGGAAGTACTAGAGAATGAAGAGATACTATTGAAGTTATCTGAGGCTATAGATACTGCAGTAATGAATAGCTCAGTAGCCAGTCCAGTTGAGCAGAAATGAACATCTCTAAAAAGGGCCATCACAGAAGTTGAAAGAAAAACATAGAGTAGCGAGGAAAACACGAGTAACAGAAGAAATGCTTCAGCTGATCGACGAAAGAAGGAAGTTCAAAAATGTTCAGAGAAATTCAAGAATACAGAGATACAAGTCACTTAGGAAGGAAATAAATGGGAAGTGTAGGGAAGCTAAGGTGATCTGATTGAATGAAAAATGCGAAAAACTCGAAATAGAAATCACTGTCGGGAAGACTGGCTCAGCATATAGGATAGTCAAAACAATCTTTGGTAAAATTAAAAGCAAGGGTAGTAAGATTAAGAGTGCAATGGGAATTCCACTGTTAAATGTAGAGGAGAAACCGGATGGGTGGAAAGAGGACATTGAATGCCTCTATGAGAGGGAGGGCTTGTCTGATGGCCTGATAGAAGAAGAAACAGATATGGAAGAGATCAGGGTCCAGTATTATAATCAAAATTTTAAAGAGCTTTGGAGGAATTAAGATCCTTAAGCAGTAGGGTTAGATAAGAATCCATCGAAATTTCTAAAATCATTGAGGGCAGTGGTAACAAAACGACTGTTCACATTGATGTGTAGAATGTATAACTGGTGATACACCATCAGACTTCCGGAAAAACATTATCCGCACACTTCCGAAGATTGCAAGAGCCGATAAGTGCGAGAATGGTCGCACAATCAGCGTAACAGTTCATGCATCCAAGTTTCTGACAAGAATGACATACAGAAGAACGGGAAAAAATCGAGGATTCGTTACATGACGATCAGTTTGGCTTTAGAACGGCAAAGGCATCAGAGAGGCAGTTATGACGTTGCTGTTGATAATGGAAGCGAGACTGACAAAAGAGAATCAAGACACGTTCAAAGGATATATCGACCTGGAAAAAGTGTTCGGCAATGTAAAACGATGCAAGATGTTGGAAATTTTGAGAAAAATAGGGGTAAGTTATAGGGAGAGACGTGTAATATACAGTATGTACAAGAACCAAGAGGGGACAATAAGAGTGGAAGACCAAGAACGAAATGCTCGGATTAAAAACGATGTAAAACAGGAAAGTAGTCTCGCCCCAACCGGTCAAACTATAAATCGAAGAAGCAATGGCGGAAACGAAAAGAAGGTTCAAATGCGGTATTAAAAAGTTCAGGGTGAAATCATATCAATGACAAGATTCGCTGATGACATTGCTATACTCAGTGAAAGTGAAGAAGAATTATAGGATCTGCTGAATGTAATGAAGAGTTTAATGGGTACAGAATTTGTATTGAGGGTGAACTGAAGAAAGACGAATATAATAAAAATTAGCAGAAATGAGAACAGCGAGAAAATTAACATTAGATTTGGGGGGTCACGAAGTAGACGAAGTCAAGGAATTCTGACGGAAGGAGCATGGAGGACATAACAAGCAGACGAGCACTGGCAAAGAGGACATTCCTGGCCAAGAGAAGTCTACTAGTATTAACCGTAGGCCTTAACTTGAGGAAGAAATTTCGGGGAATGTGCGTTAGGAGCACAGTATTGTATGGTAGTGAAACACGGACCGTGGGAAAACCGGAACAGAAGATAGAAGTATTTCAGATGTGGTGCTACAGAAGCATGTTGAAAATTCGGTGGACTGATAAGGTAAGGATTAAGGAGGTTCTCCGCAGAGTTGGCGAGGAAAGGAATATATGGAAAACACTGACAAGAAAAGGAGACAGGAAGATAGGACACCTTTTAAGGCGACAGGGATCAATTTCCGTGGTACTGGAGGGAGCTGTACAGGGTAAAAACTGTAGGGAAAGATGGGTATTGGCATACGTCCGGTAAATAATTGAAGACATAGGTTGCATCTCTGAAATGAAAAGGTTCGCACAGGAGAGAAATCCGTGGTGACCTGGCTGGGTCAAACCAGTCAGAAGACCGGTCACTCAAACAAAAAAAAAAAAAAAAAAAAAAAAAAAAAAAAAAAAAAAAGGAAGGAAGGATCCCGTAGGCTCAGTTGTAGTTCATTGGTACGATACTGGGAAAATTCAATCAGTTTTCAAAGGGAATTGTTTACATATCACTCGTGCAACCCATACTAGAATGTTGCTCAAGTGTATGGGAACCATACGAAATAGGAATAACGGGATATCTGAGTGTAAATAAAGAAGGACAGCATGAACGGTCTCAGGTTTGTTTGCCGTACGTAAGAGCATAACTGAGATGCTGCAAAATTAGAACTGACAGACGCCTAAAGATAAGTTGCCAATTATCCCGAGAAAGCCTACTTATAAAATTTCAAGGAAAGCTGTTAACCCAATCGCATCAAATGATGAGCTGAAGTCGCATAAAGTTGCTGTGACATTTAAATGACGAGTTCAATTTCCAAAATGCGCGCATCGCTTTATGAATGCACGGAGTTCAATTTCTAGCTAATAGACGCTTCTTAAATGTATTCTAAAACGTAGCACAGATCTTGTGTATCAAATGGTAGCAGATCTTAGTGAACAACCAACTTGAAGAAGAGTATCTTAGTCGCAATGATACGGAGGATTTAGAGAAGCATGTTGATAGGGTTTTCAACAATGATAATGAAGTAAGTGGTTTGTCTTTCAGTTATTCAGACTCTGAAGAACGGCAAGCAGTAGTTTAACAAGAATCTGTTTCTGAAAGCAGTTTTGTATGTGACGGCAATGTAGAGTGTGCACTGGCCCGTTCAAAACGGTTTTATATTGCGACACTACAAAGAAAACTGAAAGAGACGAACAAAATTTATGATAACCCCCCTATCTTTTCCCTTCATCGTTTACGGTGGGGCTTTTGAAGATTTTTTGAATAAATATAAAGCAAAACTAGCACCTAAAATACATAGATTTTTAGAATAATTGAATGTATCCGAGTATTATGTTCGTGGGCGAGCTTCAGCGATTCCCCCCCCCCCCCTCCCCCCTATATGATAATTTACACAAAATACCAACAGAGAAGAAAAAATGTCTCATAAGTATGTTGTGTGCTACTCAAGACGAAAAAGAAATGAATGTGCATGACTGTGTTAAAAGTGTGGTATTAATCTCCATGCAGAAGACTTTCTCGAGATCTAACAACCCAACAATCATGCGAGTTAATGCGTAAGAGAATCATACTAGCTGATACGTATTAAATCTGATTTCTCAGCAACCAGAAGCGGTATTTAAATATTATTTCATTGGGTTAAGAGAGGAATCAAGGACTACAGTAATAACGCCCAAGATAGCGCTCCTGCAGGGACCGCAAAGACAGGTTAGATTGATTACAGCGCACACAAAGGGCTTTCAGCAATCATTCTTCCCATGATCCGTACGTGAATGCGAAGGAAAAAAGCCTTAGTAGATGGTGCAGTGGGGACCGCCTTGTACCATTCACTTTGCAGAGTATGGATGTAGATGTAGATGTAGATGTTTTCCGTGGATTCCACTCCGTCTGGTCGTTTGCCTTAGGGGCTTGCACAGGGGAATCAACAATATCGCTCAATTTTCTAGGGTACCGCCACATTGTCGATTTTAGACCATAAATGATATAGACTGCGCATTATGTCACTATAGTAAAATAAATCTCGACTGGGGGCAGCACCCATTTGCAGGAAACTTCTGGAACACTGTTCAATTTGTCTTTGTTTTAATTGTAACATTTTCAGTCAATGTGCCTTTGTTACAATCGTGGAATCTGTTGCCTGCGATTGGTAGCACCGAAAGATACGTGAAAGGAAGTAATATTTCTTTCACTGCTAAAGTTAAAATTTTTTAAAAAGAATGAGAAACTTTTTTGGGATTAAGTTAGTGAATTTACAGAGTGAAGCTAAGAATGAGATGGTCGCCAAACAGATACAAATGACGTCTATTTGAGAGTATTTATTTGTGTTGAAATGTTATGAACTGAATGGCAGGAGTCATCATATATGTATCTCGTAAAAATATGCGCGGAAGTTTATGAAATGTTAATTCCAAGGCCTTTCTTTTTTCTGTGTAGCTTCGTAACTTGTTTTTATTTTATCTCCAAACTCATTACAGGTCCAGAATGAGATTTTCACTCTGCAGCCGAGTGTGCACTGATATGAAACTTCCTAGCACATTAAAACTGTGTGCCGGACCGAGACTCTAACTCGGGACCTTTGCCTTTCGCGGGCAAGTGCTCTACCAACTTTTTTTTTTTTTAAATTTTGTTCGTTGTTGATCGGTGCGTTTGGTCGTTGCGGACGTCACATGACATGCGTTAAAGTTCGTTTTGTTGATCGGTCCACGTAGTTTTTGTGTTACAGAGGCCAACCAGCACTCTGACCGAACACGCTGAGCTACCTGCCGGCTAACCAACTGAGCTATCCAAGCACGACTCATGCCCCTCCCTCACAGATGGAAGAGCACTTGCCCGCGAAAGGTAAGGTCCCGAGTTAGAGTCTCGGTCTGGCACACAGTTTTAATCTGAATGATTATAGGTCCCTCACTGATGAAGTAAGAAGAAAAGGTTGCATCCTTACTTTGAACAAGGAGAATTTTTAGCCAAACGGCTAGCTACGCAAAGCTAAGCAGCAAAGATATTTCAGAATCCTTGTAGAACTATTTTCATGAGTTGAAAGATCGTATGTTTGTCGTCATCTGTAAAACTCCATGAATGACGAAGAGTTTGAGAAGACAGAATGCTAATATTCAACTTAATAAAGATTTGTCTCTACGATGATTGTTTTCTAATATATTATGCTTCTTACAGGTATGTCTACATCTACATACATACTCCGCAATCCACCATACGGTCCGTGGCGGAGGGTACCTCGTACCACAACAAGTATCTTCTCTCCCTGTTCCACTCCCATACAGAACGAGGGAAAAATGACTGCCTATATACCTCTTTACGAGCCCTAATCTCTCTTATCTTTTCTTTGTGGTCTTTCCGCGAAATGTAAGTTGGCAACAGTAAAATTGTACTGCATTCAGCCTCAAATGCTGGTTCTCTAAATTTCCTCAGTAGCGATTCACGAAAAGAACGCCTCCATTCCTCTAGAGACTCCCACCCGAGTTCCTGAAGCATGTCCGTAACACTCGCGTGATGATCAAACCTAGCAGTAACAAATCTAGCAGCCCGCCTCTGAATTGCTTCTATGTCCTCCCTCAATCCGACCTGATAAGAACCCCAAACGCTCGATCAGTACTCAAGAATAGGTCGTATTAGTGTTTTATAAGCAGTCTCCTTTACAGATGAACCAAATCTTCCCAAAATTCTACCAATGAACCGAAGACCACTATCCGCCTTCTCCACAACTGCCATTACATGCTTGTCCCACTTCATATCGCTCTGCAGTGTTACGCCCAAATATTTAATCGACGTGACTGTGTCAAGCGTTACACTACTAATGAAGTATTCAAACATTACGGGATTCTTTTTTCTATTCATCTACATTAATTTACATTTACTTATATTTAGAGTTAACTGCCATTCTTTACACCAATCACAAATCCTGTCCAAGTCATCTTGTATCCTCCTACAGTGACTCAACGACGACACCTTCCCGTACACTACAGCATCATCATCAAACAGCCGCACATTGCTATCCACCCTATCCAAAAAATCATTTATGTAGATGGAAAACAACAGCGGACCTATCACACTTCCCTGGGGCACTCCAGATGATGTCTCACCTCCGATGAAAACTCACCATCGAGGACAACGTACTGGGTTCTATTACTTAAGAAGTCTTCGAGCCACTCACATATTTGGGAACCAATCTGATATGCTCGTACCTTAGTATGTCGGTATAATTTCAATATCTGTACTGCATTAAACAAAAGTCAGACAACAAAGAAGGTTATTTTATGTTGTTATTGTGATCTTCAGTCCAGAGACTGGTTTGATGCAGCTCTCCATGCTACTCTATCCTGTGCAAGCTTCTTCATCTCCCAGTACCTACTGCAATCTACATCCTTCTGAACCTGCTTACTGTATTCATGTCTTGGTCTCCCTCTACGATTTTTACCCTCCACACTGGCCTCCAATACTAAATTGGTGGTCCCTCGATGTCTCAGAACATGTCCTACCAACCGATCCCTTCTTCTAATCAAGTTGTGCCACAAATTTCTCTTCTCCCCAATCCTATTCAATACTTCCTCGTTAGTTATGTGGTCTACCCATCTAAGCTTCAGCATTACATTTCGAAAGCTTCTATTCTCTTCTTGTCTTGTCTAAACTATTTTATGTAAAAACCGGAATTATTTAGAGAAATTAACGTCAGTTCCTATAAAATCTTAATAAAACGTCTCACACTTACACTGATTTGCCAAAACGTATGACAACTGCTCGTCGTGACTCTGGATTGCCACCTGGTGGCGTTGCAGGCACGTGACGCGGTAACAAAAGTATGTAATTGGAGCAGATACGGACGGGGGATCACCCTACCGAAGATCCGGGCTGCAAATGGGGAAATCCATTGAGATATGCGACTCTGGCAAAGGGCAGATTATTATTACGCAGAGCCTTTAAACGAGTATCTCGAAAACGTCGAAGCTGGTCGAATCTTCAGGTGCTGCTGTCGTGAGCATCTATGGGAAGAGGCAGGAGGAGAGTGAAACTACCACTAGGCGGTAAATGGTTTGACGTCTACGAATCTTCGCAGAACATGGGCTTCGGAGGCTTCAGATGGTGATCTGTGGCATCTCTACCAAAAGAGCACAATGCTGGTGCACGGACAAGTGTTTCGGAGCACGCCTTTCATCGTACATTGTTGAACATGGAGCTCCGTAACTACGACGTCAGTTACGACTGCAGCGGGTATGGGACCATCGGGATTCGACCGTCGATCAATGGAAACGTGTTGACTCTTCGGGTGAATCTCATTTTTGCTGTACTAGGTCGATGGTCGTCTCCACAAAAGCATCTAAGTGAGCGGCGGCTCGAAACGTGCAACGCGCCACGGACTCAGCCTCGTGGACACTATATTATGCTATGGGAGACGTTCTCCTGCACTTGCATGGGTGGTAGTAATCGAAGATACTGCGAACCACATGCATCCCTTCATGCTTGATGTCTTCCCGGAAGCAATGTCATTTTTTAGAATTATACCTGGGGAACATTGTAGTGAACTCATGTTGATAATTTAGCGACCAAATTCGCCTGATGGGTTCCAACCCATTTGGGTCACTATCGGGCACCATCACCGCGGACGCAAATCGCCCGTTATTTACTCGAGTTGCATGACGAGTGTGTAGATATCTAATGCCACGTATCTCCACAAACCTACGATCACACTGTTGGATCCCTGACAGGCAGAATCGATGATTCTTTTTGTTCCAAAGACAGATAAACGAGCTATTAATCAGGTGGTAATAATGTTTTGGCTCGCCACCGCATCGTTGAGGAATCTTGATAAAGCTAAATGCTTCCTTACGTAAATTGAAAGGGGAAGGGGGGAGAAAGGAAAGCAAAGGAAAGGAAAGGAATTATTGATATCGGATGAATCAGGACGTTGTTCAACATCAGCGGCGACGAGTGAAAATGTGTGTTGGACCGGGATTCGAATCAGGGATCTCCTGCTTACTAAACAGTTGCACTAACCACTGCGCCATCCGGACGCATTACTCATCGCACATCCGCGGGCTATCTTGGTATACGTCTTGGTTGATCCATAATCCCACCTAGCGCCACCTGACTGCAGTCCTTACCCATGTCCTCCATGTCCGCAGCTCGTGGTCTGGTGGCCGCTGGCACGGTAGCGCAGCGTGTCCGGTCAGAGGGTTGCTCGCAAAAAAAAGTATCGACCACGGGTGTCTTGCGACGTCCGCCCAGACCAAACGCAACGAACAATACCGAACAAAACGGAAAAAAGGCTGTCTCTGGATCACGGGGTCCCGGGTTCGATTCCCAGCCCGATTGGGGATTTTCTCTGGCCGGAGACTGGGTGTCTTGTGTTCTCGTCATCATCATTCTTGACAGTGGCTAAATTTGACTCAGTAAAGAAATTGGACTGTGTGAAAAATTGGGATTTTATATGGGCGCTGATGACCGCGCAGTTGAGCGCCCAACAAAACAAAACATCATCATCATGTACTCGATGCTCGCTACTAAGAGATTCCCACAGGAGGTCGGACGTAATCATGCATCCGCACTGAATGTGATGCATCCATTGCCCATCGAGGTGAATCAGTTATATGAAGGCTTCCTGCAAAACTGGTATTTTGTCTTCTGCTCCTGTGGGTGCGATGCGCTAAATGACTCACAAGCCAACAAAAACAGCAATTTACTGAAGAACTGTAACTCTAACGTTTAGAAAAAGAACGAGTAATCAGTATAACGTTTCAAACTGTTTATCACTTTTTCATATGACCACATGTAAAAACGGTAAGCATCAGATTTATACTGGAAATATCGCTGGTCTAGTGGCTAGTTTTGCTGTCTCTGGATCACGGGGTCCTGGGTTCGATTCCCAGCCGGGTTGGGGTGTTTGTGTCATCATCTTTCTTGACATTGGCTAAATTTGACTGAGTAAAGAAACTGGACTGTGAAAAATTGGAACTTTATATGGGCGCTGATGACCGCGCAGTTTAGCGCCCAACAAAACAAAACATCACCATCATCATCATCATGTACTCCATGCTCGCTACTAAGAGATTCCCAGAGGAGGTCCGACGTAATTATGCATCCGACTGAATGTGGTGGATCTACTGGCCATCGAGGTGAATCAGTTATATGAATGCTTCCTGCAAAACAAGTATTTCATCTTCTACTCCTGTGGGAGCGATGCACTAAATGACTCACAAGCCAACAAAAACAGCAATTTACTGAAGAACTGTAACTCTAACGTAATCAGTATAATGTTTCAAACTGTTTACCGCTTTTTCATATGATCACTTGTAATAACGGTAAGCATCAGATTAACACTGGAAATATCGGAGAAATTAGGTTAACTGTATTGCTACACGCGAGTCGTTTAGTTGTTAAAATAAATGCTTTATTTCAGCTACGATGGAGAAAAATTCTAAGTGTGAGCTAGACTTCGGATAGTCATATGAAGTCATATGAGTTATACGTTGGTTTCAACGTTTAACACGGTACAGGCAGCGGTGCGCGCGGTCTCTGTGTGTCAGAGATCAGAAATGAGCTCCGCATACTCGCTTCAAACTCGCCAGCGAGTCCTGTGACGTCATCCCTGAAGTCGACGTCTCCGTGTGCCCGTAAACTCTTGAGTCTCCCCCCGCAGCCAACTCGTCGCCTGAATATGTTGTGGACTCGACCCGCGAAGGAAGGCGAGCGAGTACACAAGTTCCCAAGTACAACGGTGGACTGGCGGTATTCCCGCTACACACGCAACCGCTTTGAAAGAAATTTCCGCCATTAAACTGTAAATTGCTATTTACTTATTTCACACAATCGTGATTTCCCCTTTACAGACATTCTGAAGTGCAAGCTGAAATGTCACAAAATGCACGACGTGACTCAATGACAGCCAATTTAGCGACTGATCGGTTAACAGTGGATATTGTTCAGTTTATCAGTTTTCGTCTGACGTAGCACATATGTTTTCTCACGGTGCAGGCGGAAGAAACAAGAATACAACCGTTTTGAATGTTTTTCGTCTGAACGGCGGACTATAGCGTGAAACTTATTCCTGGTATCACTCATCCTCTTATGGAACAGATTTGCAGTTGTGTACGTTGCATCAATTAATATTCGTCTCACAAAATAAAGCTTCGTTAAAGACCATCTGATCCCGACAATCGGTCATTTCGCCTTAGCTTGTGGTTACAGTTGCTCTGATACCGGTGGATTCCACCGACGAGCGACAACGGCCGGACACGGCCGAACTTTTCAAATAGGTACGTGACTACGTGCGCGGTCACACTACAGCCGACATCTCACGAACGTACAGATTTCGGACGATAATCGATGAAATTCAAATCGGTTTCTTTTCTTCGGTCAAACTGGCCGACGTTCTCGAACACGAAATATGGAGCGTGGGAAACTGATAAGTTTAGTCCCAGAAAGAGAGCGTTTGTGGCATCCTGGGGATGAAAATATCACAATCCGGATATAGTTTGGGGTCCATGGACTGAAATCGCAGGTTTATTCAAAACCTCAAATAGGCAAAAACTTTATTGGAAACTTTAGACATAGGTAATAATCTCAAAAAGGAATTATTTCCAGTGAAAAGGGTGTCGTATGTTATATGCTTATAGCTACTGTACTGGAACTTTTTTGTGGTAGGTTGTCATTAGTTGTCTATAAATTATTATTATTACTGCTTACAGGCGTTTTTGTACCAGTAGGGTAATGATTCTGTTAATATGATGTGGTTTCTAAATGTAGTGTACGGTATGTACATCCACTTTTAAGTGCTTTAAGTTTTCAGAGTATCTTATGGTTACACTTTGTGATTTCTTGCAGTCGTGTGCTAAATGACAGTCATTGAAGTTTAATTGACGTACGTCTGCACAACTTTAAATAAATACACCGAAACATAGTGTTTTTAATTTACTTTTCAGGGTTACCACGTATTATCTCGAGTTATGTAACAAAACATTTCTCCCGTCTCATAAGTTAGTAAAACTTGTCTGATTATTCCGATAACAGAGGACAGGGCGTGTAGTACTCGCCGCGGCCGGCCGGTGTGGCCGAGCGGTTCTAGGCGATTCAGTCTAGAAACGCGTGACCGCTACGGTCGCAGGTTCGAATCCTGCCTCGGGCATGGATGTGTGTGACGTCCTTAGGTTAGTTAGGTTTAAGTAGTTCTAAGTTCTAGGGGACTGATAACCTCAGATGTTAAGTCCCATAGTGCTCAGAGCCATTTGAACGAGTACTCGCCGCGTTCATTCCGAGACAGGAAAGATCATTCAGATGCATTCGGCGTCTCTTTAGTAGCAGAAGCTGCTATACGGTAGAGTACTCGTATCCAAGCACAGAGGCGTCGTGGTATCCACCTCACCCTAAGAGGTTAAAATTTAAGCCCCATCTTATTCTATTACTCGCTCCTGTGAACGGGAACGCGTTATGCATGTCTTGGAGTCACTCACGTCCATCTAGAATTTTTTTTACTGAGTTTAACGAAGGCGATGTTGGCCTGATGTATTCGACGATGCACTTTGGCTACACTATCTAAAGGATCGTAGAGAAGTACCAAATTAAGATGAACCTGAAGATGCATAAATAAGGTGAAACGCGTAGTTGAAAAGTAAAAAACTAAGATTTCAACCAAGATGTGTTTTCAACTAATACTTTAAATTTAACGTAGATCATACGTAGAATAGATTCTAACCTAACGTAACCTCCTTGAACCTGCCAAAAACTGACGAAGGATATCGGACGCACTATGATCATGCTGTCGGCCGATGTTATAGGGCGACCTCTGGCGACGGTGTCTGGCGACCGTTGTCGGTGCCACTGTAAACGCATCATTTTCAGTGCTACTTTACAGCAGCAAGATCGTGTTATCTTCCTTACCGACAATAAGTCGCGAGTAGCCTTACATTGCTGCATGCTTCAGTGAGACTGCGAGTCGACGAGCAGGAAGAGAACACAGCACCACAATTATCGGACGCGTCATAGTCCCAGAACAACAGCGGGAACAAAGGAAGTCCGTTAACAGTATACAACCCGCAACATTTGACTCGTACCAGCCCCGTTTCTGATCTCTAATACTAAGGCCAGTATTACATTATCAAATTTTTTGTCCAATACCTTTGTCAAATATCTTCGACAAAGAAATTTGATGGTGTAATAGGGAACTTTGTCAAATGTCGTCAAATATTTGATCAAATCTAGGACCTCGCTGTAGATTTGATCAAAGAAGTTGCTTGTCTTCTGTTCACTGCAATGTGACATTTTACCACGTGGAGCGCTAGCATCGCTGATTCGTTGCAGCGTCTGTCATCTGTAGTGTTTTCATATACACTGCCGGTAAATACAATTGGTGTGTAACGACAACTACAAAATTAATACAGATGTATAAAGCTGATGAGGCGCTTTACAACGTGAGGCATCCTAAATATAAAAATATATTAAGAAGATTGGAGACCTGACCGAACCTAACTCTCTCCTGTAGCAAGGACTCTGAGTGTTACAGTGAGCCTGTCTTCTGCAGATATAGCAGTTCTTAAGTGAGTATCGTGCTTTGTGATATGAGGATGCACTTCACTGAGCACATACAGAAATGTATGCTCATCCATTCATAAGTAATTGATGTGCGACTCGACGTCCTCCACTATAAGCTCGTGTATCAAGTTTTGTTGAATGCTTTTATTGTGTCGTCGTAAAACCCACGGCTTCACACAGATACGTTTCTTTTTTTTCCCGCATCTCTTCCGCAGGTGCACACAGTGCAACTGTGGTACATGCAACTGCTGCGCTTCATAACAAGTTGTTGTTGTCTGCCATCTTGAACTTGTACGAAAAATATGATGACAGTGTAATACCCCTTTTTAGCGCCACGTCATAGTTCTCTGTCAAATATATTTGGCGAATATTTGGTCACGTCTTTGATCAAATCTTTGATAAAGAAATCTGATAATATAATACCAGGAAGGGAAGATCATGCAGTGAGCAGATCTGGTGTCTGAGAACATTATTAACAACGAGAAAGTCCAGAAACACCACAGTAACATTTGTTGATTTCAAGAAGGCTTACGATTCCATAGACAGAGAAACAATTTTTAATACACTAGAAGAAATGAAGATAGACAATAAGACCAGAAAACTAATTCAGGAAACATTAACAAATACAAAGTCAAAAGTGAAGTTCATGGGCGAGATCTCAGAATCTTTCGAAATCAAGACAGGAGTGAGACAGGGAGATGGCCTGTCACCCATTTTATTTAACGCTGTTTTAGAGAAAATAATCAGAACGTGGGACAAAGGAGTCAATAGGGTAAAGATGGGGAGAGAGAAAAATAGAACCGTCAACATAAAATGTCTGGCCTTTGCCGACGATATAGCCATCATTACAAATGACAGAAAAGAAGCCAGAGAAGCCCTAGAGATATTGCATGAAATCGCAGCCAGAGCAGGACTACAAATATCATATGAAAAAACACAGTACGTGGACACAAAATCTGCAGACAGAAGCCTATTGATAACAAAGTACGGAAAAATAACACAAGTAGAAAGTTTCAAATACCTGGGAGAGATTATACAGAAACCAGGACTGAATTCAACAGCCAATGAAGAAAGGGCTACAAAACTACAAAAAGCATACAGACTTACATGGAACCATTACAATAAAAGAAATATTTCCACCGATGCCAAATTAAGACATTACAAAAAAGTAGTCTTACCTGAGGCCTTGTATGCCTCAGAAACAACAGTAATCAGAGGAAGAACTAAAATCAAGGAAATGGAAAAGCAAGAGAGGAAAATTCTGAGAAAGATCTATGGGCCAGTTCAGAGACAGGGGATCTGGATAAAGAGACCAACAAAGGAATTGTACAAACAGGCAGAGACAGTTACAGACAATATCAGAAAAAGAAGGGCAAAATTCTATGGGCACATTCATAGGATGAATGAAAATAGGCTGACCAAGAAGATTTTTAACATAGTGGTGACGAATAAGGTGAAAACTAACTGGGTAAAGGAAACCATGGAAGACCTTAAAAATCTTAACATGTCTACAGAAGAAATATCAAACAGAGGAAAATACAGAGAAAAAATCAACAAACATAAATTCGATGAAACACCAAAAGAGGAGAAAGCAGGAAGGAAGTGGACAGAAGAGAGGAAGAAGAAGCACAGTGAATTTATGAGAGGTTTTTGGGAAGAGAAAAGAAAGAGACAGAAAAAAGTGCCATGAATTTGAAATGCACCAATTTATGTACCATATTGTCATTGTGAATATTGATTGTGTTTTAACGCTCTCCTCAATGGGGAATTAACGACCTAATAAGCATCTCTGATCTGAGCTAAGCCGTTAACGGACTTGGGAGGTGCAACAGCCGACGTGCCGTTGTGTAACTGCGGACGCAACCTTCCGGGTAGCGGACGTACTAGCCGCCCGGCGCACCGCCGCTGTCAAAGGGACGCTGGGAAGGCGGATATGGACGGCGCGAAGCGTGCGAACTGCCGAGGCAGCAGCGCGGGCGGTCCATAAAACAGAAGGAGGGAAAAAAAAAACAAGCGGCGGCGGCCGGGCGGCGCGTCGCACGTCGTTTGCGGCGGGCTTATCAGCCGCCCTGCCGTTTCTGTATGCTGTGTCGGGAAGGGAGAGGTCTACGGGGTTCCGCGAAAAAGGGAAGTCGCAACTCCTACTGATAAACGATTCCAGCCATTATTCGTCTCCGTTCTCGTGTCTCGCCAGCTCGCCTAAAAACTACGTCTGTCCGGAGAGGAAATAACGGACGCGCAGGAGACACAGCGTGGCACAAGGAAAGGGAAAAAAATGTGAAGTAACCCTGAGTCCATATAAATAAAAATGTAAATGTTCGTTTGTTCAAAATCGTTTGTCTCCAAAGATCATGAGCGACTGCTTTGACTGGCTTTTGTTTGTAGTTACTAGGTTATGAAATAGGTACCTAAAAACAAGCCTGCATTAGAATGCAACGTTGTGTCAACATTTATCATGGGCTTTTGGAGAAAAACGATTTCGAACAAACACACACAAATTATACGTATAAGGTAGTTTCCCGACTTGATAGACCACAAGTGTCCCGTATCAAACTGTTCGCCTCAACTTGCTACCTCAGTATGCTGCCTCAAATTGGCCTACAGAAACTACGTTAGCTACAGCGCATGCGCGTCGAGAGAGTTTCTCAACATCCTCGCGCTCTCTTCGCACAAACCAATAGTTCAAGAGAAAAAAAAATTAATAGGACCTTTGTTTGTAGGAAATTTAATATAGTTTAATTTTGTACTGCGACACACTTTCGCTGCAGAGTGCGGTTTTTGAGTTATTCAAGAAAAACTGGAATATGGCGTAAGTCCATACGAAGTTTTTTGTTCAGAAACACTAATACTATCGCCCCTCAAAGCATGTATCTTTGCCCCTGACTCACCCAGTATTAATAGGGAAATGTTAAATGTGTAAACAATTACATATCGCATATATTTAGAAAGACAGGTGTATAAAACATACACGTTATCCAAGGAAACGCCGTGTCAAAATTTCGAAGCATTCGGTCAAAAAATTTCCGAGATTTGCGATAAGGAATATTTCCGGTTTTTATATAAGTTCGTTTCTGCAAAATTCAAATCTCCCAAAGTTCTTCAAGGATTGTCTTGCAATTTTGACGCAACGTTGCATTCAAATTCTCAAACGCTTTTTACATCTACTGGACCGCTATCTCGTATATATGTAATAAAAGGGGAAACGTTATAAATGTGTAAATGTTGGTCTGTTGAAAATCGTTAAATTTGAAAGTTCTTGACTGATTTCTTTGAAATTTTGACACAACGTTGACTTCTAATAAAGCGGTATTTTTAGGTATGTGATTCTTCGTTGTATGTATTTCTTAATACACGTGATATCGTCGTCGGCTGATACTTGTATCCGAGTTTTCATTTCTCTACTGAGATTTCCTTATTTCACCGTTCAGGCGTTGATGGCTTAGCAATCCAATCCTAGCGTGGAACAGGCGGCCACAGACATTACAGCTGATTGAAGGTGGAGGGCGTGGCTGACCCCGGAGGAATTTACGTCTCCGGCGTTTGTCATCCTCCATTCTTCGACGTTCCAGCTCAAAATTTTGAAGAGCATTTGAGATGACTGAGCGCCAGCGACTTCGGTCTTCTGCTATTGTGGACCAGTTACTCGGATCGATGAATATGAATATATATAGGCAAAACATCTTTAGCAAAAATCTCATAATGTACCTTTCCGATTCACTTCAAATTTTTGTACGTTACTCTAACAAAGGTTTAACCAGATGTAGGCTATATAATTTTTAAGATATATACTTTAAAGTTGTCAGCAGAGATGATGATTGTATTTACGGCTTTTTGGTTTATGATTAAAATGCTACTGCAGAAACTGAATTTGCAATAACAATAAACAAGGCCCAAGGTCAGAGAGAGGGATGAGGAGAAGGTGGAGAGAAGAATAGCAGGAAGTTGACACAGAAAACGGGAAGACGGAGGTGCAAAGAGAAAGGGGGGAGCAGATGATGGACTGAGAGAGGGCGAGAGAGAAGGGGGCAGGAGTAATTGGAGAAAGAGGGGGTGGCGAGGAGAAGATGGACAGAGAGAGAGAGGGAAGGACGAGGCGGAAATGACAAAGAAAGGGGGAGGGGGAAACGGACAGAGGCAGGTGAGAGAAGGAAATTAGGACATGTATCCAGTCCCATGAATATCAAGAGCTCAGATGGAAACGCAGTTCTAAGTAAAGAAGGGAAAGCAGAAAGGTGGAAGGAGTATATAGAGGGTCTATACAAGGGCGATGTACTTAAGGACAATATTATGGAAATGGAAGAGGATGTAGATGAAGATGAAATGCGAGATATGATACTGCGTGAAGAGTTTGACAGAGCACTGAAAGACCTGAGTCGAAACAAGACCCAGGAGTAGACAACATTCCATTAGAACTACCGACGGCTTTGGGAGAGTCAGTCCTGACAAAACTCTACACATCTGGTGAGCAATATGTATGAGACAGGCGAAATAGCCTCAGACTTCAAGAAGAATATAATAATTCCAATCCCAAAGAAAGCAGGTGTTGACAGATGTGAAAATTACCGAACTATCCGTTTAATAAGTTACAGATGCAAAATACTAACACGAATTCTTTACAGACGAACGGAAAAACTGGTAGAAGCCGACCTCGGGGAAGATCAGTTTGGATTCCGTAGAAATATTGGAACACCTGAGGAAATACTGACCTTACGTCTTACCTTAGAAGAAAGATTAAGGAAAGGCAAACATACGTTTCTAGCATTTGTAGACTTAAGAGAAAGCTTTTGACAATGTTGGAATACTCTCTTTCAAGTAAACAACACACTACAAAAGAAACTAAAACTTTATGAAAATAAAACACTTGGGCTACATTAGTTACGGAAGCACACACCATACCAGCACCAACAATTTACCCCCGTTTGAATTCTCTTAGCTCCGACAAAGAACACTCCTAACTATACAGAACATTGTTCTGACCGCGACTGACGCAACGTTTTGAGGACATTGCGCAGGTGTCGTCCTCAAATAAACAGTGCCACCTGCAGGCTTGTATAGCATCTGCATTATGTTCAACCAAGCCTTTTCTTTTCTGTATTGTATTTCAATTTCCCATCGGGGCGGGCTGTTCAACCAAGCCTTTCTCGCTGTATTTATATTTTTGTCCAGCCCCTCTATTTCAGGCCGGAGTTGGGTTGCCAGGAGGTAGGCTTTATCCGGGCGTGTCTGGCTGGTTACTGCCCGGCCAAATAAATACAAGTCCGGTATTTGTTTGGCTTTTTAGTGATGAAGTAGAGAACGAACTACTAGGCTCGTTGCAGCCGAATGACGTAAGCACCAGAAATGAGCGTAAGGAGGAACAAGGAGATATACCATAAGGATTCAGTATACAGATACACAGACGAACGTTATTCTAACGTCTGTGGCATGTATGTTTCTTCGTAGGCCGAACGAGCCTAACGCACAGTATGACAACCACGCTACGAGCTTAGCGTACAAGGCAAAGTAGATTGTGCCGATCGGTCATGCATCGCGCCCCTGTCTCTCCTAGCCTAGAGCGACTGTATAGGGAGAGAGTGGCCAACCGGACGATACGGCGGCCATTTTTCTGCCAAACTGCGGGCGGGACTTTTGAATGGCCAGTAGTGGAGTACACACTCACCGAATCAAAAGCACAAGACAATATGTCGAAATCATTCGTTAAATGCCTTTCTTTACTTCTATAATATACTCATAGTAGCCTACTACGTACAGCATAGGAAAATTTGATACAGTGGCTGTAAAAATTAATCGTTACTTGCATTTATCTCCTTTACAGTTCGTTTACTAGACATTGCAATGAAAGTAACGTAAATAAAAAAAATAGTGTATAGCATTTGTTTTGTAGCGGAAGTGCATAACGCTAAAGATTTAACGTACCTGTATTACGTCAGATGAATGAAAGTAGTAAGCAGTTGTTTGCTTGTGACATGCAAAAAGTGTGAGACGTATTAGTACTTCTTGTCAGGTCTTCAAAATTTTTGCATGTCGCAAGTAAACAACGGCTTACAAATATACTAAATACATCTCGTAGACAAACGAAAAAGATTACAAAAATCAGGTAATGTTAAACGTAGGCTACCGTAATAACGACCAAATATAACAAGAAAACGACCGTATCCCTTCTACCCACAGTAAGTAGGCCTATTAAAAACTGTCTTCAAGAGTACCTACAATTATTTACTACGAATAAATGTTTCAGCAACCACGACAACTGCGGAAAACTTGCTTACAAGTTGCCTGCGTCAACAGTCAGGCAATAATATTGAAACCAAAATAATGCCTAGTGTTCTGATTCGGAACGAAATGAAGTTTGACGCTATAAAGTCGAATAAGCATGGCACAACAATTACAGGAACTTTCCGTTTCCAGCTAGGACTGTCAGATATTGGCTTCAGAAAAGCTTGTGATGCTACCAGTATGCACGAACTGTTAAAGAAATAAGAGCTTAAAATGCAGTAAATTGTAATAGGCCTATCTGTTTTGCGTAACTAAAAATATTTAAAAAAACTGACACCTTAAAATCAGAGTTCTCTGAGCAACTCGTATTTAAGATCTCAAACGCTAATTACGTACTAAAAACGATATACAACTAATCGAACATGCATGCACAACGCACAACAAGTCTCTCAATAATTCAAATACCCTTTAATCGTTTCCAAGTCCTCTGAACTTCAATTCAACTCAAAAGCACGGCGAACATAGGAAGCGGGAGAAACGTTTGGCAGAAAAATGGCGCCAAAGCTAATCAACCAATCACGGGCAACTTCACCTATGGCCACTCTCTCTGTATACAGGCTCAACAATAAGTGGTGAAGTTGCCATTATAATTGGCAAATTATAAGGCAAATTACCGATTTTGTTAGTGTAAGCACATTAAGTTAGTCTCGCAAAAAACTGACTGTTACTGATAGTTCAATATCCAAATGACTCTGCTCGTACTTGAAATAGGTTGTTCGACTTTTAGGGGAAAATGTCCAGCTAAATGCAACGCCAAGGCCAGCTTTTTGACTTTTGGACCTGACAGCCCTAGGCCGAAGGTGGTTCCGTGACGATTCGGGGATGTTTTTCGTACCATGACTTGAGCCTACTCATTCAGATGATACTAAGCGTGAACCAGGATGTTTATTTCAACGTTCTCGGTGGCCGAGCGTCGCCATTACGTCTACATCTTCTTAGTGACTTTGCTGTGCACTCTCGGGTCTGCCAAGATACAACAGCCGCGTTCAAAGGGCTCCATGTATACGTTACTGGTCTAACGAACACTCGGACGCCCTATCGCACCTCGGCGTGCCCACTGAATCACCTGATCGTAAGCCCGTAGAAAATCACTGGAACTGCTTTGAACAGTGGATCAAGCTAGCAACCAACACCCTCGCAATTTGGTAGATTTATGGAACCTTGTCCATGAGTTACGGGATATCTGAATAAATTTACAGTCTCTCTTCCTTGTCAACGTGAGCCCATTTTCAAGTCTTAGAGCCAGTGTTACAAGGTATTAGTGTGATGTCTCCTGAGAATGACTAGCTTTTGTCTAGCTTGTTTATTAAAGACAGCTGCACGCAATGCTAAGAACGCATTTTCCTCTGTCGTTAGCATACATTTCGCTTTTCTCTTCTTACTGTATCAGTTTAATTAAAACAGGCATTAACTTGAATTTTTGTTGCAACATAACTGTATACATCCTAGCCTCTCTCTCACCTGCGAGCTGATTGTTCACACTTACATCCAAAGAGCTGTAAAAGGAAGTATGGAAGATTACGGTTTAATGGTATGCGTCAAGGTCATTAGTGACGGAGCGCAAACTCGGGTAGGACAAGGATTGTGAAGGCAATCGAGAGTTTACTTTTCAAACTATCATCTCTACATTTCATCATCATCATCATCAGTCAATTCAATCATTAAATGATGTGGCCTCTTCGAGCCGTGGATTAAGGTAGGCTTTCAGCAGTCTTCTCCAAGTGGGACGGTCTTGGGCCGTTCTCTGCTAGGTATTAACAGCGATCTTCTTGATGTCTTTGTCCCATCTGTCTAGTGGTCTTCCTCTAGGCCTCCGGTGCTCTCTCGGACTCCACTCCAGTACTAGCTTCGTCCATCTGTTGTCTTCTTGCGACGTAGCCAGCCCACTTCCGTTTCAAGGAACCTAAGATGTGTTTAACCTTCGTCACAGACCGGGTGTCATCTGCGCTTTTCCTATCCTTTCTGGTGTAGCCCAGCATTGATCTCTCTATGGCTCTCTGTGCTGTCCTAAGTTTCCCTTCTGTAAATGAGTTCAGTGTCCATGTCTCGCAACCATACGCCATCACACGAAGAATGCATTGATTAAATACTGTTTTCTTCAGATTTACTGGCATTTTTGATCTGAATTCTGTTGAATTCTTCCCAAATGCTTGCCAGCCAAGCTTGATGCGTCGATAGATTTATGGCCTTATGTCTCCCTTCATATATATAATCTGGCCAAGGTAGACATATCCACTGACCTCTTCTAGTAGACTGTCCTTGACTTTCACATCTCCAGCTGGGACCCATTTGTTAGACATTACTTTGTCTACATATATCTTAAGCATATTTGAGAATTTGTTGATAACTCAAATGTGGTTCGCCTGGTTGAGATTTTAACCCTACCCCACTCATAGTCAAGTTCTTTCGGAATATAGTGATAACACACGATCCAGTAACATTAATATGGCCACTGCCTACGTCCGACGTCAACACGCAATAACCACTCACAGACGGCAGGTGGCAACTCTAGCAATGGAGGGTATTTAAAGCGTGTCGTTGTCGTGATGTGGAAAGGAGCGATTTATCGGACGTCCAAAAGGGCTTGACCATTGGCTTCCGGACCAGAGGTGGAAGCATTTCCGAAATGGTTAACTCTGTAAAGTGTTCGCGTGCTGCCGTGGTTAAAGTATACCGTGCATGGCAAAATGTTGCCCTCCGAAACCAGCAGCGAGGCAACTGCAGTGCTCCACCGTCCATTGATGACAAGGATGAACGACGGCTGCGGAGGTGTGTACGGGCGAACAGACGTCCAACTCTTCACCAACTGACCGCCTAGATGCACCCGTTTATTCGAGATGCCCACAGCGCTAGCAATCACACGCACCTTAACCCTTCTGTCATCCATCATCATATCATGCATTTTATCAATGATTTCTGGAGTCGTAATCTCTACAAGGCGTCCAGAACGTTCAGCATCACTTGTGCCCATATGGCAACTCCAAAAATTTTGAAACCACTTATAAACTGTTCTAATGGAAGGTGCAGAGTCACCGTAATGTTTATCAAGCATCTCTTCCGTCTCCTGAGGCGTTTTGCCTTTCATAAAGTAATGTTTAATCACCACACGATTTTTTGACAATCAGAGTGACATCCTTGATTCACACGAATGCCAGACACAAAGAAACAGACCAATAAGGCTGCAACTTGGTGTGATTTCTTTCCAAAGATGCTACAAAATAAACATGACCTCGATACGCGGCGGTGGTGTCTTCTCTCGGACTTTGCACGGACTTTTCAAACGCCCTTCGTAGAAATGTGCCCTTAATATTCAGCATTCTCCTGCTGCACACATTTCAAAACTTTCCATTCCTTTCTTGTCTGTACTCTTTATCCTTCACATTCCAGAGAAATACTTCCTGAGAAGAATTCGTCTCTGCTAAAACAATATTCGATTTTAAGATGTTTCTCTTTTTAAGGAAAGTTTTTGTTGCTACTGAAAGCCTACATTTTACATCCTCTTGGTTTCTGCTAATGTAAACATGTTGCTTTTACTCCTTTAAATATCTAGTTTTCTAATCTAACTCTCTCAGCGTCATCTGATTACACTCTTTTTAAAATTTTGTTGATGTTATATTTGCAACGTAATTTCAGAACACTATTCATTCCGTTCAACTCTTCTCCTATCTCTCTGTTGTCTCCCAGAGAATTACAGCACCATTGGCTAACCTTGTTATATTTTAATTATTTCTGAATTTTTATTTAGTTTTTGAATGGTTTTAGCAGACCTAAAACGTTTGATACGCTATCAGTCGACTCTGAGAAGGCGCATTTACGTTTCTTTTGCCTGTATCCTCATTATCCAAATATGCGGGTCCCTTTTTCTGTGCCACAGTCAGATGCCTTTGTCCATCTCGTCCCGTGTTCCCATTTAGCGAGGCAGAATTGGTATTTTTACGACCCAGCGAAGTGTTAGCCACACAGTACCGCCTGGGGAAGTGCTAGGCTACTGAACCATTCATTTCACGACGGGAAGGGCAGTGGTGCGACGCGCGACCAATAAAAAGGAATTTTACAGCCGCCCCGCTGCCTCGCCGCTGACCTGCTTTACACAACAGTCACATTTTCTTTAAAATTTACTTTGGCCTCAAGCAATATCGACCTCATAGTTAGCAATAGCTATAACAGTACAGGCTTAATAGACATAGAGGTAAAGTAAACTAACAGAATAAGCATAATATTGTGGATAGTACACTCTACTAAGCGTGCGGTAGCGTTCTCGCTTCCCGCGCCCGGGTTCCCGTGTTCGATTCCCGGCGGGGTCAGGGATTTTCTCTGCCTCGTGATGATTGGGTGTTGTGTGATGTCCTTAGGTTAGTTAGGTTTAAGTAGTTCTAAGTTCTAGGGGACTGATGACCATAGATGTTATGTCTCATAGATGTTATGTCCCATAGATGTTATGTCCCATAGTGCTCAGAGCCATTTAAACTCTACTAAGGAGATTTAATTACAGTACAGTCATGATTACATTACACACAAGACTATTCTTAGAATGATTTCCTATGGATATTCGAGATAGATAGAGTCTTCATGTACACTGAAGTGACAGAAATCGTGAGACACCTCCTAAAATCGTGTCGGACCTCTTTTTGCAAATCAACGTGGCATGGACTCAACAAGTCGTTGGATGTCGCGTGCAGAAATAATGAGCCATACTGCCTCGATAGTCGTCCATAATTCCGAAAGTGTTGCCGTTGTAGGATTTTGTGCACGAACTGACCCCACGATTATGTCCCGGAAATGGTCAATGGAATTCATACTGGGCGATCTAGGTGGCCAATTCATTCGCTCGAATCATCCAGAATGTGTCCTCCCCCGGTAACTGAGTGGTCAGCGCGACAGAAAGTAAATCTTAAGGGCCCGGGTTCGATTCCCTGCAGGGTCGGAGATTTTCTCTGCTCAGGGACTGGGTGTTGTGTTGTCCTAATCACTATTATTTCATCCTCATCGCAAGTCGCTGAAACGCCGTCAAATCGAAAGACTTGCACCCCGCGAACGGTCTACTCGACGGGACGCCCTAGCCACACGACTTTCTAAAGAATACAGAATGTTCTTCAAACGAATCGTGAACAATCGTGGCCCGGTGACAAGGCACATTGTCATCCATAAAAAGGGCATCGTTGTTTGTAACAAGAAGTGCATCAATGGCTGCAAATGTCTCCAAGTAGACGAATATAACCATTTCAAGTCAATAATCGTCTTAGTTGGACCAGAGGATCCACGCAATTCCATGTAAACACAGCGCACGTCATTTTGGAGTCACCACTAGTTTGCACAGTGCCTTGTTAACTATCTGGCTCCATTGCTAAGTGAGGGCTGTGCTACACTCGAATCATGCCATAACTCTTACCAACTGAAATCGGGACTCATTCGGCCAGACCACAGTTTTCCAGTTGTCTACGGTCCAACCGATACGGTCACGAGCTCAGGAAAGGCGCTGCAGGCGATGCCGTACTGTTGATAAAGGCACTCGCGTCAGTCGTCTGCTGCAATGGCCCAATAGCGACAAATTTCGCTACACTGTGCTAACGGATACAATCGTCGTATGTCCCACAATGATTTCTGCGATTATTTCACGCAATGTTATTTGTCTGGTGGAAATGACAATCTCACGCCAACACCGCTACTCTCAGTCGTTAAGTGAAGCCTGCGTTGTCCGTGATGAGAGGTAATGCCTTAGATTTGGTATTCTCGGCACGCTCTTGAGGGTATGGATCTTGCAATATTGAATTGCCTAACGATTTCAGAAGTGGAGCGTTCTATGCATTTAGCTCCAACTACCGATCCGTTCAAAGTCTGTTAATTCCCCTCGTGTGGACATAATCACGTCGGAGACGAAACTTCCTGGCAGATTAAAACTGTGTGCCGGACCGAGACTCGAACTCGGGACCTTTGCCTTTCGCGGGCAAGTGCTCTACCAACTGAGCTACCCAAGCACGACTCACGCTCCCTCCTCACAGCTCTACTTCCGTCAGTTCCTCGTCTCCTACCTTCTAAACTTCACAGAAGCTCTCCTGCGAACCTTCCAGGACTAGCTCTCCTGGAAGAAAGGATACTGCGGAGACATGGCTTAGTTACAGCCTGGGGGATGTTTCCAGAATGAGATTTTCACTCTGCAGCGGAGTGTGCGCTGATATGAAATTTCCTGGCACATTAAAACTATGTACCGGACCGAGACTCGAACTCGGGACCTTTGCCTTTCGCGGGCAAGTGCTCTACGTCTGTGAAGTTTGGAAGGTAGGAGACGAGGTACTGGCGGAAGTAGAGCTGTGTAGAGGTGGCGTGGGTCGTGCTTGGGTAGCTCAGTTGGTAGAGCACTTGCCCGCAGGAAGCAAAGGTCCCGAGTTCGAGTCTCGGTCTGGCCCACAGTTTTAATCTGGCAGGAAGTTTCATATCAGCGCACACTCTTCTGCAGAGTGAAAATCTCATTCTCGAAACGTCGGAGACTTTTTCGCGTCGAATCATGAGTACAAATGACAGCTCCGCCTATGCACTGCGCGTTCATACCCTGTTTACGTGATACTACCGTTACCTGTATAAATATGAATATTGCTATCCCATGACTTCTGTCACCTCAGTACATATATGTAAGTTCTTAATTAAAAAATACACTGTGGTTCAATATTTTAAGTATGTTGAACAACGAATTGTATTTTATTACACTATACTACGCATATTTGCGTTGATTTTCTTGCTCTTGAGGATGCTGATGCTTCAGAATAAAGCGTCCACGTCAGCTAATCAGAAAATTTAATTCTGGTAACCGTGTATCACAGTGTCACATCATTTCGCAACAACGCTCTAGGCTGCGTATTCTGGTTACTTTCTTTCCAACACTGCTGCTTCGAGACAAGAAGTGTGGTGTCACCGCCAGACACCACACTTGCTCGGTGGTAGCCTTTAAATCGGCCGCGGTCCGGTAGTATACGCCGGACCCGCGTGTCGCCACTATCAGTGATGCAGACTGAGCGCCGCCACACGGCAGGTCTAGAGAGACTTCCTAGCACTTGCCCCAGTTGTACAGCCGACTTTGCTAGCGATGGTTCACTGACTTCTACGCTCTCATTTGCCGAGACGATAGTTAACATAGCTTTCAGCTACGTTATTTGCTACGACCTAACAAGGCGCCAGTATCCGTACTATTGATATTGTAAACCATGTATCGTCAAGAGCGACGTTCGTCATTGATGGATTAAAGTTAAGTATTCCACCAGCTACGTCCGTTTTTCTCAATTCTGATTCCCTTGTCATGTTCCAGACCTCACGCCAGCTTGCGTGAGCTAAAACGCGTGCATTTCGGCCTCCTTAGTAAACCTGTGTTGGCTCTCCTGCCAACCACAACAAGAAGAGCTGCGACTGATGTGCAATCCTTCTCCGCAATGCATTTTGTAAGCCACTTTTTCTTTCACCGTAACTTGTATTAGCATTTATGTGTCGTCTCTCGTGGGTCTCAAAAATTCCGAGATGAGAAACGTTAAATATGGCGAACTGCAAGATTCCTTGTTGGGACCATTCTGTTCGTAATTTATGTAAGTGACTTACCTGGGACAACGAAGCATTCCTTAAAATCTGTAATGTTTGCTGACGACGCTACTACACTGGTAAAGGGCCCAACCACACCCTTGCAGACACAGCCAGGAGAACAATGAAACAAGTTTACAACTGGTTCATAGCAAACAGCTCAATCTCTAAGACACATATAAAGCATTTCAAATGAAATCATAATGACCAACTGACAGCAAAAGTAATTGGGTAAACACTGGAAGAGTCTCCATGTCTGAATTTCCTGGGCATCCAAATTGGTAATAAACTGAGGTAGCACTATCCTGTGGAAATTGGTCTCATGACATTGCTCCGCAAATGGGATTGCCGACATACTTTACATAAAGTGAGCCTGTAGTATCCTGTGGTATAATCCTTCGGAATCATGAGTCGGCTGAAGCGTGCAGTAAGAATATTGTCTAAAGTTGATAACTGAGTATCTGCAGGGACTTAGGATTCTTACCCTACTTGCCAATGCACTCTGTATACTCCCGTAATCTTATCTGATGTTAACAACAAGAATGAATTTAGTTTGAATTCTACAATTCGGAACCACAAAACTAGAAGTAAAAGTTACTTCGATTCACTCTACAAATCCCTATTTATATCTGAAGACAGAGTTTAATAGTCTGGTGGAAACGTTTGTAACAAGCTACCAGGAGATATCAGGCGGGACACTGAAAATCTCAAATCTTCAAAGACAAAGAAGAATAATACTTCTTCAACCAATCCTTCCAAAATTTATCGAAATATTTAGACCCAAGGATGTAAGTTTATATTAAATAAATCTTGCCTTTGCCAGTATACACATTTCCGGAAAAAAGCGCAACACCCTCAAGGACAAGATCATATTATTAACATGAGTCTTGACTTTGTAGGAGTACAACACAACAAATCAGACGGAATAAGGCAAATAAAACACATGTCACGGTAAAGGGGGCCCAAACAGACTTATCAGTACACACTGCACCACTTTCTGGCGGGAACACAGGGGCGTATTCTCTCATCCAAACGATCATGAATGTACCAAACGACATACTACAACATACTGTCCCAAGCATCCTGTAGCCTTTGTTGCAACTCGGCAGTGGTTCTTGCAGGCTCAGGAGGAAGAAAAAGCTATCACTTTACCACGTCCCATGCATGTTTAATTGGAGGGAGATCTGGTGCTCTTTTTGGTAAGCGCAGTTGCACACCACGAGAGAACGTCGCGTAGCAGCAGCCTTATGTGGTCGTGCATTGTCCTGCTGAAAAAGCGCATCACATCCCTGCCGAAGAAATGCCGGTAGCACGTGGATAATAAGCTGTGCAATGTAGTGGGAACTGATTACTTCACACTGCAGGAACACCAAATGTGGCTGCTAGCTGTCAGTGATAGCTCCCTACATCATGAGGCATGGGATAAGACCTGTGTGTCGCGTCGTGGATCCATGCCCTTTGGAATAGGCAGCTCACTGAGTCTATGCTGTACACGGTTACGTCCATCACTCGCACATAGGCAGAACCTACTATAATCACTGAAGACGACAGAGCGCATTTCCCCAGTCCAGTAAACTCCCTCTCGACATCTGAGTAACCATGCGTGCTTGTGTCGTGGTGACGGTGGGTGCCTGGCCTCAGACGCACATGATCTTAGTCCTGCTGCAAACAGAAGGTTGCCAATGGTCCTCGGTGACGAAGAAAGTGCAATATGAGCCCGAATTTCCTACTTGGACGATGTTCGGTTGGCTACCGCTACTCGATCAACGAATATTTACCAGGACTGTTGTTAATTTTAAAAATATCGGAGATCAGTATATCAATATCAAAAAAATATCGATATTTATAAAAACATCTTCATCGCCACTAGGTGTATTCGAAAGTCGAGTCAATATGTCAACAGAGAAAATACCGGCGCACCGGGCTATAAAAATATCGGGTGCACATTGTAAATATACGGCCGATTTTAGAGCTGTATATTTTAGTATTGATTTATTATTAGACATTCTGGACATCAACAAGCTAGTAGCCTCTTATCCTCCATAGAGCATGAATTGAAAGGAAAACGAGGCACGTTCACGCTGGGTGATATCCTTCACAATGGTAACTGCGTTTAAGTGCAAACAATAAAAAGTGTCCAATGGGTCCGTCGTTCGGGTATGTCACATATCACATTTGTCCGGAACACTTCATTCGACTTATGAGTTATTGCACAGTATCTGTTGGAAACGAAATCAACAGTCTAGAAAACAACTTGGTTGCACTAACACTTCATTCGACTTATCAGTTATTGCACAGTATCTGTTGGAAACGAAATCAACAGTCTAGAAAACAACTTGGTTGCACTACACAATGAAGGCAATGGTTAAGACTCTAAATCTGTTAAAACAACTGGAGATATACCTCCACAAAATCAACCAGAATCTATGTTAAATGAACAAAAGACTTCGTAAGCTATTGTTATTTCAGAAATATTGAAGACCTATTCTAAAGTTGTTCCGTGCATATGTGAATTGTTTAATAATTAGATCTTTGCGACTACGAATAAGTTCTTCTTTGATCACACCATATACAAAACATCATGAAGTGTTCACAAACATGTGTATGAAAATATTGCTATTGAGTGAAGTGATATGCACGAACAAGATGGAGAAAAGAAAGTATGATGGTGCTAAAACGTTAAAAACGCTTTTCTTCGATTATCTGGTACATTTGCACCGTTCATCTTTTCCTCTATTTCTTACATATTTTCCGTTTGACTTACGACGTTCATAACCTAGCATCAAATCTTTTCATGACAGGAATATGCATTTCACCTCATTCAAGAAAAAAAAAAATACAGCATGTCTTAAGACAAATTACATCCGATGAAGAATCTACAGGGTCCGAAATACATCCTGTATTTAATAAAACACGAAAAGGTTTGAGTGAAGGCGATTTTTAATTCATACTTCCAGTGTATGGAATACAGTCATGTTTGAAGCTGCAAATTAGGGATAAAGTCAAAACGAATCTCTAGCACCAGAACCCATCGATATATACATATTATACCTGGTGACACATTGCATTTATTTTTATTGTTTTTTTATTTTTTGGGCAGTGTAGGTACCACATAGTGGTCTGAGTTAAGTTATGTAAATGGTTTGAAATATTAGTTAAAAACAGTGGCGGGGTATTGTAGGAAGATCAACGGCTCTTCACAAAGTAACTTTTTCTTCAGCGTGTCAGTACCACAGCTTATCTATCATGATTTCGTCTTTCAGAAAGCCTCATGGATATTGACTTTTCCCCAGGAAAAGTGGATCTACTAGCAAAATCTGAGAAATATAAAGATTTCATGAAGCTCGCCAATAAGCATATGCCAACCTGAGTCATCGAACTTTATAATTATTAAAAAACAAATCTGTTTGGTGCAAGAACGAGGCAAGTCCATTTCATAAAATTCAATAAATATTGTAATAAATATTTGTTTGGTTATGTAGTAAGTTATTAAGGTGTGCTGGCTGCCTATGTAAGGGCTGGAAAATAGACAAAATCCATTAAAATATTTTTCCAACTAGCGCCCAGTTTGTTATGTTTTACTCGAAGATATGCAAACATAACTTACTTGTTGTTGCACCAAGTTTACAGCTAACCACTTATTCATAGTAAAATACACTCCTGGAAATTGAAATAAGAACACCGTGAATTCATTGTCCCAGGAAGGGAAAACTTTATTGACACATTCCTGGGGTCAGATACATCACATGATCACACTGACAGAACCAAAGGCACATAGACACAGGCAACAGAGCATGCACAATGTCGGCACTAGTACAGTGTATATCCACATTTCGCAGCAATGCAGGCTGCTATTCTCCCATGGAGACGATTGTAGAGATGCTGGATGTAGTCCTGTGGAACGGCTTGCCATGCCATTTCCACCTGGCACCTCAGTTGGACCAGCGTTCGTGCTGGACGTGCAGACCGCGTGAGACGACGCTTCATCCAGTCCCAAACATGCTCAATGGGGGACAGATCCGGAGATCTTGCTGGCCAGGGTAGATGACTTACACCTTCTAGAGCACGTTGGGTGGCACGGGGTACATGCGGACGTGCATTGTCCTGTTGGAACAGCAAGTTCCCTTGCCGGTCTAGGAATGGTAGAACGATGGGTTCGATGACGGTTTGGATGTACCGTGCACTATTCAGTGTCCCCTCGACGATCACCAGAGGTGTACGGCCAGTGTAGGAGATCGCTCCCCACACCATGATGCCGCGTGTTGGCCCTGTGTGCCTCGGTCGTATGCAGTCCTGATTGTGGCGCTCACCTGCACGGCGCCAAACACGCATACGACCATCATTGGCACCAAGGCAGAAGCGACTCTCATCGCTGAAGACGACACGTCTCCATTCGTCCCTCCATTCACGCCTGTCGCGACACCACTGGAGGCGGGCTGCACGATGTTGGGGCGTGAGCGGAAGACGGCCTAACGGTGTGCGGGACCGTAGCCCAGCTTCATGGAGACGGTTGCGAATGGTCCTCGCCAATACCCCAGGAGCAACAGTGTCCCTAATTTGCTGGGAAGTGGCGGTGCGGTCCCCTACGGCACTGCGTAGGATCCTACGGTCTTGGCGTGCATCCGTGCGTCGCTGCGGTCCGGTCCCAGGTCGACGGGCATGTGCACCTTCCGCCGACTACTGGCGACAACATCGATGTACTGTGGAGACCTCACGCCCCACGTGTTGAGCAATTCGGCGGTACGTCCACCCGGCCTCCCGCATGCCCACTATACGCCCTCGCTCAAAGTCCATCAACTGCACATACGGTTCACGTCCACGCTGTCGCGGCATGCTACCAGTGTTAAAGACTGCGATGGAGCTCCGTATGCCACGGCAAACTGGCTGACACTGACGGCGGCGGTGCACAAATGCTGCGCAGCTAGCCCCATTCGACGGCCAACACCGCGGTTCCTGGTGTGTCCGCTGTGCCGTGCGTGTGATCATTGCTTGTACAGCCCTCTCGCAATGTCCGGAGCAAGTATGGTGGGTCTGACACACCGGTGTCAATGTGTTCTTTTTTCCATTTCCAGGAGTGTATTTAATTCAGATCCTCAATTAATTTTAACATCCGTAAATCCTTTTAGATTTTTGTATCACCTGGCCAATGTGTCACATACACTCTTTGTTGTGTCTCCGAGAACTAGGACAGCGCAAAGCGGCAGGCTGTGACGAAATCTGGAGAGATCCTTTACAAAAGTGACACTACTTTTCTCATAGTGCCTGCAGTGAAGGTGAAATGGTTGATTATTTGCTTGGGAATTCAGATATTGTAGCCAGAAGCTTTGAAAGTGCATGGTTGATGCTTGACTGTCCTTACTGCAGTTTCTAAAGATTAAATTGTTTAACAAAAAAAGATAAAAATACGAATTTTGCTGTTCACGAGGAAAGTATTTCGAAACGGTCATAATTTTACCCAGTCAGTCGTTGATACATAGCTAACTATTTCACATTGCATTTGCATTTCGAAACGGTCATAATTTTACCCAGTCAGTCGTTGATACATAGCTAACTATTTCACATTGCATTTGCATTTAAATATGTTTTGTTCTGCGGTTAATCTTGAGTTACTTCACAAGGCTTTCTGAGTAACATCTTCGAGTTAACGGTGGTGTCACATTCAGCGATGGCGAGCGGCCAGAAATTAAAAGCTATCGCCGGTAGTCAAAGTCCAGAGGAATGTGCAGTCTACCGTTTAGAGGGGGCATATTGGCTGCGCGTGTATCAGCAGCGCTGACTCATCAGCAAAACAAAGCACAGTCTGAGGAACACTGCGGACGTTTGCTCTTAACCCCGGAAGGCCACCCACTGTGCTTGAGGCGTGAGAGAGAAGTGGGACAGCGCAAATGAGAAACGGAAGCTCTAGGCCAATCACAGATGACGTGCGCTGTTCGTTAACTGCCTCTCTGCGAATGAATCTTCTGTGTACATAATAAATGTCAGTCCGTGCGTCTTGCTACAAATCCGCAGCTCACACCCGGAACCCTACAGTGGTATGATAGCCCAGCATATCCAGTCCATGAGAAGCGTTCGGCTTGGAACTGCTGAGCTGGGTTTGAAGGTATGTGAGACACTTAGCAAGCAGATATGCAGTTATTATTTCCATCTTATGCACGTGAAATCGTCATCGAACGACTCTGATGTGAACTCGCATGTATCAAATGATTGTGCTTACTTTAACGATTATAAATAGTTGACGATACGTTATACAATGAATTTCAGCCTATTATTTTTAAGTCAACTGTAAAAACAACGAATAAAACAATTTGAGAATTAACAATTTTCAAAATATTTATGTTACCATTGTTCTCGAATGAGGTAGTTTCGTTACTGGAAATTCCGCGTTTTTCATCCTCTATTAACGGCGAAAATAACTTGTTTTAAAAAAATTAACAATTCCAAAACCTTTATGAAACTGTTTTCTGGAATGAATGGAATTTTCCACGAAAAAGTCCGCAATTTTTGATTCTCGTTTGAATTTTGAGAAATAATATTAAATTAATAATCAATGATCTTCAAAACCATTTAAACAATTTTTATTTCAGTTTGAATGTTTTTGATTTTTGTCCAACTTTTTCGCGAAATGGATCACTAATCGCTCTGTCACGTGTGACTTTTGGAGAGTATATATATTTCGGCGACAAAAATTCTGTTTTCCACATCTGAATGCTCACTCCGTAGATATTCATACTCTTTATCCACATCATTTTTGCCGGAACTTTTACTGCTTTCCACCGTTAAGAGGAGCTCTTTTCCATATCTTATTGGACGCTCCTGGATGACAGGATAATGCAAGAAACATTTCTTAGACACAGACAAAGAATTGTTTCCAGAATGAATTTTTTACTCTGCCCTGTTTTGACAAATTCCATTATTTCGTTTCGTAATGTGGTGCGTGACGGATTATTTATTACGATGTGGATAGCCATTAATACTGATTTCCTGTTGTGGTTACATATTTAAGGTCTGCGATCCGGCTTTTATTTTAGTTACTGATTTTTATTCGACTGTTTCTCCCTTTTTAGGTTTTCCTATTCTCATTTAGACGTTAAGAAATATACTGGAGAGCGCATCGTCTAATACCATTTTTTTCTCCTTCGCGCTTTTTTACTCTCAGGGTAGCTGAGATGGCCCCTCCTAATACTCTGTAACATATAATATCATCTGACGAGTCGTAGTTGAAATAATTCACTTACTTTTTGTCTGGTCATCATACAGTTAAAAATGTGAGCGCGCTTCTCAATTTCCATTCACTCGATATCTCAGATACCAGACAAGAGAGAAAGAGAGTAATCTGCTTCTTTCGTGAATGCGTAACTCCAGCGCTAGGTCACTTAAGCAAACGTCCCCCTCCGTGGCTGCGTGAGCCACACAAAAAAACTTTCTTAACTGCCAAAGCCATACTGAGATTTTAAATAAAGCCTTTTTTTGTAATCACATAATTATTCTAACGTCACTGTCTTATAATGTTATCTTCCACAACAGTTGGGTAGTTTCCGAATTTCGAGTAGGTAATTAATTCACTGGGAGAGACTTGCATATAAAGTGTATGTACTTACTTAATAGACATGTAATCGATCCGCGATTGCTGTCATCCGATTCGTAATTTCATCAGCTATTAGTATCTGTGCTTGATTTATAACATGTTCATTCTTTGTGTGAGCTGAATGTAACGGTTGACTTTGTCTCGCCATTGGAAGCGTGAATTACTCTGGAATAGTTTGTGAATTATAGGTGACAAGTGAAAATGGCTCAGCAGCAGAGGTAAACACCGATTAGCCATAACATTGTGAACACAGACCTACTATCGATATAAACCCGTCCAGGCGACAGCAGCGTCACGTGGCGACACATGCGCGGTGGATGTACGCTGTTGGGCATTAATATTGCTACACCACGAAGATGACGTGCTATGGACGCGAAATTTAACCGACAGGAAGAAGATGCTGTGATATGCAAATGATTAGCTTTCCCGGCATTCACACAAGGTTGGCGCCGGCGGCGACACCTACAACGTGCTGACATGAGGATAGTTTCTAACCGTTTTTTCTCAAACACAAACAGTAGTTGACCGGCGTTGCCTGGTGAAACATTGTTCGGATACCTCGTGTAACAAGGAGAAATGCGTACCATCACGTTTCCGACTTTGATAAAGGTCGGATTGTAGCCTATCGCAATAGCGGTTTATCGTATCGCGATATTGCTGCTCGCGTTGGTCGAGATCCAATGAGTGTTAGCAGAATATGGAATCGGTGGGTTCAGGAGGGTAATATGGAACGCCGTGCTGGATCCCAACGGCCTCGTATCACTAGCAGTCGAGATGACAGGCATCTTATCCGCATGGCTGTATCGGTTCGTGCAGCCACGTCTCGATCCCTCAGTCAACAGGCGGGGACGTTTGCAAGACAACAGCCATCTGCACGAACAGTTCGACGACGTTTGCAGCAGCATGGACTGTCAGCTCGGAGACCATGGCTGCGGTTACCGTTGATGCTGCATCATAGACAGGAGCGCCTGTGATGGTGAACCTGGGTGCGCGAAAGGCAAAACGTCATTTTTTCGGATGAATCCAGATTCTGTTTACAGCATCATGATGGTCGCATCCGTGTTTGGCGACATCGCGTTGAACGCACATTGGAAGCGTGTATTCGTCATCCCCATACTGGCGTATCACCCAGCTTGATGGTATGGGGTGCCATTGGTTACACGTCTCGGTCACCTCTTGTTCGCATTGACGGCACTTTGAACAGTGGACGGTACAATTCAGATGTGTTACGACCCGTGGCTCTACCCTTCATTCGATCCCTGCGAAACCCTACATTTCAGCAGGATAATGCACCACCGTATGTTGCAGGTCCAGTATGACCTTTCTGGATACAGAAAATGTTCGACTGCTACCCTGGCCAGCACATTCTCCAAATCTCTCACCAATTGAAAACGCCTGGTTAATGGTGGCCGAGCAACTGGCTCGTCACAATGCGTCAGTCACTACTCTTGAGGCCGGCCGGAGTGGCCGATCGGTTCTAGGCGCTTCAGTCTGGAACTGCGCGACTCTACGATCACAAGTTCGAATCCTACTTCGGGCATGGATGTGTGTGATGTCCTTAGGTGAGTTAGGTTTAAGTAGTTCTAGATTCTAGGGGACTGATGACCTCAGATGTTACGTCCCATAGTGCTCAGAGCCATTTGAACCATTTTTGAACTACTCTTGATGAACTGTGGTATCGTGTTGAAGCTGCATGGGCAGCTGTACCTGTACACGCCATCCAAGCTCTGTTTGACTCAATGCCCAGGCGTATCAAGGCCGTTAGTACGGCCAGAGGTAGTTGTTCTGGGTACTGATTTCTCAGGACCTATGCAACCAAATTGCGTGAAAATGTAGTCACATGTCAGTTCTAGTATAATATCTTTGTCCAATGAATATCCGTTTATCATCTGCATTTCTTCTTGGTGTAGCAATTTTAATGGCCAGTAGTGTAGCATCAGTGAGCACTGTCCGTGTGTAGAATGGGGAAAAGCGCGCGATGGATCCGAGTTTCACCGAGGGCCGACTGTGATGGTCCGGAGGCTCGGAACGAGCATTTCGGAAACTGCACTACTTTTCAGGTGTTCGAGGAGTGCTGTGGTGAGTGTCATCAACACGTGGCGAAACCAAGATGTACAGAGGTAGTTTAGTTGGGCGGACACCCCTCATTACAGGTGTCGGCCGGGCAGATAGGACAGTCGGCGAACTGCAGCGGAAGTAACATGAGAGTTTAATACTGGGCAGAGTACAAGGGTGCCTGAAGGCACAGTACACAATACACATTCCTCACGATGGGTCTCCGCAGCCGCCAACCCATGGATGTGCCAACGTTAGCTCCATGACATCGCCAACTACGACTGAAATGGGCACGTGACCATCGGCAAAATACACCCCACATCCAAGGGTTCAGCGGAGCTCGTGCAAGGCGCCATGACGGCCAAGAAGTGTCGTACACTGCTAATGGTAAGATAGCCGTATGCCTCGTCACGAGAATTAATGGATCCCATATTGCAGACTGAAATTTGAAAAGACACTCACGAGATACTTTGAATTTGCTGTAAGATTTGGACGGTCATCAGACGATCTTAAGGTATCCAAATGCTTCTTCATACGTTTGAACAGGTGTGCTACAGGCCACAATTCGGAAATACACTCATGAGATATCCGGCATTTGATGCAAGGATTCTGACGACAATCTTATGATCTTAAGGTAGTCAAATACCGCTGCTCGAGCATGATAGGTGTAAAGTTACCGCTCCGTCATCGTTTCCTTTACTCACTTACTACTTAAAATTTTAATTTTCGAGTTGCCACGGCGCTAACGTTCTGTAACAAAATAAATCATAATAAGCTGCTAACTTTCAAAGATCACAAAGAGTGGCGTTTCGTTCTGTAAGCATAGACAGACTCAACCTGGTTCTCCTCGAGTTCGGTCCGCTCGACGGCAGTAAACTCCAACCTCCCGCGAAACCGTCATCGAAAGCGGCGGCCGCCGTTCACCGGGCGAACCCAACTCTTAACTTACAATTAGTAAATGTCTAGCTCGTGCTGACTTGAAATCACCTCAACCCGAGGTAACCCGGTTTGGTAACTCGACTTGACTCATCTCTACCTGCGGGAACGCTTGCATGCTTCGGGAGGCGTCTGCCCGCACGTCGCAGCGATTTGCTTGATTGGAGGAGTGGGGGGAATCGAAATGAGCAACAGCGTGCTACTAGGTGTCAGCCCCAGATCTACGATATTTCCGAACCGGGGCAGAAACTTGATAGTGGCCACCCCCTCCCCGTCGAGCGTTTGAGATAGGACATCAAAAATTTGAAAAAAAAAATCGATTTTTCAAATATGTGTTCATTATGTAGCACACATATTTCTGAAGAGTTTGATATATAAAACATATATGTTCGAGTAATGGTAAGATATGTTATTTGGTCTTGAGTATGCCAAAGTGCAATGCCACACCTTTTCACACAGGATTCTTCCATCGCAAGTCACTGTATTTCGCTCTGCGGAATTCAGATGTGTATATTTTGTACTGGAAGTCATCGAACCTGTATTAAGGACAGCGGAAACTAAACTGTCCTGTGGTGCCTCTACTGCTCCCAGTCGGCCAGTTTGGCATTCTAGCCCCCTTTAAAAAAAACTCACAATTAATACTCGGTGGAATTGTTTGTGATCGGATGAATAAGAAATCTTCAGAAAATTTGCACTCTTTTTGCCTGTTACCTAATAACTTTCTTCTTTGCGTGACATAAAATTAAATATAGGAAACGTAAAATGAGTAAAGACAAGAGACAAGCAAGACAGCATACATTTATTCAATCCTTAGGTCCCAGCAGTTTTGTTCTCTCTAATCTTGTCACAGTTTTACACAGCATGCTTTCCTTTCTGCGAAAGAATCTATCACCTCACCGAAATTCGACAAACGTTTTGCTACATTAAAAATCAAAATGTCGTGGTAGGGTTACTTTTGCGCAAAGCAAGGGCCACCAACTGTTACTCTTCTCAACTTGTTGCTCATTTACAGTTGCCAGTAAACGTCAGACGTGTTCGACAAGTTTGGTCAAATGAAACTATCTTGGCTTCAAGAAACGACTGCAGAAAACTGCTCTAACAAACGAACAAACAGGCTAGATTGGAGTTTCCTGAAAAACATTTTATCATGGACTTGAGAATAGGATAAAGTGATTTGCAGTGATGAGAAGAAGTTTAATTTAGATGGTCCGGATGGATTTCAATATAATTGGCATGATATGAGTACACAGCAGCAGATAAGAATAATCAGAAATGATGTTATGATTCGGGCAGCTTTCTGCACTAAAGGTAAATCAGGGATTGTTTCTAATACGTACACTCAGATGCTAGAGACAGAGTGGATTTGAATGTATGAGAATGTAGTGGACGAAAGTCTAATGTTTCAGCAAGATAATACATATGTGCAGATTTCTTCGCAACAGAAAAGTGGTTTGAAGATAAAGATACCGATGTTTTTCCCTGTGCTGCACGTGGCTTGGATCTGAACCGCGTGGAAAACCTTTGGGGAATACTTGCAAGTCGTGTTTATAGCAATGGAAGGTAATTTCAGGTCGTTTGTGAGTAAAAAATAGCGATACGAGAAGAGTGGGCGACAATGTCACCGCAAGAACTACAAACCCTAACAAAATCAATGCCGAAGAGAATTTTTGAGGTAATAAGGAAGATCGGACATTGGACAAAGTTATAGCAATGCAATAACACAACAGGACAGTGAGTGCCTTTATACCAATTTACACCAAGGAAATGCAAACGCCTAATTTTGTTCAAAAAATGGTTCAAATGGCTCTGAGCACTATGGGACTTAACTTCTGAGGTCATCAGTCCCCTATAACTTAGAACTACTTAAACCTAACTAACCTAATGACATCACACACATCCATGCCCGAGGCAGGATTCGAACCTGCGAGCGTACCGGTCGCGCGGTTCCAGACTTTAGCGCCTAGAACCGCTCGGTCACCCAGGTCGGCTCTTATTTTGTTACTCGTGTTATGAAACAAACTATACTTCCGTCATGACTGTTTGTGTCTTACAAAAATAAGTAATTCGATGTGTGTGTGCTTCGGACATTGTATGTTACCTTTGTAGCAACCCTGCCTTTATACTGATTTCCAATACTGTAGGCGCCACAAACGAGGCTGTTGCCGACTGCTACGCGGAGTGCAGATCTGGCTCGCGTTTCTGCTTTTCGTATGCTACCGATACAGGCCGAAGCTGGGCATGAATAATTTGCTGACTGGATGTTTTTTTCGTCTTTGGTCCCTGATTTCAGGAGTCTTTGTGACAGATGTGAAAGAGATCTGGAAGATAAATTCCTGTTGCTTCTAAACGAGCAGCTAGACGAAGAGAGGCACAGGTCGGCATTTTTCGTATCGTCGTGGGCTTCTTCTGATTCTTCAAACACTTTGTCCATGCTTACACAGAGCCTACCACCCACCACTACCCACTACACCACTGATGGTTCAAATTGTTCAAACGGCTCTGAGCACTATGGGAATTAACTGCTGAGGTCAGCAGTCCCCTAGACCTTAGAACTACTTAAACCTAACTAACCTAAGGACATCACACACATCCATGCCAGAGGCAGGATTCGAACCTGCGACCGTTACGGTCGCGCGGTTCCAGACTGTAGCACCTAGAACCGCTCGGCCACTCCGGCGGGCTACCAATGATGGTGACTGGTCTATCTTCAAATCGAGCAACATTTCTTGTCAGTGTCCTCAAGCTAAATTATGTACTACTTTGTGAAACTGAACATTTGTACAAAAACTATCCTAGCTTTATTAATTTGTAACCATCATTCATACACATTGAAGCGCCAAAGAAGCTAGTATCGGCATGCGTGTTCAAATACAGAGATATGTAAACAGGTAAAATACGGCGTTGCTGTCGGCAAGAAGTGTCTGGCGCTGTGGTCAGCAACAAGTGTCTGTCGCAGTTAATACACTCCTGGAAATTGAAATAAGAACACCATGAATTCATTGTCCCAGGAAGGGAAAACTTTATTGACACATTCCTGGGATCAGATACATCACATGATCACACTGACAGAACCACAGGCACATAGACACAGGCAACAGAGCATGCACAATGTCGGCACTAGTACAGTGTATATCGACCTTTCGCAGCAATGCAGGCTGCTATTCTCCCATGGAGACGATCGTAGAGATGCTGGATGTAGTCCTGTGGAACGGCTTGCCATGCCATTTCCATCTGGCACCTCAGTTGGACCAGCGTTCGTGCTGGACGTGCAGACCACGTGAGACAACGCATCATCCAGTCCCAAACATGCTCAATGGGGGACAGATCCGGAGATCTTGCTGGCCAGGGTAGTTGACTTACACCTTCTAGAGCATGTTGGGTGGCACGGGATAGATGCGGACGTGCATTGTCCTGTTGGAACAGCAAGTTCCCTTGCCGGTCTAGGAATGGTAGAACGATGGGTTCGATGACGGTTTGGATATACCGTGCACTATTCAGCGTCCCCTCGGCGATCACCAGAGGTGTACGGCCAGTGTAGGAGATCGCTCCCCACACCATGATGCCGGGTGTTGGCCCTGTGTGCCTCGGTCGTATGCAGTCCTGATTGTGGCGCTCACCTGCACGGCGCTAAACACGCATACGACCATCATTGGCACCAAGGCAGAAGCGGCTCTCATCGCTGAAGACGACACGTCTCCATTCGTCCCTCCATTCACGCCTGTCGCGACACCACTGGAGGCGGGCTGCACGATGTTGGGGCGTGAGCGGAAGACGGCCTAACGGTGTGCGGGACCGTAGCCCAGCTTCATGGAGACGGTTGCGAATGGTCCTCGCCGATACCCCAGGAGCAACAGTGTCCCTAATTTGCTGGGAAGTGGCGGTGCGGTCCCCTACGGCACTGCGTAGCGTCCTACAGTCTTGGCGTGCATCCGTGCGTCGCTGCGGTCCGGTCCCAGGTCGACGGGCACGTGCACCTTCCGCCGACCACTGGCGACAACATCGATGTACTGTGGAGACCTCACGCCCCACGTGTTGAGCAATTCAGCGGTACGTCCACCCGGCCTCCCGCATGCCCACTATACGCCCTCGCTCAAAGTCCGTCAACTGCACATACGGTTCACGTCCACGCTGTCGCGGCATGCTACCAGTGTTAAAGACTGCGATGGAGCTCCGTATGCCACGGAAAACTGGCTGACACTGACGGCGGCGGTGCACAAATGCTGCGCAGCTAGCGCCATTCGACGGCCAACACCGCGGTTCCTGGTGTGTCCGCTGTGCCGTGCGTGTGATCATTGCTTGTACAGCCCTCTCGCAGTGTCCGGAGCAAGTATGGTGGGTCTGACACACCGGTGTCAATGTGTTCTTTTTTCCATTTCCAGGAGTGTAGATCGGTTACTGCTCCTACAACGGCACACTATCAAGATTTAAGTGAGTTTGAACGTGGTGTTATAGTCGGCGCTCGAACGATGGTGGACAGCATATCCGAAGTAGCGATGAAGTGGGGTTTTCCCGTACGACCATTTCACGAGTGTTCCGTGAATATCAGGAATCCGGTAAAACATCAAATCTCCGACATCGCTGCGACCAGAAAAATATCCTGCAAGAACGGGACCAAGACTGAAGAGAATCGTTCAATGTGCAGAAATGCAACCTTTCCACAAACTGGTGCAGATTTCAATGCTGGGCCATCGAGAAGTGTCAACGTGCGAACCATGCAACGGAACATCATCGATATGCAGTTTCGGACCTGAGTCCCACTCGAATGCCCTTGATGACTGCACGACACAAAACTTTAAGCCTCGCCTGGGCCCGTCAACACCGACATTAGACTGGAAACATGTTGCCTGGTCTGACGAGTCTCGTTTCAAATTGTGTACGGGTATAAATCCATTGACCTTCATGTCAGCAGGGGACTGTTCAAGCTTGTGGAGGCTCTGTAATGGTGTGGGGCGTGTGCAGTTGGAGTGATGTGGGACCCCTGATACTTTTAGATACGACTCTGACAGGTCACAACGTACGTAAGCATCCTGTCTGATCGTCTGCATCCATTCATGTCCATAGTGCACTCCGATGGACTTGGGCAATTCCAGCAGAACAATGCGGCACCCGAAACATCCAGAATTGCTTCAGAGTGGTTCCAGGAACACTCTTATGTGTTTAAACACTTTCGCCTGCTACCAAACTCCCCAGACACGAAAGTTATTGAGCATATCTGGGATGCCTTGCAACGTGCTGTTCAGAAGTGGTCTCCACCCCTTCGTACTCTTACGGATTTATGGACAGCCCTGCAGGATTCATGGTGTCAATTCTCTCCAGCACTATTTCAGACATCAGTCGAGTCCATGCCACGTCGTGTTGCGGCACTTCAGCGTGCTCGTTGGGGCCCTATACGATATTAGGCAGGTGTAGCAGTTTTTTGGCTCTTTAGTGTATGAACCACACTGAATACAGTACCATGCTGGTTTGGCTTACTAAAACTAAACTTTTTATAGTGGAATTTTAACGTCACTGAAACACTGGCACGAACTAGTCTTTTGTAGGAAGTACCTTCTCAACAGAAGAAATTGATTGTCGAAAATTTGTGCCCTGCCTTATCAGAGCAGCTGACACTAGTTTTTCCAAAAAGAGAGAACTCTCTGGACGAATTCTGTAGAATTCGAGGAATTTACTTTCGTGCTGGGAGAGCTCACGAGAAAGCACAGCCCATCTATGTTTGATATTAACAGCGTTGTTCGGGCGCACCCACCACTTCCTTTTTATTTTCAGTCGTTTGAGCTTTAAATATTGATAAGCCACAATGACATCATCTTCTGAAGAGTGCACTCCTTGCAATGTAGGAGTGCACACAGCAGGAGCCATAAAACGATTTACCAGAAACTTCACTCGGTGGAATAGGAGTAAAAATAAAGGAACACGTGTTTCGGCTTTATCCGTACGTGCTCAATTGTTACTGGGAAAACGACTATCAAAGTTCTCGATGTAAAGTAGTCAACTTTAAGTGGGCGAAAGGTTCATCCTAACTGGTGGCTCATTAGCTATGTCGCGGCCTCTAACTTTGGTGTCTTTCATTCGAAACCCGATTATTGTTTTTGTATATTTTCTTTTTTTACATTGACCTGCTCATGTAAGTGGATTTCTACACGTATGTTTCTCATTATGTTAGAGGATACAACTGGGTTTCACAGTAAGCGTCATGCATTTATTGTATACAGGGTGTTACAAAAAAAGGTACGGCCAAACTTTCAGGAAACATTCCTCACACACAAATAAAGAAAATATGTTATGTGGACATGTGTCCGGAAACGCTTAACTTCCATGTTAGAGCTCATTTTAGTTTCGTCAGCATGTACTGTACTTCCTCGATTCACCGCCAGTTGGCCCAACTGAAGGAAGGTAATGTTGACTTCGGTGCTTGTGTTAACATGCGACTCATTGCTCTACAGTACTAGCATCAAGCACATCAGTACGTAGCATCGACAGGTTAGTGTTCATCACGAACGTGGTTTTGCAGTCAGTGCAATGTTTACAAATGCGGAGTTGGCAGATGCCCATTTGCTGTATGGATTAGCACGGGGCAATAGCCGCGGCCCGGTACGTTTGTATAGAGACAGATTTCCAGAACGAAGGTGTCCCGACAGGAAGACGTTCGAAGCAATTGATCGGCGTCTTAGGGAGCACGGAACATTCCAGCCTATGACTCGCGACTGGGGAAGACCTAGAACGACGAGGACACCTGCAATGGACGAAGCAATTCTTCGTGCAGTTGACGATAACCCTAGTGTCAGCGTCAGAGAAGTTGCTGCTGTACAAGGTAACGTTGTCCACGTCACTGTATGGAGAGTGCTACGGGAGAACCAGTTGTTTCCGTACCATGTACAACGTGTGCAGGCACTGTCAGCAGCTGATTGGCCTCCACGGGTACACTTCTGCTAATGGACCATCCAACAATGTGTCAACCCTCATTTCAGTACAAATGTTCTCTTTTCCGATGAGGCTCCATTCCAACGTGATCAAATTGTAAATTTTCACAATCAACATGTGTGGGCTGACGAGAATCTGCACGCAATTGTGCAATCACGTCATCAACACAGATTTTCTGTGAACGTTTGGGCAGTCACTGTTGGTGATGTCTTGATTGGGCCCCACGTTCTTCCACCTACGCTCAATGGAGCACGTTATCATGATTTCATACGGGATACTCTACCTGTGCTGCTAGAACATGTGCCTTTACAAGTACGACACAACATGTGGTTCATGCACGGTGGAGCTCCTGCACAAGTGTTCGTACGCTTCTCAACAACAGATTCGGTGACCGATGGATTGGTAGAGGCGGACCAATTCCATGGCCTCCGCGCTCTCCTGACCTCAACGCTGTTGACTTTCATTTATGGGGGCATTTGAAAGCTCTTGTCTACGCAACACCGGTACCAAATGTAGAGACTCTTCGTGCTCGTATTGTGGACGGCTGTGATACAATACGCCATTCTGCAGCGCTGCATCTCCAGGGATTCCATCCGACGGAGGGTTGATGCATTGATCCTCGCTAACGGAGGACATTTTGAACCGTTCCTGTAACAAACTGTTTGAAGTCACGTTGGTACGTTCTGTTGCTGTGTGCTTCCATTCCATGATTAATGTGATTTGAAGAGAAGTAATAAAATGGGCTCTAACATGGAAAGTAAGCGTTTCCGGACACATGTCCACATAACATATTTTCTTTCTTTGTGTGTGAGGAATGTTTCCTGAAAGGTTGGGCGTACCTTTTTGTAACACCGTGTTTGTATGTATAGTATTTTCAGGTGTTACAATCTTTTTAATTTCTCTTATTCTCGTATTTCCTTCTTATATCAATTCTTAATTCTTATGTTATATTCATCTGTTATTTTTCAGAAAGATGTTGCACAATTCCTTGGATTATATCGATCGTAGAAACATTCGAAACGTAGAAATTCCGAACGCCACGAGCAAGAAGGCAGGTTTACCTCAGCGAAATTCCTATGGTTGAACCTCACTCGGGAAAGAAATGCCGTTTACATTCCTGAAGATATCACGCTTTGGCAATAATTTCACGGCAAGCTACACTTAACGGATTACTTTTCCGAAAACTAGCGCTTGCAGCTGATTACGAATCAAGATACACTACAAGAATTTCATCGAAAATAATTTCAATTTTTTTCATTCAGTTATTGTTTTTTAAGTCATTCACCAGACAGATATATTGTTATTAGGTGAATAAGGACAACTTGATTTCAGTATACACACATCAAAAAAAGTATTGCATCACCTCGTTTCCGAGAATTCCGGAACCTGTACAGAAAATTGGAATAGAGATCAACATAATCATCACTTCCGCCCTTTTTATTGCTCATGAAAACCAAACAATGCACAATGCATATTTTATCACCATAAAGCAAGGCGGCCGGCCGATGTTTGCCGAGCGGTTCTAGGCGCTTCAGTCTGGAAGCGCGCGACCGCTACGGTCGCAGATTCGAATCCTGCCTCGAGCATGGATGCGTGTGATGTCCTTAGGTTAGTTAGGTTTAAGTAGTTCTAAGTTCTAGGGGACTGATGACCTCAGATGTTACGTCGCATAGTGCTCAGAGCTATTTTTAAAGCGAGGCCTTCAGAGGTGGTGGCCCAAACTGCTGTACACACCAGTACCTCTAATACCCAGTAGCACGTCATTTTTCATTGATGCATGCCTGTATTCGTCGTGACATACTATCCACAAGTTCATCAAGGCACTTTTGGTCCAGATTGGCCCACTCCTCAAGGGCGTTTCGGCGCAGAGTGGTTGGTAGGTCACGTCGTCCATAAACAGCCCTTTTCATCTATCCCAGGCATGTTCGATAGGGTTCATGTCTGGGGAACATGCTGGCCCCTCTAGTCGAGCGATGTCGTTGTACTGAAGAAAGTCATTCACAAGATGTGCACGATGTGGGCGCGAATTGTTGTTCATGAAGACGAATGCCTTGCCAATATGCTGCAGATATGGTTGCACTAACGATCGGAGGATGGCATTTACGTATCGTACAGCCGTTACGGCGCCTTCCATGACCACCAGCGGCGTACGTCGGCCCCACACAATGCCATCCCGAAACATTAGGAAACTTACACCTTGCTACACTCGCTGTACAGTGTGTCTAAGGCGTTCATCCTGACCGGGTTGCCTCCAAACACGTCTCCGACGATCATCTGGTTGAAGATACATGCCAGGGTAGCCGAGAGCGCTAACGTGCTGCCTCCTGGACTCAGGTAGGCGCGCCGGCCCCGGATCGTGTGTGCCCAGCTGATTAACGACGAAGGGGCGATGTGGTTTTTAGACGGTTTTCCACATCCGCCTAGGTGAATAGCGGGCTGGTCCCCACGTTCTGCCTCAGTTACACGACTCGCAGACATTTGCAACACGTTCGTACCATTCCATGGTTTACACTAGACGCAGATAGCTGGGGTACACTACTTCCTTCCGGGGGGTATGGTTCAAATGGCTCTGAGCACTATGGGACTTAACATCTACGGTCATCAGTCCCTTGGAACTTAGAACTACTTAAACTTAACTAACCTAAGGACAGCACACAACACTCAGTCATCACGAGGCAGAGAAAATCCCTGACCCCGCCGGGAATCGAACCCGGGAACCATTGCGTGGGAACGAGAACGCTACCGCACGACCACGAGCTGTGGACCCGGGGGGGGGGGGGGAGGGGGGGAAGTACGGGGTGGCGACAGGAAGGTCATCTGGCCACCCCTTAAACTTAACATGCCACATCCGATTAACCATGGCCGATCCTTCGTATGTGTGGGACAATGCTCAGAAAGAGGAGAGAGGTTTGAACAACACATAAGTGTAACAGAGATGCTTTGGGAATTCAGATGGAAGTCCCCGGAGAGAAGGCGACGTTCGAGGAACACTGCTGAGAAAATTTAGAGAATCGGTATTTAAAAAAGATTGCCGAATGATTCTACTGCCGCCAACATACAATGTGCGTAAGGACTGCGAAGATAAGACGCGAGAAATTAGGGCTCATATGGAGGCATATAGACAGTCGTTTTTCCCTTGTTTTGTTTGCGAGTGGAACAGGAAAAGAAATGGCTAGACGTGGTACAGAGTGCCCTCTGGCGGGGTATCTATGTAGATCTAGACTTTGGCCGTCGTTTTCTCAGAAACGATCGAGTTCCTAAGAATCAACCGAGACATGTGTTCGCTTAGTTTGACTCGTCTTCCACTGAGCGAACAGTCTGGGAAATCCGGCTATGGCACTTGCCGTGTTCACCTTGTGAGGCAGAAACGTGATTCGTGCTGCCTTCTTATTTGTCGTGACGCAGGTCGCATCGCGTATGGTATCGCATATCACATCGCCCCGGTGGGAATGCGATAGTTGCACCTGTAAATGTCGCATCGCTCGACCCTAAGTAGAACGAATCGTACTGCATACCGCATCGCTTCGGTGTGGTTAAGTTGTAAAGCAGGGAGGGTGAGAGTGTTGTCTTGTTAAGTGGGTGACAAGTGTCGGTCAGGTACACCACAGAAATATCAATGTTTCAATGTTGAGCCAAGAGTGGACGTACTGGAAAACTGCCTTGGACTCTGTTTGGGACGATACTTTCCTTTAGCGCGATAATGGCTGTACGAGAAAGCGACAGAGAAACGACTTTGTAATGTTTCCATAAGGTGCAATTCAACAGCCGTGAAGTACTTTAATAAAATGTATTTTAACCATCAGCTGTTTATCGTCCCATTAGTCATCTACCGGTATGGTTATCAATGATCATCCAGGATGTAGGGTACAACAGATTAGTTAAAAACATCCCATATTCTTTTGTCACAATTCTGCCGGCCGTTGTGGCCGAGCGGTTCTAGGCGCTTCAGTCCGGAACCGCGATGCTGCTACGGTCGCAGGTTCGAATCCTGCCTCGGGCATGGAGGGTGTGATTTCCTTAGGTTAGTTAGGTTTTAGTAGTTCTAAGTATAGGGGACTCATGACCTCAGATGTTAAGTCCCATTGTGCTCAGAGCCATTTGAAACATTTTTGTCACAATTCTACAACCAGTTTGTCTTAGAATATTGCCAGTCACATTTTATGTAAATATACAGACATCACAGGAGAAAGAAGACGAACAATTACTGGAAAAATCGTTAAGCTGTCAAGTTCAAGACTCTGTTAAAGTAAACGTTCGTATGAAGCCTGACCGCATGACAGCACTACATGGGTCTGCCGCCGCGGCACGGAAATGGCTTACTTCGTCTTGAGCAGCCTGGCAGACAAGCTGATCTAAATTATGTGGAGAGTGGCAATGGGAAACGTTCTAAGTGACATTTCGTAAAAAAAAATACGCCTTTTCAGTAATGTTGTGTCCTAGATACTCTGTTGCATGTCTATAGACTTGATCCAGACGCCAAACCACGGAGAAAGTCTTTCGAAGATGCCTAGGCAGATGGGGCATCGTTTTTCTCCCAGGCTGTGCTTTCTCCTGGATTACCAAGGTTTAACCCTAGATTACTAAACCCTCGTCAATTTTACGGTTTGCAATTGCGTATAGAACAGGACATTTTGAACTTAATTTAGTATTTAACATACCATTTGAGATCTAATAACGACAACTGATTAAACCATAAGCTATAAATTATGACTGCCTTTGAAAAAAAATCTAGTAGCACACTTTACGATTGAAACTTCCTGGCAGATTAAAACTGTGTGCCGGACCGAAACTCGAACTCGGGACCTTTGCCTTTCGCGGGCAAGTGCTCTACCAACTGAGCTACCCAAGCACGACTCACGCCCCGTCCTCACAGCTGTACTTCCGCCAGTACCTCGTCTCCTACCTTCCAAATTTCACAGAAGCTCTGCTCCGAACCTTGCAAAACTAGCACTAGCGGAAGAAAGGATATTCCGGAGACATGGCTTAGCCTTAGCCTGGGGGATGTTTCCAGAATGAGATTTTCACTCTGCAGCTGAGTGTGCGCTGATATGAAACTTCCTGGTAGATAAAAACTCTGTGCCGGACCAACACTCGAACTCGGGACCTTTGCCTTTCGTGGGCAAGTTCTCTATCATCTGAATTCTTTACGATTGTTTAGTAGCAATATAACGATTCCCCCCGTTAGTGTTCTAGGGTTAAAAGATATAATAAGTGGTTTCTGTTGACTTATTGTATTCTGCACTTACATCATCAAAAATAGAATGTAGTGCGGGTGAGACAAAAAATTTCTTCCTGCTGTTTTGTCGGAAACTGACATTGCTGAGATCGTGACTGAGAACAGAATACAACCTGATTCTTGCAAATAAGAAAACATCAACCATCCACTGTTGACTGCGTTTTATTGGCAGGGCACAGAGAACATGTAACAGACCTACTAAGGAGACGGCCTACACTACGCTCGTCCGTCCTCTTTTAGAATACTGCTGCGCGGTGTGGGATCCTTACCGGATAGGACTGACGGAGTACATCGAAAAACTTCAAAGAAAGGCCGCACGTTTTGTATTATCGCGAAATTGGGAGAGGGTGTCACAGAAATGATATATAGGATTTGGGCTGCACATCATTAAAAGAAAGGCGTTTTTCGTTGCGACGGTATCTTCTCACGAAATTCCAATCATCAACTTTCTCCTCCGAATGCGAAAATATTTTGTCGAGACAGACCTACATATGGAGGAACGATCACCAAGATGAAATAAGGGAGATCAGAGCTCATACGGAAAGATATAGGTGTTCATTCTCCTAAGGGACCAACCTGCTGAGTTCATCGGTCCCTAGACTTACACATTATTTAAACTAACTTATACTGAGAACAACACACACATCCAGGACTCAAACCTCTGGCGAGAGGACCGCGCAATCCGTGACAAGGCGCCTCTAACCGCGCAGCCACTCCATGCGGCAACCGTTTAAAGATGGACCTGTCAGTTACAAACCTGTAACGGCGCTGTTTGTGTAAATAAATAACATAATTAACAATGACTGGTTGCTGTTTCTTTCTTTGCAAGGACAAGTTACAAAAACTTTTGCATTGGCACCTAGAACCAGTCCATTTCTTTGTATGTCCCTTAGATCATCCTTACTAACATTTTTTTTTTAATTTATCTCATTATTTTTTGCGGTGATCCGGTGAGCACTATCTGTGGTTTCAGAATACGATCTCAGTATTTTTTAGTACAAATCAGTTACGAACAAACAGGGGTACACTGACAGAACTACGTAGCTTCCGCGGCCACGTGGTTGAAGGCGCAGGCGGCCGAATTTTACGACGAAGGAATTTCCAAGCTCGTCCATCGCTACGATTAGTGCCTTAATTTAAATGGCAACTATGTAGAAAAGTATTATTTAAGTGTGGCTTTCATCTGTATATAATACAAAAAAAATTCCAATACTTTATTTATTTTTAATTCCAAAACGTAATGTACTTTTCCAGGAGGGGGCCGGTGTCTCCTCTTGCCCTCTGGCTCCCCCCCCCCCTTCCGCCCCCTCGCTGACGCCTTTGGACAGAGGCTTCCCTCAGGCGATGTACTCGCCTTCGTGTGTCAGCTGTCGGAGCGCAACCCACGGCGCTGAACGGAAGCGTGTGTTGTCAGGTCGCGGTCACCAGCACTTCCGTCCTACACGAAGTGCCAACGAAAGCTGCCGTCGTCCTCTTTCACCGAGTCCACTCGATTCCTCACCCACCGATATCTCTACCCGTCCACATCCGCTCTCTTATGCCAGTAGACAAGCGAAGAATGATGGAGAGAAGTGCCTTAGATTTTGTGTAGTCTCCGTCCACAACGGCGAGTAAGCGTAGATACAGAGTTCCTCTGTCTCCCTCCCCTCCCCCAATTTAAACATAATTTGCGTTTAACTCTCACATTTTATTATCATGCGACAGGTCCGTAATATTTTAATAATAATAGCATTAAAATATATGGCTATTTTAATATAAACATAATTATTAATTTATATTAGTGGTTAGTACCAGTCGACGATTTTATTGAACCTGGAAGTGAGATCAAATGGTTCAAATGGCTCTGAGCACTATGGGACTTAACATCTATGGTCATCAGTCCCCTAGAACTTAGAACTACTTAAACCTAACTAACCTAAGGACATCACACAACACCCAGCCATCACGAGGCAGAGAAAATCCCTGACCCCGGCGGGAATCGAACCCGGGAACCCGGGCGCGGGAAGTGAGATCACTTCGGTCGGTTTATCGTGAGTTTTTATCGTGATATTTCACGAGAACACGCTGAACCACCTAATAATATATGCACATCCTGTCCTGAAATCACTCGCAGTGCGATACGTTTTCCTTCGTCACCACTGCACTAGTTTACTAACCTCACCGCGTGTTCCCGATCACGGCTACAGGAGGGCCAATTACAGTACTATCGTGGTCGAATAATACAGTTTTCTTTTTTATCTTTTTCGGGCGGTCGTGATCCCCTCCCCGTAACAGCTCCGGCTCTTGGATCCGGTTACTGAAGTTAAAAGAAAAACAGCAGTTTCAGTTCAGAAGCATATGAACCCTAGCACGAGAGAATCGCTAACGACGCTTGCAGAGGGGAAATGACGAGGAACTAACGTACCTCTGATGACTAACTTACAAAATATGAAAACTTTTTTAAAAAATAGTGGGCAGGTAGCGAAAAAATTTTATGTACCAGGACGCATTGCAAAGAATATCGAATGAATGCTTTACGTATTATTAATTTATGACAGTCAAGATCTGGTCATATAGCTGTAATGTTTCTTATCTCTGGAACCGCGTTTTTTATGGCGTCTCTAGTACTGTAAGACTTTGTGATAGTTCCAATCAGTATTGACTGAAGCATAAGAATCTAGAAGATGGCTGTTAAAGGCTGCTGTATGAATGGAGGACACCTGTCAATCTTAGCCATTTAACTGACGACGAACTTCAACGTTATACTGGTTGCCCATAATTGAAGTTCCAGTTTCTAAACGCTGTAGAAAGAGAACCTCTGCTCAGAATGAAGTCAGATTTGAACAGTATACTATTCACGCAGAGGAAACGTCACGAAACAAAACATAAAAGAAAATACGAAAATTTGTCCAGATGGCGCTGTAAGCGTCAGAATATGCACACCAACAGACTGTTGGCTGTTCCTCAGTTTGCATTTGAGACGCCCAGTACGACAGTATTCACGAACGGTCGCGCTGCTGGTAAGGCGCTTTTACAAAAACGGCGGCTGCGCGCCAGTAGCTCTGCAGAAGTTCCGGACTCTCAAGGCTATGAAAAATGCTTGTCTGCTAAGGGTCTAGAGAAAATGGGTACAAAATTCGAAGAGAATTATAAAACCGAAAAGACAGTGTAAGTTTTTTGTTGGTAACGCCACGTAGCGCTCTGTATGAAAATCACTGACTGTGCTGTGTGCAGTCTGTGGCTGATTGGACTCATTGTTGGGACATTCGCTTGTGTAGTGTTGGGCAGTTGGATGTGAACAGCGCGTAGCGTTGTGCAGTTGGAGGTGAGCCGCCAGCAGTGGTGGATGTGGAGAGAGAGACGGCAGAGTTTTGAGAGCGGACAATCTGGACGTGTGTCCGTCAGAAAAAGGTAATTTGTAAGACTGGACGTCATATATATATAACTTTTTAACACAATTAAGGTTAATGCTTTGTTCTCAATCAAAATATTTCATTTGCTAACTATGCCTATCAGTAGTTCGTGCCTTGAGTAGTTGGAATCTTTTATTTAGCTGGCCGTATTGGCGCTCGCAGTATTGCAGTAGTTTGAGTAACGAAGATTTTTGTGAGGTAAGTGATTCATGAAAGGTACATGTTATTGTTAGCCAGGACCATTCTTTTGTACGGATTATTGAAAGTCAGATTGCGTTGCGCTAAAAAAAATATTGTTTCAGTTTAGCGTTGATCAGAATGAGTAAAGAGAGAAATATCCGAGTACGTTCAGTTTTGCTCAGCTGTTTGAAAATCAAATAACGTAGAGGTTTTCCAGCACTGTCTTTTACAAATTTTTCTAAGAGAATGTTTCAGCAGGTTCTTTAGAAGTGCAGTGTGGAAAGCTGTTGATCCGATGTCTATCGAAGATGTGACCACAGCATTGTAGGAAGAGTCGAGCAGTAGTGCGCAAACATGCAGTGCACGGGGAACTGCCTGAACGTTGCACATGACTGGGAGTACGGTGCATAAAATCCTACGAAACACATAATCACCCATATTCATGAGTTGCTTCCTGCTGACCTGCCAGCATGACAAACAGTCGCTCTGGAATTTCTTGCACGCGTGGAAATGGACACTGAATGGCCGTGGATAATTTTGTGGACAGACGAAACCCATTTTCATATTCAAGGATATGTCAATACGCAGAATCGTAAAATACAGTCAACGGAAAACCCGCGCGCATATCATTCGATACCACTCCATTCTGCGTAGGTGATTGTGTGGTGCTGGTTGACTGCATCGTTTATCGCAGGGGCGTATTTTTTCGATGAGGTGAGTACCACGGGTCCTGTTACCCGTACCGTCAGTGACATAGTGATTATGAGAGTATTTCGCCCATCAGCGTTCTTTCAACCCTTCTACAGCGTTGACTTGTGGGTAGGATCATTGTTATGCCAGTTGGTGCTCCTCCGCACATTGCACAGCCAGTGAAGCAGCTGCTGCAGAGGCATTTAGGAATTGCTACGATTATCAGCCGCCATTTCCCTACAGCTATGCCATACAGATCACCTGATCCTAATCCGTCTAACTTCTGGCTGTGTGGTTATCTGAAAGATGTTTAGTTCAGTGCTCCAATTAAGAACGTAGCTGAACTGAAGCCTCGCATTGCGCAACGGCTTCTGGACTGCTTCCCAGAGACACTCCGATCTGTTGGGAAAGATAATGTTTCCCAACTTCAACTAGTGGCAGCATATTTAACATGCCTAGCGCCAGCATCACGGCAATTAGAAACGGATGTCATTTTACTGTTTGTGATGTTTTCGGCCTCTGGAGAATTAAAAGCCTCTGTCATTTTGCTTTTTTACGCGTTTTTTTATCTCAGGACATCTAAGACCCGATTTTTTCCATCCGATGTGGTACGATCTTGCCATCGTGGATGGCCACAACTGAAACTTCCTGACAGTTTAAAACTGTGTGCCGGACCGAGACTCGAACTCGGGTCCTTTGCCATTCGCGGGCAAGTTCTCTACCGTCTGAGCTAACAAAGCACGACTCACTCCTCGTCCTCACAGCTTTACTTCTGCCAGTACCTCGTCTCCTACCTTCCAGACTTTACAGAAGCCCTCCTGCGAATCTTTCAGAACTAGCACTTATGAGAGAAAGGATATTGCTCAGATGGTAGAGCCGGCCGGAGTGGCCGCGCGGCTCTAGGCGCTACAGTCTGGAACCGAGCGACCATCAGATGGTAGTGGACTTGCCCGCGAAAGGCAAATGCCCCAGAGTTCGAGTCTCGGTCCGGCACACAGTTTTAATCTACCAAGAAGTTTCATATCAGCGCACACTCCGCTGTAGAGTGAAAATCTCGTTCTAGTGCCACAACTGTTGACTGCCGAACCTGTGCCGTCATGCACGATTTACAGTACGGATGGTGTAATGTGCAACTCAAACCACAGCCGTCGTTTTGCGATTCATCTGACATTTGTAACGACCCATTTACGTTCAAGCGCTTACAGTTCCTTCTTTTTTTCTTCTTTTTTCCCTCTGCGTCAGTAATATGCTGTTCAAATTTGACGTCATTCTGAGCAGTGGTTCTCCTTCTACAGCGATTTGAAACTGGAACTTTAATTGTGGATACCTTGTTATTTTTTTCACTAAACAAAATAAAATAACATTTTTGCAAGGTTACTATCAACAGCCGTCAAGTAATTTATAAAATGCTTGTTTGACCATTAGCAGCTTTTATTTTAAACCCAAATATCGACTGATTTCAGTCATGGACCATCTTCACGGATAAAGGGTTAAAATGGTTTAAGCTACAACATTATATTTTTCATTACTTAAATAATGTGTAGTGCATGTCATGAATATCAACATAGGACACAGGACCTTTGGAAGTAAACATACTAAAAACAAGTGTGCACTGTGTACACTTGTTATTAATAAACATATTAACATCAAGTGTACAGTGTGTTATTAGTATATTTGCTTCTAAAAGTCCTGCATCGTATATTGATATTCACGACATGTTCTACACATTATTTAAGTAATGACAAATATAATCTTGTGGCTTAAACCATTTTAACCTTTATCCGTGAAGATGGTCCATAACTGATACCGGTCGATATTTGTATTTAAAATAAAAGCGGCTGATGGTAAACACGCATTTTATGCAAAATAAAATAAATTACTTAGTGGCACATTGTGAATAATTTTCCTGACTCGTACCGTGTATGAAATTAAATTACTTAACACCAATGTTACATTTGCTAACGCGAGAACGATCCTAACTGTACGCAAGCAACCTCACTCCTCTATCTGCTACAGCGCGCACCATACAAATCAGGTTGGTTGGTTGGTTTGAGGGATAAATGGATCAAACTGCAAGATAATCAATGCCCTGTTCCTGAAGCAAACTAGGCTCAGGGTAAAACAACTCCCAAAGTACAGATGGGAAAGTAAAAAGGGAAAAGGAATGTGGAACCATATCTAAAAAGAAAACGAATGGCGTGAACAAAAAAAAGGGCGGGGGGGTGGGGGGGACATACACCATCAGGAAAAGTAGAAAAAGGCATTAAAATCAGATGGTCTGGGCTGGCTGATCACAAGAATAAGAGAGAATGAGCCAGCCACTCCGCAACACTTTAAAATATATTCACCACAAAAAGGCAAGGCGAGTTGAACACATGTAAGGACGAATCAGGCACTGTTAGTATAAAAATATGTGTTACTGTAAACAGTGGTTACTGATTTCGCAAGTGCGCTGCCGTTCTTTGTGTGCGAAACATTAACAGGCGTACAGCAATTATTACATAAAATGAATAGACAAAACAATAAACAGCTGCTATCGAGGAAGGGAAGTGAGCCAAATTCGGATGGAATCCGCGTGGTGGTTTAACGCGCATAGAAAGTGAGCTACCTGCAAAGACAGGCGCAGCGCGAAGCGGCTTGACCAAGCACGGAAAATATCCGCTCGTTATCTAATGAGGCAGGACACAATGGCAGCCCTGTGGCGGCATCGACTGCCGCAGACCCGCGCCTGCCGCCGAGCCGGAATCAACGCGATATCCTTTGGCAGCTTTTGGTGCGCCGGTTAGCGATGCGCTTTGCTGATAGTATCGAGGCGCACGCCCTGCAACGTTGCTCAAATAATTTTACAGAAACTAATCGCTAAAAGGAATTTGCTTTGCACGTTACTTCTAGCTTTATATTTCAGCTTCACTGACCGCAAGCGCGCGAAAATGAAATATTCATAAATGTCTCATGACTCCTAAACATTTCGAGATTTTAGCATGTGATAGCACGCGAAGAGGAGTGTGTTTTGCCATGTGGTTAACGTACGGTATCCTCTTATCCAGCCGGCCGCGGTGGCCGTGCGGTTCTGGCGTTGCATGCCGAAACCGCGGGGCTGCTACGGTCGCAGGTTCGGATCCTACCTCGGGCATGGGTGTGTGTGATGTCATAGGTTAGTTAGGTTTAATTAGTTCTAAGTTCTAGGGGACTTATGACCTAAGATTTTGAGTCCCATAGTGCTCAGAGCCATTTGAATCATTTGAACCTCTTATCCACAGCTACATAGCTGAAATTATGGTTTAAGAATCTTCGACAGTTGTTGGAAAGAGAATCTGCTAGGATGAAAGTAAAAGGGAAATTTCTTATGTTACAGCAAATCGACACAATGAGGTTTTCCGCAAGGTATTGACCATACTGGTCGCCTATTGCTTATTTAATAAGACACTTTTTCAAGATTCTGTCGCAATAGCTATTGAAGTTTGAGTTTGTGCAGTGTACACTGTGTTTTGCATAAAAAGCGACATTAAACCTGTTAACAAGAGAAATGTAGCCGTTACTCATAACTGACTAAGCTTCTTCAAATGAGAAATGGTTAACAATCCAGTTCTGTTGCAGTTTTGTCGTAGTCCTGTAACCCATTGTATTTTTAATAGTGAACGACTAGAATTCAAACGTGCCAAAGTATATTTACCCTCTTTTTCATGTGGTAAATATGAGAGTAATTCCCAGCAAATAGTGGTACCATATTTCTATTTCTATCCTATCCCCGTTCAGAGTGCTGATCTTCTCCAACATAATTATCTTTTAATGTGTTAAATGTAGAGTATATATATGTGGCCAACGGCCTTGCCGCATTGGTAACACCGGTTCCCGTCAGATCGCCTAAGTTAACAGCTGTCGGGCTATGCTAGCACTTGGATGGCTGACCATCCGGTCTGCCGAGCGCTGTTGGCAAGCGAGGTGCACTAAGCCCTTGTGAGGCAAACTGAGGAGATACTTGATTGATTGAAAAGAGGCGGCTCCGGTCCCGAGAGAGCAGTATGCTGACCACATGCCCCTCCACATCCGCATCCAGTGACGCCCGTGGGCTGAGGATGACACGGCAGCCGGTCGGTACCGTTGGGCCTTCATGACCTGTTCGGGAGGAGTTTAGTTTACTTTATATGTACTTATAATCTATTTTAACCGTAATGAGTAGTCTCAAGCGGTCCATGAAGTAATTACTATCACGTTTTGTAGCATCGTTATCAACACATATACAGGCAAGAAATGTGTTATTTCTAATAGAAGAATACTGTATTTTTGCTGCAGAGTAGAACTGACCCAGTAAAACTCTTTCGTAACTGCGAAAACATTGACGACTTCCAGAAGCTTGCCAACTACTCGTCAAAGTCAATATCACTTATGAATTAAAAAAATATTTGTAGTAAGAAGATTCACTCTCTCATTCTGCACAAGGATGGCAATGGATAGATCAGAACGTATTTCCTGTTATTTTTCATATGACAAATATAAACAAGGTGCATGAAGAAATTCCTTTGGTAAGTTTCTGTCCTAGATACTCCTTATTAAAGATTACGTTACAAGATTCACCTCAAATTGTTATAGGAGTGGCGATTTATATTCATCTGAGTTGTTAAACTTTTTTTGGCCAACAACCTCCACTAGTGAAGCATTTAGGAAAGGGAAAAGGTTATAAAGTCAGACCAACATAAATCGCTCATTTTGTTACAGTTTCAGAGTAATCTTGTAACCCAGTGTCTTTTTAATAAGGGACAGCTGATACTGAAGCTTAGCAAATGATTTTCTTTCTGTACCTTAACCCTCCTGAAACGGTGGTTTATTAAATGAGGGAATGAGGACATATCCCATTAATATCTTGTCAAGAAATACATCCTCAATATAAAAATAAATTTGTATTTCTTCACTTATGTTGTTGCAAAATCTCAGAGCAAATCCCGTTTCGCCACTTATCGATGGCCCTTAAAAATTACATTGTTCATTACTTTATAAACCGCTTGAGACTGCTCATAAAGGTTATAAAGATATATAATCAATCTTAAACACATTAAAAGAAAATTATGATGGAGAAGATCACCACTTCCCTCTGAATGGGGATAGGAACAGAAATATGGTGCACTGTTTGCTGCGAATTATTTTCGTACTTTTCGGATGAAAAACAGGGAGAAAATCCTTTGGAAAGTTTCCATTCCAGTCGTTCACCATTAAAAATACCGTGGGTTACAGGATTTGCCCAAAATTGCAACAGGACTGGCAATTTATTTTTGTCTAAATTGTTAACCATTTCTGATTTACAGAGGCTTAATCAATTATGAGGAACGGCTAAATGTCTAACGTTGACAGGTTTAACTTTGCTTTTTTATTGCCAAAAGACAGTATTAGTTGCACAAATTCACCTTACAATAGCTTTTGCGATAGAATCATGAAAAAGTGTCTCATTAGATAAGCAATAGGCGACCAGGGTAGTCAATACATCATAGAAACCACTAATTGTATCGGTTTTCTGTAATATAAAGTAAGAAATTTCACGTCCATCTTTTCAGAGGTGGTTGCGGGACTCATCTGCTCGCTACAGGATGTCAAATTAAATACCTTTCAGCTGTCTAATTTCCAAGTTTATTTTATTTGGCTATCAGTTTCAGCGATTTACTGCGCCATCTTCGGGCCCCCGACCGACGTGTAGAAAGATTCCACCTCTACTCCGATCGAAACAGGGGCCTGCATTCAAATAGTGGTATCTGTAGCCACGTCTCGATCCCTGAGTCAACAGATGGGGACGTTTGCGAGACAACAACCATATGCACGAACAGTTCGACGACATTTGCAGCAGCATGGACTGTCAGCTCAGAGACCATGGCTGCGGTTACCCTTGACGCTGCATCACAGACAGGAGCGCCTGCGATGGTGTACTCAACAACGAACCTGGGTGCACGAATGGCAAAACGTGTTTTTCCGGGTGAATCCAGGTTCTGTTTACAGCATCATGATGGTAGCATCCGTGTTTGGCAACATCGCTGTGAACGCACATTGGAAGCGTGCATTCGTCATCGCCATACTGGCGTATCACCTGGCATGATGGGATGGGGTGCCATTGGTTACATGTCTCGGTCACCTCTTGTTCGCATTGACGGCACTTTGAACAGTGGACGTTAAATTTCAGATGTGTTTCGACCCGTGGCTCTATCCTTCATTCGATCCCTGCGAAACCCTACATTTCAGAGGATAATGTACGACCGCGTGTTGCAGGTCCTGTACGGGGCTTCTGGATACAGAAAAATTTCGACTGCGGCCCTGGCGAGCACATTCTCCAGATCTCTCACCAATAGAAAACGTCTGATCAATGGTGCCGAGCAACTGGCTCGTCACAATTTGCCAGTCACTACTCTTGATGAACTGTGGTATCGTGTTGAAGCTGCATGGGTAGCTGTACCTGTACACGCTATCCAAGCTTTGTTTGACTCAATGCCCAGGCGTATCAAGGCCGTTATTACGGCCAGAGGTGGTTGCGTTGGGTACTGATTTCTCCGGATCTATGCACCCAAATTGCGTGAAAATATAATCACATGTCAGTTCTAGTACATTTGTCCAATTAACACCCGTTTATCATCTTCATTTCTGCTTGGTGTAGCAATTTTAATGGCCAATGGTGTACGTCTACATCACCATTCTGCAACTTTCATCCAATACTTGGCAGAGGGGTCACAGAACCATTTTCATACCAATTCTCGACCGTCGCATAATCAAATTACACAGGGGAAAAATGAGGATCTAATCTTTCCTTGCGAGTTCCGACTTATTTTATTACAATGGTCATTTCTCCATATGTTGGTGAGAGACAATGAAAGACACTCTGGATCAGAAGAATTGCCTGACTTAAGTTCCTTCGCTATACTGAAGATATCTACTACGTCACGGGTGTTAGTAGCTGTTCTTGATTTGAATTCTGAAAGGAAGGTGAAGGAATATCAGGAAACTGGGTGTAGTAACTCCGCTTTAGCGACTATCATTGGCAACATTACCATAGGTATCGCGCAGTGAAGGTTCTGAGTCTTGCCGCTGGTGTGCTTTACATACCACAAGAATCTCTTTGGATTTTTTGCCAAATTTCGAAACAGAGTTTACTTGTGGAAACTGTTAAAGACATCTCGCAATAAAGTGTGGGTTAAAGACCGAGCTTCTGTAAAACTTAGCCAATATTGGGGATTTTGCGTTCTTTTAAATCCGGCATGCTTTTCTCGTTGCTTTTGCAACAGTGTCCTGACCTGTTTTATATACAGTCTCTTGTCAATCTACTTGGTATGAATCTCTCAATTGCCGTCAATAGCGTTTCTTTGAATGTACGTCACATCTCGTCTATCATTTCAGTAAACGATCGGCGACCAATCACTGCAATCAGACACAGCTGCCATGTATTTGTAGGGAGCAATTTAATGCGGGTGAGGGAGACAGGAATCAAGATTTTTCTGAAGAATCGTAAGGAAATGTAACTCGCTCCTGAGAGAGATCGTCTACAAAACTCATGTGCAACCTATTCTTTAATATATTTCGACGGTATGGGAACATTGCCTAAAATGATTTACGGGAAAGGTTGGTGAGGTTCAATCCTACGTGCTACGTCACAGAGACCATCTGCGAACTGAATTGCAAAAGAGGGTGGAGGTGGGGTGGGGGGTAAATGTATCTGATCCTCCGCGACACACCATTCGAGACTTTGAGGTAGTTGCAAGTAGTTGATCACCTCCATTTTGTTGGTAGCTTCGTATTGATCGACTCTAGTGCTCACAAAATTTAGCACGAAAGAAATAATTTAATAGAGCAAGTTTCAAGTAGGCACGGAAATAACTTACATTGAGATTCAATCGTCAAGCAGACCACACAACTATAGGTATATATCGTTGACATCAGTCTATTGTAGAATTCTGGAACTCATTTTATGTTCGTATATTATGACATGTCAGCGATTTGGCAGATAGAAAACGACAACAGTATGATAGAGTATCTGATGCAAAATACATGGAGCGGAATGCCCTAGTTATTGTTAAGAATGAATATTATACCCCAGTGTACGGCTTGTTGAGCCGACTAATGAGCAGGTTACGTAATAAGTATCAAAAATACTATATAGGCCGGCCCGAAACCACTACATTCAATCATATCTCGCCTCTGACTGAACGCCCGACCGCTAATGAGCGCGGTGTCCGTGTGGTTTTTGCACACTGCGTCTCGCCTCGAAGGTTCGTAGCTCCCTTTATGTTCCCAACGCGAACGAAAAATGAAACTCTAAGCAAAACTTTTTACTGTCCGTCCTATTCTTATCTCAGCAGAAATAAGATAGAAGAATGAGGGTCGAGGATGGCTTTGCCGTAGTTAACCCCAATCACAGTGCTGGACAGGAAGTACAGAAAATCACGAAATTTTACTCGTTGTCCGTACGGCGTGCCATATCTCGGCAAACCACCACCAGATTTATCCAGTTGTTGAGAGTTTCGTAGAACGTTCTGGCCAGGGCAATAGTCTAAATAGTCTAACGTCCTCTGTGTCGAGGTAGGTGCGGACAGCACGGGCAATATGCGATCTCGATTTACCTTGTTGAGAGATAACTTCACGGAGACATCGATGATCAATGACAGGGTACAGCCATAGAGTAAATATCTCTGGAGTGAGCATTGCGTTCTGCGCATGTAGTCAACATTAAACCAGGATTGTCACGTGTTTTCGGGATTTCCCTGTGCGTGTGTGCTTTCTGCAGCGTTTGAAGTTTATAATATGAAGAGTTTTTGTTGTGTTTCACCGTTTGTAGATAGTGTAATAGCGATGGTGAATTACTGTTGTTGCTACGGATGCAAAGAAAAATATGTGAAAGGAGGGATAGTAACTTTTCATGGGTACATACCATGTAGCTCTAATTATAGTTATCATATTAGTAAGAGACACTGTATATGTTTAAAAATTTCGAGACGCATTATAATTAAGGCTTGATTCTGTTGACCTATTTTTCTACGATTTTATGACTGTATAATTGATATTACGGCTCGTACAAAAGCTTACAAACAATCGCTTCCTCTCGTAAATTTGCTAGTGGAACAGGAAAGGGAATTGTTAGTTGTTTCAGCAAATACTATCCTCCATGCATTTATCAGTGACTTGTCGATTATGTATATAGATTACTCTGTCTACTATTTATTTAATAAACTGGGAGTAAGTACGTAAAATGCGTTAAATAAATACTTCAAAGTGTCGCCAGTAACAAAAATTGTGGTTTAGCTCGCAAAAACGAGAAAATAAATATGCAGAAATAGCAGAAAAAAGGACGAATTAGCAGGGATATAATCGCTAATGTATAGCAATTTCGGTTTTTTTCGGATACTGCAAAAGTACTAGCGTACTGTCAAGTCGTTTTGCAAGACTATCACTGCAAAAATTTACGCCAGGCTCTGTAATACTATAAAGTGCCGTATCATACCGAAAACTACCAAAAATCGAGTGCATCTGAACTGTGACACCTATCTCAAAGAAGCAGAATGCAATATCACTTGCCCTTAAAAGTTACGTAGCTGGTTTATTCCCGGTATCAAATAGCTACTGCTAAAATGTCTGCGCAACATATATAAATAATCCACGACACGTACGAAAAGAATGCGTCTGTATTAGGGGTGTAGTGACATTCTAAATATACAGGGCGCTATACGGACAAACACACCACGTCCCGAGAACACGTGACCAGGCCGGCAATGTATGCTGGCAACAGAAAATATATTCTGCGCATGTGAATGCTCACTCCAGGGATATTTACTCTGTGGGTACAGCCTCCGAGAGTAGCACATTGGAAATTTAATGCCTGCTGTCCACATTATTGGTTCAAATAGCTCTGAGCACTATGGGACTTAACAGCTGTGGTCATCAGTCCCCTATAACTTAGAACTACTTAAACCTAACTAACCTAAGGACATCACACACATCGATGCCCGAGGCAGGATTCGAACCTGCGACCGTAGCAGTCGCACGGTTCCGGACTGCGCGCCTAGAACCGCGAGACCACCACGGCTGGCCCACATTATTGTCTATGCCACAGGTGGGCAACCGGCGGCCTGCAGGCCAAATCCGGTCCCCAATTGGTTTCAATCCGGGTCGCGGAAGAAATTCGCGTAAGATACAGCGAGGCGCTCGCACATTTCTCCGCCCGGGATGCATTTTCAGACATTTCCACAGACATTTGATTTGCCTCGCGTTTGAATTCATGACGCATTTTTGGGCAAATATGTAGAGAAAGCATGCTAATAATGTTTGTGGATGTTAACAGACTAAATTTCAAACACTTGAATTACCTGCCTGTAGCCTAATATCGCCAATTTTGTCCTAATTGCTTATCGACTGGGACTGCCCATCTCAGACCTCTAGTTTGCTTTTCTGTTCTTTCGCGTATTAAGATTAGTAAATAGTTCTTGTCCCTTGTGGACGTATTAGAACACTGCAACTATTGAAGATGTAGGTATTTACAATGAATTTGCTGCAAACAGTTGCTTCTCAGCCGTTTGTTTTTTCATAATGGCAGTTCAAGATGCCTGGCATTTCAAGATGTTTTCATTTAATTACGTGTCGTGAACTCTGCTTCTTTACTAACGCAACTGCAGAATTTTGAAACGGGAGCCTTCGAGACACTATTGCAAAACGTCGTTGAAAAGAAACAACGTTCACAACCCGCAAATAGTTACCATCTGAAGATGAGGTGAACATGAAATGAATGTACACACTACTCTCAAAAACGTGTGTTTCGCGACATAATTTGTTGTTGTAGCGTGTCGGAAAGCCGATTCCATTCACGTCAATGCATTCCTCCACATTAACGTCACGGTCGCTATACTAACAGTCTAATACAGACACACACGACAGTGTCAGGCGCAGAAATTGTTACCATTTGTCAGCTGGAGAGACACTAGAGTTCCAAGCGGCGAGAAAGCAGTCACATGCGTCGTAAGGATAATGTTCGTATTTGGTTATTTTCTACCCAATTAACGAAATAGTTGTTATATTTTTGTGTTCTATGCGTTAGTAAATTGCCAAGAGAAATGACTTATAGTGAGACACATGTAAAAACGGCTCAGTGACTCTGATTCAGTGAGAAAAGCTACGACTCATTCATGAGGAAATACTTTCCAACAGATGTATGAATGCAGGTTCTCCGCTGAAAGCAAGAGAATATAAACACTTATTTCACACCTGAGAAGAAGCATACATTATTATCATAGGAACTTTCCTTGACACTTAAAAAAATTGTGCAATCCAATGATTCGTCCATTCTTACATTTCACTCGACTTTCTAATACACGAATATTTTTGTAAATATAATTACATCTGATACAAAACAAAATGTGTTGAAGACTGATGCCGTTTGTGGCTCAAGTTCAGCAACAATTGTGGAGTTGGTTTCTTCTGTGTTGGGATAGAGTTGCACCGCTTTTGACGATTTGGGGCCGATGCTGTTTCCATGATAAGTTATTGCAATATGACGATGTATTACTATATTATAGTTTTTAGTTTTTGACGTTGACCATCATGGGCAAATCGTAGTTCCTTTTATTCTGAAGAAGGTTGGGTTATCCCAACTAAAAAGTAGCTAAATCTAGGTAAACATTGCAACTGAGAACGTTGTTAATTTAAAATTAATATTTATTATCACGTCTGCGTGGTTCTCCCTTAAGCTACAGGTGTTGTGCTTATTTGGTACGTTCAATAATATTGCACAATCACAGATTTGGGTGACAGTGTAGTGAACATAACGCTGGTTTGTTGTTTAGATATACGACGTATTTCCGCTAAAGGCCAGGTCTTCTAGTGTTTACCAGCAATTTTTCGTTATTAAAGGAAACTGACTTTATTCAGTGAATATCTGTGCGTTACAACAGAAACGTTTACAAACTGTCCTGTGGTGTACCATTTCGTACCTCCCAGGCTCCTCAAGGAACTAAAAATGACAAATATGGTGTTAATTAAATGAAACAACAAGTTTACTGTTACCAGTCACCGTTTTATTTATTTCCACGACGCATTTCAAAGGTTTAAACCTCCATCATCGGGTGGACTTACATTAGTTCGTATGACATTTGTGTGTGTGTTGTGTTGCGATTTTTTGGAGTAACTTGTGACACTGTCTAGTGGAGAAACAAGATACTATATCAGAATATGGTTTTGGGTTTCTTCTGACAAAAATTAAACTGATATCTAACGGTAAACACAAAATAAGTAAAATAGAGTGCCTCCAGTGGTCACAGGTTCCTTTCGCTGTCGTAGCACATCACAAGTATGCTGTCGTATTTGTAAACAAATATGGCGTCGGGAATCTGCTGGGTGCAAGGTTCGTATAGCAGAAGAGAAGACATAATCACGAAGTACAAAGAATATACATCGTAACAACATTATTACAGAATAATTATTTAAGTGATTTTGGGGGTGTTTGTTTTGAGGTGTGTGTACTTCAGGTGGCATATAAATCCGATTTTGACAAGTTAAAACAACTTAAACTTCAACTCGTTTATACAATCAGGTAAAATGTTAAACTGGCTTAAACATAAAACTTGTTAAAGACAATCAGGTGAAATGTTACAGACTTTTGAGTACAATAATCATATTGGCTACGGCAGTAGAATTATACATAAACGACAATATTTGATCGGGATTAATGGACATTTGTGGCAGGCTGGAGGCAGAAAGGGAGGAAGAGAGAGAGAGAGAGAGAGAGAGAGAGAGAGAGAGAGAGAGAGAGAGAGAGAGAGAGAGAGGGGGGGGGATGGGGGGTGGAAAGAGTGATTGTATGAGAGCAAACTTTACATGGCAAGGGTTCTTACGCTAACATGCTACATATATTAGCTGCCTGAAGGTTGGGGTAATACGAGTACATTGGTTAATGCTTTAAAATATGCAGATAGATATACAATTTCTGCCAGTAGTTGACGTACATATAGTTTGAAGCTGGCAAAGCAACCACAACACAAAAAAACAAAAAGAAAATAACATCTTCCATATAATCCCCTTTGTAGGTAGCATTTCATATCAGATTGCCAATGTCTTCAAACGAAAAGGCATAAGCATATTCTTTACAACAGACAACAAGATTAGACAGAAGTTAACCCCCAATCTCGGCACACGAAACCCACTTCATCACACAGGTGTGTACAAAATTGAATGTTTGGACTGTGACTGCTTCTACATAGGCCAGTCAGGCAAGTCATTTGAAATTAGATTCAAGGAACACATGGCAGCACTAAAAAACAAAACAAAAATACCACAGATCAGCGATAGCCAACCACCTGCGAGAAACAAAACACCATGTTAACAACACAAGTATCAGCATCCTAGCCGGCCGCGGTGGTCTAGCGGTTCTAGGCGCGCAGTCCGGAACCGCGGGACTGCTGCGGTCGCAGGTTCGAATCCTGCCTCGGGCATGGATGTGTGTGATGTCCTTAGGTTAGTTAGGTTTAAGTAGTTCTAAGTTCTAGGGGACTGATGACCACAGTAGTTAAGTCCCATAGTGCTCAGAGCCATTTGAACCATTTGAACCATCAGCATCCTACACATCTAACCACAAGGCAGAAAACTAGACATCCTTGAAACACTCCAAATATACAAATACCAAATAAAACAACCTGAATCATCTTAAATGACAAAAATGACAATATTTATAATAGTATCATCTCTGTTTTCAGCAACTAACCACATCATTGTCAAAATCGGATTTATATGCCATCTGAAGTACACACACATGTATTCGACACCTCTAAACAAACACCTCCAAATCCTTTGAATAATTATTCTGCAATAATGTTGTTACGATGTATATTCTTTGTACTTTGCGATTATGTCTTCTCTTCTGCTATACGATTCTCGCACCCAGCAGATTCCAGACGCCATATTTGTTTACAAATACGACAGTATACATGTGATGTGTTACGACAGGGAAAGGAACCTGTGACCACTGGAGGCACTCTATTTTACTTATTTTGTGTTTACCGTTAGATATCAGTTTAATTTTTGTCAGAAGAAACCCAAAACCATATTCTGATATAGTGTCTTGTTTCTCTACTAGATAGTGCCACAAGTTACTCCAAGAAATCGTAACACAACACACACGCAAATATCATACTAAATAATGTAAATCCACCCGATGATGGAGGTTTAAAACTTTGATACGCGTCGTGGAAATAAACAAAACGGTGGCTGGTAGCAGTAAACTTGTTTTTCATATAATGTCAATAACAGTCATGGCAAAGCCAAACCTAAAATGTTCGCATTTAAAAGCCGGCAGAGGTGGCCGAGCGGTTCTAGGCGCAAGAGTCTGGAACCGGGCGACCGCTAAAGGTTCGAATCCTGCCTCGGACATGGATGTGTGTGATGTCCTTAGGTTAGTTAGGTTTAAGTAGTTCTAAGTTCTAGGGGACTGACGACCTCAAAAGTTAAGTCCCATTGTGCTCAGAGCCATTTGAACCATTTCGCTTTTAACGTTAGAATGTGGTGTTATTGTTTAGTTTTTGCCTATTATTATGACATCTACATACACGCCCTGTTGTAAAAACTATGTTACAAATCAATATAAACGTTAGTATTCGCGCTCATCCGACAGCGTATTCAGAATAGTTGCTCGTTGGGCGCTTGGGGCTCAGCTATCGTTGTGGGTACCAAGAAGGAGACGAAGTGTCGCGATTGTGATGTAAGACCTTTCTGTAGCTTTGACTTCGTGCTGTTGCGTCATATGACGAGGCAGCCCGCGAGCTTAAGTACGGTATGTGAATCAGGGCTGCGGCACATAGAGGAAGCCCCCCGTAAACCACTGTCCCGGGGGTGTGCTCGTAGTTCCGTTAGGCGACAGGAGATGTCAGGCGGGTCGCCTGGTTAGTTTCGAGGGATAACACAGAGCCGCTTCTGCAACGGCTCCACTGACGTCAGAGGGCAGCATGGTGGGGTGACAGAGGGGTGAGACCGAGAGAGCTTAGCCGCATATGTATAGGCACTAGGCAGCAACAAGGTTATTACGTAAATATTAGGCCAAAGCGTTCGGCGAGGGCTTCCACGTGACGTCACTGTCGAGAAGACAGAGTTTTTCACTTTCACGCATGGCAGTATTCCGCTTAAGTCACCATCAATATACGAAACTGAAGGGCGATGTAATGAGTTCGATTGAAGCTTACCTACACAGGGACTTGTCGTTATTAAGTATTACACATTTTTAATAGTACAGAAAAACCCAACAATCATAAGAGCTTTCAGTTTCCAAACGCAGTTTTTTCGTCACAATCAACAATAGTGTATAACATTTTTTTCGCGCAGATATTAAGTATAAAGGAAACGCTATAATTCAATTTACTTGTCATTCTTGCGTTTTATAATTCTGAAGCTTCAGTGTCGATCGCGTTACTTCAACAGTTTAATAATAAATTAAATACCTTAATCCGATCTGGAATGAACTGCAGAAGCTCTCCATGTGGATGCTCCTTTCTGCAGCTGTTTAGCCCTCATTGTCTTTGCCGATGTGTTGAGGTGCCTTATCCGGATGAAGGTACAGTAATGATCTTAGTGCAAATTGCGAAGACCGCTTGATAAATAGTTTGAAGCCTCCGATTAAAAGTTTTGTCAGGTTTTTATTCACATTTGCTTCTTTAGACAGAGAGCTGCGTTTGAAGGGACGAATAAGCTAGGACGAGACAGTTACTCAGTTGCCCCAGAGCTTATAAGATCTTTTGATACTACTATTATCTTGCCATTATGATTTCCACGTTATTGCTCTATAAGGGACGGATCTGGAATAAATGCATCCAGTGATATAGCGGAGATCTTTCGGGGTCTCTTTCGTGACCAGCAGTATAGAGACTGTTTCCAGGCTCCACGTAAACCACATGGCATAACAACCTGTACCTGGCTATATGGTCCGTATATGGCGTCACTTTCTTGGTCGTAGCACATGCCAATTATTTCATCAAATGCTCAACACACACAAATTTTCTGCTTCACTTAAAGTTGTTTTTTGCTTACTCATGAAGTGCTTTTAGCAAAACTTTTGTATACTTTAGTCGTCAGCACTGAATGCTTTTCATTACTTCCGTTTGCTTAACGCGTGAAACAGTAATAGTGGATAACAATATCCTGAGAACGAAAAGCAAATAAAATGCAAAATTCTTTTCTCAATACACTACTGGCCATTAAAATTGCTGCATCACGAAGATGACGTGCTACAGACGCGAAATTTAACCGACAGGAAGAAGGTGCTGTGATATGCAAATGATTAGCATTTCAGAGCAATCACACAAGGTTGGCGCCAGTGGCGACACCTACAACGTGCTGACATGAGGCAAGTTTTCAACCGATTTTTCATACACAAACAGCAGTTGACCGGCGTTGCCTGGTGAAACGTTGTTGTGATGCCTCGTGTAACGAGGAGAAATGCGTACCATCACATTTCCGACTTTGATAAATGTCGGGTTGTAGCCTATCGCGATTGCGGTTTATCGTATCGCGACATTGCTGCTCGCGTTCGTCGAAATCGAATGACTGTTAGCGGAGACAGTGGGTTCAGGAGGTAAATGCGGAACGCCGTCCTGGATCCCAACGGCCTCGTATCACTAGCAGGCATCTTATCCGCATGGCTGTAACGGATCGTGCAGCCACGTCTCGATCCCTGAGTCAATAGATGGGGACGTTTGCAAGACAACAACCATCTGCATGAACAGTTCGACGACGTCTGCAGCAGCATGGACTATCAGCTCGGAGACCATAGCTGTGGTTACCCTTGATGCTGCATCACAGACAGGAGCGCCTGTGATGGTGTACTCAACCACGCACCTGGGTGCACGAATGGCAAAACGTCATTTCTTCGGATGAATCCAGATTCTGTTTACAGCATCATGATGGCCACATCCGTGTTTGGCGATATCGCTGTGAACGCACATTGGAAGCGTGTTTTCGTCATCGCCATTCTGGCGTATCACCCGGCGTGATGGTATGGGGTGCCATTGGTTACACGTCTCGGTCACCTCTTGATCGCATTGACGGCACTTTGAACAGTGGACGTTAAATTTCAGATGTGTTACGACCCGTGGCTCTACTCTTCATTCGATCCCTGCGAAACCATACATTTCAGAGGATAATGCACGACCGCATGTTGCAAGTCCTGTTTTGGCCTTTCTGGATACAGAAAATATTCGATTGCTGCCCTGATCAGCACATCCTCAAGATTTCTCACCAATTGAAAACGTCAGGTCAATGGTGGCCGAGCAACTGGCTCGTCACAATACGCCTGTCACTGCTCTTAAACTGAGGTATCATGTTGAAGCTGCATGGGCAGTTGTACCTGTACACGCTATCCAAGCTTTGTTTGACTCAATGCCCAGGCTTATCAAGGCCGTTATTACGGCCAGAGGTGGTTGTGCTGGGTACTGATTTCTCCGGATCTATGCACCCAAACTGCGTGAAAATATAATCACATGTCAGTTCTAGTATATTTGTCCAATGAACACCCGTTTATCATCTTCATTTCTTCTTGGTGTAGCAATTTTAATGGCCAGTAGTGTAAGTCTTCATTAAGTTTTTTCATTTCATCCTCGATAAGACCCTTCTCTGATTATATGCTTTGATCTACTTTTTCTGGCATGTTAAGTGTACGTCTAGGCGCGCAGTCCTGAACCGTGCGACTGGTACGGTCGCAGGTTCGAATCCTGCCTCGGGCATGGATGTGTGTGATGTCCTTAGGTTAGTTAGGTTTAAGTAGTTCTAAGTTCTAGGGGACGGATGACCACAGCAGTTGACTCCCATAGTGCTCAGAGCCATTTGAACCTTTTTTTTTTTTTTTTTTTGTTAAGTGTACGTTTACGAGTTTCACGAGCTTATAGAATTTGCAGTCGGCCTTAAGACCTATTTTGGTTGAAGTTTCTTTAATTCATCTTCTAGATACCGTAAATAATTGTCCTCTCTAAAGTGTATGCTACAGGCAGTAGCATTTTTAATGTTAATGCTGTCACTACTGCTACAGAGCTGAACGCACCGAGCAAATGTTTCAGTAATTTGAGGGAACTTATGACGAGTCTTCTGATTAGTTTCCACACACAGCCGTAGGACAATTCAGCGTAATTAATGTCAAACATAACGAACAAACTCGAAAGAAGACAAAAATAAACAGCAACAACATGAAACTTAATCCCTTCGAGATCGCGCGAACTGCGCGGAGCTTCTCGACTGTGACGTATTGCGCAGATCGGAGGAGTTCTGCGCAAACACTATGGGCCCTCCCTAATGCAGCAAATCCTGAGACAAGTTTTCCTCAGTACGATGAGAAGACAGACCTTTTGAAATAAGCAATGTTGGAAAATACTTCTAGTAAATAATGGAAAGGAGCGCCCCAACAAAATTTTGCGCTTTCTCCGCTGTGCGCAATTTTGGCTGTAGTAGGTGGCTGGTTCTCTAATAGGGAGCCGTGATGAGCCAATAATCATAACTAGATTTGTGCTGAAAACTGGCCATCTATAAAAGACTTTAGAACATAGTGTCACAAGATAATTCTGTTGCATAATTTTGCATACAGCTGCAACTATCGGCAATAACATGCGTTGCAAATAATGATATCTAATTTATCCTCATTTCATAGTCCATAGGAAATGAATAAAACCGTCGACCAGTCACATTAGGATCAATAATCTGCTTGAATACGATTACATAAGTAATCGCTCCTTTATTCAACTCATGGCGATTCATAGAATGATTTTAGGTTCGATTTGTTTGTTACGAAGAGTGTTTTTATCGTTGCTAATGACTGTGTTTATGGTCAGCACATTTAACTAATTCGTTTCCCGAGTCTTGTACATTGGCTAATGTTCGCTTTTATGTTGTTTTAGCTTCTAACAGAGACAGTGTGCTGTTTTGATCGATCGTTTGTGAAATAATTCCAACCTACTACAATGAAGAGAACATTAATATTTTTGAATGGAATACCAACTTTGTTGTACAATGCCAACAGTGATACGCTGATAACAGCTTGATTTGCTTTTTCCTTATAGTGCTGTCAGGTCACAAAATGCGTTTATCCCCTATATTATGGAAGACATAACAAGGTAAAGCCGTTTCTGTAATATAAGGGCTAGCTTAAAAATAGCTCTGAGCACTATGGGACTTAACTTCTGAGGTCATCAGTCCGATAGAACTTAGAACTACTTAAACCTAACTAACCTAAGAACATCACACACACCCATGCCCGAGGCAGGATTCGAACCTGCGACCGTAGCGGTCGCACAGTTCCAGACTGTAGCGCCAATATAAGGGCCAAACGGTGATATCACAGAAGTCTTCCGTTTCAATTAACTACTCGTTTCTACACAGTAAAGATAGAGACGACAAACCAGTTTTTACGGACTATGACTAAAATGCCAGGAGGCTTTAGTAAAACTGTCTCTACGAAGCAACTGTGTCCACTAAAAGAAAAGCCATACAAGAGGTAGCAGGGGCAGGTGTTATAAAGAAACATCGTTTTCTTTTCCTCTGAGAGCGGACTGTTCGAAGAATAAGAAAATTTGAAGATAGTAACTTACTTGTGGAGGGATGGGTACATGGACGTGCAAATCAGAAAAACGTTACATTGTGATTAAGAGGAAGACCTATTTCATCACATCACATAGGAACTGACATCGATTTATAACATGTAATCCATAGATATAAAATTCTTTTGCGCCCAAAACATCACCTGAGGAAAAATCGGAGCTTCCACGAAAAACCCATCAGATCCAAACAAAATCATGTGATATATATATGGTGCTAAATATAACTGTTCTCATGAAATAAAGGAAATTAAAAGAGTTAAAAGACGCGTTGGACAGACATAGCGGTTCATAAATAAGCAAACCGCAGATAGAAAATAAAGACAGTAAAATACAGGGTGAAAAGTATTTAAACCGACAAACTGTGGGAAGTTGTAGAGGACATGAAAACAAATATTTTTCTCTAATGTCATTTTTTCCTATGAGGAGTATTTAAACCGGTAGAGGAAGATTTATCTGGCGGCAAATTAATTCAACCAACAAACACTTTTCCATTTTTTTACGACCAAGAGACAACACATTAACACAACTCAATTTTAATAACAGAAGATTTTCAAAAATGCCTCCATTGGCATGTAAACAAAGGGCACACCGTCGGATCATGTTCTGTCTGACACGGGCAAAAACCCCAGGAGTATCCTGAATTGTTCCTGCTGCTGCTACTATCCGGGCAACCAGATCCTCTTCTGATGCAACAGGAGTTGCGTAAACAAGATTGCGCATCTCTCGTATGATGCGCGATGCAGCGATTAGGATACTGTTGTTGATAAATCCGCTGTGCAGCTCGTCCGTTGTTGTGTGCTACGTAGTACGCATCAACCATATCAGTGTACTCTCTCCAGGTGTATCGCTCCATTAGTAAACAGAGACAATGCACAACTACATTGAATCTTGAAACTTCCTGGCAGATTAAAACTGTGTGCCGGACCAAGACTCGAACTCGGGACCTTTGCCTTTCGCGGGCAAGTGCTCTACCAACGGAGCTTCCCAAGCACGACTCACACCCCGTCCTCACAGCTTTACTTCCGTCAGTTCCTCGTCTCCTACCTTCCAAACTTTACAGAAGCTCTCCTGCGAACCTTGCAGAACTAGCACTCCTGAAAGAAAGGATATTGCGGAGATATGGCTTAGCCACAGCCTGGGGGATGTTTCTAGAATGAAAATTTCACTCTACAGCGGAGTGGGCGCTGATATGAAACTTTCACAACTACATTGGTGGACAGCAGTTGCCTACAACTGAAGAGCGTAATAGGCCCTCTAACAACTGAAGATCATAATACGGCCACTAACGACTGAAGATACCTCCGCCGGTTTAAATAATCCTCATAGGAAAAAATGACATTACGGAAAAATATTTGTTTTGATGTCCCCTACAACCTCCCAGAGTTTGTCGATTTAAATACTTTTCACCCTGTATAATACATAGTAAGGTAAAATTAAACTTTAGCATTGCAATAACAAAGTTATGGTCTGAATTTATTTATTTACCCCGTGAAGTTTTGATGCTTTTGAGTCTTTTGCTGGATACATTTCGTTTGAAATCCAAAGTAGCTCCTTCTGCAGCCGTACTTTACAGAGCATTTCTAAGATATATTTTCGATGCATTGAGCATGGATCAAGCTGGTGCCACTGCGGATACAAACGTTCAGTGTCCTTCATCACTTAATTCAGAAGGCTGCATTTCACGCCAAACTGGTAATGGACATTTTTGAATACCTCGTTGAACACTTTTAAATTAGATCTAACTACGGCAGTCAGATTTTCTGGAGGGGCTCTTAATTCGCCCAAGTCTTCCGCGGACGTTTTATACGCTTTATAAAATATATAGAGTTCATCCGCACTTTCTAGAGTCTTGTTACCGTTAAGCAGTTCCGACATACAAACGTCACAAGTAAACTTTTTGACGCATTTGTGTGCCAGGTAGCCTGCTAAGTAGCGCACTGCACATTCCTCCACAGGCGCTGGCTGACCCCATAACTCTAATTCAGCCTTCGACCATAAATATAATAGACTGGTCCTGACGTCATTTTCGTGGCTCCAACATCTCTGGGCTGAAGTGAATGTTGGCAAAACATGGTTGTTTCGTGTTGTGCTTATGGCTTTGCTCAGCGTTTTGTCGGGGGAAATAACATTACATTTCACGTGTAAGTGTTTCTATGATAGTGCAGATGCGTTTATTGAAATCTGCTGAAGTGACTTTTATATGTTTTTTTACACTTGAAATAGAGTATCACGTAAATTAAAGTGTTGAAAGTGATGCCTGTAAAGTCAGCCTCGTATTACATTGTGGAAAGTATCTGTGATAATTCGGTTACAGAAGTATAACTGTTTCTCGTTCCTACTCATAGTTTCCCTAAGGATGAAAACCGAAGGCAGATTTGGATACAGGCCCCGAAACGGAAAAACTTTAAGCCATCTGCGCATACGCGCCTTTGCTCGAAGCACTTCGAGGAGAAGTGTTTTGATAGGTTAGTTATTATTTACAATGTATATTTATAATTTATATTTACAGTGTCTGTCAATTTTAATCCTGATGTTTTTATAGGGCTAAGACTGGAGGGAATTGGCTAAGTAGTGATGCTTACCCGACACTTTTTGATTTTCCGCAGCACATGAACTCGAAGAGGCCTAAGTTCCGTAAATCACACACTAGAAGGCGTTCGTTCGATGATGCCTCGTCTTCTGAAATCTGTGCTTCCAATGCCTGTAAGTCTGAATGTTGTTAGAATGTGTGTGATAACTGCGAGGCAGTAAAATATTGTTTTGGAATAGAACTGTAGCATGTTACGTTTTTTTAAACTGATAATTTAAACTTTTGTAAAAATATTGGGAACTGAACCGTTGAAGTGCACCTAAAATTGATACTCTAAAATGGACCTGCTCCTAAAGTCGACAATTTTGTCACCTATAGTTGACGTAATTCCCATATCCCATTTTCTTATATAAGTGACTAGAGCTCAAAACGCGACGAATCCAATGTTTAAAGTTTTGAAACGAGCCCACTGTTACTGTTTAAAAGAATTTTAGCGACATGTTACTTTAATTGATAGTTTATAGTAATTTCGTCCTGCTGCCCACCAGAGTGGCGTTCGATGTATTTGTTAGATTTTATAAATGGTACTGTGAACAAATCCAGGTAAAATGTAGTTCTGGCATAATTTTTCGCAAATAAAAAAGTAATTTTTGTTGGAAGCGTTTGGCAGTCAGTTGAGAAATGTGGGGAAAATACGATACAAACACAGGATGGCAGACCTCTGATTTGCCAACAGTCACGTGGTTTATGTTGGAGCCACACCAACCCTATAGCTTCTGCACAGCAAGGCCAGTCTACTAGTATCTATAATCGAAGAATTCAGCACCGTGCACTAGCTCAGGTGCTTCATGTGCAGCTTCTTTCAAAACATGTTTTTCGTAATCTCCACTCATGCTAACGTTAATTGCCGAAGAGGTCACACAATCTTTGCCTTCCAGCACAGAATAGTCATCGGGCTCACAGTTCGCCGAATCAACAGGTTACATTAGTGATGCTGCCACTATGTGCTCCAAGTTTCTGCCGAATTCATGGCAGCTGGGATTCCTGTTGAAACCTGACCGTTGACGGATTACTGAAAATACATTTTCTATGGGATGTTTTTTACCAATCCAGGGAGTTTTGTCGATAATCCTCTGACCAACTTTTTTGAGTGCTTAGTGCACAGCCGAATGGTTTCGAATCATGGAGGGTCTTGCTATTCATTGCGTCGAACAAACTGTTCAGTCTTGTCAGAAAGGAAGCTGTATTCAGTGCTGCTTTGCTCTGAAGGTCCGACGTAGAATACGCTGATAGAATAGCGGCCGAGATGGAATGACTGAACACCTGTGTTCATAGCCGAAAACGCATTTTTTTTTTCAAAATTATTCGGATTGATCTGCTTGTAACTGAGAGAGCAGCACATTCTTGCCTTGCCGCCCTTCTTTTCTAGTTGATACATTTTGACAATGTCTTGCCAAGACACAACATCATTCGAATCAGTTTCGATATCTCTCTCCAGCAAACGGTTTCGAATGCTTTTCAGGAGATGACACACGTCGTACATAACGTATAAAACATTGTTGCGATAATGAAAGAAAGGTTTTTCAGTTGTAACACCGAGATCACGCACTAATGAACGGTTATTGGGCCCTTGGTCACAAACAATGCAACGGACCTTTAAACTAACAGTAAAAAGTTTCTCTATTACAACGAAGAGCAACTGATTCATTACATCAGATTTGGTCTGTTTACAAGACGTAAAATAGGCAACAGGTAATTCCCATTTTTGCCGCAGCCTACGAACAAGGAACGTGAGAGCCTGTGTTGCCACCTTAGACGTACGTCCGAGGCTACCACAATCTTCGAATGTATGCATTCTCCGCCCTGCGAACTTTCCGCCCCACTAGAAAAGTGCAAACTCTCCGCCTCCTACCTGCGTCTGTTGTGTCCCGTCCTTCCTGCAGCCGGACCGTCCTAATCACCTTGCTCTACCTGTTCCCTGGACTCGGTCGAACTCCGCCCGAACAATCCCGTCTTCCTATTAATAACGCTCTAGTTTTCGTAGAGTTCACATCGTGCCACTTGGATATTACCATCTCAGTACTTGTGATATGGAAGTTTCAACGACAATTCATGGTAAGCCTAGTTGCAACTATGAAAGTTATTCTTACTCAGTAAAGAAAACGAAGGAAGATGGAGCTGTGATTTGGCACTGTCCAAAACAGAAAGAGAAGCATTACCGAGGAAAGCTTAAAACCAAGGATTCTACAGTGCTCTTTTCGCACGAGCATCAATGTGGAGCTACGGATGGCGCAAGGTTGGAAGTACAGAGGACTCAGAACCAGGCAAAGAAGAGGGCACTAGAGGAAAATACGTCTATTTCCAAAATCTATTCAGAGGAGCTAGGTAGCTTGCATAATCGAGGGTACGACTTCGTGACAGAAATGCCAGAGCAGCGAACGAAGAGGATGTTTAGAAGCAAAGGGTAAAGTCGCAGGGAAGTGAGAGGGATCCAGAGACAAGCGATGGAACTTAAGCGAGCTATTAATTATGAATTATGACAGCAATTTCGTGTTAAGCGACGAAAAATCAGGAGACAGGATAATAGTTCTTTGTGAAACAGCACGGAGAGATGCTCTGAGAGGTAAATGAGACTTTTTTTATGGATGGTTCGTTCAAGTGCTTTTCCAAACAGTTCTCACATATACAAGATTTTGGAAGTAATAAAAATGAGACTAATATCTACCCAGCTGAGCGGTGCTAGGTGTTTCAATCCGGAACCGCGTTGCTGCTACGGTCGCAGGTTCGAATCCTGCCTCGGGCATGGATGTCCTTAGGTTGGTTAGGTTTAAGAAGTTCTAAGTATAGCGGACTGATGACCTCAGATGTTAAGTCCCATAGTGCTTGGAGCCATTTGAATTTTGAAAATTTAATCGTGATGGGGGAATGGAATTCTACTGTAGGCAAAAGAATAGAGAGAAAAGTAGTAGGAGTAGAAGGACTGGTGGAACCCACCCCATGCAGTTCTGTACAGAATACAATTTAGTCATGGATATTGTCTTGAAAAGATCTATTTGTATGAACAGTAATCGAAGTAAACAAGACTGATGGAATTCAATCGATCTGCATCTACATCTACATGACTTCTCTGTAATTAACGCTTAAGTGCTTGGCAGAGAGTTCTTCGTACGACTTCTACCTCTAGATGATTACTCTGAAATTAGAATTAAGTGCTTCAGACTATTTCTCTACCGTTCCACCGCGAACAGCGAGCGAAAAAAAAACGAGCACTTAAATTTTTATATGCGAGCCCTGATGCCTCTAATTTTATTACGATAATCATTTCTCCTTATGTAGGTTGGCAACGATAACATGTTTTCCCATTCAAAGGAGGAAATTCATAACTGAAATTTAGTGAAAAGATCTCCCCGCAACGAAAAACGCCTTTGTTTCAATGAGTGTCATACCAGTTCACCTGTCTTTACCCTATTTCGCAATATTACAGAATGAGCTGCTCTTCTTTGGAATTTCTCGATGACCTCCGTCAGTCCTTCCTCGTAAGGATACCGCACCGCACAGTAATACTCCGACAGGGGACGAACAAGCGTAGTGTAGGCCAGTCTCGTTAGTTGACTTGCACCTTGTAAGCGTTCTGCCAATAAAACACAGTCTTTGGTTCACTTTCCCCACAACTTAATCTATATGACCATTCTAGTTTAAGTTGTTCGTTATTGTAATTCCAAGGTATTTAACTGAATTAATAGCTTTTAAATGTTTGGTATTTATATTGTAACCAAAATCTAACGGAATTATTTTCGTATTCATGTGGTTGACCTCACACTTTTCCTTTTTCAAAGACAACTACCACTTTTAGCACCATATCGGTTTTGATCTTCTAATAACTTTACTGACAGGTAAATGAAGCCATAATCTGCAAACAATCGCCGCGCGGGATTAGCCGAACGGTCTAGGGCGCTGCAGTCATGGACTGTGCGGCTGGCCCCGGCGGAGGTTCGAATCCTCCCTCGGGCATGGGTGTGTGTGTTTGTCTTTAGGATAATTTAGGTTAAATAGTGCGTAAACTTAGGGACTGATGACCTTAGCAGTTCAGTCCCATAAGATTTCACACACATTTGAACATTTTTTGCAAACAATCTAAGAGGGCTACGCAGATTGCCTCCTAAATCGTTTATCTAGATTTGGAACAGCAGAGGGCCTGTAACACTTTCTTGGGGAACGCTAGATGTCACTTCTGTTTTACTCGGAGATTTTCCGTCAATTACTGCGTACTGTGACCTTTCTCATAGGAAATCACCAATCCAGTCGCAGCGATACTCCACATGCATTGATTAGAAGTCTCTTGTGAAGAGGACTTCAGGAAATTTAGAAATATGGAAGAAATTTGAAATTCCATGTCGATAACACTCATTACATCGTAAGAATAAAGAGCTAGTTGTGTTTCACAAGAACGATATTTTCTGAATCCATACCGACTGTTCATCATAGAACGTTTTCTTCCAGACAGTTCGTTATGTTCGAACATAGCAAACGTTCTAAAAACCTACTGCAAATCGACGTCAGTGATATGGATATGTAATTCATCGAATTACTCCTATTTCCTTTCTTGAGTATTGGTGTGACGTGTGCAACTTTCCAGTCTTAAAGTACGGATCTTTCGCCGAGCGAACAATTATGATTGCTAAGTACGGGGCTATTGTATGAACATATTCTGAAAGGATCAGTTGACGACGGGAGATTTAGATTAGGAAATATGACTCTGCAGGTAGTAGATGAATTTTACTATTTAGGGGACAAAGTGACTGATGCTGAGAGAAGTAAAGTAGATATAAATTGCAGACCTCCAATAGCAAGAAAATCATTTCTTAAAAAGAGAAAAATTTCAGTGTTAGGATGTTTTTCCTACAACCTTTTGTGTAGAGCGTACCCTTGTACAGAAGTGAAACTCAGACGACAATCAGCACAGACAACAAGGAAAGAGAAACTTTAGAAATGTGGCGCTGGAGAAGAATACTGAAGATTAGATGATTGGCTCGGTTAACTGATAAAAAGGTGCAGTTCTGAAGCGACTCGGGTATAAACTAAATTAATGGAACAAGCTGACTAAAAGAAGCACTAGGTTGAGAAGATACGTTCGGAGGCGTTAAGAAACAGTTAATTTGTTAATGGAGGGAAGTATTGGGAGTATAAGTTGAGGAGAGGACAATGGCTTGGTTGCAGTAACTAGGTTCGAGCGCTTATAGTTACACAGAGATGAATGGACTTTCACTATGTGAATGTACGGTGAATAATCTCTGCCACATTCAGCTGAATGATAGCCCCGGACGAAACCCAATCAAGTGTGAACCGCGCTTGCTTTAAATTAATAAAAGCATTTTGCTGCAAATTGTTGCTCTCGACCCTCCATGTGTGACTGCACAATTTATAAACTGAAATAATAATGAAATAAATCAATGCTAGTTTAAATTGTTCCTGAGGGTTCTAGAATGCGTGGCTGTTTTAATTCTGTGCCTAAGTTACAGTCAAGGTTCCAACCAAAGGCGTTACCTTACTGATTTGTCACATAAAAGCTCGACGGTTAAGAAATATGCAGGCAATATTTTACAATACTGTAAAACTGGTTTTATTTTATTTGGCCTCCAGAGTTTGTACTTCACTTAACCATCGAGAACACATGTTTACACGGAATACATAATTATACAAATAAAATACAAAAATGCATTTCGATAGAACGAAAATCTCAAGCTTTTACGCCAACAAGAAGACTGATAAGTACACTAGACATATTTAAGTAACCAGTTCCCACTACTTCTTAAATTTGACAATTACTGATACAGATAAATGAAAATATGGATCCTAGAGATTTTTCCCTATACTCTTAAGACTTTATACAAACGAAAGTCTTTAGAAACCACGCTGAGGGAGAAGGTAACCCAAACTCATCAAAGTCCTCAGAAATTTCTATCACTCATTGTCAAATTTGGATCACGGAAACGAAATATGGTGTAAATC